>NC_134730.1:18271990-18871990 GCF_049634645.1 Pelodiscus sinensis
AGTGCAATGCCTCCTTCCAAGCTGTAACTGGATAAACAGGGGAGGCTCACATTTTATGCCTAATTGACAGGGACTTCTGCTGCTCTGTATGCCTCTTGATTTCTGTTGTCTCTACTCCAGTTCAGCTGATGAAGTGGGTTTTGCCCTCATGATTCTCTATATTTTGGATAGTCTCCCAGGGTATGTCTAGACTACATGCCTCTGCCGGCAGAGGCATGTCAATTAGACATACCGACATAGTCAATGAAGCAGGGATTTAAATATCCCCTGCTTCATTAAAATAAAAATGGCCGCCACATTATATTGGCTCAGCTGATCATCGGCACAATGCGGCAGTCAAGACGTGGATCGGTCGGCAAGGACAGCCTTTGCAGCCTGATCCTGTAAACCTCATTTCACGAGGCATAAGGGATCGGTCGGCAAAGGCTTTCCTTGCCAACTGATCCCCGTCTTGACTGCCGCTTCGTGCCGACAAACAGTTGAGCCGGCACAACGCGGCGGCCATTTTTTTAATGAATCCCTGCTTCATTGACTATGTCAGTATGTCTAATTTACATGCCTCCGCCGGCAGAGGCATGTAAGCTAGACATGCCCTAAGGTGCCACCGGACCACTCATTTTTAAAGTTACAGACTAACATGGCTACCCCTCTGAGATTCTATCCCCCGCTAATTGTCTTGTAACAATTAGCATAGATTTGTCTGACTGGCACTTGATAATAGAAGTTCAATGTCTAAAGACAAAACCAAGTTGCTCTGTTTCCATGGTACATTCTGTCTAACCTTCTTCCTTACTTCTAATTTGAGCTGATGGTTCAATGTTATTGCTCCCTATGTCCAAAATAAGTGTGTTGTTACATGCAGTGTGTCAGGCAGAGAGTACTCCTGGTTCTGATTTCACTGGTTTCACACTGACACAAATCCACTGGCACTAGCGGAGTTACTCCAGATTTACGCCCAACATAGTGCATTTATTTATTTATTTATTGCAGGAGCCCCCATCAAGGATGAGGACAACTTTTTCTCAGAGTTGTGGAATCTTCAAACCAAAAGACAGGGCTGGACCCACAGGCTACGTCTAGACTGGCATGATTTTCCGCAAATGCTTTTAACGGAAAAGTTTTTCCGTTAAAAGCATTTGCAGAAAAGAGCGTCTAGATTGTCACGGATGCTTTTCCGCAAAAGCACTTTTTGCGGAAAAGCATCCTTGCCAATCTAGACGCGGTTTTGCGCAAGAAAGCCCCAATCGCCATTTTCGCGATCGGGGCTTTTTTGCACAAAACAATACTAAGTTGTCTACACTGGCCCTCTTGCACAAAAGTATTTGTGCAAGAGGGCTTTTGCCTGAACGGGAGCAGCATAGCATTTCCGCAAGATCACTGACAATCTTACATGAGATCGTCAGTGTTCTTGCAGAAATTCAAATGGCCAGTGTAGACAGCTGGCAAGTTTTTCTGCAAAAGCAGCTGTTCTTGCGGAAAAACTTGCCAGTCTAGACGCAGCCAAAGAGTTTATATTCTCTGTCTGTAGTCTCCAAAGAAAGGCAATAGAAGTTATTTGAGGACAGCCGTGAAGAGAACTTGTAAATAATGGCGTTTACAGAGCGTGGCCAAAGATGATGTCTTCCAAGTGAAAATACCTTTCCCCTAGCATTGGAAGAGCCAGCTGCTGCTACAGTATGTTAGTTTTTGATGCTTTATCAACTCAGGCAGCCCACACAGAAAGGGCATTGACAAATCCATTTGTTCCGAGGATGGTTGGGTGAGCGCTACTTCATTGTTGTTAATGCAGGTCTAGTGGACATGCTTCACTTCCTTTTTTGCCTGCAGGTTGTTTACAGGAATGGATTTCAGTGCCTGGGTTAGGAATTTTAGTAGGTAAACAATAGAGACCCGACCTCCCCCCCCCCCCCATTCAGTTCATGTGCAAAAGCAGATAGATGCTTCCAGCAAGAGCATGGTTTGTGCTCCTGGTATTCAAAGTTCATCCAGCTGTTTGCAACCATTATTAGTAATATTGGTCATTCTGCCAGTTACCCGTGTTGATCTTTCCTTGCCTATACCTGTTTTTCTCTATCCCTTTTTTAGATTGCAAGGGCGTCTCTGGGGCCAAGGTTCCTTGTTTAGGAGGTATTTGTACAGTGCCTAACACAGGAGGGGAGCTGACTGAGCTTAACTCTTTAGGTTTCTGCTGTAACTCACATGCCTACTGGGTGTGGTTCACTGTCCCATGTAGTAGCACTTACACCACTTTACAGAGAGAGAGAATGAATGAGTTCTACAGCCTTAGCAATGAGCCAGCTGGCTTTATTGCTCAAGCTGTAGAGGCATATGCAGTAAGCTCCAGAGGTGCCCTGTTTGGGTCTGCCTGTTGGTGCTCCACTCCCCAGGGTGAATAATCATAGGACTGAATCACTGGAAGTGGGTCTCGAGAGATCTAGTGATGACATATGGGAGGAAGCAGGGCCTTGCGGTAAAAACACTAGGTGGGATGTAAAATCTTGGTTCAACTTCTCCATCTCTCAGACTTTCACTTTGTCCAAGGGCAAGTCTCCTAAACCTCCCCAGTGCCTCCTTCTCCATTTTTAAAACAGGAGAATAGCCTACCCCAGGGGTTCCCAACCTGGGGTACATGTACCCCCAGGGGGTACGAGAAGCTTGTCAAGGGGATACGGGAATATTTGGTAAATAACTAGATTATCCTAATTGAAATATTCCAAAAATAGTAGTGTTAGTGGAAAAAAGTCGTGGATTCCAGAGTCTAGAATTTATCCCCTTTCATATTGAATAGGGGGTTCAGAAGGTTTACTAAAAGCCAAGGGAGTACGGGGACTGAAAAAGGTTGGGAACCCCTGGCCTACCCTCTCTCTGTTTTGGACACTTAGATCACAAGGGGCTGCCTTAGGTTGCCTCTGTGACCTCTTTGTACTCTGGTGTGTTGGGCATGGCTGGAGCTGCTAAGCACTGTTTGTCGGACAAGGAAATTCTAGAATCCGGGGTTACTGCCCACAAAGGAAACTGTTTTAGGTCACCCTCCAGCTGCTTTGATTTATAAATAAAACACTTCAGTATTGTGCTTTGAACACTTCTCTCTCTTGTCATGTGGGCTTCGGGCTAATTTTGTTGTCCTAGTTATATGGAACATTTTAATTATAGGTTCTGGAGGAGTCCGTCTGGCTGCTTTGGGAGCTGCTCTGCTTAAAACAGCGCTGACACGAGTCAGCTTGGAGAGCTCTTCTGCAGCGTCTGAGGGTGTGTGTGTGTGTGTGCGTGTGGGTGTGTGCGCAATGAGTTAAGTCAACGTTTCCCAAACTGGGGGTCCTGACCCGGGGGGGTCGCGAGCAACTGAGAGGCTGGTTGCAGCAATGGGGAGCAATGCATACCTTCTTCTGATTGCTTTTTCAAAAGCGGTTTTGTAGAAAAAACAAGCAGTCTAGACACGGTTCTTTAAAAAAGAACAAAACAACCGCCCCCCCCCTTTTTTTTTTGAAAGAACGCTGTAAACCTCATTTTTTGAAGAAGGGTTCCTTTTTTTTTTTTCCTCGAAAGAACCACATCTAGACTGCTGGCTTTTTCAGAAACTTCTTTTCGAAAAAGCCATTGGAAGAAGATATGCAAATTCATGCCAAATTTGCATATCTTCTTTTGAAAGGGAAACCTAGTCTAGACATGCCCTAATTAGTTTGGCTGGGCTTCTTGGAGTAATGCAGTAGACAAGAGAGCTGTTGGCCCAAAGGTAGGAAAGAAATGAAAGCAGAGAGCATGTGGGGGGTGGGATGTGGGGGCTCTCACTTAGGGGTGTGTGTATGTGAGAGAGAGAGACAGACACTTGGAATGCTTTTCCCAAGTGTGTGTTTAGTGCTTGACTAACAGTTTCTCTTGTGTCCTTGACTTTCTTTGAAAGAGCTTCTTGGCTGTAAGGAGGCTGTGTGCGAAGAGAGACGCATGCCACCTGTGTCTGCACTCACCACCATAGCCCCATGAGGGGCCCAGGTGGTGCTATGATTAAGAGTAGGTCAGTGATGTGGGGTTCCCTGCCGGTAGGGCCCATGGGCGGCAGGTATAAGGCAGGAGAAGGTAATGCCTTCCCAAACTATGCCCCTGTCCCCCTTCAGTGCATCTCCCCCAGTCCCTTGAGGCTGCCTGGACTTCAGCTCCACCAAGGCTAGGGCTGTCTGTCTGCACTCCATGCTCTGGGGAAGGCTGGACCCATGCACATGTGCTCTCCCCTCCTGGGCTCCTGCTGGGGCCAGGGAAGGCTGGGACCACTTACTGCCTGCTGGGAGAGGGATGTCCTGCCCCTGCAGTGGTGGGGAGGCATTTGGTTCCCATGAGGCCCTGGGAGGCAGGGGAGGAGCTTCGGCAGTAAGGGCGGGGCTTACTCTCCTAGCTCTAGGTTCACCCACCACCCATAGTAGGGCCATTTGCAGAGGCTGTACAAACTGGTGTAAGGGACTGCAAAATAGAGTGGAAGTGATGTGTCTGCTATGAAAGGCAACCAACAGGAAAGGGCAAGTATAAGCTAAAATATCCTCCAACACTCGGAACATTTAATATCATTCCTATTACCATTGTACTGAGAGCACGGTCCCATGGTGCTATGCAGCGAACAAAGGGTGGGTCTAGACTGCATCCCTCTGTCGGCAGAGGTATGCAGATTAGGCAGGTCGACATTGCAAATGAAACGGGGATTTAAATATCCCATGCTTAATTTGCATAAAAATGGCCACCCTTTTTGCCGACTCAGCACTTTGTCTGCAAAATGTGGCAGTCTAGAGGGGGAATCTGTCGAGAAAGAAAGCCTTTTTCGACAGATCCCTTATGCCTCCTGCAAGGAGGTTTACAGGATCTGTTGAAAAAGGCTTTCTTGACAGATCCCCCCTCTAGACTGCCGCTTTTTGCTGACAAAGTGCTGAGTCGGCAAAAATGGCAGCCGTTTTTATGCAAATTAAGCATGGGATATTTAAATCCCTGCCTCATTTGCAATGTCGACCTGCCTAATCTGCATCCCTCTGCCGACAAAGGGATGCAGTCTAGACATATCCCACCAGAACAGTCCCCGCTCCAACACATTTAAAAATCAAAGGCTCGAAGCCTACAAATAAGTCTGCATGTGCTTACACTAACACAAGGAGCACTCCTGCTAGCTGTGGTGCAGTGTCGCTCGCTCTGTTTATTGTCTTATGGTATTTTCAGCTTTTGTTCGCGGGGGGAAAATGTTCCCAGTGCAGATCACGCACCATTCAGACTGATCTCTCCCTAGGTCTTAAACTGACTATCCATCCTGATCATTTTAGGTCCAATTTGGTGATCTTCTGGCCCCTACTGAAGCTTTTGTGGACCATGTGATCTCCAGCCACCTAGCAATGTCCCTTGGAATGGTGTTTTGTCATTCATTGCCCTACCATCTGATCTTGTCCTGGCGCTTAATATAAAGCAGCTGACAGGGTGACAAGAATTGAAAAGCTCCTTCGGCTGCTCATCAGCCATCCTCAGCACTTAGTAATCACTGCACAATTGAGCTGATATAACCGATACCCTGCAAATCAATCTTGTCCTGCTGTCTCCATGGAATCCTCTGAGTGGCCCAGAATGTAGCGGTCACTGTTGCTAGGCCATTGCTCAGAAACCAGAAGGCATATTAAAAAAAAAAAACAACAATTTTATTATTTAAAACACAAATAGGAAAAACAAACCCTTATAATTTTTAAGCCTTTGGGTCCTGACTGGTGGCTTTGTGGTGTGTTTTTTTTTTTTTTTTTTTTTAAAAACCTGGAGTTAGCCATACAAGTTGAGCAGGTGCTGAAGTCTTTTGTGGGATTAGGACCTAAGATCAGCCCTTCTCCTCCCCCGCCTACCCAAAAGTCACTTACTGAAGGTCAAAGTTAGACATTGCATTATCTTTAGGTGAGTGCAGCATTTGCGTCGATCTGAGGCAGTCACTGCTCAGATCATGTGAAATTTTCTTATTCTATATGGAAACATCCCCATTAAATATAAATCCCATAAGAACGGTGAAGAGGCCTGTCGCAGAGCTCAGATGGAGCCAGGTGTGATTATAAAACTTATGGCAGAAACAAAAGAAGCCATGGACTAGACTAGTGATAGAAATGTAGCTGTGTTAGTCATTACTCACAAACATCCCACTCTCCCCACCTCTAATATCATCAATTCACAGACACTTTCCTTCCTTCCTCCCCCCCCCCCCACATCCCTCTCCTGTTCTGCAATGTGATTTGTCCTTTTCATGTGTGTTCATTTTTTTAAATTGTATCCTTTGGTATATATGGTTGTGACTATTTTCTTCCACTATTTGATCTGAGGAAGTGGGTCTGGCCCACGAAAGCTCATCATCTAATAAACCATCTTGTTAGTCTTTAAAGTGCTACATTGTCCTGCATTTTGCATGGACTAGACTGTGAGGTTTAAAGCTATAGGGCCAATCCTCCCAACTACTTACAGCTGCATGGCAAATAAATTAATGCACTTAACCTGCTTGCCTCAGGAATGTCTTCAGTCATCGTGCTGCAGATCGATGTTCTAGAGTTCCATTTAGAGGGTCTAGTATAGATCTGTAAATCGAATGCTGAGGGCAGCTCCGCTTGGCATCTGTACTCCTCATAGTTGGGCACAGCGCCAAGCTTGGCTTAAGGTAAACTGACTCTGGCTATGTATTCTATGTATGTGGAGTTGTGTACCTTAAGCTGACCTTCCTGGTCTACTGTAGACCTGGCCTCAGTTTCCCTCTTTGTAAAATGAGACAATACTTTGCCTCCTGTGGCATGGATTAGTTTGCTAGGGTCTTTTAAATATACAGTATAAGAGAAGCAGTGCATGTAAGAGCAATGGCAGTCTGGTTTAGTTAAAAAAAAACACACTGTAGACTTCGACTGAGTAAGTGTAGAATGTGCTAATTGCCCCCCTTCAGGGAAAAAAAAGCAGCCTGCATTTATCTGTGACAGCAGTTCAACAATGACTGCATGTCTGATGTTCTGGCTGTCTTGGTTTTTTTTGTTTTTTTTTTTTATAGCAAATTGGTAGCATTTCATTGTTCACACTAGTTAGGTTTTATTTGCAAGGTGAGATAACACCTACATCTCAGATTATGGTAATCTTTTGGTACATGCTAGTTGCAATCTCAGGTACAGAAGAAGCCAGGAGGGGACAGGGACCGGGGTTGAATGTCAATTAAACTGCAAAAAGTAAAAAAGCAAATAGAGCATCTAGAAAAGTTTACAGAGAAATATGTAGTTTTTTTGGGGGGGGGGAGGAGAACAATTAGCACACTGATTACATTTACTGATTACACATGTGAAGGACAAATGATAGGCTAACAGAAGGATAATGTATTTATAACCCTATATCCCCCTGCTTACCATTTGTTGATATTCCCTCTGCCAGGGACAATTTTGTTGTGTGAATGAATAATAAATCGTTGCAGATTTAAGGGACTACAAAACCTTGTGATTAAGAGAATCCGTGTCCTTGGGCCAAAATTGTGTGTGTGTTTAAGTCCTTCCCTTCAGTTTACTGGATTGCTGCGAGTGGAAACATATGGAGCAAAAAGCTACAAGAGTAGACAGCTCTGATGAATTCCACAGGGAGCAGTTCCAGCTGCAGTTGGGTTTAAATCTGTTTTATGCTCATGTTACAAAACTTCCTGCTTCCAGTTCTGGACCTTGGATGGGAGATGCTGGCAGTTTATGTTCTAACAGCCCAGAACTGAGCCCAGAGCATGTCCTCTCCCGCTTTGTTTGTTGCATGTCTGATTATATTGGACACAATATATATGGACTCAGGTTATGACTTCAGGAGTGAAATAATAAGACACACAGTGAAGGGTGATATTGGCTCCATTCTGCTATAATGTAGAAAAAGAGTCCAAGAGATAGCAGTGTGCAAAGGCATAGACGGATTGGGACTGACCACTGCATAGTGCTCCGAGGGGTTTCTGCGCAAATGTGTATGTCTATGCAATACTACCATATACACACTAAAAGAATGTTGCAGAAAATAGAGCTCCCCGATTGAGATTATAACTTCTGGATACTGCAGATGAACTTAGAGCTATTGAGAGAGCTTAATCCATGTGACCATGAGATTCTCTAGCAGTTAGTTTCAAACGCTAGGTATCCAACCCCGTCACCAACCAGAAGCTCCCCATTAGCTGAAATATTGGATTTTAAAGCCTTATCTACACTACAAGCCAAGGTTGAATTTATTAACGTTGATTTTTAGCACCCGATTTTTGTGAAGTCGAAGGTGCATGTCCCCATTGTGCGCAAGAGTTTGACGTAGCGTGTCCCCAGTAGGGTGGCTGCCATCAACTTTGACAGCAATGTACTGTGGGCAGCTATCCCACAGCTCGTCACCCCTTAGCATTCTGGGATATGCTCCCAGTGCCCAATGGAACCAAAATAGTGCAGTGGGTAGTTCTGGGTACATGTTGTCAGTGACCCATAATGCACTTATCTTCCTCCTCCCTCCCCCCACCCCACTTGAAAGCAACGGCAAACATTTTTTTCACATCCTTTTTTCCTTGGTTATCCGTGCAGATGCCATAACCAGTGTAATCATGGAACCCATTCAACTGCAAACACCTGGCAATCATAGTAAACATCTTGTACTTTATGCTGCACTATGACCAGAGCCAATCCAGGGCCTTCTGGAATGAAGAAGCATCTCAGGAGGCCATGAACAGACTCTTGTGAGAAGCAATTGAGATGAGCGTTTGGCAGATGCTGGTGGCATTCAATCCTCTTGACACAGTGGATCTCTGGTTCTGGTGCTGTGACAAACAAACTGGTGGGCCTATATAGTTATGCAGCTATGAGACAATCAGCAGCGGCTGCAAAACTGTTGCATGCATAAGGCCACTTTCATGGAAGTTTGGAAATTGCTTTTCCTCACCCTGGAGCACAGCAATACCAAAATGAGACCTGCACTAACAGTGGCAACAGTCCTGTGGAAGTTTGCAACACTAGACAGTTACCAGTGAGTTGGGAATCAATTTGGAGTAGGGAAATCTACGGTGGGGGCTGTTGTGATCCAGGTATCCAAGGCAATCAATACACTTTGCTGTGAAGAGTAGTGACTCTGGGAAGCGTGCAGGCCATAATGGAGGGCTTTGCCATGATGAGTTTTCCTAACTGCAGTGGGGCGGTTGATGGAATGCACATCCCTATCTTGACTCCCGACCACTTGGCCAAAGAGTACATTAGTACTAATGTACACAAGGGCTACTTCTCAATGGTGTTACAGGCGCTGGTGAGTCACAACGGCCGTTTCACCAACATCACTCTGGGATAGTTGGGAAGAGTGCACACCTCTTTAGGAACTCTGGTCTCTTCAGAAAGCTACAAGATATCACTTTCCTCCCAGACCTGAAAATTAACATTGGCGCCATTGAAATGCCAATAGTGAGCCTTGGAGACCCAGCATTCTGTACACTCCCCTTGAAGCTCTGGTCTAGGTCACTTTTGAAGATGGGATACTGGGTATGGTCTTACCTACCGTGGAAACTGTTATCTTCGTATGGTAAAACACATAAAACACATTTCTCTCAGTTCTCCCAACCCCTAATCCATCTAGCTTAGATCACCTGGGTTAGGACCTAGAAAAATAGCAGTAATAGTTTTTAGTTGCATTTCTAAACCATGAGTATATTTGTTCCTTCTCTCCCCTACTTCCCCCCCCCCCCCCCCCGCCGCTTGTGTGATTTAAAAAAGAGATGTGGCACATACCACTGGTAACAATGTTGCTTTTATTTTTTTATCACTGTATATTTAAATATTCTCTCATCTGACAGGGGATTTGAGATTTATTTTGTTTGTGCATGTTCCATCTTGAAACTAGCACAAATAAGAAACCGTTCTGCTCAGAATGGAAAATTAATCCATGGTTGTGGTGCTGAATTTTTGTTCCTTTATTATTTGGACACAAGGAGAAATTGTGGCAAACATAGGACACCAATGACCTATCACACAGCTGTAAAATAAGTCTAAATCCTGGTCTCGTAGCAGCCCCTTTACTGAGCTGTAAAGTCTAGTGGACATTCTACTTAAGTGAAAGTATTTTTAAACTTAGGCCAGGTTTACACTTGGGGAGAAATTTGACATAAGATACATCCACTCCAGCTGCACTATTCTCATAGCTGGAGTTGTGCATCTTACATCAAATTTCTGCAGCAACCCCACTGCAGGAAGTTGACAGGAGAAACTCTCCCATTGACTTCCCTTACTCTTTGTGACCCCATGGACTATCGGGGTCAATGAGGGTGCTATTAGCATTCGATTTAGTGGGTCCTTACTACACCTGCTTAATCGAACCCTGGAAGAGTGATCTCCAACGTGTTGATCTCCAGGTAAGTACAGACAAAGCCTTAAATATTTTTTTTTTTTTTTTTTTTTTTGTGAGGGGAAAAATGGCATCTGCACTGCCATTGAAAACATAGCAGAGTCATGGGGGTGGTTTTGTGAATGGAATATGTTTTAAAAAAATCTCTCCGGGAAAAAAAAAAACATGTCCAAGTTGTTTAGGAGAATTGAAAGAAATCTCTCACATATGGGACAATTCAGATTTACAGGTTAACTGAAACCAAAAGTAAAATTCGGATCCCATTGAACCAAATAGATGTTTACTATTGATTTTAGAAGGGACAGGATGTCAATCACGTAAGTCAGATGTATTAGTAAGGCTAGTATTTGCTGCCTGACAGCTTAAAAGCCTGCTAGTCACATTTTAGGAGTACAGAAATAATTGTGCTTGGCCGCATCCTGCTCTACTCAGAAAGCAGATTGCTATACAATAGGATTATGGCTGGCAGAAGCAGAGCTCTCTTTTTCCCTGCTTTTTCTCCTGTCCAGGGTTGGATTAAGACGTGCAGAGGCCATAAGCAATGCCAAGTTTAAGAGGCCCCATAGCATTACCAAAAAATGTCATTGTTCTAACAAAGGACAATGAAAATAGAAATAATTTAAGATGTATATTTCCATATATACCAGTACGTAGGCGAGGATACAACTAAAAACTAGACATTTTTTTTGTATTTAGAGGCCCTTCATAATCTGAGGCCTTAAAATGTAATTTATTTAGTTTGCACATAAATCCGGCTCTGCTGCCTTCCATTGCTTCCATGACAGAGGAATCAGGAGCTCTCATTGTTAATATGAATAATGCTGCATGGCAGTAGATGTGTGCTATCTGGAAATTAGGGATGTGTGAAAAATAAATGACCCTTTTCATTTGCTATGTTGGTGAATAAAATATTCTAATACATTCACTTTTAATGTCACTTATTACTTGAGAGTAATTGGAAGCAAATAGCTGCTGCGATTGAGCCGTAGGCCTCATCGTTTTTTATTATGCTGCTTGACTGTGAGTAATATTCTGTCATGGCTTCATACTCAAACATAGAGCTCTGTAGAATCCCACCTGGGGAGGCTAAGTAAGACTTTCCTCCTGACAACACGGGACTGTAAATGTATAGAGGATTTCAAGAGCTCAGCACCCCTGTTAGGGCCAGATTTTCAAAAACCTCTCAACCCCCAACATACTCAGCTGTTTTGCAGATCTGGGCAGGTCCAATATAAAATGAGTCATAAAATAGGTTTTGCTGCTTCCCTTTCTACTGAGTGTTACCCAGTCATGAGCCTACGGAGCCAGAAAATAAGATAACTAAGATGCTAATGAGTCTCTTTCAGTGTGCTTTGGATGACACCTGAAGGTAGTGTTGCCAGCTTTTATGCTTTGGTCGTGAGTCTCATGATGATTATGGTTTTCCCAGCTCCTGGAGGCCTGTGGCTATGTGATGCATTCAGACTTCTTTCTTGAGAAGAGGGATAGCTGGGTGGTTTGAGTATTGGCCTCCTTAAACACAGGATTGTGAGGTCAATTCTTGAGGGGGCCATTTAGGGATCTGGGGCAAATCTGTCAGGGATGGTGCTTGGTCCTGCCATGAAGGTAGGGGACTGGAATAGATGACTTCCCCAGGTCCCTTCCAGCTCTGAGATAGGTTTATCTCCATATAAAAAGAAGCTTCTAGTTCTTGTGGCCAGGGAGAAGGCTTCTTCAGTGCACCTTGATGGCTCAAAAAGCAGATGGAAAACCAAAACCACCCCATCATCTCATGGTTTTTGGTGAGCCTGACTTGTGATTTTTTTTTTGAACATTTGGGGCTGGCAATACTGCCTTATGGCCTTGTCTTGATGGCAAGCTACTGTACGGCGAGTCAGGGTGTGAAGCTACAGAGCACAAGCTGGCTGCACAGAAATTGCCAGTGTGGATGCTACTACAGTGCACTGAAAGTCCTGGCGTGCTATTGGCTGATGCTGGGCCTCTAGGTGTACTGTAGCAGTGTGCGCACAGGATGTGAACTCCATTGGCAAGCTGCTACACTGTAGAGTCACACTCGGGCTTTCTGTATGGTCATTTGCCATGGAGATGCGCTGTAAGGATTTCCAATCCCTAAATGTAGCTGTTTCTAGGCATGAGGGGGCTGACCCTGTGTGACGTAGTGGGGGTACTTGCTGGGCTGTGGTGACCCCTGCTGTCTGGAGCAAGACCCAGCAGGGAAAACCTCACTATGCAAAGGTAATGCCAAACTTGTTGAACCAGACACCCCCCATGGAGAGGAACAAAGGAAGGTGGAATGCTGCCCTGGCTGGGGGGCAGGGCGGGAAGAGAGTTAGTTAGTTCCTGGCTGGAAGGCAGGGAAGAAGGACTGGGGAGGGGAGCTGGGACTCCCCTATCTCAAGGGGGGCACTGAGGCCTCTTAGCCCCAGTTCCTGTAACCAGATTACATCTGTGCTGCGCTGTGCTGGAGGAACAATAAACAACCTCCATTCTACTGGCTGGTGAAGTCTCTTTGTGCCATTTCGGGGTGCAGGAGACGGGAAAACCCCAACGCGCTGTCACACCCTAATACTGCTTGGTCAGCCACAAAACAGTGATGGTAGAAACACTGATACCTGGCACAAAGTACTGCACTTTCATGACTCCCTGTGCCCTGCTGCAGGATATTTAGAGGGACTTTCATTGGTCCTTAAGCTACTGTAAGTCCCTCCCTACCGTCCAAACCCAGAGAGGATGGTCATCAGAAGAGCCCATAGCCTTAATGGGCCGCTGAGCAAAGGGAAGGCAGGTCCGCTTCAGACTCCCAGAAGGGGCGGAGCCTCATGCAAAAGGGGTGGGACCAGGACAGTTTGCCCTCAGTAGCATCCAGATTGTGATGCACCTCTCCCCACCGCCCTCAGCACTGCCTGGAGCATGACACATGGTGCTCTGGCGGAGATTTAAAGGGCCTGTGCCTCCAGTCACCACTGCTGCTGCAGTAGCAGCGGCGGTGGCAGCTGGGAGCCCCAGATTCCTTTGGATCACTGGGCCTTGGGGCAATTTCCCTTCTTTCCCCCCATGTCGGCTGGCCCAGGGATCAACTTTTTGTGGTCATTTCTCAGCGTTCACTCTTGAATCTGTGTTAAATAAGCCCTAATCCAACCCTTGGGCTACGTCTACACTGGCCCCTTTTCCGGAAGGGGCATGTTAATTTCAGCTATCGTAATAGGGAAATCTGCGGGGGATTTAAATATCCCCCGCGGCATTTAAATAAAAATGTCCGCCGCTTTTTTCCGGCTTTTAGAAAAGCTGGAAAAGAGCGTCTACACTGGCCCCGATCCTCTGGGAAAAAAAGCCCTTTTCCGGAGGATCTTATTCCTACTTTGAAGTAGGAATAAGATCCTCCGGAAAAGGGCGCTTTTTCCGGAGGATCGGGGCCAGTGTAGATGCTCTTTTCCGGCTTTTCTAAAAGCCGGAAAAAAGCGGCGGACATTTTTATTTAAATGCCGTGGGGGATATTTAAATCCCCCGCGGATTTCCCTATTACGATAGCTGAAATTAACATGCCCCTTCCGGAAAAGGGGCCAGTGTAGACGTAGCCCTGAAGTATGGAGTGACCCGAGGCAGCTGCTTCTACAGAAGCTTGTCTCTACCCCAACTTTATCTGTTATCTGTGATTTTTGTCTTGCTTATCGCAGGGAGGCGAGAGACAGGAGATTTGAATCAAAGGCTGAAAATGTTTCCCCCCCGAAATACTTATTGGGGTCATTTTGTCCAAGTGGATAGTTGATCCAAATAACAAAAAGGGGGGGCAGGGGAGAGAGGGAAGTGGTGACTCCTGCAGAAATGTCATTGACATTTCCCTATTTATGTTTTCCACTTTTTAAATTTCAACAAAAATTCTAAACTGGAGCATTTCCAGTGCTCGCATTGCTATTCCATGGGAGATCTGTAAACCTGCCACAGCTCCTGCTAGAACTAGTGGAAAATGACAGGGCCATCTCCTGTGAGTTCCTGTTAGCTCCTCCGAGACCTGAGTTCCATGCATGGGGGATGACCTGTCCTAGACTGACTTTTGTTCTTCAATGGCTATTAGCCAGGATGGGTAGGAATGGTGTCTCTAGCCTCTGTTTCTCTGGAGGTGGGTGATGGGGAGAGATCATGTGGTGATTACCTGTTGTGTTCCCTCCCTCTGGGGCATCTGGTATTGGCCACTGTCAGTAGACAGGATACTGGGCTAGATCGACCATTGGTCTGACCCAATATGGCCGTTGTTATGTTCTTACCCCCTTGTCACACTTATGCATAGAGGGAAACAGGAATGGAAGAACACTCAACCCTATATACAGGTTCTCATTCCTCTAGCTAAATGGAGACCCTCTCCTCTTACTCCCCCTCCCCCCAAATTTCCAGCTTGACCTGAGGTGGGAATCAAACTCCTCATCTCTTAACAAACCCCTGTCATGGCATGAATGGGCAGTACCAGTCATATTGATACCTTTGTCCCTCCAGGGCTACGTCTACACTGGCATGATTTTCCGGAAATGCTTTTAATGGAAAAGTTTTCCGTTAAAAGCATTTTCGGAAAAGCGCATCTAGATTGGCAGGACGCTTTTCCACAAAAGCACTTTTTGCGGAAAGCGTCCGTGGCCAATCTAGACGCGCTTTTCCGCAAAAAAGCCCCGATCGCCATTTTCGTGATCGGGGCTTTTTTGCGGAAAACAAATCTCTGCTGTCTACACTGGCCCTTTTGCGCAAAAGTTTTTCAGAAAAAGACTTTTGCCGGAACGGGAGCAGCATAGTATTTCCGCAAAAGCACTGACAATCTTACATGAGATCGTCAGTGCTTTTGCGGAAAATCTTACATGAGATCGTCAGTGCTTTTGCGGAAACTCAAGCGGCCAGTGTAGACAGCCGGCAAGTTTTTCCGGAAAAGCGACTGCTAGGACAGTGATTTTAGTGATGCAAAAGCCCTACCGTGACTGCACTTACTGACATCAGAGAGAAAATACCCCATATGAGAAACCAGAAGTTCTGATTTTTTTTTTTCAAGGCCATTCCCTTTGAAATACAGGGGGCGGACATAATTACCATAGCAACTGCCTCTTGGGCTGGAAGCACTGATTTCTTTAGGGTACTAAGTTAGAGCATGATCCTGAAAGTACTTCCTACGGGTATGTCTACACTACCCTCCTAGTTCGAACTAGCGGGGTAATGTAGGCATACCGCACTTGCAAATGAAGCCCGGGATTTGAATTTCCCGGGCTTCATTTGCATAAGCAGGGCGCCGCCATTTTTAAAACCCCGCTCGTTCGAACCCCGTGCAGCGCTGCTACACGGGGCACGAACTAGGTAGTTCGAACTAGGAAGCCTAGTTCGAACTACCTAGTTCGTGCCGCGTGTAGCCGCACGACATGGGGTTCGAACGAGCGGGGATTTAAAAATGGCGGCGCCCCGCTTATGCAAATGAAGCCCGGGAAATTCAAATCCCAGGCTTCATTTGCAAGTGCGGTATGCCTACATTACCCCGCTAGTTTGAACTAGTGGGGTAGTGTAGACATACCGTACCAGAATAGTACTGATTAGTCTCACCGACTTCCATGGGAGTATTGTGAGATTAACAGCAGCAAAATGTTACTTTATGGGTTTGTGAAGCTCCAGGCCCATCCCAGCATTATGCTAGAAACAGCAGAATAGCATGGCAAAGTTCCTCTCTATTCTTGTCTCTGAAATATATATATGTTATTGACAACTGTGGGATCGTAGGGGTGCAGCTGCATGGGTAATTGCAGTTTCTTTGCCACCGAGCTGTTTTGTTTGAATATTTAGCAGAACACCTGCGCCACCGTTGCATACAGAAGTGGGTCTGACTCACCTCTCAGCAGAAAGACTCGTATTGACTTCAATGAGTTTTCGATCAGGCCTGTACAAAATATCTTTTCAACCCTTTCCCCTAAGTCTCCATGGTCAGACTTTTCAGTTACATCAGCGTTTTCTTGCATGCATTCCTACATGGAAGAGAGGGCCAGGAACAACGGGTGCCAAAAGACATGAAGTCCCCTAAGGCAGACATTGGCCCATTGTTTTGCACTGCATATTGTTTTGCCTTGTCAAGTCTTTAACACCAAGTGATGAAAATTCTACTTCAGTTTTTGGGAAGACTGTTACTAATAGTGGAAAAGCTTCAGGGGGTAGCTGAGATAGTCTGTACAGGATAAACTTAAACAACAAATAGTCTGGTCGCACTTTAAAGACTAACAAAACATGTAGATGGTATCATGAGCTTTCATGGGCACAGCCCACTTCTTCAGATGACCAGAGTGTTGGACGTCTAGAACTAAAATAGGGAAGAAGGAGACGGCGGGGCGGGGGGGAAGGAAAAAAATTGGAGAGTGTGTGTGTGTGTTGGGAGGGGAACAAGAGGCAGTGGGTATAAAAATATTAAGGGGAAAACTGAGCTGGAATGTAACAGGAAAAACAAATAGTCTAAAAGCACCTACAGACTAGATAGTCAAAAGAGGCAGATAAGAAACATTAGTAGGTAATTAGAGAGGAAGAGTACTAACAGCAGATATCATAGAAAGAAGTTGGGGCATATCCTCTGTTGCCATAAACAGGCATAGCTCCTGAGCTCAGTGGAGCGACGCCAATTTGCATCAGCTGAGAATCTGACCCATTGATCCTAAGACACAGATTTCCTCACCTTGATTTCCTCCTGCTACTCCTACTAGAAAGGAGCAAGTCTGAACAGATCCCTTTGAGCCAAAGTGAATGTTTTCCCATTATAGGCTGTATGAAGAAGAAAGCTAGCTTCCTTCTCCCATGGAGATTGTCATTGCTTTGACATTACTAGTATCTCTGCCAACTCCAGGCTGCAAGATCGGGTCCTAAGCCCCTGTTTTTCCAGTTGGCTGCTCCCAGGATGGTGCCCACAGAAGCACAGGGCTCACTATAGTTACTAATTTAAAATGGGTGAAAAAAATAACTGACTTTAGCCAAATCAGGTTTCATTGATACTGAATAAAAGGCCCATTTATTGAAAATGTTGTGTGATGAATCTGCCTCTTTTAGAATGAGAACATGCTGTCCTGGGGATGCAATTTAAAAAACATATATAAGAAAACTCTAAAGGCATTTATTATTCAGTTTCTAAAACATTAATTTCTCAGTATAGACAGCAGGCCAATATCCTTTGCTTTCAATTTGCTTGAGCAAAATACCAGCATTTAATTATTGGTTTGGTGTTGGACCACATCTGACCATCAACTGTGCTATGATTGGTCCTGTGGGGGAATAGTCAGTCATTTATAAAAGTAATCATGGATTTTGTCTAAAAAAAATTAGTATGTGTAGTGTGAGTTGAGTGGCTGTGTTCCACCAATCAAAATGTAGCATAAGTTCTGTTGCATTTTATAAAAGACAAGTATTGAGTCCTGTCTGTAATCAAGGCTTATTGGCATGTACAGAAACAAACTTCTTGGGACAGTTGATCTCTATATTGATTAAGCCCAGAAACCTATAACAGATTGCTTTTTGAGTCTCCGAATCCTTTCCCCTCACTGGGGCAATTTTCTAATTTAGGGTCAATGATAACCTGAAAGTTTGCAAAGTGTTAAGACCCCACTGTTGAAAAGATGTGTGGAGACAGCTGTAGAAGATGCTAGACTGAATGGAGGGGAGAAGCATTTCAAAAACCCCACATAAAAGATGCTCGTAGCTGTATTGAATAGATGAGGAAGGGAAGTAGGGCGGAGGTGCACAGGGGTTAAATGAAACCAGAGTGATAGGCACAAAATTAGAAGGCAAATAGAATTCAACCATGATTTACTTACGCTAACATAGACTGCAATAATACCTATCTCATAGGTGTGGTGAGACTAAATCACTAGTATTTGTGATGTGTTTTGAGATCCTTTCACGAAAGGTGCAAAGTGACAGGCATGTGTGTGTATGGTGCTGTTTCACTGTAATAACTTTCATGCTGGAGACGTGCTGGAACACAGTGAATAAGAGCCTTTTTCACGTTTATATCTCAGTTCACACCCATGGCATAATTGCTTATCCAAGACATCTACCTGGTTTTCAAAATCAGCTCTCAGACCCCATACAATGGAACAGAAAACAACGCCATGAAGCTGCTGGCGTGTAACTGGTGTCCATGGGCCAGAATTAGGTGCTGAGGTTCCTTAAGATGCAGATAAGTGACCACTTGTATTTACAAAAGTGCTTTACCAGGTTGGGTGCCTCCATTCCAATAAGAGGGAGGCACTTCTGTAAATCCCGGTACAGCAGTGAGAGGCAACCTAGGCTAGTGAGTAGGCCACACGAGTGGCCCTCCTGTGTGTCAGTGGACTTCAACATTGCTGTAACCAAGCGGATCTCCCAGGCTAGGGTAGTTTTGCTAACTGTGCTTGCATGCTTACAGTTGGCGGGATGTGCCGATTGAACCATAACAGTGCGTTGATTAGATACAGATGGAGCACTTTATGTTCCTGTCACGTCAGTAATACCTGTAGGGGAAAAAAGCTACATGGCTGGAAACCAGAGGAATCTGTCTACCAACGAGGACAACTGTAAACAAAATGTGTTGAAGGCCACATCTAGAACCTCTGATGGGCTGCAGGTTGCCCACCACCGCTGGAGGACCCATCTGGTTCTTTAGGTGCCTAAATACCTTAGGAAGAGCACGAGAGCCAGATTTGCTCTTTAGGATCTGAGTAAATCACGGCACCGTTTCATTCCTCCTCTTTGCAGGAGAGATGTTCTCTCCGCTACTTTGGTTTTAAGCAAATGTTTTATTGATGGAATCTGAGCACCCATGTAGCTTTTGAACTTCTGCCGGCCAGAGGCTTGGACTTGATCACATTTTTCACCCATATGGAAACCACTAAGGGTATGTCTACACTACTCTCCTATTTCAAAATAGGAGGGTAATGTAGGCATACCGCAATTGCAAATAGAGCCCGGGATTTGAATTTCCCGGGCTTCATTTGCATAAGTGGGGCACCGCCATTTTTAAATCCCCGCTCGTTCGAACCCCGTGCCGTGCGGCTACACGCGGCACGAACTAGGTAGTTCGAACTAGGCTTCCTAGTTCGAACTACCGTTACTCCTCATTCCACGTGGCACAGGGTTCGAACGAGCGGGGATTTAAAAATGGCGGCGCCCCGCTTATGCAAATGAAGCCCGGGAAATTCAAATCCCGGGCTTCATTTGCAAGTGCGGTATGCCTACATTACCCCGCTAGTTCGAACTAGCGGAGTAGTGTAGATATACCCTAATAGACAAGCACAAGAAAATAACTCTCCCCTAAAATGTGTGTTTATCCTAAAAGGGGAAAATGGAAGTTCGGGGGCAGCTCCTCAGTGGATGTAATCAGCACAGTTTCATTGAAATGAGCGGGGCTACATCATCTTACACAATCTGAGGATCTGTGTCCGAAACCTTCATTAGAGATGGATCCAAGTTGCAGGGTTTAGCTTTTGGGCTGGATCTAGATTCCCTCAAGTTTGGGAATGTTCCGATCTAGAACCCATCTCGAATTGCTGAGAAGATCTGTACTCTAACTGGTAGGCGTACACGTAACCCATCACTCCTGGGTGCTGAGGGACTTTACACACACAAAGTGCTTTGAGATCCTCAGATAGAAGATGGCAAGGAAAATTTACATATTGATATCAATATGTAAATATAAATTGGTATAAATAATGATTTGTTAAATCAGGTTGCACCTCTATAAGCCAGGACTCTGGTCCGGTAACATCTGTGGTCTAGCAGGGCCACGGATGTTCCAGGGTCAGAAAGTCACAATGCACAGAAGGGAAAGGCCAGGAGTTCAGTATGCTGCAGGGGGAAAAGTGGGGAGTCTAACAGGTTGCAGCGGGGGGCTGGGAAGCTCAGTGTGTGGTCCAGTTGGGCTGCCAGGGAAAAGCAGCCGGAAAGTCTGGTGCATAGTTCATCTGGGCTGCGGGGGGTGGGAGGAAAGCCAGGAAATCCAGCATGCAGCCCAGCGGGGCTGCTTGGGGGGAGCTGGGAAACCTGGTGGGGCAAGTAAGGTGGAGCCTTCATCTGGGACCAGTCAGGTCCGAAGGGTGCTGGGCCAAGGAGGTCCAACCTGTAGTCATACAGTTAAATGACATACATTCATCCTTGATGATATTTATCAGAAAAGCTATGATATCTGAATGAAAACTAATGTCCCTATAAAATGATTGCCCAATTTGAAATTAATTCTCTCGTGTCACCACGGTATTGTGATGTTTAACAGGTAGTTGCTAAAATGGATGGATGCTATTGTGTTAAATGAAAAGAGACAAAGTTCTCAATCATATAGTCATTGTGGGGGAGCAATTGCCCATAATGGGGACTGTTACTGGGTACATGTATTGTAATCAACTTATTCTTTTGTGTGCGCTCATTTTTCATGTTTCAAATTAAACATAGGTGTTGCATTAGTGCACCAGAACAATAGCTCATCTAGACCAATATCCTCTCTGTCTCACAGTGGCTAATAGCACTTGCTTTACAGAAAGGTAGAAAACTTCAACAATAGACAGCTCTACTATAATGTAAGCTTTTTAGGAAAGACAGTGTCCTGCTCCCGGTAGTAGATCTTTGCATTTATCTCCTGAAGCATGAGGGTTGATACCCGTTTTTTAGCCTGATTAGCATAACTAGAAATGACACAGGGGATTTCACTGTTTATAAAATATCTAACACAGGATGCTGACTGTTTTTTTTATATAGTGACAAATGCATTAAGTGTGCATGATTTTTTGCATTGTTTGGTTTAGACATAGCCTGTTTTATATTTTGAGATGCGGTTTTGAACTTTGGCCACTTGATGGCCACATTTTATTTTCTTTTTTCAAATTGTGCCAGTGCTATATTTGATACATTGCAAAGAGCAGGAGGTTGGAACGTGTGTGGCCAGAAAACTCTCCATACAGCCTCCTCTGTGTATGTGTGTGTGTGCCTCTATCTAGATGGGTAAATTTCCACAGCACGCCTCTGTAATTCGCATTATCCTAGTAATGTGCAATAAGAGTGGAGAAAATCCTATTGTAAGTCTCTTGGCTTAAGACACATGCACTCGCTTTGTTCCTTAACTTTTGACCCAGTGTTTTATTCTCTCTGAATTAATGTGGACTATTAAGGCTGACTTCTGCCTTTGACAGGTGTGCTCCCCCATTGGCTTGCAAAGGTTTAAGAAATGTGCACAACTTAAGAGTAAAGCCACTTTCCTTAAAAATAGGCGACAGCTGATTCAGACCACAACAGGCCCCTCTGCTTAGAAGTATGGGCCACCATGAGATCATCATGCCAGTAGTCAAATCATTCTACTGTCTTCCTGTTGCTTGGCGGTTCAACTTGCCTTACGTGATGAGGGTGGGAAAGGTAAAGGGTGTAGCTTTCTTGGGGCCCAGTGATTCAAAAGAGCCCAGGGCTTCCAGCCATCATCACTGCCCCTTCTACCCGAGGCCCTTCCCCTTCTGGGAGTGTGGAGCCACCCCCTCTTCCCCCCCCCCCCACACACACACCTTGCTCAGGGGCCTGGCAGGTCTGTTGGCTCTCCTGACCTCCCATGACCACTATGGTCCACTGGAGTTGTCACCCTTTGGAGTGAGACTTGTGTGTATGCATGCGCAGGAAATGGAATTTTGTCAAACTGGATCACAAAGCTGGAGCTTGCCTGTGAAAAAGATCAGGATGATCATGCACTTTCAGAACAAAATGAGAAAACTTTGATTCTTCCCACACCTCTCCCGGCTAACCCCCCCCCCCCCCCCCCCCCCGCAAACCTGGCACAGCAAAAATGTAACAAACTCATTCTGGGTCTTCAGAGATTGAATGAGGAATGTTCAGCACCAGATTCATAGTCCTCTACCACTTGACTTAAAGGAATAATTTCATTTGTTGGTAGAAGTAGTAGGCTCTTATCCTTTGTGAACTCTCCACTAAGGCTACGTCTAGACTGCAGGCTTTTTGCGCAAGAAGCTTTTGTCGGAAGAGATTCTGCAAAAACTTCTTGTGCAAGAGAATGTCCACACTGCAAATTGCACTGAAAAAGCGATGCGCTTTTGGGCAAGAGAGCATCCAGACTGCCTGGATGCTCTCTCGCAAGTAAGCAGTGATTGCTATGGACAGAATGGCACCTGGGCACCTGTGCTTTTTCCTCTACTTGCGCAAAACCCCCCACTTCCCCATCCACACACGCCTTTTTGAACAAGAACTCTTGCGCAAAAAGGCATTCTTCCTCTGATCTTTCGATTTACTTGCGCAAAAACACACTTCAGGTGTGGACATCTGCAAGCTTTTGTGGAAAAACAGTTGTTTTTCCACTAAAACTCTGTAGTGTAAAGTAGACCTAGCCTAAAGGAGGACATGACATACGCAGCTGATATATTATTAAAACAAGCACGCACAGATACCAATCCCTGAAGATTTTGGGTTTAGAAAGAAAAGAATAAGAGATGAGAGGAAAGAGAGCTGCAGCTCTTAATGAACATTTTATAGTTTGATGGGGTGCTCAGATACAGTGCTGGTGGATATGAAGAAATAAGAATCCATGAAGACTGAAAACAAGGTAGTGATTGTCCCTTCTCTATAGTACAGCTTGTACTCTAGGCCCGGATTCTATGATAGTAAACAGAGCTTTGAAATGTAATTATCTAATAGAAGCAAGTTCTGAGAATTCTATATTTCTGAGAATTCTGATTTCTATAGCATTCCCAAGCTGGAGGGAGCGGAATTCTCACTTGTGCTTTCCGTGAAGTGGCAAAGCAATTCATTCCAAAAGACTAAATTTACAAATGAAACATATGTCTGCAAAGAGCAGCGTAAGTGTTGATTGGCACACTGGGGAAGTAACCAATAAAGCAACACTAAAATGCTCCAAAAAATAATTCAGAAAATTGGCTTTTGCCCCTAAATTGCCTCATTTATTATCTTCAAGTAAGATTTTTGTTTTCCCCTGCTAGTATGAATTTGTCAGATATTTGTGTACCACTTTGTCCAGTAAAGACTAAATTTCCTTTTTTGGGTTGTGTGACTGGTTTCTATTTGAATGGAATGACTAACCTCTCCCCACACAGTGGGGACAAGATTCTGTGCTGGTATAATTAAAGTGGCTCCTGTGAGGCCAATGGAACCACACTGGTTTGTGCCAGCTGTGCCGCTGGTCCCTGAAGATAAAAATGTAGCCCTAAGAAGGAACTAGAACTTTCAGAAATCTGTCGTCTTGGGTATGTTGGTGGGAGGGGGAAAAGTGCATTGATTGGGAGAGAAAAGGGTTTTATTCTTGAACATTCATTGACTATGAGCTTTAAAAATTGCCTTCAGTTCAGAAGACCAGATTTTATCTTGAAGAAAATAAGATTGCAGGGGGCTTAGCCAGACTTTGATCCCAGGAGTCTCTTATTTCTTCAGTTTTGTAATAGGCTGACCTTACAAGCCCTGTTTTTGTTTGTCAGGGGTCTGATTCAGCAGTATGTTCAGTGCAGTTCTGACATACACCTTTCCACAATTTGATGATATTTTGGTTGGTTTTGTTTGTTTCTAATCTATGCTTTGCTGTCATTCTGGTTAGTGCTTGAGGCCCAAATCCTAGATTGTCTTATCTCAAGCAGAGGTCTGGAGAACTCAGCCTGGGGCTATGTCTAGACTGCAAGCTTCTTTCAGAAGAAGCTTTTCTGGAATAGATCTTCCAGAACCACTTTTTTTTTTTCCGAAAAAGAGTGTCTACACAGCAAAAGCACAACGAAAAAGCGATGTGCTTTTTCAAAAGATAGCATCCAATCAATGTGGACACTATTTCGCATTTTAGTCGTGATTGCTGTGGATGGAGTGGCTGCCAGGGTACCTGTGCTTTTTCCTGGAGACCTCTTCTTTCGAAAAAACACTCTTCCGCGTCGACACACCTTTTTCTGAAAAAGTTTTTCCGGAAAAAGTCTTCTTCCTTGTAGAAAGAAGTTTACAGTGGTCGGAAAAACCCTTCATTCTTTCGACTTCCTGTCAAAAGAATGCAATAGCAGTTTGGACGTAAGTGTAATTTTTCCAGAAAAACGGCCATTTTTCTGGTTAAACTGTAGTGTAGACATACCCTTAGGCATCGGAACTCAAGGGCTAAAGTTGCCAACAGTCCCTTGTAAGGACATCCCTTATTTTTTCACCCCTTACACAATTGGGAATTTCTAAGTGCTGCAAAAAGCAGCAAGAAATACCCTTGGCAAATGTAGGAAAGTATTGCTGATGTTTTCTGTTTATTATTAATCATGATGATATATCAGGAAGAGGTGGAGTGGGTATGCTTATAAAACAGTCTCTTAATTTTGAAATACTATGTTGGTAACCCTAAGAGCCTAAATCACTTTTGAAAATGTTACCAAGAGTGATTATAGAAAGGGTTTCTTGCAAACAAATATATTTCCTTTAAAATGCCCTTTGGGAGGGATTAGTTCTTTAATAGTCCTAGAAATAAATGCAGTGAGTAAACCGATATAGAGAGTACTTGACATCAGATGTCCACCAATGATTCAGGGTGTACTAAAGAAAAGCACATTTCTTTTAATGGGGCTTTTCTGAAGAGAACTACCACACGACAGATGTGAGATTTCTGTGCCGGATACATGGAGCTTTAACAGAGCTCACGTCACTTTGCTCTGTACCTTCACTTCATTCCTCAGCATATTTAAACCAGAGGATCTAATTAATTAGTGGACTCGTTAGGAATAAAAGAGAGAGAAGGAAGAAATTGTTCAGTGCTCAAGCAGGAAAAGAGAGAGGCAAGACGATGCAATATATAGGGTTTATTCCTTCTTCTGTGCATCCATGTCTCCTCTCATTTATCACTGAATGAAAATTGAGTTTTCCACGTTCCTACATGTTACCCGATATCAGTGGTGGGCAACCTGTGGCCTGAGGGCCAAATGTGGCCCATTGGGGTTCTATGTGGGGCCCACAAGACATTTTGTTTACCCAGTTGCCCACATGCAAGGTTGCCAGATTCCTCTGGTTTCTGTCCGGGTTATATTTTTCTTGCTGGTGTTACTAAAGTGACACATGTAAAGCAAGGGCACGTGAAGTGTTGTGCAGAGTGATTCATAGTCAGGGCCATGTGCAGAGTGCTATTTCAAAGAGCAAAATTTAACTGTGAATACCATGACCTGCTTATCTATTTACTATTCTATTGCATCCCCTTTGAAAAATCTAACACTTTTTTCCCTAACTCTTAGCGTGGTTGGGTCCCGAGGTATTTCCTCTGCCTTTGGGAGTGATGGTCTTTTTGCACCCTAGTATAAAGCAGTCTTGTATATAGTTACACCTAGCTGGTTGGCTGAAGTTGGAGGGAACATGAGTCTTTCTTGGGATGCCTTGTACTTGGTTCTTCTGGCGGTGGGGTGTTGGGAGAGTCTGCTGCAGTAGCCATCTGTCACTTGTCAGCCTGTGTTCCTTCCATGTTCTGCTGAGGAAGTCTCAGTGGGTTGCATGTTGCACCGTCCTCCCCACCCACATGTATATCTTGTGACTACAATGGGCAAACAGATGTATGGTTTCGAAGCAATTCCATCGCTATAGGAATGAGGATTCATCTGTTCAACACACATAGGTTGCTTACAATGCAGAGACAACAATTTCATCTTGGTAAGTCTTTTCCTAGAACCACAACTGGGAGAACCTCGCTTGTTGGTCACAATAGGTTTTGGCCGTGTGTGTGTGTGTGTGTGTGTGTGTGTGTGTGTGTGTGTGTGTCTTAGTTTTTTCTGTTACTCCTTCCATCAGTATCAGAGGAGTAGCCATGTTAGTCTGAATCTGCATAAACAACGAGAAGTCCTGTGGCACCTTAGGGTATGTCTACACTGGCTCGTTAATTCGAGCTAAGTAGGCAAATGAGGCAACCGGAGTTGCAAATGAAGCCCGGGATTTAAATATCCTGGGCTTTATTTGCATGTTCCCGTCTGGTCGCCATTTTGAAATTTCACTAGCCCAAACTTAGTGCTGTGCGGCTACACGCGGCAGTGAAACATTAATTCAAACTAAGTCCTTAGTTCGAATTAACTGTTACTCCTCATGGAATTAGTTAATTAACAGACTAATTGGCGCATAAGCTTTCAATGCATCTAACGAAGTGGGTTTTTGCCCACGAAAGCTTATGTGCCAATAAATCTGTTAGTTTGTGGGGGTATGTCTACTACAGAGATCTTTAATTCGAACTACCTACGCTGTGCCGCGTGTAGCTGTGGGCACGGAGTTCGGACTAAGGGGGATTTAAAAATTGCGGCGCCCGGGAACATGCAAATGAAGCCCGGGATATTTAAATCCTGGGCTTCATTTGCAGCTACAGTTGCCCTAATTACCCTACCTAGCTCGAACTAACGAGCTAGTGTAGATATACCCTAAGGTGCTACAGGACTTCTTCTTCCATCAGTGCCAGTCACAGTAATGCCAGTGCTATAGGAACCAAGATATACATGCATCTTTGACATCACATTTTGTACCAGGCTGCCTTATATATTCTTTGCTTCATGCCCCTTTCCTTAATAGCCTTTTGGTGATTTTAGTGGTTGATGTGGGTTTGCCACTTAACTGGCTATAGAGTGGCATTGATTTCCCACGCCCAGGGAAATTGCACAAACTTGCTGCAAGTAAAATGGGCTCTGTGATCTGAAGCTTGGGATATTATTCCTGCTTCGTTGCTTTGCCTATGATGGTCCTTCTTGGAAAGCTGTCAATCATAAAAGGAAAACAAATCTGTTGTGTCCCAGTAAGCAGGAAAGGGAGAAGAAGCTTGTGATTGCCACTGAACAAAAGTGAAGACACAGTCTCTTAATAAACTGTACATTGGAAAGGCAAAAAGATGAAGGGGAGAACCTTAGAACACCACCACCAGCATCAGAAAATTCTTGCTGCTTGCTTTTACTTGCAGTGCCCTACAGGGGCACTATCCGCATCTGCACTCAGGTCTCCTACCACACAGTCTGTTTAGGGTTTTGCTTGTGTTCAGTCAGCTCCTGTCTTGCAGTGGTTCCTTCCTGAAAGATTAAAACCACTTTAGCAGTGGCTTGGCTTGCAACAAGCAAGAGTGTTTTTGCCAGGGATGGGGATGGGGAGGGATAAGAGAAGGCCAGGCAACCTCCAACATTAACATTTTTGTTCTCAATGAAGAATCCTGGAGAATTAGAGATAGAAAAGACTTAATTGAATCTAGTTTGCTGCCCATTAAGAGCTGCAGTGTGTTTGTGCACCTGTCCAGTCTTGTTTTAAGCATCCTGAAGGTTAATGTAACTTGGGCCAGAAGGTAATTGGAATGCCTTTCCTAGAAAACAGAGATACTTTTTATCAGCCAGTTATCAGCATTATCATCTGACCCCAGTGGGTTCCTTTGTCCCAGGAATAAAGCAATGCAAAACCACTGACAATTGCCTTGGGAAATCATTGAACACTTAATTTCAGGAGATTTTGTGCCCCTTAAATGCTATTTTCACCTGAGAGTTGATAAAAAGCTGTTTTTGGAAGGGAAAAAAACATTAAGGTTTCAATTTTCACTTGTCCTCTGAAATCATTTGCTTTGCCAAGGGCACATGTGCTAGGATCCTGTACAGCAGAGGTGGGCAAAAAAGTCTCCGTGGGCTGGATCTGGACCAATCAGGACCTAGGGCTGGTGGTCGACTTTAAGTGCCGCACATTGGAGGGCAGGCAGTGAGAGACTCCCTGCTGCCCCCAGGCCAATCAAGGCTTGGTGATGTGGGGTGTGTGTGGGGTGGGGGAAGCACAAGAAGTCTCCTCCCACTGCAATGGGCACTACTACCTAGAGGAAATCACCAGCTGTTCAGAACAGCTGGCAGTTCTTGGGGGCTGGGAGGGGAGGCAGGGCGGAGGCGGCTCCCCCACCCTGAGACCAATCAGGGTCTGTGGGCAGAGAAGCACAAAAGTGTCCTGCCCCTGCCACTTCCTGGGTAGCCCAGGAAATTTTTGAAGGGGCCCCTGGTGAAAAATTCTTGCCTACTACTGCTGTACAGAGATGCAAACCTGTTTTGCTTACTCAGCCTTTGAGTCAAGAGCTACCCTAAGCTGTGCAGAGATGTAATTAGCTGTGTTGACTCACCCTCCTGGTCAGATTAGATGTGTCCCATAAATTCCAATCCAGCAATGTAAAAAGGCTGGGAGTGAACTAAGGGTTGTCACAGAGGTAGGATGCTATTCTACATTGATCACTCTAGGAACAGCTGAGCTCAGGAAAGTGGGGATAAATTCTACCAGTGTTTAATGCAACCTTCTAATCTTTCTAGTCATTTATAATACTAACTTGGGGGAAAATCCATAGATTCCAAGGCCAGAAGGGACTTCTGTGATCTAAGGTTTCTCAGCAGAGGCTCTTAAGCAAAATAAGCAGTCATGGGATAAGAGGGAGGATCCTCTTGTAGACTGGTACCCATGGCCGCATTATGACTTTCGTGGGCCCTAGGCACTTTTGCCTTAGTGGATCCCTTCCTCCACAAAAAAAATATTAAAAATTATATTTGATATAACTTTAAATACTTCAACATTTTATTTTTTTCTGTCTTAGGCAAAATTTAATAGATTTCTGTGGGCCCTAAAAGTTCAATTTTTTTCTGATGTGAGGAAAAAAATTAAAACATTTTCTTCGACCCTACAAGTTCTTTTTTTTCCCTTCTGATTTTAAAAGAAATTAAAACATTTTTGTGGGCCCCTAAAAGTATCGTGGGCCCTAGGCACTATGCCTATTGTGCCTAATGGATAAGTTGGCCCTGCTGGTACCTAGCTAACAGACTGGAAGCAAAAGGTAGGAATGAATGGTGAGATTTCAGAATGGAGAGAGCTGTCCCCTAGGGGTTGGTGTTGTGACCAGTATTATTCAACATGATCTGGAAACAAGGGTAAACAGTGAGATGGCCAAATTGGCAGATGATACAAAATTACTCAAGATAATTAAACCCCAGGCAGTCTGCAAAGAGCTACAAAAGAATCTCACAAAACTGGAAGACTGGGCAACAAAATGGCAGATGAAATTCAATGTTGATAAATGCAAAGTAATGCACATTGGAAAACATAATCCCAACTGCACATATAAAATGATGGCTCTAAATTAGCTGTTAACACTCAAGAGAGATCTTGAAGTCATTGTGAATAGGTCTCTGAAAACCTCTGCTCAATGTGCATTGGCAGTCCAAAAAAGCAAACAGTATGTTGGGAATCATTAAGAAAGGGATGGAAAATAGGACAGAGAATATATTGCTTCTATATAAATCTATGGTACACCCACGTCTTGAAAACTGCATGCAGATGTGGTCACTCCATCTCAAAAAAGATATATAGGAATTGGAAAATATTCAGAAAAGGGCAACAAAAATAATTGTAGGGATATGGAATAGCTTCCATATGAGGAGAGACTAATAAAAATGTGATTATTTTTTTTCAATTTGGAAAAGCGATGACTAAGGGAAGATATGATAGAGGTCTTCAAAATCATGACTGATCTGGAGAAAGTGAATAAAGTAGTTTTCCTAAAACAGTTTTCCTTTTCAGAACACAAGAATTACACCATATGCCATTAATAAGCAGTCAGTTTAAAACAAAATAAGGGAACTATTTTTATTACAATGCATAGCCAACTTATGGAACTCCTTGCCAGAGGATGTTGTGAAAGCCAAGACTACCTCTGTTTATCAAAAACAGGAAATGGGTGCCAGGGGATGGATCACCTGTTCTGTTCATTCTTTCTGGGGCACCTGGAATTGACCACTGTTGAAAGGCAGGTTACTGGCTAGATGGACCTTTTGCTCTGACTTACTACAGCTGTTTTTATATTCTTTTCTAGTCTGTGTATGCAGGCCAGAGAACTTCCCAAAATAATTCCTAGAATAGATCTTTTTCAAAAAACAAATAAACAAATTTTGATTTAAAATTCCCACAGAGAGAGAATCCAACATGACCCTTGGTCAATTGGTCCAATGGTTAATTGCTGGCACCATTAAAATGTACAGCTTATGTCCGGTCTGAATAGGTCTAGCTTCCACTTCCAGTTATTGGATCATGTTCCACCTTCCTCTGATTAATTGAAAAACCCATTATTATTATTTGTTCCTCATGTAGATCCTTATAGACTGTAATCACGACACCCCATAACCTTCTTTATAATCTAAATGAACAGTGCAAAATACAGAGGTAAAATAATTTCTCCACTCCTACCCAAGATTCTTCTGTTTATACACCCCATAATCACATTAGCTGTCTTGCCAACAAAGTCACACAAGCTCGTGTTTAGCTGATTAATGTACTTGGGCGCACTCCATGGACTTCAGTTGTCTTTGTAAAATGGGTTATAAATGCAAGTAGACCAAATCTTGAATCTGTGTAAATAGCTGTAGACCTACTGTGCAAAATCAGTCTTACTCACCCAAAGCCAATGCACTGCAGAACATCAACAATTAAAATGCATGCATTGCCGGTGATTTTTTTAATGCAAGGGGATATATTATATTGCTACATTAATTGTAAAATTAAGTTACATAAATCTCGGCTACATTAGTACTTATCAGACTTATTTGCTGCAACCACAGTGCCAGGATGGTTAAGAATGGGATCGGAAAAGCTCCACAATGGAACGGAGCAGGCTCTTGTTTTGTTGTTGGCACTTACATCCCCGTTAGACCTCTCACTGTGATTATGAGAGTGTGCTCCAACAGTTGTCATAGAAACTGAATCTTTTCTCATTACTACTAGCCCCTGCTTACTTTGTGCTCTTTCACGTTCCTATTGGTAATGAAATTAGGTGCTCAGTTAAATGCACTTATAAAAAATTTAATGAATTTTCCCCCTTGCACGCTGTACAGAGCAGATGCTAATGTTATGCTCTTGTGTATATCAACCCCTCTCTCCATTTACAATTGCTCTTGAATTTATTAATATTTTCAATTCCTGTTCTGCATCTGCAAACAAATGTTACTTTCTGAGGAAAATATTATCCAGTGGCTTTTGGGTCCAAATTGACTCTCTTGTGTCTCTTTCAGGAAGGTCAGAATGCTTGGGGACCAGACAATGACATTTACTGGCAGCCATCACTGAGTAAATTAAATATGAAAATACAGGCTTCGCTCTCTCAGTTCCGGGTTGTTTTTACATTAGGCAGGACATTATGGGTGTGTCTATACAGCAAAGTTGTTTCAGAATAATGGCCGTTATTCTGAAGTAACTATGCGAGCATCTAAAGAGCAATTCTGTTATTTTGAAATAATTTTGAAACAACGGACAGCTTATTCCGACTTCTGTAAACCTAATTCTTCAAAGAATAATGCCTATTCCAAAATAGCTATTTCAAAATAAGATGTGTGTAGATGCTCCACTTCTATTTCAGAATAGCCCCTTGCCAGGGCCATTCTAAGTTATTCCTCCTAAGTTCTATATCGAGATAGCACGTCTTCATTAGTGAAGCCTGCCTCGGACTAATTTTGAAGCTTCCCTGCAGTGTAGATGTGCTATTTTGAAACGAGCTATTTCGGAATAACTATTCTGAAATAGCTTATTCCAAAATAATTGTGAAGTGTAGACATAGCCTATGGGAATCAGAGAAATGTTTTTGGATGGGGAAATATCAACTTTTTGTGGAAATGTTTTTTTTTCCCCAATCAGCTCATTGAGACATTGCTATTTCTCAAAAATTTGAAGTTTTGACAAATACAGAGGTAATTTTTCAGAACAGTCTTTTAAACATTTTTTTTTGCATTTCTATCCATGTCTAGACACTACTTCAAAATATTTTTATAGGTCAGATTCCCCAATATGCTTACACAGGCTTACATTAATGCAACTCTACTGAAGTTGCAATATAAAACTGCTGTGACAAAGTGGAAAATCAGATCCATGCAACATAACTCCAATTAACTGAAAGTCTTCCTTTGAGCAAACTTTTAAGCCCTCCAGGGTTGCACAGTCCTTTAAATCTCTACGCTAAGGTGCCTTCATACTCAAAGGTCATCCCTTTACCATAGAGCAGCCATGGGCAATAACCGGCCCATGGGTCGGCCACAGTTCACCAGGGTTAACTCGTAGTGGGCCACCACCAATGTGTTTACAGGAATGGGTGCTTGAATCTTTTGTCCCTAGATCTCTGTTTCCAGCCAGAGGCTAGCCCTGGCAAACTGCTGCTGTCTTATTGCCTGAGCCTGCAAATAGGGGGCTGCCAGCTTCAGCAGCTGCCCTCTAAGTTTCCTACGTCATAGGTTGAAATAAAATATGCTATTTGAGCTATGCAAATAGCTTATCTTATTTCAACATTATTTCAAAAAAGCTTATTTTGAAATTTGGCGCTGTCTACACAGCACTTACTTTGAAATAAATCACTATTCCGAAACATCCCTTACTCCTCTTGGAATGAGGTTCACAGAGATGTCGGAATAGTGAACCCATTATATTTCAAAATAACAGGTGTACTCAAAAGACACAGAATAGCTATTTCGGGATTCCTCTTGCATCCCAAAATAGCGCTGCAGTGTAGACGTAGCCGAACTTTGAATGTTTGGAGGAGGATGCTGACTAGTTTTAAAGGGCTGCACTGAAAATAGATCTAGAGTCACCCTTTTATTCATGCCATAGCAATAATATTTGTACAACGTATGCCTTGTGATTTAAAATCTAACATACTGATCCATAATATCCTTGGGAAATGTGACTATGGTGTGTATGGAATTATGGGTACTGACTGACATTTTGCTTTTAAAGTCAGTTGGGCAAGTCTACACTGCAACACGTCCTAAGCTATGTAGATGTACAGCCACTGCAGTAATTACATTGCTTTTGCCTGTCCATGCTGTGCTCCTGGTATTGGTAGTGTGCTTCCTCAGTAGGAGCATTTGAGTTGATGCAGAGCCTAGTGCATGCTGGGTAAATATATCACTGTGCAACTCACCACCCTCTAGTGCTGGGTGCTATGGGGGAAATGTCATTTCAGTGGGTGATGGGGAATATGGCTTCAGCACGCATGATGCAGTTCTCTCCATCCCATAATTCTGACCAAACATTCCATATTTGCTCAGAATGGCCATCAACAGGAGTTAGACTTGCAGAATAACTGCTTAGAACAGCTTGCAAATATTCTTGCATTTGTCAAATATGATTTGTTTTACTGTAATGAATTTTACATGGGGCCACACTTGGACACTGTTCGGACTCTTCCACTTCTGCATCTTCCCCCGTACATAGTGGTTTTTCTTCCCCGGGGAAACAGAGAAACAGGACTGACTCCCTATTCCTTTCTAAATGCAACTCAAGAGGCTCAATTTGGTTCAAACTGTAAGGGCCCCTCGGCCTTGGGTCCTGGGTGGTTAGGAGATTACTATTCTCTCCATTTTTGATGCTGATCACTTTGGATGCGTTTGCTAATGGTTGTTGGATTTGTTCATCATTGTGCTGGGCACAGGTTGCTTTCTTACTGAGGAGTCCTGCATTCTGGAAGTTGCTTTTTTCCTCTTGGTCTGATGGATTCTGTATTTAACTTTCAGGGTACACTGCAAGTTTTATCTCTTTATGCAAGACATATTGGAGGAGGTAGATCAGATAGGGTAGGTTTTGTGGGGAGTGACAATGTTCCCTTTTTAAAAAGTCTGTATCAGTTGAATGTTGTTCATGTCCCTGAAGAGTTTGTGATATGGGCATGATATGCAGTAAACTAAGGAATTTATCTCACACATACTACAGATTGGACCTTCCCAAGGGTGCTGGACTAGGACCTCACAGATCCTGGATGAGGGATTTTGCTAGACCAATGGAGGTCATTTCTGGCTCCCTGCCACCAGCCCCTCTAGCCCTTGTATGGCTGCTGGCTAGAGCCTGCCGCCAGCCCCACTGCCCTGCCAACCCCACTGGGCTTTCTGGCCCTTACAGGCAGCCCTGTTGGGGTGCACTGGCCTCCCAGCCCCCTGGCAGCTTGTCTTGCTGGCCTGCCAGGCTCCCAATCAACATCCCTTCACCGGAACTCTCAAGTTCTGCAACATCTGTGGTCCTACCAGAGCATGGATATTGCCAGATCAGAGAGTCCTGGTCTAGAGAGGTTCAACTGTATAGTGATTTGCATTTTAGGTAGCAAAGCACTGAGGTGGAAAAGTTTTCTTTGAGATTCGGCCAATATTTGCATCTTTTTCAAAGACTCTCCCCCACCCCCGAGTTAGAAGAGAACAAGACAGAGAGCAGCTAAAGCCACTCAATAATCCCCTATTTGTCTTGCCACATTAGAAGTAACAAAATGGCTTAACCTACAACACAGATCATTTTTTACACAAAAAATTGCATCAAGGCTGACAGCTTGTATACCAAGTTTCAGCCCGATGCAATTTAGGAACCACGGAATACGAAATCCCGCAGGGGAGGCTGGCGGAGCAGGTTTTGTTACTGAAATGGTAATTTGGATTTAAGTCTGCTGCAGCTGTGGATTAGTATGATAACTCTCCCTGCAGCATGTATCACTGAACCAGAAACAGGCTCCGGGCAGAGACACTGCCTTGGCTGGGTTTGTCAAGCCTCAGGCACCCTCTTGGTGCCATGTCAGTAAAGACACGGGCTCTTTTGCTGCGCATGGGCTTAATTGGGTCCTGCCAAGGGAAGGCTGACAGGAACCAGTTGGACCTCCCTCGTTCTGGCACTGGTGGTTCTAGGCAAGTTCTGGAGTAGAGCCGAACAAAGCGGGGGCTCATCTAAGCCATGCCAGCAGAGCAGCTCCCAAGGGGCAGTTCTCCAGCCGGGAACAGTTGTAGCGCTGGAGCATCCTGGACCCGCACCTCCTGACCTGGCTCACCCCTTTCTTGCTCCAGGGAGGGGGCGTACAGTACGCTGGCACGTCGTCATGTTGAATTCTCAGCTGATGAAATTCAGCCCGTTCCTGGCTCCCCAGTGCAGTGCAAAGGGGCCAAATGGCAACTGAGAACATGTCCCAGCAATAACTATGGAGGAAGAAGCCATCTAACACTGCCTTTTATTTGTGGGCTTGTTTCAACCCTATCTGCAAGAGGCAGCTGTGCTCCCTACTCCTCCCCTGCACATTCACCAGTATGAGCTGTAAATAACAAGCCTATCTTACAAGCAGGATAAATATAAACTAGGTTCTCTTGCTTTGTTCCTTGTCAATCTTCTCTGCATTAAAATAGCGGGTCTGAAGTTTTGCACAGGACAGAAAATAAGTTTCCTTTAGGTGGTGTGAATGGGTCTGGAAGCCACCCCCTGGGGGTCACTGTCTCTGCTGGTCACCTTGCCAAGGGGTTGTGGTAGATGAGCAGGAGGGCATGGGTTCTCCTTCCCCCACTGGGCCCTGACTTAGGGCCCTGAAAGGCCTATGCTTGCTTTTCACCCTGGACACAGCCTCCCTGAGTCATTGCCGAGCTCTCTGTTTTCTGAGGTGGGCCGCAGTTTGTCTCAGACAGCACTATGCGGCAGGTTACCTACTTGTCTCTGACCCAGAAGAGGTGCCATTCACCAGTCCTTCTCCTTCTGGTCTGGGTCTGGCTGGGTCCTCCTCCAGAGTTCTCAGAGCCAATGTCTCTCCCAGCCCTGTCTGCCCCAATGGAACCAACTGGCTCCCTTTTAATCGCCCGTCCAAGTAGAGCATGCTCAGTGTGGGTGGAGGGCGGAGTCTTCTGAGCCCCAAGCTGCTCTTCAGCCCTTTGCTCTCTGGTGAGGGGGTTAATATAACCTGCCATAGTGGCCAATAACCTCTGTGGCTCCATAGATATTAGAACCTCTTCCCAATGCCATGCTCCCTCACTTTGTTTCTAGTGAAGCCCTAAAGGTGCATGAAGAATTCCCATTCAGCACTGGCCTGCGTCTGTTCACTTTCACATGACTCCATGATTTACATTTTATCACATTGTCTATGGTGATTTTAATTTTTCTGTGACAGGGTTATATGTCAATCGGCAAAGAGAGAGCACTGAAAAGAGAAACCTTTTTTGTCTGCTGTAACATAATATGCATTACAGAAGAGCAAAGGTTTTCTGCTTTAATCAAACAGCTAGTCCAGTTTCCTGTAAGAAAGCAGTGGCAGGCCTCTGTGGTTACCAATAATTGTTTGCATTGACAAGCAACGTGCCAGACTATTCCTGCCCATGTCTGATCTCCCCCTGACCGTTTTTTAAAAGACTTAAGTCAGCTGCCAAGACTTTCTGTCTTGAAATATAAGATTAGCCTTTTGTATATACAGACCTCTCCAGCCTGCACTGAATAGATTTTTATGCCTGTAACTTTAAACCAGTAGGTTAGTCATAAAGAGAGCGCTTTTCTGGCTTCTTTAAATATAGGGCACCTCCTTGTTAACATGATATTGTCGGCAATGTCACTTGCCATTGTGCACCTTAGAGGGGTGTGTACATATGTTGGATGTGGGGGTTTTTTTGGTTCAGTATGTTTGTCGACATCTCATTTGTAAGCTAATTTCTTTGAATCATAAGAACGGCCATACTGGGTCAGACCAAATGTCCATCCAGCCTAATATCCTGTCTGTCGACATTGGACAATGCCAGATGCCCCAGAGGGAGTGAATACAACAGGTAATCCTCATGTGATCCCTCTCCTGTCATCCATTTCCAGACAAACAGAGGCTAGGGACACCTGTACACAGATGCCGTGTTGGTTTTGACCACTGTAAAATATCCTGGTCCAAGACCATAGTAAAATATACATCCTGTGATTTGTACCCTACCTTGATTTTTTTTTTTTTTTGGTCCCACTTCTTTATGATTAAAATGCTCTTTTTTTTCTGCTTTTTTTCTTCCACCCATGGGTTGTTTGCATTTTGGGCCTTCATCCAGTGATGCTCTGAGGGCCCTTCAATTCCTGCTAAAATCAGTTTCATTCTCTAATGCTCGATCGCTTTTATTACTATTGCTAGTTATGTGTATTACGGAAGCATTTTGGGACCCTATTTTGTCAGTTACACTTAGCAAGAGACTGTCCTTGCACCACATTCTGGAGCCCCAGTTTAGTGCTCTAACAGCAAGCTGGTGTTCTTAAGATCATGCCCTTAGCCTTTCTACCTACAGAGGTGTGAATGTAGAGGACTCTTGCATTTCAGCTCTCCCTGTGAGTTCTGATCTTACTCTGAATCAAGAGCATAATATTAATGCAGCCAATTTCCTCTTGTATTTTAAGCTGCTCTAGCTCCTTCTAAAGCTAAGGGGCCAATCAACATACCTTGGGCAGAAATTGTTCTGCTTCCTACACGACTGTACACCAGGGGCCCATTGGCAAGATAATGAAAGAGTTACTTACAACTATATGATGTCTTTTAATTGTCTTGGGAGTCACAATGCACTTTTCATGAAAGGAAATAAATTGGCTTATTGCTGCCAATAGATCTTGGGGAAATACAGAGAAAAGAAGCGGAGACATTATTGAATAAAATGATTCCTGTGTGTGCTCCAGGCTGCAGCATCACTCAATATCAGCACTAGGAAAGTTATACATAACTGTACAAGTAGCATCACGATTTGCCCTAGGATTTCAAGGTAAGAATAATCTTCTCTCTGGATCATAGCTCAACGGTGCAGGCAAAACTGGTGAGTGTGCAGCTGCAGTAAACCATGATGGTGTTAAATAGATTAATTTAATCTGATCCTACCTGCTTTGACAACTAGTAAGACTCTATAACAATGACTTACGAAATTAATTGAAATCCTATCTTAGGGCATTAATTAACCAGCAGCTCTCATGACTCTCGGTAAGGATCTAGTGCCATACCCAGAACATCTTGGAGGCATAGTATTTTTAAAAATATATAAGGGGTAATGTGAGCTTGTGAGTCATAAATAAACCTGTAGCAAATTATTTTTTAGAACAAAATGTTAACCAGTTAATATAGCTGCAATTTTTCAAAGCTACCTTTAAAAACTCATATAATTGAAATTCTATTGCAGGTGGGTACCTACCTCCCCTAAGCTATCTGGAAAATCACAGACCATGTTTTTAGACAAATTAGAGTGGGTTTTCAGTCTTAGTATAAAACAATACGAGCTCTGGGAAGCACATGTTCAATTTGCAAGTATTTACTGCAACAGATAAAGTGTCAGCTGCAGAGCAGAACTCCAGGGGTAGCTGACTCCCATTCCCATGCTCAGTCCATTCCATTAAACCCTGAAACTGAGTCTGAGAAGTTTAATTTACATCCCATTGGTTTCATCCACAGTTAGCTCTTAGGAGGTTAGAGCGTAAGGATGCTTTGGTTCATGATGATGACTGCACAGCTGGTGATGTGGCTGTGACATGGCATGAATAACCAAAATAAGGCTGGATTGACATTGCTGAGCTGGTTTGGGTGCAGTTGACTCCGTGTGAGCAGGAGAATTCATAGAGCGCTGCAGGTTGCACCTCTCTAGTCCGGCACACTCTGGTTGGGCAACTTCCGTGGTCCAGCATGATTTCAATTAGCCAGATGTCCACTTATCATGGGTGTGGCCAAGTTTCCTGAAGTCCCATAAAGTTTGTTTACAGCCACCAGTTCTGGCTCTCAGTGTTCTGTGCTGTTATTTAGCTCTTCTATATCCCAGTAAGCAGTGGAAGTGCTGGCAATGCTGCTAGACAATATTGACCTCTTGTGGTTTGGCAACTGCTTTGGTTCGGCACTGGTCAGGTCCTGAAAGTGACAGACTAGAGAGGTTCAACCTGTAGCAGATTTACCCAGCTTTGCTCTGGTTCACAATTTGGGAATTCCATCAAATGTACAGTAAAACTCCAATTGTCCGGCATCCAGTGGTCTGGCACCCCCGATAGTCTGGCACCAACTGGAACCTGGAAGGGCTCCGGCCAGCCGGACAATTGGAGCTGCTGTGAGCACCCTGGGCGCTTGCGGCTGGGAAAGCAAAGGGGAGAAGAGGGGAAGGGGATTATACCCCCGTGACGGGTCTGTTTTAACAAAAAAGGGCTCTAGTCAATTTGGTTTCCAATAACATTGTCTTCTAGTTTTCAGACCAATGATCTAGCTGGGCCAAAACAGAGCACTACCCCATTTTATCTCTCTTTTTTTTTTCCTGTAAGGTTTATTGAGAATAAATTTTATTCCAGGTTCATCCTGTTTACTCATATTGGTTCAGTTTTTCAACATTCGCTCAGTTATGTTAATTTTGAGGACTGTACTTGCTTTGGTGATTTGGTCTCATTTCTATTTGGTTTTAGGAGGAGCAATCCCATTCCAGGCACATCCCATTTTCCTGGCACAACCAAACCCTTATGTTGCTTTAAATTATGAGAAGAGGAAGCTGCATACTGAATTTGGTGGTGCTAGTTCTTACAGTTTAGGAGGAGTTTTTGATCAGAGAGACAGACAAACTGTCTAAAATATATAGTAGGCTACTGTCCTACTTCATCTGGAGATGACCAATAGCTGGTGGTGACGATGCATGGAAACTCACCAGATCTATAAAATAAACATCAGAAGGCTGAGGGAGACAGATCCTGATCAAGCTGTAGATTGTCCATGGAATCCAGGACAATTTATACCATTGGAAGATCTGCTCAAGACTGATGAATGACCACTCTGCAGGATACATGGATGGTTCAAGCCATAGATGTTTTTTTTTCTTTTCTTCTGATCCATGTATAAAAGAAACACAAGGTCTGGGCCTTCTGTCACCAAAGGACACTAAATGAAAGGCATTTTGGATTGTGAACCCCCCTTTTCCCCATCTGTGAAGTGGCACAAAATTGCAGGTGGACCAGGCATGTCCATTGAAAATGTCCCGTTTTCATTGTGGCTGCCAATATTTTCATACAACTCTATGGCTGTGTCTAGACTGGCCAGTTTTTCCGGAAAATCAGCCGCTTTTCTGGAAAAACTTGCCAGCTGTCTACACTGGCCGTTTGAATTTCTGCAAAAGCACTGACTTCCTACTGTCTGAAATCAGTGCTTTTTGCGGAAATACTATGCTGCTTCCGTTTGGGCAAAAGTCCCTTTTGCGCAAAACTTTTGCGCAAAAGGGCCAGCGTAGACAGCTGAGATTTGTTTTCCGCAAAAAAGCCCTGATCGCAAAAATGGCAATTGGGGCTTTTTTGTGGAAAAGCGCGTCTAGATTGGCCACAGACGCTTTTCCGCAAAAAGTACTTTTGCAGAAAAGCGTCTGTGCTAATCTAGACGCTCTTTTCCGAAAATGCTTTTAACGGAAAACTTTTCCGTTAAAAGCGTTTCCGGAAAATCATGCCAGTTTAGACGTAGCCTATCTGTTGCTGCCTCTGTGTGTTGGGAGGTTGACAGAGCTGAGAGAATTCACATCTCAGTTCTTGGTTGCTTCTTTCCTTCTCCCTCATAATCCCAAATGGCTTTGGCTCTGAATACAGAGGAGATGGAGCTTGTTCCAATCTCTGGCACTGACTTTTAATATTTGACAACAAATCAGTGCTTAATAGGTCTGATATTCCCAACTAGGAGATGATTGATCAAAAGTCATGACTGGACATTATTGTTTCCCTACACTCATAGTAGCTTTACTTCCCAGGCTCCCACAAAACAATAAGTTGGACAGTGGGATAGAAAGAAGAATGATGGCTGGACCAGTGACAGAACAGAAGATAGTGGGGGTTCTGTAGAGTTGCCCTTTCCCTTTGTTCTTTCAGTTAGTTGTTCTTCTGCTGCAGTCTTAATTTCCAAAAAGGTGTGTGTGTGCGTGTGTGTGTTCTGAAATCTGCCACATGTTCTCTTCAGGAATGTGGCATTGTGAAATGAGATTTCCACTTGCCTACAGGAAGGAGCAGACACTCTATTTATTAGCCTCATAAAAATACAATCTGATATCAATAACACCCAGGCTCTCTCCCCATTTCCTCCTGCTAGCGTTGTGTCTGGGTCAGCCTTGCTCTTTAGCCAGTACTGGCCAGACTCTCCTCAAATGGGATTCTGAAAGTCAGCTAAAAATAGCTGGTGTTGGGTGGATGCTCTGGCTAGTTAATAACTCATAGAAAGTGCTTGGAGAAAATAAGCACATTCATTGGCTCCTATTCCTGGCTGATGATTCTAGCTCCAACCGCTGGGCATGACTGCCCACATCCGTCTCAAAGGGTAGATGGGAATTTTGCGGAGGTATATACATTTACTAGTAGCTGATGTTTCAAAAATGACCAGTCTGCAGCTGTTTTTGAAGGCTTCTGAGATTCCCAGATACTCTACTAGGGGGCACAAACAAATAGATTTCCTGTGTTCTAGTTCTGTGCCTTACTCTGGGCTTGATCTGATGGCCATTGAAAGTCAATGGAAAGTCTTCCTTCATCTCCACGAGGCATTAACCACAAGACCCTAATCCTCTAACATAAAGAGTTAGTCTGCCCCTGCAGCTCTCATGGCTGTACTGTTATGTGAAAACTTTTGCTAACAAGTGTAATTTTAACACCAAAAAGCGGGGCGGGGGGAGAGGGGAGGGCAGAGCTAAATAAAGTGATTGGACTTTAAGGGCTGGAAGCACAAATTATGTTGGGCAATCTGAAATCTTCCACTCCCCAGTTTATTCCCTTTTACTTTAGGTGCCACATGCTGGCTTGCCAGCTGTATGTCTGTTTCCACTGAGCTTGGACTCTGCTATAACAGCAGGACCTTTATGTTCTCAGGAACAATTCCCATAATTTATGTCCCTCCCTAGTGCCCTCACTCAACAAATGTGCTTTGTCCGAGCAGCCCTTTTGATGCATCTTTATTCTTGCAAGTACATGGTAACCTGCACCCACTGCCTTTCCACAGGCTTACAGGTAACTGTTAAGCTTCCTGAATGAATTCAAACCTGCAGTGTCCTCCAATTGTGTGCTTCACAATTTCTGAAATTTCAGCACCACTTTCTATTGCACAGATGAATGTCCTAGATGTCTTCTCTTAACTGTGTAATGATTTAAAATGCCGCTACAGCATTATGAGATCCCCCATCATCTTTGAAGTGATTGTTTTATCTCCCTGAAATTAAATCTTTAAATGAATTTGAACATTCAACATTGAATTGGTTATTTAGTTTGGAAAAGAGAAGACTGAGAGGGGACATGATAACGGGTTTCCGTTATCTAAAAGGGTGTCATGAGGAGGAGGGAGAAAAATTGTTCTCCTTGGCCTCTGAGGATAGGACAAGAAGCAATGGGCTTAAACTTCAGCAAGGAAGGTTTAGGTTGGACATTAGGAAAAACTTCTTAACTGTCAGGGTGTTGAACACTGGAATAAGTTGCCTAGGGAGGTTTTGGAATCTCCATCTCTGGAGATATTTAAGAGCAGGTTAGATAGACATGTGGGATGATCTAGATGGCACTAGGTCCTGCCATGAGGGCAGGAGACTAGACTCGATGACCTCTCAAGTCCTTTCAAGTTCTAGTGTTCTATGATTCCAATGCGCCACATCCTCCAAAGGGGTGATACAAAAAAATCAGAGCTCTTGGACTGCATGTAAATCCCCATCCGATTTTACCGAGTGCCATTGAGAGAGCTCCAATAATCCATCCAAATCCCTGTTTGGGGAAATGAATCCTGGTCCTTACATGCATTTCCTCCTAGTGTCATTTGGAGAGGTTACAATCTTCATGCCCTAAGCTGCCAAGAAAGGGTGCTGTTAAGCGTACATCATACTCCCATTCCAGGGAACACTGCATTTCAAACATAGGTTTTCCATTCCTTTTGTTCCTTGAGGGAAAAATGGATGGGGATGGTAGGATCATATAAAGTGTAGTTTTAGGGATAATTGTATATATCTGTAAGAAATAGTGACGGATGATCTGCCTCTGTAGTTTCAAAGAAAACTTTTTGCAGAAATACATATTTCATCAGGGATAAATAAATGTAACAGAGTGTCTAAATAATACATTCATAGAGTGTCACTCCAGATACTTGGGCTCTGAGCCAAAGCCCATTGATGTAAATGGAAAGCTCTGATTAAGCAAACAGTAGCGCTGCAGTTCTTTTTAATGCAGGCACTAATTTCTCGTCTCAAATCCCCATGATATTGCACAGCATCTGTACTTTCCCATGGCAGAGTCAGTGCTGAGATCAGTAGGAGTTCTTTAGCGCTTTTTATTTTTCATAGATTTTAAAGCCTGAAGGGACAGTTATGGTTATGTAGTCTGCTGACCTGCTGCATAACACAAGACATAGGACCTCCCTCGGTAAATTCTGCCGCTAGCCCGTAACTTCCATTTGAGCTATTTCTATATGATAGATAAATTGAGGAGGGGGGATATGGATGACTGTATTATAGGGGAGTGTCTTATTGCTGCTGGATGGCATGGGAGGGCAGAAAAGCAGGAAGGGAGAGTGAGATTGAAAATTGAAACATCTACTGAATATCCAGATTAGTGCCTGGATGGGAGATCGTTTTGTCTCGACTTTTTTTTTTTTTTTTAAAGGATGATGTAAAAACTAGAATTGTTTTGTAAGACTTAAGAAGCCATTTATAGAATTATTCCATGCACTGAAAATGTTTCTCTTCTTTCCTCTTTGTGTATCTAAATCTAGGCATGCTGCTTGTAATCCAGAGAGCTCAGACTGTGTGAATGGTGTGATTGTGCGATTGGACTGGATCATCTGAAATGCTGAACATGGTTTTGTATGTGATGTTCTGGACTGTGCTAGGAATAACTGCGTGGGGTGAATGTCACTTTGACACATTACTGTAAGATAAAGACTGTCTAAAATGACTTATTTTCTCCATATTATAATTTTTAAAAGTAGCAGCTGTTATTTTTCCTGAAGTTCACAATGATAATTCAAAATTTCCCAACAGAAACTGCATTAATCCAAATCAATACGTTAAAGTAGTCAGGTTTGGATGTTTCTAATGAATGTAACTTTCATGGTATCTATATCTGGCTTTGATACTATATAGTAGGCAGTTACCTCAAGCTTGGGTGACATTTCTATTTTAGATTTAGTATTCTAGTTCCAGAATGATGAGCTATTGGTGTCATTTTAACTGGCATTCCTTTAACTCGATGGATAAATGCCTTCTGTCCTGAAGCGTCAGATCTCTGAAGACCATGCTCTAGGTTACTGAACATCCTGTTAATAAAATCTGTTGTTCAGACATGAGCTCCCTCTGCAGAAAAAGCTATGGTTTGTGTTGGATCAGAAGGCTGAATTCCCTTTGTTTCTGTCATGTTTCTCTTTTATTTTGCAGCTCATGGTAAGAATTTTATCTGTCACTAGTAAGAATTTTATCTGTCTTCTTGAAAACGATCTTTCTAGCATCACTGGGGGAGAAGGAGTTATATAAATTCAAATGAGGGCATTGCGGTTATATGTGCCATCAACTTCACAAACAAGACCCCATGAAATAATAATGTTCAATTCCACACCTGACAGATTTTCACAATATTCGTATTTTCAACTGTGGCGCTGGAGCTTACTCTCGTCAGCTCTCTCAAGCTAAGCAGGCTCAAGATAGGTCAGTGTTTACACGGGAGATGTCTTGAGAGTACCCAGATGCTGCAGGAAGAAGAGTGAACCAGTATTGAACTATTGTGTTTTCTGGTGTGAAGGGCACTTTGGAATGAGAAGAAATGTCTTCTGGCTATGGGGCAAAAGAAAAGTCCTGTCTGGCTAGAGCTGGCAGCAAATTTTTTTTCCCCAGTGGAACATTGCCAAAAAATACCCAAACCCTTTCTAAGTTTTCACTGGGGAAAAAATGGGAGGCGGGTATTTGAAAAAAAAAAAAAAAAACCCACCCCAAACTGAAAATATTCAATTGCTGGGCACATGGACAAAATGTCCCTCTTTCTGTTTTTCTGTCAAAAAGACAACTAATTCTGTTCAGAACAATTGGTGTGTGGGGAAAAAATTCATTCTTTTTCAGTTGGTGGTGGGCTAGTGATGCCTAGTCCAAAACTGGCACATTAAATCCTGCCTATTTGAAGTCCTCTTGTATTTTCAAATGAACAAAATACTTTTCATTTCTTAACCTTAACTTGCTGCATGGCTTTCCTGTGTGCTGTCAGAGTACATTTGTTCCACCCTAGAAGTGATTGCATTTCAATAATGAGTAAAGAGATGTTAGGGCCAGATCCTGTGGCAGTGCAAATTGTATAGCCTTGTTGAAGCTATGAAAATGGACCAATTGACAATAGATGAGGCTCCAATTCTTAATTTTTACACACTGACTTAGAAATTATTTTCTAAATAATACTTGACCTTTGTTAAGACCCTAAATTGTCTCAGTGGCCATGACATGTTGCTAACAACAACATGGAACTGGCTTTAAGACAATCTATAGAGCTCATAGGTAATTAAGCTTTTCAAAACAGGGCAGTTTAGCTATCAAGATTATCATAGCATTTGCTGTGGTTACTAGCAAAGGGAAGGAGAGTTGCCTCATTGAGATCTTTACTGTATTTTTAAAAAATGTAGGTTTTAACCCGAGTATATTGCTATTGACTATATAAAACTCACAGTTTTACCTGGCTTTACTCACACGCTTGCAAGTTCATAAATAATACTTTGTAGGCTTTCCAGGGTTCAGAATGCCAATGGGAGACAGATGATAACATGGTGCTATTCCGCTGCAATCTATTGTGTTACCTCTTCATCTCAGGTTGCTGCTCTCCCTTGGGTATTCAAATGCTATCAGTTGTCAGCTTCTTGTGTATTGTTTCTTCCTGCAGGAGCTCAGCAAGTGGAAGATGACAGAACCAAAGCTTTGCCCCCTTTAGGGGAGCAATAGAACTCCAATAATGACATAAGAGTCAGTGTTCATCTGGGAATCTCAGACAAAGCAGCCGGGAGGAAAAGCATTTCTGTCAAAGAAGGTTTGTTTCAGCTGAAGCCCAAAGAGTACAAGAAGCAAAAGCCACTGAGTAGACTGGCAAGAGGGAAAGACAAGCTGAAGCCACTACATGTGAGTATCCTTTAATGATTTTTTAAATCTGGTCTGTTTTCCTTTTAAGATGAGGAGATTGGCATGTGGAAACCTCATTTAGAGATAAATGCATACAGAATGGAAGAGCAAAACTTGCATTTCCCTGCATCATGTAAAATCATATGTGAAGTGTTAGGCATATGCTTTTTTATCTGTGCTCTAACTATGTGGATTCAAGTGGATTGTAAAATCTTTGCAGGGGCAGAAAATTTCCTGTCGTTTTGTCTGGCAAGTGTCTCCAGTCATACCGATCCCACAGGTGCTTATTAGCAAGGGGCTTGGAAAGGATTTTGGGGTCAGTTTATTTTCATGCCACGCAAAGACAAGTGCAGCCTTCGGGGAAGCTCTTATTCATTGTGTGTGTTTAATGTTAACGACATCTTCACTTTTCTCAGCAACTGCCAAGTCTATGGAAGTAGGGGTTAATTCCTTTAGTGTCGGGGTGAATACAGCTCAGCTAGCCCAGCATGGGACTGGAAGCATGGAGCAAATATTCCTGTTTTTATGGAACACCTGAGGTTGAATGTATAGCGTGATGGACAATTTTTGTTTTGGCTAGCTTGAGAGGGTGGGCAGGGAGGCGCAAAAGAGGGTGCATGTGGGTGTGCACTGCCTGAAAGTTTGGGAATAAATTGCTTTATAGATCTTGACATGTGCCTTGGGGGTTGAGTCCTGAAAAGTGGGAGAGGCAGCGGCTCCACACCTTGCAGCATCAGACCCTAAAGAAGGATCAGCACAAAGCAGATAGAAAAAGCTGCAGGGATGTGTCAGCCCAGGCTCTCTGAGCGATATTAGCGGTGCATTCTTTCAAGCTCCTCTGTGCCTGCTATAAAAGCGCAGCACTGCCACTCTTGGCAGTAATTACGGGGAGCTGTATCGAGGGCTGTGCTACATCCACCTGGAGTGTGGCATGTTTCAGAAACTGGCGTGGCTATTGTAAAAGAGAACGGGGGAAATCTCGTAGCCTGACTGGATTTACTATTGGAGCATTTACTTGTGTGCTGCCATAGCTCACTTAGGTGCAGTTGGGAAATACAATGATTCTTATAACACTATTCTCGTGGAGATGTGCTCCTTCAGCGGATAGCTTGACCTGGGCATTTATGTATAATTCATATGAATGTCTTGGAAAGAGCACGATTTACCCGCCTGTATTGTCTCAATATACTGCAGGTGAAACAGAATATCGGTGTTTTGAATGGTGATTTTGGGAGTTTTGGTTCTAGATAAGGAGTGGGCAATAAAACCGTGGTGATTTATCAGGGATAGTCCCTGGTGGGCCAGTGACATTCTATTTACCTGCACCTCTGCAGGTACAGGCAAGCACAGCTCCTATTGGTTGGGAGTGATGATCTGTGGCCAATAGAAGCTGTGATCCCCCATTCCTGCGGAGGCACAGGTAAATTTGGCAGTGTGGGGGCTTGCCAAGGGTTTACCCTGGCAGAGTGGATCCAGCCCAGAGGCTGGTATTTGCCCAGCCCTGTTGTAGACCCTCATTAGGACTTTGGTAAAATAAAGAATGTCCCAAGAATTCTCCCAAATCTGATACTGAGACCACTGCACACTGGGGTCGGAACTTAGCCCCTTGAATTTGGATGGTCCCGGTTACTTGGGTCATAAGTGCTGTGAAATGAATTGATGGCCTTATTTCAGTTCCTAATGGGGAGCTGTTCATCACAACTGTCCTGAGAATGGTCACCCTCTCTTAGGAGAAACATGAAGAGCTGGGTAGTTATAAAAATGTATATTTGCCAATCACTCTGAGTGGTCACTGCAGAACACGGCAATGCTATATTGGGTGATCAGGGTAGGGATAAGCTTTCTGCGCCACTATCCATGGCTCCGACGTTTACATGGAACCACAGTCTTCAAGGCCATATTGACACACACAGTGTCCCACTTGTCCAACTCCCCTGGTGATAGCAATGATCAGAGTGCTAGTGTAGACTGATAAAGGCATTTCATCCACTGTGGCCTCTAACCCTATTCAGAGCAGGTTTACAAGATATGGGGTAAAAATGTCAAAAGTACATAAATGACTTTGGCACTTAAGTCACATTTTCAGAAATGTTTTGCACACTGGGAAGGCAACGTTTCATTGAAAGTCAATAGGACTTTGGAGCCTACACGCTGTTGGAAATGGGAACCCAGGCACATATGAAAATGTTGCCACATTGATTTAAAGCACAAGCGTTTATAGGAGTGTTTTGTGCACTAGAGCTCACTAACAAAGCTGTACCCGAAGGAGTAACAGTGGGAAATGTGAAGAAAAGTCTCTAGCCCAAGACCTTCCAAGAATAATCTGCACTTTAAAACATCCTGTTCAATCAACTAGAGTAGGGTGGAAAATAAGCCCATCACCCCTAAAAAATAGCTCAGGTTTCGGCATCCAGAAAGATTTGGGCCTAAAACTGCTAAAACCAGACAAAAGCAAAAATGGCTGAAAACTGCCTTTTTCTGTTTTCAGATGGAGATTTTCACTTTTCCCACAAAAATGGAAAATATTTAAGAAAAGCAAACGTCTGCCGCCTACCTTTTTTCTTCATTGAAAATCCTGTGTTCCATCAATTGCCAAAAATGTCTCTATGGAACAATTTCACCCACTCCTTCCAGGAACCACTAATTTTCAAAGTATTGTTCAAGGCTTTTAGTTGCATGGTTCCCTCTGATGTCAATATAGCCAAACCCTATGTTAAGATTTGAGAATGTAGCTGTTAGGATTATACACTGCATTCAGCACTTCTGAGAAAATTCTGAAAACAATTTTTATTGCCTCAAGTTAATAAGAAGTTTAGTAACAATATTCATTAATGCTAAATATTCATTAACCCCATTTGCTGTATTTTAGTTGAGAGTTACTAATTGCATTTGGATAATTAAGAAAGGAATACACTAGAAGTTTTGTGCTGGGCTGTATATTTATCAAAAAAGAACACATTGCTAATGACAGTCAGATGGGGTTGAATGCATAATTGAATAGAATAATTAGACTGTCTTCAAGCCTCCGAACCACACATGTCTTTCCTTCTCCAACCCCTTTCTTCAATATTCTCCTTATTTATATTCTTCTGATACTTCACAAATAAAGGGCTATGTGCAGTCCTTGATCTGTGCACTGGGAGTTCTGCAAATGGATCAGGAGCAAACATTCTACAGTCTATCACAGCCAAAGTGTGTTTGGCCTTGAATGCATGATGAATTCGTTTTTAATGCTAATTCTTCTTTCTCTAGCGAAAACATGCTGTCCAATCCAGCATGTTAAGTAAGCATGATCATACTTGGGTCAATGTATGGATGGCAGACTGTAAAGAAACATGTGGGTGCTGCAGAAATGGTGATTCAGTTGGTGATGCAGGTTGAACCTCTCTATTCCAGCACCATTGGGACCTGATTAGTGATGTACCAGAGAATTTGCTGGACCAAGGGAGGTCAATAATGTCTAGCAGGATTACCAACACTTCCCTTGCTTCCTGGGCTAAATTAGAGCTAAATAATAGCACAGAACACTGAACGCCAGGACTAGTGGTTATAAACAAATTTTATGGGACCGTGGGAAACTTGGCTGCACCCATGCTAAGTGGACATCCGGCTAACTGAAATCATGCCGGTCCGGACCACGGATGTTGCTGGACCAGAGTGTGCCGGACTAGAGAGGTTCAACCTGCATATGGGGCTGACGCTGCTTTAAGCAAGTGGTTAGATTAGACATTATACTAAGGTGTCTTCCAACCCTAATTTTCTATGATACTGTTAGTTCCGAGTCAGAGTCCACTCAGTTACCTTAGCAATGGACGAGGGAACAATGCTCCTGGATGTATCATCACTTACATGAGATGTAAAACTATGATCCTCAGAACTTCCACAAAGGCGAGAACTTCTGCCTTGTGGAGGATTTCAAGATTCCGAAGTCTGGTTTTTGATCTGAATCGGAGCAAATCCCCAAAATATTGAAATTCTCAACAATGATAACATGTTGACAAAACGAAAACATTTTATTTAGATTCTGGCTCTTTAAATTGTGTTGTACTATAGTATAATATGCCATATGCATTTTTAAAAATCAAAATGTTGTTTGAGATTGAAAGGTTTTCAATCTGAAATTGTCAAAACAAGATGTTTTGATATATTCACAGCTTTTTTTAACTTTGAGTTTTTTCCAAGAAGAAAATCTGGCAACATGTACCTGATTTCACAAAGGATTTAGATTTCAATTAAGCTGCATGTTTTGACATAATATGGCTCTGCTGAAGTTTTTCTGACCAGATCTAGTACGGATTATTTCTGGTCATTAATGGCTGTTTTCATAACCCTGATGTCCTGGCCAAATTCCAAATTAGGTAGAATCATTGAATCATAGAATATTAGAACTGGAAGGGACCTTGAGAGATCATCAAGTCCAGTCCTCGCCCTCATGGTAGGACCAAGCACGGTCTATATAATCCCTAATAGATGTCTGTCTAACTTGCTCTTAAATATCTCCAGTGATGGAGATTTCGCAATCTCCCTAGGCAATTTATTACAGTGTTTAACCACCCTGGCTATATCTACACTACATCCAGGGAATGCGTCTGCTCTTCTGCAACTTTTTTCAGAAGAGCAGACACGCTCTTTCAGAAGCCCTGTATGTCTCATTTTATGAGGACTAAGGGCCCTTCCGAAAGAGGAGGTTTTTCTGACATTTGGCCCCATGTAGATGAGCCAAATGTTGGAAAAGCCTCTTTTGAAAAAAGAATCGAAAAAAGATACGCAAATTGCGGTTCACAATTTTCCAAACAACTGCTGGAAAGCAAGGTGGCTAGTGATCTACGTCTTGATCATTTGGCTGCAAAGTTACCTCCTCTCTGACCAAAAGCTGACTCTTGCAATAAAATTTCTGATCTTAGCATACCCTTAAAAGCAGGATTACAAATGTTCTCTGGAAACAAACCCAAGAGGGCTTGGAGCAGGTACATCTGGAGAATTCCACTGACATCCAAGAGGATGTCCTTATGCCAAGATATAGTGCCTCCAGAAAATCTGTATACCTGAGTGTTGAGTAATAGTGTTTAGTTATTCTTCAGTAGGGCAAGGTTCTTGGAAATATTGACAAAGAGTGTTTTGCACCTACCCATTACAAAGCTTCTGTGATTAGGTGATTGATTATGGGATATTTTAATTATTGTTCTGTTTGGATTATGGTAGCACCAAGCAGAATTGAGGCTCTATTGAGCTAGGTGTTGTGCAGACACGCCCAAAATGATAATCTTTGTCTCATTGTCTTGGAAGAATTCACCAGAGATAATAAAAAAGGATGGGAGGAAGGAAGAATTGTCACAGCTGTTTTATAGAGGAAGAACCGAGGCATGCAGATATTCCGTAACTTGCCCAAAGTCATAGGGGAAATCTACACTAGTCAGGAATTGAACCCTAGCATCTTGAGACCCAAGCAAATTCCTTAACTATAAGGTTGGGGGTTTGTAATCCTATATATTTACTTACTTACACAGCCTAGAATGCAGACCTTCAGAAACGCAAAGTTTACCCATGTTTCTATTAACCAGTCTCTGCCATATGTGCACAAGTCAGGTCAGTCTTCTTCTGCCTAGTCATTGTCTAAGATGATTGAAGTAAAGATTTAGCTTTGAGGAATTAATTACAATTAATTGACATGCGTATAATCAGAAATTCTGTGTTTTCCATAACAATTCAAGTAGAAGATCAAATTGTGCCTGCACTAAGGAAAATTACTAGAAGGTAAATTTTCTAAAGCATCAACAACTTTGTAGTACCTCAGGGTTAGTAATTTCTCTGCTATTAAATGAGTTTACATTTCAGTTAGATAGTGAATAACCCTGTGAGAATGGAAGGAGTTGAGGGGAATTGTTTGACTCTAACTGCAGAGATGGAAATACTCATCTTTTATTAAAACTATAGAATATGAAAGCTCTCATGGTTCCCACCTCTTTGTAAAATAAATTACAAGGGGTCATGACACCATCCTGATTTCTGGGGATAAATTCAATTCTGATGTAAGTGCTTGTGTGGGGTGTGAGTGTGTGTGTATCTCTTTTGAATAAAACAGTGAGCTTTTGAACAAATAGTTTATTCTCTAAAAATGCAGTTGGGGGGTCAACTGAAACTATTTGTGAATTTGAGTTAAATTCAGCAAATAGTTTCAGCCAAAAAATTGAGGATATTTAAGTCAAAACATGTCATTTTATCACATTAAAAACTAAATGTTTTGACTTTTCATGTCCAAAGAATGATTCCCTTAGAAATTTAGCTAGATTTTAAAAACAGTAAAAAAAAAAAAAAAAAACCAACCCACTCAAAGTAAACTATGTGAAAATCATTTTTGTTGTTTTGGATCGGATGAAATCTTCTGTTTGCACTGAAATTATTTTGATTTTTCAGTTCAGCCTTTGAACTGAAAAATCAATTGTCCGTTCGGCTCTTCTACTGTACTGAAGTCAATACACCACCACTGGCACAAGTGTGTGCATTGTCATTGAACTCGGGGGATTAACTACTTGACTTGTCTCCAGCCACTTTGTATTTACTAAGCCATGCAACCAGTTAGCTTGCCCAAAGAGACAACTAGCTACTCCTCTGATACAGAGGAATTCTCAGATGGCACATTATCTGGCACAGGCATTTCATATTCTTCTGCTCCATATCTCAGCTCCTTAAAAGGTATATCAGGGACCTGCCTGATCCTTGGTTGGCTCATCAGGTCCTTGGGCTGCTTTAAATGAGGTGGTTCCACTTCAGTTCCTAAGTGGCCCAGGTTTAAAAGAAAGGTAATGAGGGTCCCTTGCTCAGCCCATTTGTCTCAGTTGTGCTGAGCATAAACTCAATTCCTCTGAGGACTGAGCCCATAGAGCTAAATATGTTTATGGCAAGAGGGAACTTGTCCCCCCTGGAAATCTAGTGAATTCCTTGGACAGCCAAGACATTCCTTGGAAGTGAAATGGTTCCTTCCCAGACCACATTCTGATGCAAATTCTAGCCAACTGAAAGAATGAAACAAAAAGGGCCAAAACCTCCTCAGGTCTCACTACTATGGCCAAGTCTACACTAGACACAGAAGGTCGACTTAAGGTACGCAGCTCCAGCTGCAAAAAACATATAACTGGAGTCGGTTTACTTTAACCTGAGCTTGGCACCATCTTCACAGTGGGAGGCCGATAGGAGCAAATGCTCCTGTCAACTTCCCTTATTCCATGTAATTGTGAGGCGTTCTGGTGCTGACTAGAGCCACACTCAACAATTGATTTTCCGGGTCTTAACTAGACCTGCTAAATCAAATGCCAGAAGATTGATGTCCAGCACAGCAAGCAAAGATGTGGTCTGCATGTTACTATGAAGTCACCACAGAGGAGTAGACTGGCTTCTAGTCAAGGAATCTGCAAAGACCAGAGGAAAATATTGAATGATAGGGGTGGGTGATTGGGGAGTGGAAAATAAGAGATAGAAAAGCCTATTAAATGAGGTCTGCATGCTAAACCTATAAAGCGTAGTTGACTTATTTGTAGTCCTTGCAAAGGATGCCTGTAACTTCTATCATTTGATATTTCACACCTTCTGTCCCCAGATCTCAAAGTGCTTTACAAACACTAGTGAATTGAGTTTAACTGTCTCTCTTTTCAATAGGGGAATTGCCATCTTTATCATCCCAAATGTATGCAGGGGGCCAGACCCCAAGATGATATAAATCAACATAGCCCCATTAGATGTCCCAAAAGGTCTATAAGTTTCTATTCTGACAACTATTTCTCCTAGGGCTTTAGCCTCAATTTTTGTGCTGGATAGAATGGTTTTCTACTGAAAAGTGCCACTTTTTCAAAACCAAAACGTTCTGTGGGAATGTGATGATTTTGATGAAAATCTGAGGGAAACTAGGCATGCATGTTTCCAGACCTGGTTTCCTGATAGCCTGCCCATCCAATTCTTCAGCAATCTTCCTAGAAGGCCACTAGGAGTGTGTCTAAACTACATGGCTCCATCGATGGAGCCATGTAGATTAGGCTGATCAGCAAAGGGAAATGAAGCCGCAATTTAAATAATTGCGGCTTCATTTAAATTTAAATGGCTGCCGCGCTGAGCCGACAAACAGCTGATCAGCTGTTTGTTGGCTCAGCACGCTAGTCTGGACGCTCCAGCGCCGACCTGAACGCCCTTTATCAACCTCCCCGTTATGCCTCGTAGGATGAGGTTTACCGGGGAGGTCAATAAAGGGCTTTCATGTTGGCAGGGGAGCGTCCAGACTGCTCCGATCTGCCAGCAAACAGCTGATCGGCAGAGTGGGGCAGCCATTTAAATTTAAATGAAGCCGCGATTATTTAAATCGCGGCTTCATTTCCCTTTGCTGAACAAACAAATCTACATGGCTCCATCGATGGAGCCATGTAGTTTAGACGTACCCTAGGAGCCCATCCAGCATCATCACTATAGCTTCCATATAGCTGGCTGAGGGGCAGACCTCCAGGCAGGCTGCTTTGGAATGATAATGTCCATGATTTCCAGCTTTGGGGCACCCAAGCATGCATATTGCCCTTGAGTGTCATGGATCTCTACTTGGTGGCTGACAGGGTTCTGGGCAGCTGAGGGAGCCGTGGGAATATTTTGTAATGGTTGAAATGAAATGTTGTGACATTTTCAAACAAAAAACCCCAAAACAAACAAAAAAACCCACCAAAACATCCTCATTCCTTGGGAAATGGGTTTGTATTGTTCCATTTTAGAACATTATTTTAATAATTTTACAATTTCCCACAGAACAGGCATTTCAGTTTCTGGCCTGCTGCACACAATTTTAAAGCTGTCTGTTGTTTTGGAAGTTGGGAACGAACAGTATAGAAGAAAGCTGATGTATACCCAATGAACTGGGGAAGGCTAGTGAGGGAGATCTGCCGGAAAGCTAATGAATAGCAGAATGCCATGTTCTAGGCCAGACCCCCAGCTAGTTTAAATTGGTATAGCTCCAGTGACTTCAGTGAAGATGCACCGATTTTCAGCAGCATAGAACTTGGACCTGAGAATTTACATTTCTGTGCAGAGTGGATCTTACTAGCCAGTTTGTGCATCTGTCTTTCTGCTGCATGTCTTGGCTGCATATTGGCACGATTGGAATGCACCTGAAATTCACTGAGCTATTGGCTCAACCCAAATAAACTACAGCGGGCTCTTTCTGATTATTTATGGTCCTCTTCCATACTCTCTTAAGCAGAATTACAGAGCATGCCTTCAAATGACACTGACTGTTATTTGTTTAACGGACCAGGGGTGGGAGGGGAGGGAGGCATTGTGATGAAGACCAACCGTTTGATTATCTTATAGGCATTCGCTCTGCAGCAGCTGAATGTATTTGTAACTTCATCTGCGACCCACCATTGTCTTCAACTCTGTATACATCACAGCGGAAGCTCACCAGTAAGCTAGCTGAAGCTACACGCTGCAGCCTACAATTTCCTTTTGTGCAACATGTTATTTTAGCTGCGTGAGGAAAGTGTAGGGACAGCAGGAGTGGCTGGAAGCAAACAATGTTGTAACTGGTTTGGGCAGGGGGTTAATTGCCAAGCTTCATTTTCAGGTGTATGTCGTAAATATCAGCAGGTTCCTAAGTGTGATGTGATTATGCAGCTGCAAAAGGGACAGTCTTTTAAAATTTGATACATTGCTGGGCTCAAGAATCTAAGTTTATTGTGTTGTGTGTTTTTTAGTTTTCTTGTTTGCATTGTACCAGGCCATCTCCAATTAGCTCAGTGAGTCCCCATAAGTTTCTAGTCATTTATATGTGAAGATAGCCTTCCCAAGGCTTGTTTATGCTACAGGTTGGACCTCTGTAAACCATGAATCTCTGGGTCTGGTCCACTAGGTCCACGGATGTTCCAGGACCAGTGGAGGGCTGGTGGCTGGGAGCCCTGTAGGCTGGCAGGGAGCCTGACTCCCCGCAGCTGGGCTGCCAAGTGCACTGCAGTGGGACCACCTGGTGGGACTGAAAGCCCAATGTGCCTAAGCAGGGCTTCCCGGCAGGGCTGGGATCCTCATGCTCTGGGAGCTGGGCTGCCTGGCATGGCCAGGAGGGAGGAGCAGCAGGGCTGGTGGCAGCAGGGAAGCAGGTTGGGAGGCTGGTGGCCAGTCCTGGGATGGGGGGAAAGGCGAGCTGGTAGCAGCGGGGAGGCCGGTATGGTCCAGCAAAATTTTAAATCCCTTACCCAGGACAGGTCAGGTCCTGAAAGTGCAGACCAGGGCGGTCCAACCTGTAGGAAATACTTGATGAAAAAATTCCCATCTGTGCTACCAGCAGTGCAATTCCATGTGTGATAGCCACCGGGAGCCACTAGTGTACACAAGACACTGGTGGAGGGCAGAGATTTGGGCCCCGTGTCTAGCAGATCTGCGTCGAACAGGATTATACAACCAAAAGCTGAAATCAGGGGGGAACCTTTTCTGTGCTAAGGCTCACTGAGGTCACTGGTGGAATTGCACAGCTGTGAGTGGGGGGGAAATTCGCAGCAAACACGCCTGCTGCAGACGTCCTCTAACTGTGGAGTTTGGCCTTACGCTAAGTGCTCAATCCCTGGGTTTATCTGATCTTTGCTCAGTGCCAAACCTGCTTGGGAGGGTGGAGATAGGAGGGAGGTGGCTCCAGTTAGAGAAGCTCCCCAGGCATCACTCCTGTTCCTCTCCTTGTTGCCTATGTAGCCACAGGAAGGGGAAGACCCATGTCAAAGCAAAGCAAATGGGATGGAATCAAGGTATGTACCTGTGAGCAGATATTGACAATGGTTTCTGGACCGTTGCTGAACAAATACCACCTGTTCATAGCAGCTTCTACTATGGACAGGACAATAGGGAAAAACAAAGGAACAGTCTAATACGGGTTGTTTTGCCAGGAAAATAGCAACAGTGTGTCACAACTTTAGCTTTTAACTCTCTCTGATGCTATTTTTATCTTAAAAGGGACACTGAGCTGATGAAGTAATATCAGTACTAGAATTAGGCGAAAATTTAGGGGCAAATAGTAAATTTGGTGAAAAATTAGTTTTCAGGGAGCCAAAACTGAAAATGCAGGGAGAATTTGCCCCCTCCTCCAAAAAACCTAATAACTCCTAAAACCAAAATTTTCAAAAATATCAAAATGAACTGTTTAGAAAATGTCAAATTGAAACAAAAGTTTTATTTAGGTCCGAAAATGTCTTCCATTTTTTATTTTCATCAATGAGAACCAAACAAAAATACCCATTTCTGTTTCAAGCAAAGCAATTTCCCTGCACATTTTTGGGTCCAACCGCCAACCAAAAACAAATAAATCAGTTATTCTCTGGGCTGTAACTAATGCTAATGTTTATTTTTTCCTATCGCTCTAATATTTTATTTCTGTCTTCATGGTGATTTTAAAACACAATGATTTCTACTGATAAAACTAAACCCATAATTGGGAGGTTTTTACGCCTCTCAAAGAACCAAAACCAAAAGGCTGAAATAAAATATTAGAGCGATAGGAAAAAATAAACATTAGCAAAGCCCATTGTTACAAAGGATTTCCCCCAAATGACTATTTGCCATATGAGAATATAATTTCAAAACATGGAGATGATATTATGCCTGTTATATTTATGAATCTCTGAGAAGGGGAAAGGTTTAACAGTTGCTTGAATTGAGATGGAATAGGTATTCATTATTTAATCTATGGAGCACTCTTGTATTCAGACCTGTCAAACAGTAAAAACTGATCAAAGACTCATTAGTCATGAGTGTATCTTTGAACAGAATAACATAGCCATTGCATTTCAGAGTCTGTTTTACATTAAAAAAGCGGCATCCAGCAGCATGGGACTCTGATGCATTTTACTCTAGCCGGTGTTTCATGATGGTGTTAACCAATATTGCAATTATCCAGGATAAAATAAAGCCTGCAGGGCACACTTAATATAGTGGGCTTTCCTCCCTTCCCCCTTCAAAATATAAAATTAATGGAATGCTCATGAAAAGTACCTGATCAATGGGAGTGGAAACAGAAGTCTTACAGAGGAGTCCAAGACTCTGATCTATAGCTCGCTGAAATCAGTGGATGATTCCTGTTAAGTCATTGGACCAGGAAGCTATGGGAAGAATAGCAGCATTAAAGCTCCCATGTGTTTCTCATTGGGTGACTCAGTCATGCTTTGAAGTTGATACCCCTCCAACGGGTGCAAGTGTGTAATTGTGGCCATGGTTCAGTTCTGGCCTGGATGTGCTGTTTCAGAAGCACAAAGTGTAGAACCTAGTCCTAAGTTGCCAAATGAGAATGCCACCAGCGTATGGGAGCTCTCAGATGGTCTACAGTAGTGTGGCCGGCTCCTACACTAACTGCCTCCCACACAGCTAAAGAGGAAAAAGGGGTGTGTTTAGAATTTGGGGATTGGTGGGTAGAATGTGCCTGCTCTATATTGGTTCTTAGCCATGCTCTGATAAAGACCATAACCTGCTGATATCAATTAGAACAGCCCTCAACCTGCTTTAACATCTGCTGACATGTATGGGTATTTATGAAAGATTTCTTTGAAGAACTTCTGCAGAGAAGACTGTGTGTCTTTTTCTACCCCTTCAATTTTCCATTCATATGCCTAGGTTTGGACATTTAGTAGATTTCCTAGTTTAATGGAAAGGGAAATCTATAACAGTCACAAACATCTTTTCAGGCCTGAAAGAACGTTACTTTGACATTTAACATGAGTCCTAGACTTGCTCCATTACCATAGACAAATCACTTATCCTGCGAGTCTCATGTTCCCAGATGTGGAATGAAGATGACCCTTTTCTGCCATACCAGAGTCTTGTGAGGCTCAATTACGATTGGTAATGTTCTTCACAATCCTTTGATGGAGAGTGCTTTGGCAATGCGCTGTATGAATATGTGTATTAGTCATGTGCATAATATTAAATTGCTTTGCAAATCTAATTCCTCGCATGGTCAGAAGGTTATTAAATTATACAGATTTCAAAAATTTTGCAAACATCTTTCTAGTAGGCTAAATGGTGCTGCAAGGGGAAAAAGAAAATGCAGATTTTTATTAAGTGATTAGATTTATTGCAAACAAAGATTCGTTCTTTAACTGGTAAAGAATCTAGTGGATATTACTAATGGCAAGTGGAGGAGAGCCACTTTATATGTCAAATAATGTAAATTAATACAGTTAGAGATAAAGAATGTTTCTAATCTTCCCATACTTTGTCTGATACCCTATTCCATTGTGAGCCTTTTAAAAAACACATTGGAATAATTGGAGATCAAAGTCTATGCACTATGATAAATTAATTTATCTTAATGCTATTCCCTAAAATATAGAGGATTCTAGGGAAACATAAAATAGCCATTCAGCCTGGGTGTTGACTTTGTGGATCAGAATATCATGCTGTGAAAATCTCCCCAATGATTGCACAAAACACCTCCTTTCAAATATATTTCCAGTGCTGATAAATGTATAAAACCTGGCTAGTATCCTAATCTGGCATTATTTTCCTTTGCAGGCTGGTTTGCATGCAGAGTTGCACTAAACTACTCTGCCTTTTTTTTTTTTTTTTGCAAAAGAAGATATGCAAATTGTGCTCTCATTTGCATATCCTCTTCCAATTCTTTTTGCGGAAGAGGTTTTGCCAATAAAAAGCCCCATGTAGACAGGGCCATTTGTCAGAAAAAAAAAACCCTTTTTCGCAAGATCCCTTATTCCTCAAAAATCCAGGTTGACAGGATCTTGTGAAAAAGGGTTTTTTTCTGTGTGGTCCCATCTACACAGGGCTTTTTATTGGCAAAACCTCTTCTGCAAAAAGAATCGGAAGATATGCAAATGACAGTGCGATTTGTATATCCTCTTGTGCAAAAAAAATGGCAGTATAGCTGTAGTATACATGGGTTCTGTCCTTGTCTCCACTGGCTTTAATGATGGAGAAGCAGAGCCTTAAGGAACCCATTAGAAAATAATAATATTGTACAACACCAATAATGTTTCCATTCAAGCAGATGCTTTGTCAATGTCTAAAGAAACTACAAGCATTTGGTTTTAGCCCAACTTGAAACTTGAAAATCTTGAAAATTTAGCCCAACAACATGGTGTATTTTTGAAAGAAGTAATGATTCCAAATGTTGCCTTGTCTACCCAACACACAGAAGAGGTGCTCCGTTATTGCACAGTATAAAAATCCATGAGTACATTATAAGAACCAATATGGAACAGATGAGAAGTTTGTTTAACTATCACTTGTTTCAAGTGCTATTTGAACATTTTTACATAACCATCCAACTACTCAAAAAAAGCCTCTAATGATTCTTCTAAAAAATCACAAGAAAATTTCTGCCTGATTAAGTATTGAGGACAAAGTAGTTTGTAAGGACATGATTAAACAGTGCGACAATAGCAAAATATTAAGCATTCTGTCAATGTTATATGTAATTCTAGTGAAGCACTGGTAGAGTGCAACTGAAAACTCTTCTGTCAGTGATGGCTGTTTCATTATTATTAGAAGCCTTTGTGTGGTAGGACTCAGGCAGGTCTTTGCAAATTATTTATTAAAATCTGCTGAATGGGTTCTTATACTTCAGCAAAAATCCAGATAACAAGTGATTATGAAGTGAGAGTCTGCAGCTTAATCCTAATTAAAGCTTGTCAAAACTTCTAGGTTTGGCTTTGGCAAAAATTGTGGTAGTACAGGAGGGGCTGATACATTGTAGATATTCAATATAAAAGCTTGTGGTTAATATTTTTAGTGCCTGAGTGGCTTAGGAACCTAGCTCACATTGAAAGTCAGTGAGGTATAGGTGCCTAAGTCACTTTTGTCCTTTTAAAAACCTTCCTTATGCCATTTTTTGTATGGCACTCGTCTTCAAAGGCCGCAACCAAGCTCATACCTGCATTGTCCTAGACATATAAGAGAGAGTTTTTGCCATGAAGAGCTTGCAATCTAAACCAACATGGCAGTGGAAGATGAGAAATATCAGTAGTGCCATTTTACAGATGAGGAACATAGAGGCTATGGGATTTATCAACATCACACAGGAAGTCTGTGGTCAACTCAGATCTCCTTAATTCTAGTCCAGTGCTTTAATCATAAAACTGTTTTTTTTTTTCAAGAATGTGGGGGGGGGGGGGGGGGGGGACACTGTTAGAACAACCTGTGGATAATCATGTATCCAGCAATCTTGTGGTGAGCAGAAAATGTGACTTTTTACCTGAGTGTTACAATGTGGTGGAAGGCTGTTTTTTTTTTAAGTTCACTTCAGTCTCATGCTTAGCAATAAAAGTATGCAATACCTGCATTTTTTGTATATTTCCTAGCCTCAAATGCCAAGCAAATAGCTAAAATCAATGAAAGGGCAAAAATCTCGCACATCCACACAGTGCCTGCCCATTTCTTATTCTGCACACGACTCTCCCATTAATGATCAGTGGGAACTCTGCTCAGGCTGTAAGAAGGCACGTCACTGAAGCACAGCAGATGGAGGACAGGGCCAGATTAAATGGGCTAAGACAATGGATGGACATGAATGCTTAAAAATGAACCAGCATCATTATTTCATCCATGTCAGCAATTTAGCCTTAACTGAAGGCCTGGGAATAATGGGATTAAGCATTTGATGGTGTGAATTGCAGCAGTAGCACTGGAAGCAAAGGGCATAGGTCAGTTTATACCAGCTGATGATCTGGCCCCAACATTAATCAAAATTGCCACAGATGAAAATGTATACATGTGAAAAATCCATGTTAAGTTTAGAAGATTTTATTTTAAAAAAGGGACATTGCATCAAATGAAAGGGCTTTCTCCACTGTGGGGGTAGAGATTGGGAGATCAGTGCTGCAGTGATCGATCCACTGGTAATCAATTTGCGAGTCTAGTAAAGACCCACTAAATTGACTGCTGATCACTCTTCCGTTGACTCTGGTACTCCAGCAGTATGAGATGAGCAAGGGGAATTGACAGGAGAGTTTTTTCTGTTGACCCCCCACAGTGTGGACCCCCAGTAAATAGATCTAAGCTATATCAATTTGAATTACTCCATTAACATAACTCAAATTGCATAGCTTAGATTGACCAGTTCTTGTAGTACAGACCTGTCCAAAGCACGCATTTTAATCAAAAAATGCAACAATGTGTCTCTTGCTTGTAAAAAGAGTTGACAAAGAAATGAGGCAGGATGTGGCACGTGATTCAATCTAATCGAGAGCATAGTTTTGAACATAAGAACAGCCATACTGGGTCAGATGAAAGGTCCATCTCAGTCCAGTATCCTGTCTACCGATAGTGGCCAATGCCAGATGCCCCAGAGGGAGTGAACATAATAGCTAATCATACAGTGATCCCTCTCCTGTCATAGAATCATAGAATCATAGAATAATAGGACTGGAAGGGACCTCGAGAGGTCATCGAGTCCAGCCCCCCGCCCTCAAGGCAGGATCAAGCTCCGTCTACACCATCCCTGACAGATGTCTATCTAACCTGTTCTTAAATATCTCCAGAGAGGGAGATTCCACCACCTCCCTTGGCAATTTATTCCAATATTTGACCACCCTGACAGTTAGGAATTTTTTCCTAATGTCCAATCTAAACCTCCCCTGCTGCACTTTAAGCCCATTACTCCTTGTCCTGTCCTCAGAAACCAAGAGGAACAAATTTTCGCCTTCCTCCTTGTGACACCCTTTTAGATATTTGAAAACCGCTATCATGTCCCCCCTTAATCTTCTTTTTTCCAAACTAAACAAGCCCAGTTCATGAAGCCTGGCTTCATAGGTCATGTTCTCTAGACCTTTAATCATTCTTGTCGCTCTTCTCTGTACCCTTTCCAATTTCTCCACATCTTTCTTGAAATGTGGCGCCCAGAACTGGACACAGTACTCCAGCTGAGGCCTAACTAGTGCAGAGTAGAGCGGCAGAATGACTTCACGAGTTTTGCTTACAACACACCTGTTGATACAACCTAGAATCATATTTGCTTTTTTTGCAACAGCATCACACTGTTGACTCATATTCAACTTGTGGTCCACTATGACCCCTAGATCCCTTTCCGCCATGCTCCTTCCTAGACAGTCGCTTCCCATCTTGTATGTATGGAACTGATTGTTCCTTCCTAAGTGGAGCACTTTGCATTTCTCTTTATTAAACCTCATCCTGTTTACCTCTGACCATTTCTCTAACTTGCTAAGGTCATTTTGAATTATGTCCCTATCCTCCAAAGAAGTCGCAACCCCACCCAGTTTGGTATCATCTGCAAACTTAATAAGAGTACTCTCTATCCCAATATCTACATCATTGATGAAGATATTGAATAGTACGGGTCCCAAAACAGACCCTTGAGGAACTCCACTTGTTATCCCTTTCCAGCAGGATTTAGAACCGTTAACAACAACTCTCTGACTACGGTTATCCAGCCAATTATGCACCCACCTTATCGTGGCCCTATCTAAGTTATATTTGCCTAGTCATTCATTTCCAGCCTAGAGACACCATTTCTACCCATTCTGGCTAATAAGTATTGATGGACCTAACTTCCATGAACTTATCTAGTTCTTTTTTTAACCCTGTTAAAGTCCTGTTCCTCGTAACATCCTCTGGCAAGGAGTTCCACAGGTTGGCTGTGCACTATGTACAGAAAAACTTCCTTTTGTTTGTTTTAAACTTGCTATTTATTAACTTCATTTGGTGACCCTTAGTTCTTATGTTATGGAAACAAGCAAATAACTTTTCCTTATTCGCTGTCTCCATACCTGTCATGATTTTATAGGCCTCTATCATATCCCCCCTTACTCTCCATTTTTTTAAGCTGAAAAGTCCCCGTCTTTTTAATCTCTTAATATGGCACCCTTTCCAAACCCCTAATAATTTTTGTTGCCCTTTTCTGAACCTTTTTGATTGGCAATATATATTTTTTTGAGATGAGGTAACTGCATCTGTGCAAAGTATTCAAGATGTGGATATGCCATGGCTTTATGTAGAAGTAATAAGATATTCTTGTTTCATTATCCATCCCCTTTTTAATGATTCTTAACATTGTTTGCTTTTTTGACTGCCGCTGCACACTGAGTGGATGTGTTCAGAGAACTATCCACAATGACTCCAAGATCTCTCTTGAGTGGTTATAGCTAATTTGTCCCCATCATTTTATATGTATAGTTGGGATTATTTTTTCTAATGTGCATTACTTTGCATTTATCAACATTAAAATTCATTTGCCATTTTGTTGCCCAATCACTTAGTTTTGTGAGATCCTTTTGAAACCCTTCACAGTCTGCTTTGGTCTAAACTATCTTGAGCAGTTTAATATCTTCTGCAAATTTTGTCACCTCAGTGTTTACTGCTTTCTCCAGATCATTTATAAATAGGATTGGTCCCAGCTCTTGGGGGATACCACTATTTACCTCTTTCCAATCTGAAAACTGACCATTTATTTCTACCCTGTTTTCTGTCTTTTAACCAGTTATCAATCCATGAGAGGGCCTTCCCTCTTATCCCATGACAACTTATTTTACTTTAGCGCCTTTGATGAGGGACCTTGTCAAAGAGTTTCTGGAAATCCAAGTACACTATATCCACTGAATTCCCCTTTCCACATGCTTGTTGATTTCCCTCAAAGGACTTAGTAAGGCATCATTTACCTTTACTGAATCCATGTTAACTTTTCCCCAACAAATTATGTTCACCTATGTATCTGACAATCTTATTCTTAACTAAAAACAGGACTGTGTAGCACTTTAAAGACTAACAAGATGGTTTAATAGGTGATGAGCTATTAGTCTCCTATAGACAACCACCTAACCTCAAGATGATTCTTACCAACAACCACAGGACATACCGCACTAATACCAGCCCTGGTACCTTCCCTTGCAACAAACCCCGTTGCCAGCTTTGTCCACATATTCACTCTGCTGATACCATTATTGGACCCAACCAAGTGGGTTATAAGATCAAGAACACATATTCCTGCGCATCCAGAAATATAATTTATGTAATCATGTGCCGAAAATGTCCGTCTGCTATGTACATTGAACAAACGTCTCAGACACTTTGCCAAAGGATCAATGCCCACAAAACAGATATCAGACAGGATCACAAAGAAAAAACAGTTTCTTGCCATTTCAACCAGAAAGGACATTGTCTCAATGACTTGATTACCTGCATCCTGCTTCAAAGACCTTTTAAGACTTCACTTCAAAGAGAATCCTCTGAACTGTCATTCATGCTTAAATTCGACACTTTACATTCAAATTTGAATAAAGACGCTAATTATCTTACCCATTACAAAGATAACTTCCCCAATTATCACCTCTAATATCATTAGCTCACAGACATTTACCTCTCCCCCTACCCCCCCTCCATCCCCCTTCTGTTCTGAAATTTGATTTGTCCTTTTCATATGTGTTCATTTTTTTAATTTGTATCCTTTGGTATATATGGTTGTGACAATTTTCTTCCACTATTTGATTTGAGGAAGTGGGTCTGGCCCATGATAGCTCACCACCTATTAAACCATCTTGTTGGTCTTTAAAGTGCTACACAGTCCTGTTTTTTGTTTCAGCTGCACCAGACTAACATGGCTACATTTCTACCACTATTATTCTTATCTATAGTTTCAACTAAGTTGCCCGGTATTGACATTAGACTTACCAGCTGTAATTGACAAGATCACCTCTAGAGCCCTTTTTAAATATGGGCGTCACATTAGCTATCTTCTAGTCAATAGGTACAGAAACGATTTAAAGGCTAGTTCACAAACCACAGTTAATAGTTCCACAATTTCATGTTTGAGTTCTTTCAGAACTCTTGGGTCAATGCTATGTGGTCCCGGTGACTTGTTACTGTTACAAGTTTATTAAATTTGTTCCAAAACCTCCTCTACTGACACCTCAATCTGGGACAATTCCTCAGATTTGTCACCTGAAAAGAATGGGGCAGGTTTGGGAATCTCCCTAACCTCTTCAGCTGTGAAGACGGAATCAAAGAATTCATTTAGTTTCTCCACAATGACCTTATCGTCATTGAGTGCTCCTTTAGCATCTCGATCCTCCAGTGGTCCCATTGACTGTTTACAAGCCTTCCTGCTTGTGATATACTTAAAAAACATTTTGCTATTACTTTTTTATTTTTTGGCTAGCCGTTCTTCAAACTCCTTTTTGGCTTTTCTTATTATATTTTTACACTTAATTTGACAGAGTTTATGCTCCTTTCTATTTTCCCCACTGGGATTTAACTTCCACTTTTTAAACAATGCCTTTTTATCTCTCACTGCTTCTTTTACTTGATTGTTAAACCACAGTAGCACTTTTTTGGTTCTCTTCCTGTGTTTTTTAAATTTGGGGTATACGTTTAAGTTGGGTCTCTATTATGGTGTCTTTGAAAAGTTTCCATGCAGCTTGCAGGGATTTTACTTTTGACATTGTATCTTTTATTTTCTGTTTAACTAACCTCCTCTTTATATAGTTCCCCTTTCTGAAATTAAATGCCACGGTATTGGACTGTTGAGGTGTTTTTCCCACCACAGGGATGTTAAATTTTATTACATTATGGTCACTAATTCCAAGTGGTCCGGTTATATTTACCTCCTGGACCAAATTCTGTGCTCTACTTAGGACTAAATCAAGAATTGCCTCTCTCTTTGTGGGTTCCAGAACCAGCTGCTCCAAGAAGCAGTCATTTAAGGTATCAAGAAACTTTATCTCTGCATCCCGTCCTGAGATGACGTGTACCCAGTCAGTATGGGAATAGTTGAAATCCCCCACTAGTATTGAGTTTTTTTATTTTGATAGCCCTGCTAATCTCCCTTAGCATTTCATAGTTTCTATCTCTGTCCTGGTCAGGTGGTCAGTAATAGATCCCAACTGCTATATTATTTTTAAAGCATGGGATTACTATCCATAGAGAATAGTGATAGAAATGTAGCCGTGTTAGTCTGGGGTAGCTGAAGCAAAATGCAGGACAATGTAGCACTTTAAAGACTAACAAGATGGTTTATTAGATGATGAGCTTTCGTGGGCCAGACCCACTTCCTCAGATCTGAGGAAGTGGGTCTGGCCCATGAAAGCTCATCATCTAATAAACCATCTTGTTAGTCTTTAAAGTGCTACATTGTCCTGCATTTTGCTATCCATAGAGAGTCTATGGAACATTTTGGTTCATTTAAGATTTTTACTTCACTTGATTCTACATTTCCTTTCACGTATAGTGCCACTCCCCCAACAGCACGACCTGTTCTGTCCTCCTGATATATTTTGTACCCTGGTATGACTGTGTCCCATTGATTGTCCTCATTCCACCAAGTTTCTGTAATGCCTATTATATCAATGTCCTCCTTTAATATGAGGCACTCTAGTTCACCCATCTTATTATTTAGACTTCTAGCATTTGTGTAGAAGCACTTTAAAAAATTGTCACTATTTAGCTGTCTGCCATTTCCTGATGTGTTTGAATGGCACTCTTTTTCATTTGACAGTTTCTCATCTGATCTTACCCATATTTTATCATCGTCCATCATCTCCTCCTTATTTAAACATAGAGAATCCCTATTAATAGACTCTCCCCTAAGCGATGTCTCTGTCCGATCCATGTGCACCTCTGCACCCATCGGCTTTCCTCCAGCCCCTAGTTTAAAAACTTCTCTATGTCCTTTTTATTGTTAAGTCCCAGCAATCTGGTTCCATTTTGGTTTAGGTGGAGCCCATCCTTCCTGCGTAGGCTTCCCCATCCCAAAATTTTTCCCCAGTTCTTAATAAATCTAAACCCCCTCTACCCTACACCATCGTCTCATCCACGCATTGAAATCCTGCAGTTCTGCCTCTCTCCTATCCTTCCCTATACCATTGGACCCTACATATACCATGACCACTGGCTCCTTCCCAGCACTATGCATAAGTCTATCCAGATGTCTCAAAAGAAGATTGAGAGGGGACTTGATAGCATTTTTCAGATATCTAAAAGGGTGTCATAAGGAGGAGGGAGAAAACTTGTTCATCTTGGCCTCTGGGGATAGAACAAGAAGCAATGGGCTGAAACTGAAGCAAGGAAGGTTTAGGTTGGACATTAGGAAAAAGTTCCTAACTGTCAGGGTGGTTAAACATTGGAATAAATTGCCCAGGGAGGTTGTGGAATCTCCGTCTCTGGAGATATTTAAGAGTAGGTTAGATAAATGTCTATCAGGGATGGTCTAGACAGTATTTGGTCCTGCCATGAGGGCGGGGGGCTGGACTCAATGACCTCTCGAGGTCCCTTCCAGTCCTAGTATTCTATGATTCTATGAAAAGAGCTGCAACCTTCTCAGTAGGCAGGCAAGTCACCATACGGTTCTCCCGGTCATCACAAACCCAGCTGTCTGTGTTTCTAATGATCGAATCCCCCATTACTAACACCTGCATTTCTCTAATGACTGGAGTTCCCTCCTCCAGAGAGGTATCGTCAGTGCGAGAAGACACCACATCATCTGGAAGGAGGGTCCCAAATATGGGATAATTTCCCTCTGCTCCAGTTGAATGTTCTCCTTCCTGGAGCCTTTCATCCTCCTCAACAGCACAGGGGCTGTGTGACCAGACATGGGACAGTTCTACAGTGTCCTGGAAAGCCTCATCTATGTGCTTCTCTGCCTCCCTTAGTTCCTCCAATTCAGCCACTCTGGTCTCCAAAGCCCATATGCAGTCTCTGAGGGCCAGGAGCTCCTTGCACCAAATGCACACCTATGCCACCTGTCCATGGGGCAAGTAATCATTCATGCTTCATTGGGTGCGATAAATAGGCTAGCCCCCACTCTGCTGCTGGGCTTCTGCCTGCATTCTCTTCTACAGATAATTAGATTCTTGATAGGGTTTTTATTTAAATCAGGTAGTTTGGATTTAGTTCAGTTTAAAAGCAGTTTTAAAGAATGCTAAGTGTATCTAGTCCCCTTCCAACTCCCCCTCTAAACTCCCTCATGAAACTCCCTGTTAGCTGTTCCTGTTTGCTAAGCGCACTGGTCACTTAGTATCGGGCTTTATATAACCCTGGCCTTCCTGATAGCCCCTCCCCCCACTCCATCCCCGGTTAAGGCTTGACCAATAAACAAAGGGTTTTATATATATATATATATATATATATATATATATATATATATATAGCGGCACGGCGTACCCCTGCATTGGCCCTTTTAGGGGCTGGGAGCTAGAGTGAGGGGAGGCCCAGCTGAGGCAGATGAGGAGGGCCCAGCTGAGGGCTATAAGATCAGCCTGCCGGCCTGCAATAAGAGGGGCTTTGGCCTAACAAACCCAGGCTACCCTACCTGAGGCCCAGGGCTGCAAGGAGGCAGACGTGGCTGGGGCTCGCATGGAGGCAGCCCTAAAAGACCGGGCTGCAAGGAGGCAGACACAGCATGCATGGAGGCAGCTGCGGTAGGCTGGGGGAGTTCGAGCCAGGGAAGCCCCAGGCCATACGACTGCAAGGCAGGGTTGCAGGAGGCAACCGAGCAGCAGAGGCGCGGCTGTGGCCAGGGAGGAGGGGCTAGAGAGGGAATGGCAGTGGGCCACTGAGGCCTGGAGGGTGTTGAGGAACTGGGTGTTCCTGGGAAGAACTAGGGGTCCCAGGGAGTAGGGAGGACCCTGGAGAAGGACCAAAGCAAGAACAATGACTCCCCCCAGAAAGGGGCGCATACCAAGAGCGGAGTGGTCACTGCCAGGAGGCAGTGACCTGAAGAGAACACCTCACCCAAAGGAGGTGCATCGGCATCGGAGCAGTCGGTTACTTCCCCACAAGCCACCCTGAGGGAAGAAGCCGTGCGTAAAAGTGAGTGAACCCGTTACAATATATATGGAGATATACCTATCTCAGAGAACTGGAAGGGACCTTGAGAGGTCATTGAGTCCAGTCCCCTGCCCTCGATCAAGTACCATCCCTGTTTCAAAACCTTGTTAAGAAACCCAAAGCTTCCACCTGCCAGCCTCAGCGCATAGTCCTTCAAACAAACAGCTCAGCACAAGGAAAGTGTGGCTAGCTTCCCCTAGGCAGCTTCCATGCCACTCAGAGCACACTGTGCCTGCCCCAGGGAGCCCTTTGTGCTGCCTGGAGCACACTGAGCAGGGCTCTGGCAACAATTTAAAGGGCCCAGTTGTGGGAACTGGTTCAATACAGACCAAGATTCAAGTGTGCCACTTAGGGTATGTCTAGACTACATGGCTCCATCAATGGAGCCATGTAGATTAGGTTTCTAGAGATAGGAAAATGGAATGAGGTTTACCGGGGTGGTCAACCAGGGCTTCCCTGGTCGACCGCGGAGCATCCAGACTACCGCGCTGTGCCGCCAAACAGCTGATTGGCACAGCGCAGCAGCCATTTTGATGTAAATGAAGCGGCGATTTTTTTAAATTGCCACTTCATTTTGCTATGTCTAGTAAACTAATCTACATGGCTCTATCGACGGAGCCATGTAATCTAGACATACCCTTACTTACTGAATCGCCACTCCTGCTATTTGGTCATGCATCAGCTGGCCCAATTCTATCTAATTTATACAGAGGTGGTAGCTTGAGGTGACAGAGATGTGAGGTGTATTAAGGCAGGAGACCAAATGCTGCATGTCCTGGAATGTCTGTGCTGGAATAGATTGCATGCTGTTATTTAACACAATAAGCAGAGCTACCAGTCAGCAAATTTTCAGCAGAGTTGTGCAGCCTGAAAACTTTTGCATTGTTCATGCGCTTAGTATGTGTTATTGACTGTCAGCTGTTCTCCCTCTATCTGAAAGAAGCACGTTTCATACGTGGTATGATATGTAGATGTAGTTCCAGTGAAGAGTCTCTGTTTTCTGCATGATTTATGGGAATGCCAACCTAGGTTCCCTCTAAGTTGCTTAATTAGCCCTGCCAGCCAGACGATCAGGGCTTTGCACAAGAAGCTACCCGGCTGGGGGAGCGGCATGCTTCCCCCTGCGTACTGGCTGGGAGAGACTCACTGCTCTGTCCTCAGCAGGAAGCTGTTGCTGAGGGAGAAGTGCCTCCCCCAGCCACGCAGCTCTGTGCATGGAGCCCCGAGCCCCTGGAAGGGGCTTATTAGCAGCTGTGGGACCATGCTTCCACTCATCATCGTCATCATCATCATCATCATTGCCCTTTACGCATTTGACTGGCGTGTAGGGCAGCCACAAAGGTCCTCCACTTCTGTCTGTCACTTGCCAGCCTCTCAATAGAGTCCCAAGTGTAATTCATGCTCTTCATTTCTACTTCAGTGGTCCGGTGCCATGCTGTCTTCGGTCTTCCTCGTTTCCGCTTCCTTTCGGGGGTCCAGCGCACAGCAGTCTTTGTGATGGAGCTTCCATCTTTCCTGAGCACGTGCCCAATCCATCTCCAGCACCTTCTGATCTGCACTAGCTTACCTGTTTCATACATGGTACGTACATTCCAGAACCCGGTTCTGGTCTTGAGCTTGGCACTCAGGACTTCCATCTTCATGTCAGTAGCTTCATTTCTGCTTTCACCACTTGGCAGTCATACAAGTGACTGTGAGTGACTCTGGAAGGCTGTCTCACACAGTTGAGAAGGAGTTCTTTGTTGCTGTTTCCGTAACAAAGGCTTTTTCTAGGTCAGGGTTGATCGTCCTGAGTCAAACCCCCAATCCTGGAGGATCGGTGTGCATGCTTAGTCTGGCTCCTTCCTCCTTGACGTTACCGGCTTGGTTGAACCTACCAAAAGCACTAAGCTCCCACCAGGATAGCTCCTGGGATCATAAGAACACACAAGCTGCCTCGCCCCGACAAGGCGCATGCACAAGAGGCAATGTTTCCACACAACTTGGAGGGAACCTTGATGCCGACCAATAGATATTCATTGATGTTTCTCCATTTGGGCATCTCCTTTTGTGCCCTATTGTAACATGGCTGTGGTTTAAATTACGTGCAAAATCCCCCCATTTAAGGACGCACATGTATCCTGAGCCGCTTCCAATTGCATTTTTTTTTGGTCTTCACAAGGTATGAAGCAAGATTTTCAAGGTTGCTCAGGGATTATCACTGGGTTCCCATAAAAATTAATTGGAGTAGGGTGTCCACATTGCTTTGAAAAATCTCCCCTTTAATCATTTTTGTGGTTATTTTTTTAATGGCAAACAATAACATCACGGGGACTGCATGAGTCTACTCTTAAGCATTTGCCTGTGTGTTTTTGCTTGATCAGGTGGATCTTCTTAAACCTTGCCTTTATTAGTCTAACTAAAGAGGAAATCTGATCAGGTTTTAGATGGGGTAGATTTGCCCACCCAAGCCTAAAAGTGTAGAAGGGTGAAGCAAAGGCAGGTAAGACCAGTCAAGAGAGAGAGAACTCAGCAAAGCAAAACAAGCCTAGAGTTCACAGTAGGAAGAGCTGTAGATCTCCTGCTTTGGGATCAATCCGTAGCTAGGTAGGTAATAACAATCCAAGGAAGCAACCTTTCATGTGCACTGGGCAGTCCTTGGGAGAGTGTCCTTGATGCACTGTATCATCCGGTTTGCCTCCTGGGGTCGATGCTTGCATCTGAACTAGCCACTCTGCTGAACGGACAGTGCAGCCTCAACACTAGGAGGGACAGCAATAGAGGGAACTAGTGTGCTAATCAAGCACTAGACTGGCAGCTAGGTACTCTGCTTTTCAAGCCTGATTCTGACATTAGCTCTCTCTGTACCACTTGTCCTTGAAAATAACTTCTCTGCCTCAGTTTCCCCATCTGCTAAATGGTGATAACAATACTTCTGTGCCCCACAGGGGGGTGGATTGGTCACTGGACAGCTGCCATGTGGCAAAGATTTCAAAATATCACCAGAATGAGCCAAGAGCCTATTTTTATTTGTAAATGTAACATGCAGTTGATTGTCTGACGTGCCTGACCTTGATCAGTAGTGGAAGCTGTCCAAAAAACATAGCATTCAACACGTGGAAGAGCGACCTGCTAAAGGAATGGAGACACTTTTCAATTAACCAGGGAGCGTGTCCTTTGAAAATGAAAAAGTGATTTAATAGGATCTGTTGTAACTTGCTGCCTACTGGCTGTAAGGCTGGGTGGTTGAGTTATTTCTGTATACATTTAAAGCAGGAAATAAGCTGATGCATGAAGCTTGTGCTTTTCAAAAGCACTTCACAATGATGAGACTAACTGCAGATGCTCTGCATTGCTACTGTCTAGAGCATGCTCTGCAAAAACCAGAAGAACAAACTGAATTGAAGCAGGAGTTATTAATACACCACGCAAACATGTCTTCAATTTTGAAACCTAAGAAAGAAAGTGCTATTTAGTGCAATTAGAAGAGATCAGTTTCCTAAAGTTAGATGTCATCAGAGAATACTTGTCAAGCGACACGCTGATCATATTTTATTAGCACAATATTTCCAATCCATACTCATTTAATGTGGAGCAAAATGCATTGCTTTTATTAACAAAAACATTCCTTTTGTTATGCCTGGCATTATGGTACTGCATTCATGAAAAATAAAATATAATCTTGCCATGGAAATGTTGACTTCAGTTCAGGCTCCTAGTTCATGTGTCTGTCTGTCTGTTTCTCTCTCTTAACCATACCAATAAACATCTAACATCTCGCTCTAGTACAACTAATGAAATTACATTCTTGAGGACTGGTGTTATGGTATTAAAGTTGCCAACATAAAAATATCAAATGTTAAACGTTTCTTGAAGGATTCTTTTGAATATTTAGTAGGCAACATCAATTTATGATAGATTATGATTGTAGATTACTGTCTGGAAAGTGATTTTTTTTCAACACAATTAACTTGCAGGAGTGGGGGAAGGTCTAAGTTACATGTTCTATTTTTTTTCTGCATTCCTTGGAGGGTTCCATATGTTTACCTTTATGGACCAACTTTAGACTGTGTGTTCGTTTGTGGTTGCTGGGAAGGGCTATTAAATTCTTTCATGTCTATTACTTTATTAAGGAATGTGAAGCCAGATACAAATTAGCAGTTGAACACAACAGTATGGAACACAAATAGTCCTGGATGAGATGCACATCTTGAATAGGGATTAGGAATTTTTTTGCACCTAATTCTTCATTTTGAGTTGTTAGACTTTAAAATTCCAAAAGGGGGCACTCTTACCCTCTGTCCGAAGTATAATTCAACGGAGAAAATACAGCATATTGTTCTCAAGCGAAAAGCATATTAACTTCTTGTTTACTTTGGTAATATCAGTGTATAACATAGTACGTTAGTGATAAAATGCTTATTTCCTTTAAAGTCTGACTTTTTAGAAATGTGAAATACTGAGCTTATTGTTTTCTTATTAGCCACAATAATAAGATTATGGTCACTCTCCACTTACGATTATGGCTAAGGTTATCAGCTGTCGGTAGCTGAAGAGAACAGTCATTGTTGATGGAGAGAACCACAAACTGTCAAATGGCATACACTTTTTGATTGCTCTTGGACATAAATCAAACACATTTATGATGAAGATTAAAAAGAAAATGAAATAAAAAAGTTCTCCCCATTTTTCCAGGTGATTGAAAAGCATGCGAGTCAAAGTTATGCTTTCTGAGGGGTGTAATTTGTTGATAAATTAGTTCAAATTGGTATTTTGATCTTAATTTTTTAGCATACATGGAAGAAATATAGCTTGTATTCTTTTGAATAAGTTCTTCAAAGAATATATAGTTCTTCAAAGAATTAGCATATAATGCAATATCTGTTATTAAAATATGCTACCTAATCAAATGGGCTGAAATATGCATTAGTAGCTGTATACATAAGAATGACCACACTAGGTCAGAACAAAAGTCCATCTAGCTCATTAACCTATCTTCCAATAGTGGCCAGTGCCAGGTGCCCCAGAGGGAATGAAGAGAACAGGTAACCATCAAGTGATCCCTCCTCTGTCACCCATTCCCAGCCTCTGACTAACAGGCTATGAACACCATCGCTGACCATCCTCGCTAATAGCCATTGAGGCTACATCTACATTACAGGATTTTTGCACAAAAACAGCTGTGTTTGTGCAAAAATCCACGGTGTCCATACCTCAAGCATGTTTTAGCACAAGTAAGTTTAGAGTAAATCAAAAGAACAGAGAGGATTTTGCAGTATAGTAGGTATTCTTCTTTCGATGAGGAATAACTCCTTTTTACGCAAGAGATCTTGTGCAAAAAGGTATGTGTGGAGGAACAACAGGGGTTTTTTATGCAAAAAGAGCCAATCGACAAAAGCACAGGTGCTCTGGTGGCTGCTAATCATAGAACAGAGATTTCTTTCAAGAGTGTCCATTCAGTCTGGATGCTCTTGCGCAAAAATGCATTGCTTTTGTAGGATGGATGCGCTCTTGCGCAATAAATTTTGGCGGAAGATCTCTTCCGCAAAAAGCTTCTTGCACAAGAAACCTGCATTGTAGACGTAGCCTGATGGACCTATTCTCCATGAATTTATCTAGTTCTTTTTTTTAACTCTGTAATAGTTTTGTCCTTCACAACATCCCCTGGCAAGGAGTTCCACAGGTTGCCTGAATATTGCACGAATACAGGCAGTCCCCGAGTTACGCGGATCCAACTTATGTTACGAATGGGGCTTTTCTCGCCCCGGAGGACAGGAGCGGCGGGACGCCCAGATGCGCCGCGGTCCGCCGTCCCTGTCCTCCGGGGCGAGAAAAGCTGCTCCCCATCTCCCTGGTCTGCAGGGAGACAGGGAGCAAAGCCTTGGAGCACGCTCGTAGCGGGACAGCCCGGGTGCACTTGAGCTGTCCCCCTGCGGGCGTGCTCCGCGGCTTTGCTCCCCGTCTCCCTGCAGACCAGTGAGATGGGGAGCAAAGCCTTGGAGCACGCCAGCAGTGGGACAGCCGCGGCGCACCTGGACTGTCCTGCTGCCCGCGTGCTCTGCGGCTTTGCTCCGCATCTCCCAGGTCAGCAGACCAGGGAGACGGAGCAAAGCCGTGGAGGACTTGGGCGGTCCCGCCACCCCTGTCTCCCTGGTCTGCTGGGGAGGGGTGCAGCTAGTGCCCCCTCCCCCAGCAGACCAGGCTTTTCTTGCCTACCACTGGGGTAGAGCAGCTGGGGGCTGCCAGGTTGGTCCCGCAGCGCCGCTCCGGACCAACCCGGCAGCACCCCAGCTGCTCTGCCCCAGGTGTCCTGATTCAGCCGCTGCTGGTCAGTTTCAGCAGCGGCTGAATCAGGACTCCTGGGGCAGAGCAGCTGAGGTGCTGCTGGGTTGCTCCAGTAGCGCCGAGGAGCCGCGCTACTGGAGCAACCCAGCAGCACCCCAGCTGCTCTGCCCCAGGCATCCCCAAGTCAGCCGCTGATGAAACTGACCAGCAGCTGACTACAGGAAGCCCGAGGCAGAGTTGCTCTGCCCCAGGCTTCCTGGAATCAGCCGCTGATCAGTTTCAGCAGCAGCTGACTTGGGAATGCCTGGGTTTCTTAAGTTGAATCTGTATGTAAGTCAGAACTGGCGTCCAGATTCAGCCGCAGTTGAAACTGATCAGTTTCAGCAGCAGCTGACGCCAGTTCCGACTTACATACAGATTCAGCTTAAGAATAAGGACTACAGTCCCTATCTTGTACGTAACCCGGGGACTGCCTGTATATACTGAAAGGTAATTCACTATATAGTCTTTGATACATTTTCCAGGTTTTCATAATCTTCTTGTAATTATATAACACTATCAGTACAGCAAGGATTCTAGATCAGTACATGCTGTCTGCAGGATTAATTAAGGAAGGTCATCCAGAGAGCTGTTCAATATTGGCTTGATAATTAAGAAGGGTACTTCAGTTGGAACTCCAATGGGGACAAGATAATGGGTTAGTTTTATCTAACCGTTCATGCAGAAAACCTGCATTTTGAAGTCCAATTGTCTTGTTTTACTACTAGTGATTCTATAACGAACAAGAGGAGGGGTGGTAGTGCAGATGGCATCAGTACTGAGAATCTGGATAAAGCTCAGTTTTCCAGTGGTTTTGACTTTAACCTGGAGCTTTAGTGGAATCAGTTTGATGTCCATCAAGGAGAAAGTGATGGGGACTAAGAAGCTGACTCCGAACACATCTGAAAATGCCAGAAAGACAGTCTGAGTATCTCTGAATGTTAGGGAGAAGCACATTGGCTCCCTCACTCTACTGTGAGTTTATGCTTCAAATCACATAATCTAACCCAATGCAAATAAATTCCAACTGGGTATTTTACTCCCACTTAACACAAGCAATGACCGGTATAATTCCAAACCACCATGTGAATGTAGAAGGAGATGTATTGCCAAAGTTCTTCTAACTTGCAAACAAAAACCTTTTCCATATCCCCTTAGGAAACCATGTCAGCTGTGCTGATACAATGCTTGGTGACAAGTGTCAGAGGGGTAACAGAGTTAGTCTGCATCTGCATAAACAATGAGAAGTCCTCTGGCATCTTATAGACTAACAGATTTATTGGTGGATAAGCTTTCATGGGCAAAAACCCACTTAATCATCTAACGAACATGCATCTGATGAAGTGGGTCTTTGCCCACGAAAGCTTATGCTCCAATAAATCTGTTAGTCTATAAGGTGCCACAGGACTTCTAGTTGTTGATACGATGCTTGTGTGTTGTTTTGTTTGTTTCTACAGTGACAATTTAATCCATGGGGCATGATTCAGACCTCATCCCAGTTTTATTCCAGTGTAACTCCACTGACTTCTGATTGCACATGTGTGAGATCAGAATTGGGCCACATATATCAGGCAAAAAAACCCAAACAAGCCAAAACAAAACCATTTTTACATAATCAATTTTAAACGATAATATGTGAAGTACTTAAGCCACGTATTTATCACTCAGACTGCCTTAGCTTCATCACAGTAAAAGTGTCTTCAACTAGGCATTGATGCAGAGAGATTCTGTTTGGTGCCACCTTCTGCTTAGCAAAGAACTTTATTTTATTTCTTTATGGCTATTGAATGCTCATTGGCTGCACATTCATATTTTCCCCCTAAAAGATCAATACTTTAATGGACCAGATCCCCAGATGGTGTAAATTGCTGTACTTTCCAGTAAAGTGGAAGATCTAGTCTTTTGTTTGTTCTTTCAGTTTCAGGTCCAAGTGTTATAGGGCTAGTGAGGTGTATGTTTGGGGTGGGATGATGAATCTTGATCCCACTTTTGGTTTTAATTAATCATTTACCCTCATTTCAAATAAAAAAAATGTTTCTAGTATTGAAGTGCCCAGAGAGTTCCAAATACAGTTATCTGTGAATTTTGAAAATAATTTCTATTCATTGTTTGTGATTCCTCAGATCTTTCAGTCCATTACAATTTGCAGCTCATCCATATAAAACCAACACTGTACAGTTTCTCATAATTGGGGCAAACCCTACAAATGCTTACTACCCCAAGTAGTCTGATTGAAACCAATGGACTACTCATGGTCACGAATACTACAGGCAGGGGTACTGGAACGAGGGGTGCTGGGGCTTGAAGCTGTTTCCATTATATACAGGATTTACAGTTTGGTTCCATGGTTCTCAGCAGCCCCACTATAGATACACCCCGACTGCAGATGTTTCAGACCCCCTGACTACAGATGGCGGTGTTTGCAGTATTGGGGTCAACTCTATGAACAATGTGAGCTAGATCGCCATCAAGGTTCCCTCTAAGCTGCACGGCAGCACAGCCCTGCAGCTGCTTAATCTGCCCAGCCCAGTCAGGCAGCTCTGTGCACAGAGCTCTGAGTCCCTGGCTGGGTGGGGCTAATTAAGCAGCTGCAGGGCTGTGTAGCTGCGCAGCTTAGAGGAAACCTTGATCCCCATTTCCAGTCACTTCAAAAGAGTGACAGTGATTTACACCTGAGTATCTGGCTCATAGACTTGCCATCCATATTTGTGTGTGTGTGTGTGTGTGTGTGTGCGCGCACACGTGCCGCAGCAAGAGATACGTTCTATAAAAATTAAGGCTAAAATGGATTAGTTCCCCCTCAATTTTTTTTATGACAAACAGTATACCTATGTAACGGATATTTTTAATAATGTGATCTCTAGCCTTGTTACACATTAGATGCCATAGACCATTTTAAACCCCCACTGGCTTTAAAAAAAATTTTTGCTGGCGAAATTGCTCCATTATCTGTAAAAATTATTGAGATTTATTTGGGGGATTTTTTAATTTTCTAAAATAAACCTTTGCTTATAGATAGTTTTAATTGTCACATACATGGCATTTTTCAAGTAAATAAGAGTATAAGGTTTATATTATTTTCAATGTATATTGTATTTGTCTTCCCAACTCTGTGGTTTTTAGTACTGTGAATAACGTAGTATGGAGCCAGCCTATTAAACAGCCTGTTTTTGTAAGGAAACTGTTAGTCCACCTACAATATTCTATTGCTTACTGTGTTCTTCCAATATGCTTAGCATTCCACAACCTAAATGATCATTTGTTGAACAAATTCATGCTTTTATTAGTCAAAATACAGCGCAAACAGAGCCCCCCCTGTTTCAAGATATTTGCTAATGCACGGTTAATTATCACATATAGCTTACTATAATTCATTTTACAGGGAGACCTCCTGCAGGTAACATACTAGCAGTTTATGAAGCAAAATAACCTCACTATAGATTAGAACTGTTTCACTCCTGGTCAGACAGTTGCTGCTTCTAGGCCTTCTCGCTTCACATTGCTAATTTGAACAAGGCTTTATTTTTATATTTGTCAGCAGCAGGACTGTAGCATGGTTGTTAAACCTCTCCCAGGCCTAATTAGAGTAGCAATGCTCGCATTCATAATGAATCTCGTGTCCTTGGTTGGAGGAGGTAGCCGCGGTGCTACAGTAGCTTCCTGGCAGACAGTTGCTGGCAGGTTTAAGGTAGCTTGTGGCTTGCAATATTAAGTGACTGTTGAAATTCATTGACTCCACTGCGGCTTATGTGTCTAGATGACAACAAGTTTACACGGTTCTTTTATAGTTACAGCAAATGGGTCCATTTAAATATTTATTAGGTGATTATGGTGATGTGAAATGGAAAAAAAAATGGCAAAATACAGTATTACGTGTATAACTGTTTTAACTGTTTATATAAAATACGGCTGTAGTATCATTTGAAATTACAGCATCTTTTTTTCCTCATAAATATTTATAATGTATCAGTAGCTAGGCATGCGAGTTTATTTGCATTTTGTTTCTGATTTAATTTGACATCCATTTGGGTAGCCATTAAAAGCTCTCACTCTGATTTGACTGAAGTATATTTCACTCAGCAGTCGAGTGACATTTTGATTAGCCTGGGTGAGATTCAGTTCTAGGAGTTCTTTTGCCTTTATGAGGCACAGACAGAAAGGAGGAGTGTTAGCTGCATATGTTCGACGATGGGAATCTTGGCAAAAAGCTTGCGTCTTGCAAACTTTTCCTTGCAAGCAATTTGTCAGAATCTTAGAATCAAACTTAGTCAACTTGATTTATTTTGCTCTTCACTAGACCTTTTTTTTTTAATTCTGCAAGAGAAAAGACCACCAAAGCTGTAGGTAAATCTTTACCAAAAATTAATCCAGGGCCACTGTAAAATTTAGATTTAAGTAGAATGCTAGGATGAGCTACCTCATGTATATAGATACAAGGAAAGCACTTAAAAAAAGCATCCCATTGAAAGTCATGGCAGTTTTATCTTAATAACAAAAAGAGTGAGGGCAAATCAAACTCTGTCTCCAAGCCAAAGGCAACTGAGTTTTTTGTTCAGTTTTATTGAGGTAAAAGAACTGATAGTGCATATCAAGAGCTGTCAGAGCACCTCGATACTCATGGCAAATGTTTGCACTGATAAGCAGATGCTGCAAGGAAAAATCAAGAAAAGAGTGGGAAGTCTAAATGGAGATTTGACTTATAAATAACAAGAAAGCCCCATCTCCAAATAGCCAGAGAAATTGTGCTGGGGACTGGAAGAGAGAGGATAGCATAATGAATACAGTCATTAAAATGGGGCTACCATTACTTGGCTGTTTAAATGCACTCCAGACTAAAGGCTGGCATCCAACCTCTTTGTGGTTCTCCAGCAGTGAGGCTGACGTCTTGTCTGTTACGTGCTGAGGCAAATCTGGAACTGGACAGTTACTGTAGCTTTAAAAAGGATATAACTTAGCACAAATTCTGTCCCATGCAGATGCCTCTACCTGCTGACCAAGATGTATTGAAATCCTTGATCCAAAATTGCTGGAAAGATTCCCATTGTCTTCAGCAGGCTTTGGCTACATCCCTTATTTGCTTAGGTACATCAGTTGAACTTAACTGGACCTGAGGCTCTGCTGCATTGCTGCATTGCAGATGCTTTCCACCTCTTCACTGTGAAGTACTCCAAGACTGGAGGCATTAGCCATCTTGACCGCTGCTTTACAAGACATAGCCGGGGAAAGCAGGCAACACCACAGTCCCTGGCTAAGGCAAATAGTTTTAGGGTGTTGCCCTTTGTGAGCCAACATAACTGAGCTGTGTCAAGGAATTGGGCCTAGACCAGTAGTGGGGAAACCTTCCTTGACGTTTTCCCTCCTTGAGATGTACCATTCGCTCTGCAGCTGCAGTCAAAAGTCAGGGCCATTCTCATTCTTAGAAGGGACACAAACAACTAATCCTATCATCACTTCAAGAGAGTGAATGGGCTAAGCAAAGGCCCTGAGTCCATGTCAGCAACCAGCGATCTTGAATGCTGGTCCACAGGGCTCTTAGCAGCTAAGCAGTCCCAACCTACCACTTAGTGACCTTCTAACAGCTGCCAGAACAACAGCTGACCATTTAACAGAAGACCCCAATCCTGTGATCTGATTGGTGGAACAATACGGCGGTGTCCTAATTGGTCCCCAATTTCTAGTCAACCCAAGCACAGGGCCAAAAAGTTGTGTGTGCAACTGGATTCTGGCTGATTAACTGCTTCTCCTGTAATACCTGCTCCTATTGATCTCCTAGTAAACTGACCCTACCTGCCATCAGTTTGTCCTCTAGCTTGCCTCAAATCCTGATCTCCCAGTATTTGTCCTGGCCTGACTCCCAATTCCTATTTTGATTCTAGGTCAGACCATCCACATCCTGGTCAAGACAGCTAGGGTATGTCTACACTACAAAGTTAATTCGAACTAACAGACGTTAGTTCGAATTAACTTTGATAGGCGCTACACATACAAACCGCTAGTTAGAACTTACTTCGAACTAGCGGAGCGCTTAATTCGAACTAGGTAAACCTCATTCTACGAGGACTAAGCCTAGTTCGAATTAAGCAGTTCGAATTAAGGGCTGTGTGGCCACTTAATTCGAACTAGTGGGAGGCTAGCCCTCCCCAGCTTTCCTTGGTGGCCACTCTGGGCACCACCAGGGAAACTCGTCTGTCCCCCTCCCGGCCCCGGAGCCCTTAAAGGGGCACGGGCTGGCTACGGTGCCCGTGCCAGGTGCAAGACTGCCAGCACCCAGCCAGCAGACCAAGCAGCTGGCACAGCACGAGCCAGCCACCCGCTGCCACCCAGCCCTCCGCCTCTTCCCAGGACCAGGCTGGCGGCTCCCGGGAGCCTGCCCAGGTCCGCAAGAGGCGGGCGCCCACCTGGTCTAGTGCGGACATCATGGACCTCATCCATGATGTCTGCACTAGACACAGGAAAGTGGCCGTCTAGGGCAGGATAGCTGCCAGCCCGGCCACCCAGGAGCAGGTGTGCATGAAAATCAGAGTGGTCCAATGACACCCCCGACCCTGAGCCCTGAGCTTAGAATGGCCGTACTGGGTCAGACCAAAGGTCTATCTAGCCCAGTTGCATGTCTGCCGACAATGGCCAACACTAGGGACCCTGGAGGGGATGGACCGAAACAATGACCAAGCCATTTGTCTCGTGCCATCCATCTCCAGCCTTCCACAAACAGAGGCCAGGAACACCATTTCTACTCCCTGGCTAATACCACTCCATGGACCCAACCTCCATGACTTTATCTAACTTCTCTTTAAAGTCTGTTATAGTTCTAGCCTTCACTGCCTTCTGCAGCAAGGAGTTCCACAAGTTGACTATTTGCTTTGTGAAGAAGAACTTTCTGTTATTAGTTTGAAGCCTGCTACCCATTCATTTCATTTGGTGTCCTCTAGTCCTTCTATTATGGGAACTAATGAAGAACTTTTCATTAAGCACCCTCTCCACATCACTCATGCTTTTACAGACCTCTATCATATCCCCCCTCAGTCTCCTCTTTTCTAAGCTGAGAAGTCCCAGTCTCTTTAGCCTCTCTTCATATGGGACCTGTTCCAAACCCCTGATCATTTTAGTTGCCCTCCCCTCTCCCACCCTCTCTCTTCCCCTCTCCCACTTCCTTTTCCCAGTCTCCCCCAGTTTTGTTCAATAAAGAGAGTTTCTATTTTTGAACACGTGTCCTTTATTTTGTACGTCAGGAAGGGGGGCTAGGGAGGGGTAAGTGGAAGGAGGTGAGGGAGGAATGGTGTACGAGCCTCCGATGGGGAGGACTGGGATGGCTCTGCGGGCTCCTTGGGGTGGAAGGTCTCCTGCAGCCCCCCGATTAACCCCCCCCCCCCGGATGGCAGCCTGCGGCAAGTGCAGCCGGGCTGATGGCCGAGTGCTGTGATGTGCCGAGTGTGGGCACTCAGGGCACTCCAAGCCAGGACTGCTTTGGAGGCGGGGAACCCCTGAGAACTGTCTGTCCGGGGTGGGGGTCGGGACCCTTTAAGCACAGCCCTCGGCTAGCCTGAGACATTAGCCCCACGCTCTAAGTCCTCCTCTGATGCCCTGCTGGCACTGCTTCCAGCCATCCTTTACCTCGGTTCAGGGTCCACTCAATGTGGACTTGCTAGTTCAAATTAGCAAAATGCTAATTCGAACTAGTTTTTAGGTCTAGATGCACTAATTCGAATTAGCTTAGTTCAAATTAACTAATTCAAATTAAGTTAGTTCCAATTAGTGCTGTAGTGTAGACATACCCCTACAGGCTTCTGAAATCAACAGGACTGTACGGAGAGTTTAAAGAGTAAGGGAGGAATTGACCCTACCACTACAACCACTTTTCACTCGGGGCTGTGAGGGGAAGGCCATACAGCCTTCTGAGGAACATGCCCTGTCAAAGAGTGTCATTGACTTCCATTGGAGATGGAGAAGTTCCCAACTTCTGAAAATTAGGCCCAATTAATCTTTAAAAATAGGTTTGAAAAATCATGATGCCACATCTGGGGACTTGAGCTATATTATGTAAAGTTGGCCTGATTCTGCTCTGCCCCATGGGTGTAATCCCCACAGGCTGCTCCTGTGTAACTAAGGTTAGGATTTGGCCTATTAAATAGGACACAAGGAAACTCAGGTTTGGTGTGATTTCCTTTTGGCTTCAGCTCTACCACTTGGCTGGGCCGGTGCCCCCTGTGACTGTCATTGCAACCTGTGTGCCAGGCCACAATGCCTGTCACACAGAGTGGAAGAAAGTGAATTTAGGGGTCCATGGACCCTGGTCTGAGGTAGTGAGGTTGGATACCCAAGTGGAAGAGCGGAGGCTCAGGTGGGGAGGGAGGTGAAGGGAATCTATACCTCCCCAAACACTTGACATGGTTCTCTGCAGCCCTGGACTTGTATTCTACAGCACCTTTCACAAGGAGACCCAAATGGCTCAGTACAATTCATTAATAATAATGCAGTAATGCTCTTAACCCTGCCTCCCAAACAAACTCACTATACATGCGTCATCCAGAGTTTTCTGTTCACTACGGAATGAGATTTCTAAGAATTTTGAATCTCAGACAGGAACTTAATGCATTCATTGATCTCCTTTGATAAATTGGGTTCAGAGCTCAACTGAAATGAATTTCATGTACTCTGCTCTACCCCCATTTATTCTTTCAACAACAGAAGAGAGGAGAAAATGCTTTTTCACCTGTGAGCCATCATTTCTCAAATGCTGCCCAGGTCAGGGGTAATAGAAAATAATAGAAAACCCTATTTGATTCCTGATAAATAATAATGTAGTTTCAATTTAGTGCCTAGTTGGCCTATATCCTCAACACAAAAATTGCCGCTACATTTGAAACTAGTTGCACCAGAAGGGCTAAAAGACTGAATGACCAGTAATACTGAAGTATCCTATCACCCCCAGAGGTGTTTTATGTAAACCACTCTTCAGTGTCAGTTAATCTTTCCCCTTCTGTGTCTAATTCTGAGGATATGAGTTCTCTGGAGCTGAAAGCTTAAAGGACTTAGTGCTATAGATACTTACTCTTTAGCCCTGGATGTCTCAAGTTCAATTTCTGTTGACGGCAAACGGTTAAACTTGTAGCTCACCATCAAGGCATGTTGAGGTGCAGTCAGGAACCTGATAATGGATCTGTTTTTGTGCATACACAGAAGCCTTCAGTCTTTGCAGCTGTCAATCTGGTTCCTTTCACAAGCACAAAATTAATTTAAAAAAAGAGAGAGAGAGAGAACATTCTTTGGCTTTTTGAGAGTCTGGAAGTTCTGTGCTACTGTTTTCTCAGATTTTCCAGCGAGATCACTTCCTGAATGGGGCTTAATGTGAATAATCAGTCTGAGGGGGAGATTCAAAAGCCAGGTTTTCAGAGATTTCAGCAATTCTCCATCAATAACAAAACTGAATTAGGTTCACAATTGACAGTCAGCTAGGAAGATTATCTCAAGTAGTGTCTCAAAGTAAAGATTGGGATAATTAATCAGAACCTTTATTGTATTTGGCTATGTCTAGACTGCAAGGAAAGTCAGAAAAAGATACACAAATGTGAACTGCAATTTGCGTACCTTTTTCCACTTTTCTTTAGGAAAAGGCTCTTCCGAAATGTGGCCTGTCTACATGGGGCCAAATTTTGGAAAAATCTCCTCTTTCAGCACATCCCTTCTTCCTCATACAATGAGGATTACAGGGATGGTGAAAGAACACATCTGCTCTTTCGGAAATTGTTCCGAAAAAGTGGACATGTTCCTTGGACATGGCATAGCTTTTCTGGGATACCTCTGGTATCCCGGAAAAGTTCTGCAGTGTAGACCTAGCCTAAGTTAACCTCATTACAGTTAATCTTACTCATATGGAGAAGGTTTATCTGATTCTTACTCATATGGAGATGCACTTTGCTCCATGAATGGTCCTATGGATTTCAATAGAGCAATTTGACAACAACGAGTAAAGGATCAGAATTTGGCCCTACAGATATATGCCAGGTTAACTGCCTGACTCTCTCTGCAACTTACAAAATCAATTGTATGGAAGAAATAGAAAGAGCTAGCTAAAGCAAGAATATGATACAACCAGAGCTACATTCAGCATCTGCAGCCTTCCTTTTGCGTCTTCTGCTGTCTGGTTGGATTACTGAATCTTGAATAGGAAAAATACTCTTATTTCCACCCAAATCTACTTAAGCACAAAGAGCAATCATTACCCGAGAGCTGTGGAAGCAAAAATCTATTGATACAAATGTTCTTAAAGATCAAATGAAAAGGGGCACAGACATGGTCCAAGTAAACTACTCTTTGGGATTCAGACTAAGGTCCAGATGCTATTTTTCATAGATCCCTAATTCCAGTAACGATCATGTCTTGGTTATCAAATATGAAGACTTACAGGGGAAATCCTTGGTGAACTTAAGCACAAAAAGGAAGCTTACAAAAATAAGCAGCCTAATATGTTGCTAATTTTACTGTGCCCCAGTTCTGTTGGCACCAACCTGCTGTTCCTGCAGTAGGTTGAAGCAGATCTCATATGCTATTACTGATATACAATCAGTCTGCTGAACAGGATTGAAGTTTTGAAATGGAGCAAAGTGAGTGGCTGACACAAAAATAATGATTTTTTTTCCTGAGTGGGAATGAAAACAGGGAGTTGTTCGATATCAGAGGTAAATTTATGCCAATCAAGTAGCAAACAGATGATCCTCAAAAGGAGAAGGTCTTGCCACAATATTATTGGAAATTCTATACAAAGCAAAAAGCCCCAAATCATGGCTCAAGATGTTTAAAAATGACTGTAGATCTACCTCTTAAAGGGACCTGATTTTCAGAAACTCTTTTGGTTTTTAGTGCTTCATACTGGGCACTCACATACTTTTTGAAATCTTGCTCACAGAATTTATAGAACTGAGAAAACCATTGTTTTAGAATAATATTCAGGACACCTCCCTTCCCCCCCATGAGAGCAGTATGAGTTTCAGCCAAACACTCCTATTAATTTTGAGAATTTGTGTTTCTAAGTCTTGCTCATAATACATACCAAGCATGCAGATTATGACTGCTTATGGTCTAAATATTTATTTGCATGAAAGTGCAGTGATAGTGTACTTGCACATTTTTGGGAGAGTGCCATTTTCAACAAAACTTTTAACTAAAAGCTGCCTGCTTTGTGTGTATATGTGTGTGTTTAATTTGCACTACCTCAGCTAGCTTCTTCTTGGCTCTTCAGCTGCCCAGCAGCTAGGTTCCCAGTTCTCCAGCAGCACATGTGGTAGGCTGCTGGAAAGCCAGGACTTCCTGGGCTACTTTGCTCTGACCCATTCTGAAGACAGAGGGAAGCCTGGAACATGAGACCAGAAATTTTTGATAATTTCTATTTCAGTTCTTCCAAAAAAAAAATGTTTTTAAGTCCCTTCTGTGGAAAATTTTGCAGAGCCACATTTTTGTTCAGATTGAGAAGGAATTTTTTCTCCCCAGAAATGTGACATTTTCCATACAAGGGAAATTCTGGCTCCCAGCCAGCTCTGCCCTGAACCATAAAAGTCAATGGGATGTCACAGCATTGTACTCACATGAATCTTACTGCAGGAATGGGAGTTATGTTTGCAGAAGTTCTGCTGTATATTTTTATGTATTTTGTGCCTTTTCAACCTTAACACAGATAGGATGGTGTGATTTTTAGAGTGCTGTAAATATTGATTTTTAAAAATTGATCTGACACACCTTAAATAGAATGAAAATGTTCCGTATCTCAGTTGCTAAATTTCAGCCTGTAGACTTAGGCCTCTTTTTTCCCCCCTAATGTTTGGCTGAATAATAAACAGAAATTGGGCATTCAGAACGAAAGCCGTGACTGACAGGTCTCTAAACCAGCAGCATTCTAATATACTTTTCCATAGCCTAATTTTACAGACTACAAACTGCTCAGCTACTTGGTTTAAAGTAAGTAAATAAACAAACCTCAGTCAAACTATTATATGATGTGTGTATTGAGAGATGAGACAGAAGCATTAATATTTGTATAACTCACCTGCCTAGATCGATCTCTCTCTCTCTCTCTCTTTCTCTCTCTCCTGATAATTTTCAGTACCTTGGATCACATTCTTCGGCTAACTCTTTTGGACGTCAAGTGGTTAATTTCTTTTAATTGATCTTTGGTGGAGCTTGGATTCAGTGGTAGGTAAAGTTCTTACTCTCATGTTTCTCCTTTAGAAGAAGAGGGAGTGGGCTTTTCCCTTCATGATAACTTGCTGAAGGTTGGCAGTCAGAGGTCGCATTCCCAATGTGCTAGTTTTTGCTAATACGAAGTGCCCTGTTCCACCGAATGCGGGCAGCAGCAGCAGGATTCAGAAACTAAACATTGCACTCCCCACCCAAAATAATCTGTTTTGAGATGTTTGCCCGGGTCGCTCTCAGGATTAAAACACTTGTTTAGATCGAAGGAGACTTGGATTCCATTCCCAGTCCTCCTAGTAGTTTGCTAAGTGACCTTAGATTTGCCACTTTACCTCTTTGTGTTCCACCTGCCCCAGCAATTAATGTAATGGCCCCTGTTATCATAGTAGCTGAGCATCTCAAAACCTTTAACACATCTGCAATGCCCCTTTGAAATCAATGAGAGTTCGGCAGCTTGGGCCTGGGGCTCAGTGCCTTGCCCAGAGCTTAATAGGAAGTCTGTAGTAGAAATAATACACTTGGTCTGCCATGACCCATGCTAACCACTGAACCATTTGTCCTTCTGTAACAGTGCATCTCTGCTTTGTAAAGGACTTTGAGATCTACAGAGGCAAAGCCCTGTATGAAAATTGAGTATTATAATTAACACATGATTTAACTTCTTGAAAAGGATCATTAGTAGAATCCCCTCCTTTGTGCTAATGAGATTGTGTCTCTGTGTATGAAATAGGCTGTATTTGAAATCATAGTAAACTAAATGTGCAAAGTAAGGCTAGATAGTGGCTGCAAAACAAAAAGATGAGATCCTAAAATCTTCAGGAGTTTTTACGACATCGTACTTCCTCTAGAGAGTCACCCAAGAAGCCATAAAGTGATTTTGACATTTTGCTAATTAAGAAAAGTGCATAAACGAGAGAGGGAGAGATGGGAGAGGTTCATTCATCAAATTAATTCCTGAGATAGCACAAACCTAATAAACCAATACGTCAGTATTATGTGATCTCATTATATCCTTCAAGCAATAGATTAGAAAGGGGATGAGAGAGATCCCTCTACAGGGAGTGCTGAATAGTCCAAGTTCTGGGGAATCCATTTAAAAATTAAGTAGAATGTAATAAACCCCTTTCTCAACAAAATATGGGAGAAAAGCAGCTTCTGTTTTTGGAGGGAGCATGGTCTAATGGTTAGAGCATGAGAGTAGCATTTTTTTTCTTCCTGACTTTCATAGAACCATAGAGCTGGAAGAGACCTCAGAAGGTCATCAAGTCCAGCCCCTGCTCTAGGCAGGACCAATCCCAACTAAATCAACCCGGCCAGGGCTTTATTAAGCCGTGACTTAAACACCTCTGGGGATGGAGACTCCACTACTTCCCTATGTAACCCATTCCAGTGCTTCACTACCCTCCTAGTGAAATAGTTTTTCCTAATATCCAGCCTGGACCTCTCCCACCACAACTTGAGACCTTTGCTCCTTGTTCTGCCATCTGTCACTACTGTGAACAGCCTTTCTCCATCCTGTTTGGAACCTCCCTTCAGGAAGTTGAAGGCTGCTATCAAATCCCCCCTCACCCTTCGCTTCTGCAAACTAAACAGACTCAACTCCCTCAGCCTCTCCTCGTAAGTCATATGCTCCAGCCTCCTAATCATTTTGATTGCCCTCTGCTGGACCCTTTCCAATGCGTCCACATCCTTTTTGTAGTGGGGGGCCTAGAACTGGACACAATACTCCAGAAGTGGCCTCACCAGAGCTGAATAAAGGGGAATAATGACATCTCTGGATCTGATGGCAATGCTCCTCTTAATGCAACCTAATATGCCATTAGCCTTCTTGGCTACAAGGGCACACTGTTGACTCATATCCATCTTCTCATCCACTGTAACCCCCAGGTCCTTTTCTGTAGAACTACTACTTAGCTGGTTGGTCCCCAGCCTATAACAATGCTTGGGATTCTTCCGTCCCAAGTGCAGGACTCTGCACTTGTCCTTGTTGAACCTCATCAGATTTCTTGTGGCCCAATCTTCCAATTTGTCTAAGTCACTCTGGACCCTATCTCTGCCCTCAAGTGTATCTACCTCTCCCCCTAGCTTAGTGTCATCCGCAAACTTGCTGAGGGTGCAATCCATCCACTCATCCAGGTCATTAATAAAGATATTGAACAAAACCGGTCCTGGAACTGAACCTTGGGGCACTCTGCTAGAAACCGACTGCCATCCTGACATCGAGCCGTTGATCACTACCCGCTGGGCCCGGCCTTCTAGCCAGCTTTCTATCCATCTTACTGTCCATTTATCCAATCCACATTCCCTTAACTTGCTGGCAAGAATATTGTGGGAGATCGTATCAAAAGTCTTGCTAAAGTCAAGGTATATCACATCCACTGACTTTCCCACGTTCACAGAGCCAGTTACCTCATCACAGAAGCTAATCAGATTGGTCAGGCATGACTTTCCCTTTGGGAATCCATGCTGACTATTCCTAATCACTTTCCTTTCTTCCAAGTGCCTCAAAATGGATTCCTGAAGGATCCCTTCCATGATTTTTCCAGGAACCGAGGTAAGACTGAACTATAGTTCCCTGGATCGTCCTTCTTCCATTTTTTGAATATGGGCACTACATTTGCCTTTTTCCAATCATCTGGGATTTCTCCCGATCTCCATGACTTTTCAAAGATAATGGCCAAAGGCTCCTCAATGACATTTGCCAACTCCCTCAGTACCCTTGGATACATTAAGTCCGGACCCATGGATTTGTGTACGGTTAGTTTTTCTAAATAGTTCCTACCCTGTTCTTTACCCAGCACGGGCTGTCCATCTTCATCCCATCTTGCGTTAGTCTGGGAGCCCACCGTGTCCGTGAATACAGAGGCAAAGAAAGCATTGAGTACTTCAGCTTTCCCCACATCATCTGTCACTAGGTTACCTCCTTCATCCAATAGGGGCCGCACACCCTCTATGATCACCTTCTTCTTGTTGACATGCCTGTAGAAACCTTTCTTGTTATCCTTCACATCCTTAGCCAGTTGCAATTCCATTTGCGCTTTTGCCTTCCTGATAACCCCCCAGCATTCTCGAGCTATACATTTAAACCCCTCCCTGGTCATGTGTCCAAGTTTCCACTTTTTGTAAGCTTCCTTTTTGTGCTTAAGTTCACCAAGGATTTCCCCTGTAAGCCAATCCGGTCTCTTACCATGTTTGCCTCTCTTGCTACGCATCGGGATGGTTTCTTTCTGTACCTTCAATAAGGCTTCTTTAAAATACTGCCAGCTGTCCTGGACTCCTTTCCGCTTCATGTTAGAGGATTCTGCCCATCAGATCTCTGAGGGAGCAAAAATCTGCTTTTTTGAAGTCCAAGGTGTATATTTTACTACTGTCTTTTCTTCCTTTGGTCAGGATCCTGAAATCTACCATCTCATGATCACTGCTTCCTTTGTTGTCACCCACCTCTACTTCCCGTATTAGTTCCTCCCTGTTTGTGAGCAGAAGGTCAAGCTGAACACAGCCCCTGGTCGGATCCTTCAGCACTTGTGCCAAGAAGTAATCCCCAACATTCTCCAAAAACTTCCTGGATTGCCTGTGTACTGCAATGGGCAAACCAATGTATTCTTTTGTCCTTTCTTTCCCATCAATAAAGCAGGCATGATAACTATACTTGTAAAATTCTAGCATTGGCCATGGCAGCCATCCATCAGGATCACTGCGACTGTGGGGCCTTTTTTGCACTCTCTTGTCTATGCACGCATCCAGGCAGAGTTCCTTTGGGTGGCATCCGCTATCCTGAATTCTCTGTTCAGTGTCCTTTTCTGGATCCCTCATTCTGACAATCCAAACTACATCCCCATCCTTGTTTCCCTCTGCCCCCTTTGAATCCCATAACCAGTTACATTCTAGATTCTGTGGCTGCTCCCTTATCCGAGAGGCATGTCTTTTATTGTTCTGGTAGGCTCCGCCCACAATCCTTGGATTTAAATAGGGTGGTTCCTGTGCTAACTTAATCTACTGGAGTTTGTCTGTCTGTGTGTCTGATCAAGAACTCCTCCTAAACGGTAAGAGCTAGGACCACCAAATGTGGTATACAGCCTCCTCTTATCCTAACTTACAGCAAGGTCAGTGTTTGCTTGTGCCAGGAAAATGGGATGTGCCTGGAACAGGATTGCTTCTCACAAAACCAAACAGAAAAGAGAGAGAATCACCAGGAAGGTGAAAGGGGCTGGCTGGGTGTGCGTGTCCTTCCCCATCCAGGACTGCCCCACCTCCGAGCCTTCCACCCCCAGGTGCCCTTTAGGAGATCAAGGGGGCTGAAAGTCTCTCCCCCCCGCATTCATTTGGGAACATCATTGGCTCTTCCCTTTCATTAGGGAGTGAGGGAGAAGTGCACAGTTTTCTTCATTCCTCAATCTGGCTGGGGAGCATAGGGATGAGACAAACCTGGACTTGCCCCAGTGGGGGACATGCACCCCTCCCCTGGCGGAGCCTGCTGGAGCTACAGTGGCCATAGAGAGTTGCTTCCCACCTGGCCTCAAGCTGCTGCAGTGAACGAGGCTGTGGTTGTCATCTCTCCCTGGGCCAGCCTGCATACTGAACCCCTCATAGAATCATAGATTACTAGAACTCGAGAGATCAAGTCCAGTCCCTTGACCTCACGGCAGGACCAAGCACCATCAAGATCATCCCTGAAAGATGTCTATTCAATCTACTCTTAGATATCTCCAGTGATGGAGATTACACAACCTCCCAAAGCAATTTATTCCATCCCCAGCCCCACCAAAGAGAAATGACTGAAACAAAGCATGTAGATTTTCATTTTATTAAAAAACAAAAAACCGAAAATTGAGTTAAGGACCTGAGCAACACCAGATAAATCTTCTAGTTAACTTATAAATAAATGTAAATATAGAGACTGGAGTTGATATGGTGAAAGGAATCACCTGAGGCCAATTTTAATCTTCATACGCACACATATCACCCTGAGTCTGACACATACACAATGTTAATAGTAAAACCATAGAAATTCTAGTTAATTTTTTTTTCTTCACAAGCTGCTTCCTATTTCAAAGACTGATGGGATTGAAGCTTACACATTAACCATTGGTTCAGTGACCCTGGCAAATAAACCCTAAGCCTTCATTGATAACTTCCAAATATTTTCTAAATTTTGCAAGGGAGAGCTGAGCCATTGCTGCTACATTTCAGATAACACTGCTGGAAGGAACAGAATTTACAGCTCATTTAATGTCTCTGAATAAAACATAATGTGTGCAATGAAGCAAGGACTGAAACCTGCGAACTTTAGTGTTGAAAGGTCATTGCTGGACTTGAGTTTTAGGCATAAAGGTTTTGTGCCCTTTGCCTTGTGTTCTCTCATCCCAAAAACCTGACACTAATAAAGAACAAAAGTAGAATTGATCTGTCAGATGTCCAGCCTCCACAAAGCAAAGTTCATCTCTTCAATAGGAGGCTGGAACTTTCACGGCTGAAGACACCAGCAGCTGCTCTCTGATGGAATGAGAAAAATCGGATTTCAAAACTGCAGTGCATCCTTGTCACCTTTGTCTGATCATTGACACTACATGTTGCAAGGTTGTTCCAGAGCTCGTGTATGTGTCAGAGGGTAGATCTTCACTGCAGAGTTTTTACTGGAAAAACAACTTTTTTTCCAGAAAAACCACACTTGCGTCCACACTGGTATTGCGTTCTTTTGATAGAAGCTTTTTCGGAAAAAGGTATGTGTGGATGCGGAAGAGAGGTTTTTTTGTTTTTTGTTTTTTGTTTTTTTGTTTTTTTTTAAAGAAGAGGCCTCCAAGAAAAAAGCATAGGTGTCCTGGTGGCCGCTCTGTCCACAGCAATCACAACTGAAATACAAAATCAATGTGGACATCGCTTTTTCGTTGCGCTTTTGGCTGTGTAGACGCTCTCTTTCTAAATAAGTTTTTCTGGAATATTTCGTCGGGAAAAGCTTCTTCCGAAACCAGGACACTCGGGTCCAGCAGCATCCGTGGTCCAGCACGGCCATGGATGTTCCAGAACCAGAGAGTCCCAGTGGAAGATTGACAGCTGGGAGCCCTGTAGGCCGGTAGGGCAGTGGGCTGCTTGCAGCAAGTTGCCAGTGTGTCCGGGAGCCTAGCACACAGCAGTGAGGCTGCTCAGTGCGTGGCTGGGTTCCTAGGAGTGCGGCCGGGCAGTGTGGCCAGCAGTGGGGGGAGAGGGAGCTGGGCCAGGGCTGGGGGTGAGGGCTAGTGGCAGGAGGCCCAGAAATGATCTCCCCTGGTCCAACAAAATTTCTCATCCATGACCAGTCAGGTCCCAAGAGTGCTGGACCAGGGAAGTCCAACCTGTACTTCTAGCCTGATCCCTAAAAATATCTGAGTGTTTGCACCTCAGTGCAACTCACTGTAGAGAAAACAGTCTAGCCACTAAAGGCAGTTGGACTTAAGTTTTGGTCCCATCTCTAAGCTAAAGGAATATGTGTATAGGTGTGCTATGCAATATAATAACACAGCAATGTAGAGAACTGAATCCAAAGCAAGGACAGAACGCAGACTTTCTTTTGCTCCCCACTTACAGGCCCCTACATGTGGCCTAAGGGAGATTCTCCATTGATTGTTAGCAGTATAAAACCTCAGACACACACTTAAACAATTTTCATCCAGAAACAGGCATCCTAGAATGTTCATTATATAGACACTGGATCCTAGAATCTGTGGGGGTAATGGAGCATTTCCAGAGCAACAGAAGGGGACCAGCAGGGGATAGCAGTGGCAGGAAAAAAAAGAGCAAGGAATTCTGGCCAGAATATTCCAGGGAAGGAGTTAGAGCCCCCAAATCACATTGGATTTCAATAAGGTTTGAGACCCTTATGCTATATGGCCCACACACTATGAACATTTTTGAAAATGTGGCGAGGCTTTGAGATAGTAGATCCATTTTGTTAGTGGTGGATGGTTGAGTGAATAAGCAGTGCAGTGCTGGGCTGGTTAAGATGTTCAGCTAGACGCCTGAAATTTGTGGGTTTGAGTCTTTGTTAAATCTTACCCTAAAAGGCTCTCTCCAGTTTACCTAGCTGCAAAATGGGTAGCTAATCTACTAGGTGAGGATAGTTAAAAGTGGTCAGATGTACTTTAGTCCCTTGGGGCTCAGGTTTACACTGGCTATGGGACTGACAAACCCTAACTGTGTCATACCCACGAGCCCCTTGGCTTCGGTAGCTTGGTTCTGCACTCTATTTTATTTGGATCCACTAGTCAGTCCTACATCTGAATCTAATGCCAGGCCCCTGAGTTCCATCCCATCCGATGGCATGAAAGAGATGCTGTCGTGTCTTCAGTGTCACTCCCCTCCCCAACTGTTAATGGTTACTTTTCTTTTTAAAAAATCCAAATGGCCTTTTGTGGAGGGGGAGGGGCATCAAACATTTGAAACTTTGAAGCCTCCTTTTCCCTCCTGACACTGCTTTGCTGTTTGCCCGACTCAAGAGCCAGGCGCCAAATGAGGCAGCCATTCTAAACCTATGCGGACAAAGGGAGTGGTTCCCCTAGCAACAGGAACCATGTGGAGGTTCTCAGAGAGCTCTCTTCCCCTTGACTTGTGTTTTCTTTCAAGTTAGCATTTTGCACAGCATTTCATGTGGAGACTCTGACAGCCGGGCTGGCGGCAAACAACTCTTCTAGCTCTACGGACCCAGCATTCGGAAATTATTCTGCATTCATGGGGCAGAAAAGATGATAATCATGGGTAAGTGAATGGGTGAACGTCCCAAGTTGATGATGTGTTGGTGGGGAGGGACTGAACTGCTCAATGCTTTCCAATAGTGTGGGGTTTTGAAACAGACAATGTGATGTGATGTGATATTTTCCTCTTTTACTGATGTGCTCATATCTCTAGATCAGCAGGTTCACTGCTTTGAGCAGGCGTTAGAAGATCTGGGTCCTAAACTAGGCTTTGCTATTGATTTGTTGTGTGTTCTTGGGCAAGCCCTTTCACCTTTTTGTACCTTTGTTTCCCCATCTGTGAAATGGAGATTTTATAACACCGAGCCTTGTGGGGATTGAATATGTGAAGTCCTGTATAAATGTATTATTATCGTCAAGATGTTATACACTTTAGAATTAGCTTCAAGAGCAAGTATAGTTTCATCGAGCAGTTCCTTATTTTCATTGCAGTGTCAATACCATTTATCTTTTCTGCAGATTTACCTACCTATTTCTCCCCTCCAGTATAATACTTATGAATCTTAGCAAGTGTATAATTAATATATGTGTATACTAGAAGATTTACCCAGTATTTCTCAGGTTCTTAACTCAAATAAGTTTTTTTTTTCTTCATTTAAATCATTGTTCTGGGCTGAGGCTGGGGATGAAGGGTGTAGTAAGCAGGCAGTCCTGTGGGGAGAGGAAAACCCCAGGCCTCTCTCATCACAGTAACTTGGATCCAGGCAAGAAGTGTTTATTCATGGCTGTGGCAGCTCCAGTGGGCACAGCTGGAGGAAGTGGACAGAGAGACATACAGACAAACAGATATGCAAACAGATAAGCTCTCTGAAATATATAGTAGATAGCTGTCCCTTTCTCTACCCCGCTACCCCTTCTGACCCAATAGAGTTATAGCTATCCCAGTCCCCATTTCTGGTCCTTTGCTGCCCCCTGTGGTCATTCTGCAGTATAACTCCCTCTTCACAGACCCCTTCCATTCCACTGTAGGAGAAACAATTGACTTCCAAGCACATCCCATTGTCCTGGCCCAACCAAGCCCTGACCTTGCTTTAAGTTGTGATAAGAGGAAGCTGCATACCAAATTTGGTGGTCCTGTCTCTTACCATTTAGAAGGAGAGCTTGAAAAAACAGGTTCACGGATGGAAAGGGAGACAGATGCACATTTTAAAATATATATAGTAAAAAGATAGTGTGTATGTATATTTGTGTTAAACAAAATGTGAACAGCTTTACATGCAATGAGCTGTGGAGCTGGTTAAGGGAAAATCATGTTGTACTGTGCTGAACTTGAATATATAATAACACAATGGTTTTAACCACATTCTGTGCCAAACTATTCAAGTACAGTAACACTTGTAATATCCAGCATGCCTGGGGAGTAGGGCATCCCAGTAATCTAAAAATTCTGGTTATCTGAGGGGGGGGGACAGCACGGGAGCTGTGCGGGGGTTGGGATGTGGCCTTCTAGGGGGGACCATGAGTCGCCTGGATGCAGCCTGGTGAAGGAGGGTGGAAGCCGGGGGACGGGAGGCGGAGATGGTGGGAGTGGCTTGCTGGGGCGGGGGGCAGGAACTGTGAGGAGGCTGGCCTGCTGGGGGTGCCAGAAGCCACGGGGGGAGCCAAAATGCTTCCTTCCGGCTGCCATTTGCCCCTCTCCCAGGTATATGCTGCATGCTCATCTGAGGAACACTTAAAGGGCCAGTTTCCATTTTGTTTTCGTTTTGTTTTTCCCAGCATCAAAAATTTGCCTGTTTCTATAGTTTTCTGGATGTTTAAGTTCCAGATAGCACAGGTTTTACTGTATGTCCTTTTTATGCTTTCTGTAGTTTTATTAATTATCAAAATTATTGGAATCCCAGTTTTATTTGAACTAGTTAATATATGAATTCCTCAGGCATCTGTCCATATCATTAAAAAACCCAGAGCCAGAGTTATCCCTAGTGTCACTCCATTTAAATTAATGAAGTTGCACAGGTCTGAGTATGGCTAATAGAATATCCTTGTTGGCTACATTCATAGAGCCCCTATGATAACAATACCTAGTTCTTGCCTAGTACGTTCCATCAGCGGATCTCTAAGCACTTCTCAGTCTTTAATGTGAAGGGAAGTGATTATTATTGCCACTGTATAGGTAGCCTTCCAGTAACTTGCCCAAGGTCACATAGAAAGTCTGTAGCAGAGCAGGGAATTGAGCCCAGGTTGCTTACGTCCTAGGGCAGGGCCCAAACCATTGCAGCAGCATCCTTCGTAACACAGCATCATGCTTTCTGAATATGATTTAAGATTTTGTTCATATGTTAATTAAGCCCTATTAATTACTACCATATTAAAGCCATATTAATATTAAGACCTATTAAAACACTTTTTATGTAAAAGCCATTGCTCAGTTATAGCAATAGTTTTCAAGCTACGGGTCGCGACCCAGTACTGGGTGGTGGAATGTCGGGCACTGGGCCTTGTTGCTGCAGGGGGATAAGGGGACCAGCGGAGGTGCTAAGGCAGCTACCCGCCTGTCCTGGCACTGCAGACTGTGCTGTGCCCCAGAAGCGGCTGGCAGCAGCCTGGCTCCTAGATGGGGAGGCAGAGAATTCACAGGGCTCCATGCACTGCCCCTGCTCTGAGCTCTAGCTCTGCACACCCACTGGAAACCTGCTGCTGGCTGCTTCTGGGGTGCAGCATGGTCTGTGGTGCCAGGAGAGGCAGGAAGCTGCCTTAGCACCCCTGCTGCACCGCTGACCCGGAGCCACTCAAGGAAAGCTCCTCCTGCCCCAGCCCTGACATCCCCAAAGCCAGAGCCCCTCCTACAGCCCAAAGCTCTTATCCTCAGCCCCATCCCAGAGCTCACAATCCAGTTCAATTATGCTGGGTCGCGGGCATCAAACATTTTCTTCAACTGGGTCATGAGGAAAAAACAGTTTGAAAAGCAGTGAGTTATAGTATACATTAGGCATAGTCTTTCTGACAGTTCCAATCTGCAATTGGGTCACATTATACATGGATAGTCATAATGAGTGCATTTCTTTATATAGCCAATTATTGCAGGCCATCATGGTAACTGCACTTGCAAATTAGGTGCACGGTTACAGGCATAAGCTGCCTACAGATCATGTCAGTGATGGACATTATTATTGCTTTAATTATTACTTGTGGCTCTGGGGGAACATGCTGGGGAAATGTTTGTGCAGAACCTAACAGAAGGGAGTTGGATTGACCTGCTTTGAGAGACGTCTAGGACCCCCAAATTATTTTCCTACTGTTATGCAAAGTGGCATAGTGGGAACTTTAATGGCCGTAAATGCTCAAAGCAAAACTTTCATATCTCCCCCAAAAGAGACCTCTATCAGAACAGCATTCACTCATGGATACTTTGGAGCATCGTGTCATTGTGGAGTCAAAGGGAAGGGGAATTATGTGCTGCAGATAGGTGCTACTTGGAGATTGCTCCAAACATTCACACAGCTCCAGTGGGGCTGACAGCCAGTGTGGGCCTCTGGGCAAAATGTATGTGTGTGGGGAGGAACTGGCTTCACGCCTCAGGAAGGGGTGGAGCTTTGGGAGGAAGGGTCAGGGCAGCCAGCCCAGAGATTGGCAATGGCCCCTCCCAGCCCTCAGACCCCAGTGGCAGTGGCAGGAGTCCTGGGCCCCATTCAATTGCTGGGTCCTGGGGCAACTGCTCCCTCTGCCCCTGCTTGTCGGAGGGCCTGTGCAACTCTTTCTTGCTGGACCTGTGAGATCAGATGGGTTTGCTGTACCAAGGGCTATGGCTGCAGAGCTGACACTCCATCATTCCCAGAATCCAGATCCTATCAGTAATGCTTCCCCATTGCCACCTATGTTCACTGCTTTGGGAGCTGAGTTGTTTTGAAGTTGTTCACAAGTTCAGGAACTGTGGCAACATATTGCAGCACCAAAGAGGTCACCTGTTTCCTATCCTTATTAAATGTTGGAGAGCCAGCACCTATAGCATTCTGGGTGCTTGCTGTATACCACATGTATTGAGCTGCCCTTACATAACATAAGGCTGATCTGAAGAGAAGGGTTAGGTGGTAGTTGTTGTTGCAAAGACCAAGAGAAACAAATTGTAACTGACCGACGAGAACAGTTAAGAACAGCTTCAGTAGGCTGTCAAGGAGGATATCAAGGAGTTGGAGAAACTTTCTTGCTATAGCAGAAAAGATAATTTTCTGGATGATCTCTTGTACATCACGTGATTATCACTGCCAAGGAAATGCAGGGTTTTCAGTGTAAAATCATTTTCTATCCAGGCTGATTTCGTCTCTAAAAATTAAACTGTACGGCTACGTCTATACTGGCATGGTTTTCCAGAAATGCTTTTCCGTTAAAAGCATTTGCGGAAAAGAGCGTCTAGATTGGCACGGAAGCTTTTCTGCAAAAGCACTTTTTGCGGAAAAGTGTCTGTGGCCAATCTAGATGTGCTTTTCCGCAAAAAAGCCCCGATCGCCATTTTCGCGATCGGGGCTTTTTTGCGCAAAACAAATCTCAGCTGTCTACACTGGCCCTTTTGCGCAAAAGTTTTGCGCAAAAGGGACTTTTGCCCAAACGGGAGCAGCATAGTATTTCCGCAAAAAGCACTGATTTCTTACAGTAGGAAGTCAGTGCTTTTGCGGAAATTCAAGCAGCCAGTATAGACAGCTGGCAGGTTTTTCCAGAAAAGCAGCTGATTTTCCGGAAAAACTGGCCAGTCTAGACACAGCCTACAACTCTTCCAGAACACCTGTTGCCAAAAAGTGTCGCTATTAGCTGTTCACTTTGATTTAGATCTTGGCTTTTATATCGCAGCCCAGAACAGGCAGTGCTCTGGAATCCCACTGTGCACCATGGGTGATTTATCTGCTTGATCGATTATTCACTACAGGCCATTGCTGGGCGGGGGTAGGCCAAGACCTCATGCCTCCTTGCCCAGTTTTCATCATAGCCCTTTCTGGACAGTACAGTATGTCTACACAGCAGGGCTAAACTCAAAATAAGCTGCACAACTTGAGCTATGCTAATTGCATAGCTTAAGTCAAAATAGCTTATTTTGAATTTTGGGCATGTTTACACAGCACTTATTTCGAAATAGAGCTCTCTTCCTCCGTCTTCCCTTACTCCTCAGAAAATGGGGGTTACAGGAGTCAGAGTAAGAAGTCCTCTGGCTAGACTTTAGTTTGACATTATGTCGAAATAACTGCCTGTGTGTAGACACACACTTTGTTATTTTGAAATAACAGTGCTCTTTAGACGTCCCCGTAGGAACTATGGAGCTGCTATCGTGAGTTGATCCCGTGCAACCCTTCACAGTCTATACTGTTATGCTGTGGTTTTCAAAGGAGCCCCAAGAGACTTCAGTGCACAACTGCCATTGAAAGTCTATGGTAGTTGACTCCCAGAACCCTTAGGCCCTTCTGAAAACCTCAACTTCCTTTGATTGCATCTAAAAGAGACAGAAACTGAAAGAGTTCCGTAAATTCAGTGAGCATAAAAAAATAAAGCTAATGATGTATGCTCACTCCTTGTGGGCATTTCAGGAAGAAATGGTTGAAACCTTAAAGGATTCAACAGCTGCTTGGAAGAGCAACTCCTATCTCTCTGTGTCAGGTTATTAAAAGTGGGGGGAAGGAGATATAATATCGTTTGCTCTTAAGTACAGCCTTTTTGGGTCATATATAACATTTCCAAAATAAAACTGACAAGAACACAGGGGAGATGTTTTGCTTCCCTTTCCCTTTCCTGTCATTATGTCTATCTTTGTGCCCAGAAATGGTCTTTTTGTTTGCTTTTGGTTTTTTGGTGCAGAGCTCAGTTTTTGACAAAGATCTGGTATTTTTAATGCACACTCCTTATAAAAGCAACAAATGTCATGTGTGCTAGCAGGTTTATATGCCTTCTTTCTCTGTGAATGCTAGCTCGGGGCTTTTAATGGACTAGCCAGCTTCTGAAAGGTACAACTGATTTATTCCTTTATTGATGAGGAGACGGACATTTCTATTTCTATTAATTCTTCAGTCATTGTTCTTTGTCAACCTTCTTCCTTCTTCCCAACTCCCACTGGCAATAACAAGATGGTTTTTTTTCTGCATCTGTTCCATTTTGTGGATGTCACCTTTTCCTACTCCTCTCCATTATGCTGACGTCCCATGAACAGAGAAGTATTGACTGTATATTTTCCTCAGCTCTCTTCAGGATTGTCATGAAAAGTGTATGTGTGTTTGCTGTAGGGAAAGTGCTAGGAGTTGTCACTGACTGGGCCCTGGGGCTCTCACTTTAGATTCTAGATTAATGCTTGGGGCAACAGAAAGCAAACCAAGAGGAATCGTTCCCAAAGGAAAGTATGTACGTTTTATCGCTTCACAGTCTCGTCTTCTCTGTTTGTCACCATCTCCAGCAATGCATCACTAGATCTATACAGGTACAGTTTTAACCGTTTGCCTTCCAAGAGGGGTTCATCTCCACATGTACATGCTCTGGTACCCAACGAGCCTGAGACATCCTCTATGCCTGCCCTGTGGGAATGTGTAACTAGTGCCAGCGGATTGTAATATAAATTAAATTTCTTGAGTATGATTCCTTTACACCTTATTTAGAAGGCTCAGATTTGGCTACATCTAGTGGCTTTTTTCTGGCTTTATAGCCAAAGTAGGGGGATCAGCAGTGATTAGGGATGGAGGCTGATCTTGTGATTACAATACTGCATAGGAACACATGGGCCAAGTCTGCACTAAAGAGGAAGATTGACTAAAGACACGCAATTCCAGCTAAGTTAATTTTGAAATAACGGTGCTATGTAGACATCCCCGTAGGAACTATGGGGCTGCTATCACGAGTGGATCCCATGCAACCCTTCACAATCTATGCTGTTATGCTGTGGTTTTCAAAGTAGCCCCAAGAGACTTCAGTGCACAACTGCCATTGAAAGTCTATGGTAATTGACTCCCAGATCTCTCATTGTCGACATACCTTAAATTGCATTTTTTGCACCATCCACACAGGGGGAAGTCGACATGAGCAAACTGTGGTGTCAGCTTCCCTTACTCCTCATGAGGAGCAGGACTACCGGTGCCAATGGGGGAGCCATCTCAGTTCGAATTAGCGTGTCTTCTCTAAGCCTGCTAATTTGAATGCCAGAAGATCGAATGCAGCAGTGTTGATCTTCTGTGCAGTGTAGACATGGCTGTGAGGTCTGGACCTTATCCCTGATTCTATCACTGATTTCCTGTGGTATAAACAGAGCCAGACAATTTTTTAAAAGAAAATATAAACTATACCCTTCTACCCAGTCATGGTCAACAAAAACAGAGAATGGGGAGAATAGAGAGCATTTTGGAAGGAAGACCAGGAGTTGACCTTCAGCTTGACTAAGTTGACGCTGACATCAAGACATCCAGGAGAAGCTGACACACAGCATTGGATGGAAAGAGGCATGTTCAGAGTGAAGAGGTAGATTTATAAGTCATCAGTGTAACAACAGTAGGTTAGCTTATGAGATCATCTCAGAAGGAGAAGCAAAGACAGAGTTTTGTAAGGTGGATCTAACACTCTAAAAACTGTTGTTCTAAATCTTTCCAAGGCTTGTATCTCTTTTGCCATTCACTTACTGACAATGCTCAAATGCATAATAATTGGGTTTAAAACAGAAATGGGTCAAAGCTGAGACATTTTATCTGGATTCAAATTTCCTCAAAGTACAAGGTTATTCAGACACATCCCTAGTATTCATCATGTGGTAACACATTCCCAGACAGGTCCCCTACAAATATTCTTTTCATGTGGGCAGTTGTGATAACCAGATCGTTAGACTTTCATAAATCTTTGTTCATAAATGGTTATATTCTTTATCACCTTCTTGGGCAATATGGGAATACACAATAACTTGATTGCATCACCATGAAGCACTGAATTCTTGGGGTGGGAGATGGGGATGGTTAGCTTTATTTAGCTCAAAACTAAAATTTTCTTTGTGTCTGAATCCAGGCCTTGACGATTCTGACTGGATTTGAAAATGGATAGGGATTTCAAATCAAAACCAGACATTGTAATGGTTAAAATAATACTTCATGAAAGCTGACTTACAGAGCTCAGTGTGCTTTTGAAAGGCAAAGTTAAAGGCATTGTGAAATACTTGATGCTGTACAAAAGCTGTGTGATTGTATAGTAGTTTGAGTGTTTCTGTGAAAATATTTAATATTATGACCATATTTCAAAACCAATTATAATAAAGTGTGTTGAATGTATTCAGAAGTCAGTGCTGAGCTAGAATTGCCTTATTTAAACCAATTTAGCCATTTGTGTTTCTTTTTTATTTTCTAAATCACTAGGCATTTTATGTATGGAAAAATCTATGTACAGCTATTGCAAAAAGGTCTGGAAAAGAGCTGGCCATTTTTATTGAATTTCTGTCTGGTATGACACTTTTTTCTGGCTCACAAGGGAAGGTAATCATTCAATTTTTATTTAGTATATAGCCAGAAAGCTAGCCTTAATAATCCCAATGTCAGCATAGCATTTTATTTTGTTTTTGCATTGGAGGTTAAACCCAATGACTGGTTGAAAAAGTTGTTTACAGCTAAATAAGCTGGCATTGCCTGTATATATCATTGCATACATAATGACCTAATATTCATAACTTTAAATGTGACACGTGCTATACAAGCCTCTCCCTGTAATCACATTGCTTTTTATTTGGATGTAATATAGTGAAACCCACATAAAATACTTAAGTCCAATAGACAGTATGCCGGATTAATATGGATCATTTTGAAGGTTCCTCAATGTCCAGTATGTGTTCAGAATGATTTTGTTTAACCTTTAGTTAGACCAACTCTGGTAGACTGATTTCTTCTGGCTCCTTTGGGCATCACTTAAGACAGATGTCACTGTAGCTGACTTGGTCCAGAGCATTTTGAGTATGTGTCTTACTCCATTCTCTCTGTCAAATGAGCATAAAGCAGTTGCCCACATTCATTTATATTTAGGGGAGGAAGCCTATCTTTTGGTTAAGTGCTTTATACATTTACGGATAAATATGATGTGCAGTGTGATAGGTCTATTGCTATTTACTTCAACAGACCTAAGACAATTCATACCAGCTAAGTATTTGTCCCTTATAGCACTATATAAAAAGAATAACGTAATTTCACATGGATAAAATAATTTATGAGTCTGAGCAGGAGCAATTCCTGTATATTAGCTCTTTAAAGGCAGCAAAATGGGGTTGCAATGGAATTTACTTCAGCTTAATGTTTTCTGTTGCATTAATCTAGGCTATTTATTTTCTTCCAAGACATACAGTAGTATTACTGTGAAGGTGGTATGTGTTTACATTGAACATTGTCAGTCGTTACCGTATGGCTAGAATGAGTTCAGACTTAGAATTTAGATTAAACTCACATTCATCTTCCAGGAAAGGGGGAAAAAAGCAGGGTCATTTTCTACATGCTGTCATAGTAGAGATGGTAATGGAAATGAAGTTAAAAAATTATAGCGTACTAGAAGATTTACCTGGCATTGCTTGTGTACTTAACTGAATCGATTTTTGTTTTTTGGAAAATAAAATGAAATGCCCATGCTTCATTTCAACTCTTGCTCTGGAGTGGGGCTGGGCATGAGGGGTTCAGTGTGCAGGCTGCCCCATAGAGAGAGGATTACTCCAGCCCTCTCTCACTGCAGCAGCTTGGGGCCAGGTGAGAGGCACCTCTCCATGGCCTCTGCAGCTCCAACAGGTATAGCTGGGGGAGAGGTGCATGTCCCTCGGCAGGGGCAAGTCCAGGTTCATTTGCCCCCTGCATTAACCAGCCAGAGTGAAGAATGAAGCAAACTGTGCGCTTTCCCCTTGCTCCCCGACAAAGGAGAATAGTCAGCGATGTCCCCATATCAATCGGGGGGGGGGGAGGGAAATCCAGCTTCCCCACCCCACGTAAAGGATGCTTCAGGGGTGGGAAGCTCGTGGCAGCGGCTCTCCTGTATGGTGGGGGACACACCCCCAGCCATACCCTTTCACCTGTCTGGTGATCAGCCCATTCCAAGCAAATCCATTTTCCTGGTACAACTAAACATTTACATTGCTTTGAGTTATGATAAGAGGAAGCTGTATGTTGAATTTGATAGTCCCAACTCTTACCATGTAGGAGGAGTTCTTGAGCAGACAGATGGACGGCCAGACAGACGAACTCTCTCAAATATATAGTAGATAAACTCCGGGGATAATTAGAGAATCTGAAAGAGAAAAGTCTGATGTTAATGTCTCGCAATATTTGCAGTATGAGTTGGTGGGGTTACTTTGTCACAATGCACACTGTGCCTTTGCAGACACAGATGGCTTAAAAGGAAGATTAATGGTTGTGGTTCTTACCACCTTTCATATCTTTACAGCTAAACATTATTTATAGAAATTAATTAGTTCTCTGCCTCTGCTATTTTATTATGAGCCTCTGTCCAAGTTTCTGACAAGCTTTGTAAGAGGCTGATTGATGGTAAATTTTCAGAACGAATATAAAAGGATCTCTTCTGCGGGAATTGGGAGTAAGCAGAAAGGCAAATGTTAGTAAAGTACAAACTTGATGATATACCAGGAACCTGTATAAGAGTGATCAGTAAGAGTGATCAATATTATATCAATTATATCAAGATATCAATAGAATAAAAGTGATCAATATTACTCACTATTTCCCCCCTAAAGATCCAATTCAGTTTAATGTTTGGTGCTGAAAACTAAATGAAGTTTTACGTCTCCTGTTTAATTTCTCACCATGGTGGTATTATTTATTTATCAAAGTAGCAAATGCTCAATCAATTGTATACCCTATCCTTGATCCAGCAAGCACTTACTCACCTGTGTAATTCCATGGAATTCAGTTAATTCTATGTGTCAGGGGTTGTAGAATTGGGCCCTTGTGGCTTAAATTGTTATTTAGCCCATGAAGGAAACTGATTTCAGGACATGGATTGATTTGCCTATGTTAGTAACTGAACAAGAATCCCATTGGCCCAAAAATTCCTGCTGAGTGCCCTGTTGACGTCTGTGGAATTCCACATGGGGTCTGCCCACACAATTTTCTTTGAAGGTCAGGATCTAAGATTGATAGGACTTTCAGGTGCTGATGAATGGAAAATTATTTATTTTATGTCAGCTGGGTCTTTTCTCACTGTCTGAAGAGCACTGAAATCATTGGGAGTCTTTCCGATCCTTTCAGTGAGCTTTGGGTCAGGCTCACATAGCAATTTTCCTCTTCAAAATACTTTCACTAGTTCATTCTCCTCAAACACCTGTCTATAAAGTATATAATAATACTTCCTTTCTGTATCTCCAAGTGGTCAAGTGACTTGCTGCAGGTCCCAATGGGGCATCTCAAGGAGGACTGGTTCTCTGAAATGCCATATTCCTAGTCCTTTACCTGGAACACTAGATCATGCCCCTCTCTATATATAGTAATATAATTTGGGCATCCAGAAAAGCAGAGTGATCAGGTATGGGACTAGAAGCCAGGAGACCTGAAGTCTAATCCTACCTAACCCACTAAGTTGCTGTGTACCTTTGGTTGAAGTCACTTCGCTTTCCAATTTCTTTTTGTTCTATTTACTTAGATTTAGTAGCTCTTCAGGCCAGGAGTGTGTATGTTTTCATAGTGCCTGGCGCAATGAGGCCTCATTCTTAGGACTGAATAAGGATCTCAATGGGTTAACGCATTACAAAGGCAATTTCCCCTCTCTGGATATTCACATCTCCACACCTCAGCTTGGAGTGAACGCCAGGCCAAAGATGCATTGAAGGCTGCTATTTTGGACAGAGTGGATGACCCACTTCCAGCCTGACTTGACTAACTTCATTAACACAAGCAACTTCTTCCTTATCCATATCCCTGCTTCTGTAACTTCTACTCCAATTCATCTGATGAAGTGGGTTTTACCCACAAAAGCTTATGCCCTAATAAGCCTGTTAGTCTTTACGGCTACGTCTAGACTGCATCCCTCTGCCAGCAGCACTTCGGAAGTGCAAATGAGCCCGGGATTTAAATATCCCGGGGTTCATTTGCATACTCCCGTTCCGACACTGTACCTATCAGGCTGCGTCGAAAGTGAAAGTAAAGTGTAGCCGCATTTTTTTGAGGAGTACAGGAGCTGCTGAAAAAGCTCCTTGCTGTCAGCAGAGCCATGGCTACACTTTATGTTCACTTTCGACACTGAGCCTGATCGGCACAGCGTCGGAACGTGACTATGCAAATGAAACCCGGGATATTTAAATCCCAGGCTCATTTGCACTTCCGAAGTGCTTGGTTTGCCTCCCTCTTTTGGCAGAGGGATGCAGTCTAGACATAGCCTACAGTGCCACAGGACTCCTCATTGATTTTTGCAGATACAGAATAACACAGCTACCCCTCTGAGACACCTCCTTCTCAGTTGAAGTCTCTACATGCGCCTGTATTACAAATAATAAAAAAAGTCTGTAATAATTATCCTACAGGTTTTAAATTTAACCAAGAGGTGATCATTTCAAAAGTGTCTTGTGTTGGATGCAATGCTTTATCTTAACCTTGCAATACTTTTTTTTTTTTTCAACTAAAATTATTAACTTATCTGCGATGGAACAAAATGCAAATCACTGCACTTTTCCAAGCAATGAAATGTAATACATATGTTACAGATAAATGTAAATTTGAGAGGGTTTGTTTGTGAGTGAGTGAGTCTATCTGTCTCTTCCCATCCCTTTGTTCAAGAAATCCTCCTAATTGGTCAGAGCTAGGACCACCGTATTTGGTATGCAGCTCCCTCTTATAAGTTAAAGCAAGTTAATGCACACCTAGGTGAAAAATAACTATACAGTGTGTGTTTGTGACTATGATGGTGTAGGTCAGCAGGTAGCAACAGAGATGCCCTGTGTCATTTGGGAGCTTTTCTGGGAGCATGAAGCCTCTCGAGCTGAGAGAAGGCGACTTAAGGGGGACCTGTGTGAAGGAAGGAGATCGGGGAGAGTTGCTGTGCTGGGTAGTGAAACAACAAAAGGAGATGCAGCAGGAAGAGGCAAGCATTTGTGAGTTGGCAGGTAGAACAGCCGTGAATATGGGAAGAGTTCATTAAGGAGTGGACCCACCACAGCGACGGCTCCTGCAGAAGCCAGTAAGTTCCAATAAGAAGACAGGAAATCAAATGATAGGCCTGGGACTAGGTAACCTTTGAGCGAGTGGCTTCTAGCTTCTAGCACTGGAAGGGGCAGAGGTACCTGGGCACTTGGGCTCCCTCCTTATCTAATCAATGAGACTGGAGGAGTCTATACAGGCTGGCCAAAGAGGCATTGAAGGCTGCTATTTTGGGCAGAGTCAGCCTGTCAGCTAACGAAATACTGTGAAAAATGAAGGGCATCCAGCTGAAAGGGAGGGCTACTTGCAATAATTTTTGTGTGGAAATGGTCAGCCTGGGCCACTCAGTGATTTCCACCAGATAGACAGGGGATTGAGGCCCTAACCCTGAGGTTACAAGGGTTTGGGTTCAGAGGCACCAACAGAATCATTAGAGGTGGTGCTCAATTAACAGAGGAAGATGGGGAGGTGGACTTTCTGTGGAAAGAGCATCGTACTCCTCCGATCAAGGGTGAGGGGAAGAAGGTTGAAGAAGCTCATACAGGGGTGACTCAGAGGATGTCTGCGATGAGGGAAGACCATCATTGCTGAAAGTCCCCATGATGCCGTGTAACTAGGTAAGAAAAGAATAAATGCCCACCCAGGTGAAAGATAGTCACCTAGTGTGTGTTTGTGACTGGAACCACCCAGGCATTCTGAGTCAATGGTAGTGACAGAGGCACCTTGCGACACCTGAGTAGCTAATAGCTAACAATGAATCTATAACCCCAAAACAAATATCTATCGTGAGTCTTGTGTTCTTCTGAGATTGTGCTTCAGGCTTTGCTCTGGTCAACTTCTCACTTGTTTTCTGTCAGCTTCCATATTATAGCCTCACCTTTTTAGGATTGGTTTCAGAGGGGTAGACTTGTTAGTCTATTTTGGCAAAAAAAAAGCCCAAAAAACAAACAAACAAAAAACCCTAAGGAGTCTGGTGGCACTTTAAAGACCAACAGATTTATTAGGGTATTAGAGCATAAGCTTTCGTGAGCTACAATTTAGGATTGATTCTCTCTGTGTGACTGCTTGCTACAGCAGCTCCAATGTCAATTTGTAGGACATTGGTTTCAAAATAAAATAAATGTGCAAGAGCATAGTTCATGATTAAAGGCACCAATCTTAATTTGAGGAAGAAAGCTTTAGTAGAACCCAGCTTGGGTTGTTAACTTTTTTTATCAAGTGCTGTTCCAAAATACAAAATGCTGTGTGTTTGTGGATGGGAGGGCTGCATGCTTGGTTTACCGAGAGTCCAACAGTAATAAGTGTATTTGCCTTTTAAATAATGTGATTCACTTAGTGAATGATTAGCTGGTTGCTCGAGAGCATTCGCCTACGTTCACACTGAAAGACTTAGCTTCATAAATGCTGAGATCTAGCGGAGTGTAATTTGAGCCTGTTAACTGTGCCAGTATTCTGTTCCTTAGGAATCCTGGTAAAGCATTAAGTGCTTCAAGGACTCTTTCCTGATCCTCCACCTGTCTTGCCAGTGTGACCTGGGAAATTGTTAAGGATAGTAAGACACTCAATGCATCGTTCTAAGTTGTTTTGGAAGATGATGAAACAAGCATGGATAAGCTGAAGAATTTGTGGATAATCCTCTAGGGAAAATCGTAATAATTAATTAAAGACGATGAAAACAATGAATAATCCTGTGGCACCTGAGAAACTAACAAAAATATAGAATATTATCAGCTTTCGTGGGCAAACCCCACTTCCTCAGATGAGCTTGGGTTTTGCCCACGAAAACTCATGATACTATTATATATTTTTTTGTTAGACTCTAAGGTACCACAGGACCACACATTGTTTTTAGAGTTACAGATTAAGATGGGCTTCTCCGAGACTTCTAAAGGGTATGAAATCATTCAATCAGAAGGACTCTGATAGCTACTGAAAGTTCCATGCTGATCAGCTGTGGTTTCTAACATAAAAATGCCAGTCAATGGCTCCTTGGAGGATGGTGTGCAAAAGGCAGTGAGTGGTCCAGAGAGTGAGTCTTGCTGTAATAACCAAATAGCGTTACCTGGCACCGGGGGAGAATAGGTTCTGGAATTAGCGGTGCTGCCACACCCCCAGCCTTGAAGTGGTTCCTGCCCTATACAAGGTTTATGGTTTGGTTCAATGGCTCTTGGAGGGGGGAGGAGTTTGTTTCTTACAGCACAACATAGGGGAATCTGTGTACAACTTGACTCCTCGTCAGACCTGCCAATGGGGTGGGCAAAAGGTGCAACTGCCCTGGGGCCGGAGCCCTGAGCCCTTTAAATTGCAGCCAAATCCCTGCATGGCATGATCCAGGCAACACTAAGGACTGGCAGGGAGGCACTGCACAGTGTGGGCAGCACTAAGGACTGTCTGCCTCAGCCCCTCCCCTTCCTCCCAAGCCCCGCCTCTTCCTGGAGCACAGAGATGCTCCTCCACTCTGCCTAAGGGCCCAGCAATTCTGTGGGTTTCCCTGGTCCTGGTGGTTCTGGCTTCTGCTCTGTGCTGGCCAGAGAGACGGGAGATTCCTCAGCCAACAGAGACTCAGGGTCTCTGCTGGAGGAGTGGGAAAGAAGCGGCATGGCTGGAGAGTACAGAGCAGGAACCAGAATGGGGTCCCTGCTGAGGGGGTCCAGAATTCCTCCCTTGCAGCATCTGAATTGGCAACACTTCTCGCCTCCCTTCCAACTGGCCAATCCTCCACACATGGATGCAGCTAATACAGCTACCCAGTGATGCAAGTGCTAATATTTGCATGAACTAAAAATCAGATTGCAGGCAGTGGGGACTTTATGTGAGCAAAGGAATGCACCTGTGGGCGTTGCATATCAAACACAATCAGTGTCGCTCACCTGCTCTACAACATAATGAGTTACTGATATCCCCATTGGCACTTTAGTGGCAATTCAAGAAAGCAACCCTGTTCATGGAGGGCACTTAAGCACATGCTTAAATGTAACCATGTTTTTCTGAGTTAGGGCCTTTCTCAAGTACTTCAGTGGATATTTCTAATCAGATGCTGTGTGCAATGCTTTAAAGCTGTAGGTAAACATGTGCAATATTAACACACAACAGTAGCAAACCAAAGCTGGTGATGCATGTGGTATCTCTGTTATCAAGGACAGAACTGAAATCTTTCTTCATAGTCTTTTGGATCACAATCAGAAATGCTCCAAGCACATCCTCTAATACAGATAGACATACACTCAGGGCAAAGCATAGAAACTGTTTCCTGTTCTGTTGTAATAAGCTTTTCCCCAAGAGAATGAAATTATGACAGCAAATTCCCAGTGTAATAAAATAACAGTATTTATTTCAGACTCCTGTGCACCAGATTTGGCAGAGTATAAATTACTAATGCCCCTGCACCTTTTTCTACAGCCTCGTTTCAAGCTTTTTAGTGGTGGTGGGTGTTTCCAGAAAGCTTATTCACTTTTTGGATTGTATTCATCTTTTCACATTTGGAGGCCAATCATCAATTCCTTTTGGCTTTCATTGGAATAACATTCATCATTCACGACTGATTAATTTGGATATTATAAATGGGGCTGTAATAATGTGCCATTCTGTAGACATTCTTTCCCCGCTCTTAAGGTGTTTAACTCAGCTATATATAACTCTAAACAGAAGAACAGCAAGCTTTTTGTGTCCCATTTTCAAAAGCCACTTAGAGTAAAAATTTCAAAACTGCCCAGGTGACTTAGGCTCCTAAATCCCATTTTCAAAACTAACGTAAGCACTTAGGTTCATAAGTCTCATTGAAAGTCAAGGAAGTTAAGATTTTAGTCCCTAAGGCCTGGTCTACACTAAAAGGGAAAGTCAACTTAAGATATTTTAACTCTTAAATCGTGTTTTTGGGCCAACCACACAATGGGAGGTCGATGGGAGCAAATGCATCCATGGACGTCCCTTCTTCCTCATCAGGAGAACTTCACTAGTCCTGCTAATTCGACCCCCAGAAGATCGACTGCGGCAGCGTCGATCTTCTGCATGGTGTAGACGTGGCCTTAGGTGTTTTTTGAAAGGTTTATATCAAGTTCACTAAAGTGAAGCAGAAATGTAGAATAGTCAAAAGCAGAGCTATACCCTGTGCAATGAACAGAAAACTGAAACTTCGCCAAAACTTTTTCCAGGGAAAACTTTCAATTTTTTTATGAAAAATGTTGACTTTTTTTTTTTTTGATCAACTCTAGAAATAAGCCTTAATCCTCATTTAGAAGGTGGAATTGACTATAAGAGTTAAGGGAGAATCTAGTCTCCTGCACTATCCATTTATCCTTGGCAAGATTGACCAATGTGCTGGTAGGTTTTTGTGTGTCTGGAATCACCGACTAGCTTAGAGGTCTGAATTCTCAGAGGGGAAGTAATGGCTGCCGGCTGGAACTGCCAGAGGGAACTAGTTAGGTGAGGCTATTATAAGCACTCAGCATTTTCCTAACTCAGTTCCCATTGAAGTCAAAATCCCACTGGAGACTGTTTATTTGTGTCACAAGGGCCACTGAACAGAGCTTTCGAGTGTTTATAACTCATCAAGAAGAACAGTTTAAATACAGGTTGTGTGGGGCCAGGGCTAATGAGAAGGTGACCCACTGGCCAAAACTTTATTATAACAACCAATAAGAAGGTTTTTGTCTCATTGCTGCCAAAAATAGCCTGGCCTGGAAGCACTGAATGATGAAAGGAGGGCAGCTATGGTCAGCTCACCACCTTCTCTCCTTTGATGCCTCAGGCCAAGCCAACCTAGTTATCCAAGGCCTAAGCAGCTCATTTAATCCCAAGACCCGGATGGGCCAGTACATAAGAACAACCACACTGGGTCAGACCAAAGGTCCATCTAGTATCCTGTCTGCTGACAGTGGCCAATGCCAGATGGCCCAGAAGGGATGAACAGAACAGGCAATCATCAAGCGATCCCTCTCCTGTCATCCATTTCCAGCCTCTGGCAAACAAAGGCTAGGGACCACCATTCCTACCCAGCCTGGCTAGTAAGTATTGATGGACCCAACTTCCATGAATTTATCTAGTTCTTTTTTGGCACTGCCAAAGGAAGTCCTGGCCTTTACAACATCCTCTGGCTGTATCCTAGCCATGGCTTGTAACTCGAGGAAGGAAAGGTCATTGGCTCTTTTCCCCCATTGTCCTGGCCACTGTGGAAATGGGAGACCCAACTGCACCACCTCACTGATAGATCTCTAACTCCTCCTTTTGGCAACTCACCCCAGCTGACTCCATGCTTTGGCATGGCCAGTGTCCTGATCCATAACAACATGTCCAGGTCAAAGATCAGTCACAACCCTACGTTCATTCCCTGTTGGGGGTTAGCCATTCACTTGTGAGCTCTGTCTGTGGCACTATGGCCAAGAACCAAGTTCAGGAGAGGAGAATGCCAGTCCAGTCCTAGAATTCCAGAGTGTCAATGGGCACTCACAAATAATGCCAGGAGACCGGAAGTGAATCAATGTCCGTCCAAGCAGGGCAGCTGCAGTCTCCAGAAAGGCATGGCTGAATGAGGATGGATATAAGTCCACCCACAGACAGGGTCACCAGCCGCATGCTTGTATCTTGAGGGCCATATGGCCATCAGTGGTAGCAGATGGAACTGTCCTGACTTGTTCAATCAAGTGTTTTGCTGTTTTTACTGACTTTTCTCTTAGTCCATTTGTGAGTGCAGGGTAATGGCTTGATATCCCCTGGTAGAAGGATGTTCCCAACTGAAATAACCTGAGTACAATAACATGCATAATGGAACCTACCAGTGTCTTCAGCTTGACTGCTTAAACAGTTGATGGTTGTCTGGGTTTGGTGTTATGTCTCATGAGGGCTGAAATATTCTTTCCCCTTGGCTGCAATATATTTGAAATGTTTGAATGGGATTGAATACTTATAGGCTGGGATTCTCAGAGGCTCAGAAAGTTAGGTAACCAATTCCTAATGAATTTCACTGGGACTTGAGCATCTACATCGAGGGACAGCTGTCATTTCCTGTGGATTGTTGATCTGCTCAGCAGAGTTAACACCACTTGGTCTTCATTTTTCAGGACATTTCTGATGCGATGGGCATTATTTCTGTCATGCACCCTGCCTTCCCCCATGTAGCAGTCCCCTGCCCCCCGCCGACACACAAAGTTATATGGTATTCTTTAATGAGTGGTGCATTTTCAGCTGGCACATACAACATCTTTGCAACAAGTCTGTGACTTTTACCTAAATGAATCAGTCTGTATCCCTGGCAGTCTCAGCAGCTCTGTGAGTGTACCTTTATATGGGTATAAAACGTGTATGTAACTGTATTTAGCATTCTGACTACACGATAAATTGCACCATGTTCTGACGAATGACATGCCATCATTAACAACTGGCAATTAGGCACGAGTAAGTTGTCTGTGCAGCAGGAGAGTGTGTGCTTGTACAGCTCCAGCATTCAGACCCTCATTAACGCTAGCACACCTTTGTGTATCAGTAAATAGGCCAGAGTCATTCTCTGATGTCTGACACCTCCTTGGGGAAGTTGAAATTTGCAGAGACCTGGAGGAGTCCCTTTCAAGCTTCCTGACCCAAAGGGAAATGAAAAATTAGGCAGCTGTTCTGTACCCCTTAGAAAAGGATTGCTTGCTGCTTCATTGGTTCTGATTCTGGGAAGGGACTCCTCCATCATTATTAACTCACTATAATATTATGTAATATAGCTTTCTGGACCACAACCTTAGCTGGTTCAGTTCTGCTGAGGGTAGTGAAGTCAATGGAGCGATGCCAGTTTACACCATCTGAAGATCTGACCCTTGTTGAAAGAGGGAGTCAAACACACCACCACTGTAGTAGTCAGGAAGTTCTTTCAATAGAGAAGATACAAACGTTTAAAACAAGGACTCAAGAGAGTTTGGATTGTGGCAGGGCCTATCTTGCGCACCTTAGTCTAGTGAGCGTAATGCATGAGTGGTCCTCCTTCATCTCCATGGGCCGCAAGTTTGTCATCAAAGCAGTCTCCTGGGACTGTAACTGTGCATGTGCACCTAGAATTTGCAGGGTTGCTGACCGAACCGTAGCAGCGCTTGGATTGGACGCAGAGGGAGCGCATGCCTCTCACAGTGTTCTATGCAATCAGCACATACCTCACTTCACATGCCCTGCCTTTGTGTGTGTCACTTTAGTAATACCGATAGGAAAAAAAATGTGGATTGAAACCAGCAGAATCTGGCAACTCTGTGCATGGCCAACAGTAAACAAAATGTCTCATGGGCCACACATAGAGCCCTAATGGGCCACAAGTTGCCCATCACTGTCATAACACAATGGGAACCTGGCCCCAGTCCTGTGTCCCCTCTAATCCTTTCCACCTATGTGCAGAATAAATTTTTTCTAGATGCACCAAGGCATGTGTGAATGTGTACCTGCAGGAGAAACACAAACCTAGCTGTGGGGACTCTGCTAATCAGCTGACCAGCACTGGCTTCTCTCCTGAGCAGCTGCACAAGTGTCCAGTGTACCGGGAATGCTGTCCAGGACTCAGCTTTAAAAATAAATAGTAAAATCTTCAGACTTTGAGTGCGGAATTCAGCCTTTGCAAAGGCATCCTCATCTTTCTCCCCTTCTTTCCCCAGTCTATTTTGTAGACCTTCTGCTAAGCACATAGTCAGGAGAAGGGGGGAGCTGAGCTGGAGTTTACTCCTTGTCCATTGGGTTGTGTCCAGGGGGACTGACAGACTGGACAGGTCCCTGGGCAAGGTGGGGGAGGGGAGAAGCTCCATGGTCCCAGAAAAGAAAAGGCTTCAGGCAAAAGGGATGGAGCTGGAGTAGCCAGCCCATAGCACCACCCAGACACACCATGCTGCCCCCCCAGCCAGTCCTAGAGTGTACCAGAGGCAATTTGAAGGGCCTGGGGCTTCTGCTGCCACTGCAGTAGGGACATGGAGGCTGGGAACACCGGGACCTTTTGAATCATTGGGCTCTGGGGCAACTGTCCCCATTGCCCCTCCCCTTCCTTTGTAGCCCTTGGCGGGCCTGGTTGTGCCCCTGTGATTCACAATGAAATACACGTTAGTCTGATTTCCTTCCTTGTCTGCTCCGAAGACGTTCTCTTTCTTATGTGTGTAAATGAATTCTGTGGCTTATTTTCCAGGAACAATGTGGGTTTGGGCTGGGGGAGGAGAGGACATATGGTGGGTTTTTTTTGGTTTAATATGGAAATTGCAAGGGGGAAAAAAAGTTATTTTCTTAATTTAGAAATCACTCTGGGAGGCTGATTTCTCAGAAAACAGAAAGCTCTGCCATATCACTTTTTTCACAAGTGATCAGGGATCCTACAGCTAGGCAATTAAAAAGAAAAATGAGAAAACCACAAAGCCACGAGCCAGGATATGGGTGAAATCTGGGTGGGCAGCCATGTGGAAATGCCTCTATTGAGAAGAAGCATTCCTATTGTTCTTTTTTCCTGTTCGGTGCTCAAATAGATTGGTTTGGCCAAAGTGTTCCCTTTGAAACACTGATCTGAAAATCCACCAGTTTCCCCAATCAGATGTGAATGACGCTCCCCAATATTTTATCTAAACAAGTTTTCGCAATCCAGGTCCCAAATAATCAAAGTATTTAGGATCATGCCTAATTTTTAAGCACACTGATATCAAAGGGACAGCTAACATGCATAAGTGTCATGTGGCATTGGGTCTAAGTTCCCCATTTTTATGATCGATCCACATGGGTCCCATTGCCAATCTGAAATTGGGAAAGCTCCCCAGCTGTCTACATGTTGATACAAAACTCCAAGGGATTGGAAAGAAATCTCGCCCTCTACATACATTCACAGCTGCTTACCATTAAGCAAGTGCTTAAGTAGAGTGCTGGATGAGGGCCTCAGTGCCTGATAACTTGCAGTGAGAAAACCCAGTGAATATTTGCAATTGGTAACTTGTTGCATTTCTTTCAAAAGAAACATGTAGAGTGCAGGGGGGTCTGCAGCATATTTCCCCCTCTCCCTTTGGGCTCCCTCCCAGCCTAATGCCCAGAGTCTTGGCTGCCTCCCTGCACACTGCAGGCTCTGCTCCTGGTCCTGTACCCAGGGACCCAGATGCTGCCCCATGCTGCAGGGCTCTGTTGCCGGCTTTGCACCTGGGATCTTGGCTGCTCCCCCACCCGCCTGGGGCTCTGCTGCCAGCCCTGTGTGGTGGGGACTCTGCAGCTGGCTTCTGGCCTGGGGACCCTGATGCTCCCCCACTCTAGGGGCTCTGCTGCTGGCTCTGGGCTCCTAGCTGCTGGCCCTGAACACTGAGGGACTGTGCTTCAGCTCTGCACACTGGGGCTCTGCTGCTAGCCCCAGATTCTGGCTGGCTCTGCAGGCCAGCGCTTTGCCTCCCATCTCAGCCGGGGGAAGGAAGGACAGGGATAAGGGGGGGGGGTATCAGCACCCCCACTCTTAAGTGTCCCTGGCCACTGCATAGCATGTCAGTAGTTCACTACCAGTCATATCACATGCATAAGCCATCTCTTTAGAGCACTGGACTAGATGACCTTTTGAGGTCCCTTCCAGTTCTACTATTCTGTTCCCTCTAGCTGATTTCACTCCGAGACCACTTTCATCTCTAAACATTTCTTCATGTTAATTTGACATACAAAGGAGAGAGGTGCTTGAGAAACCTGTGGGTTTTTTTAAATGCATTTAGTCCGTGCCATATAATTTGCCTTCAGACGTAGATGTGAAGTATGTATCCAGTGCTTAGTGAAAGTCGGTCCTTGACTCTATGTACGTTCCATAGCAGGGGTCTTGAACTCAGCTAAGTCACCAGTCAGTGCCTGATTATTATTATTAAATAATAATCAGAGTAATGATCCATCCACCAACTGTTCTTACAAGATTTTCAGCCACTGGCTGGCTGGATTAGGAAAGAATAGACTAGCTTGTTTTGTTTGTTGCTTGCTAAACCTCGTGGTTGTCAAAAGCCATTATGTAAATGCTCAAGGTTTCTTGCTTCGTTATTTTCGTTTGGTTGTTATCAGCATCTGAAATGCAAAAAGAGAGTTTCTTTGGGAGGCCGATTCCAAGCCCATTGGAGCAATGGGAGTCTTCCCAGCCATTTCAATATTAATTGGATCAGATCCTCATAGAATTGCTTTTAAGCCCCAGTCTACCACCGCACTTAAATACACGCTTCACATTAAGCAGATGAGTAGTCCCACTGAAGTGAAGTTAAGCGTGGGCTGAAGTGTTGGGTTGGGTTGGAGTCATAGAAAAGAAAACAGAATGTCCAAAGTAATGCTTCAAACTGGAATGTTTCAAGAGGTCGTTAATGAAAGGAATCCTAACAGGGTATTACTAATTACTAATGTAATGCCCATCTACTCCGCTTAGGACCTGAGCCAGGTTCTGGCAGATGATGTACACACACATAGCAACTCAGTCTCTGCCCTGAAGAGTTTACACTCTAAAAAGACTGGGGGTGGAGAAGAACAGGGTAACACACAAGCGAAGGTCTCCAGGGATTGATGGGTTCATGGCTTCTTGCATTTATTTTTCTATATCTATGTTTTGTTTATAATGTAATGCAGGAAGGGCTTTGAAACTTTAAAAAAGCAAAGATTTCCAGAATTCTTGCTTCTGTATAAGAATCACCATGGCTTCCATCTCTGTCATGTCTGAAAGCCTCACGAATATGAATGGATGTATCCTCACCTCACCCCTGTGAGGCATGGAACTTTTATAGATGCAGACTTCTAGCGTTCCAAAGAATTCTCCTATGGGTTGGAGTCAGTGATGGGAGAAACAGCTGTGCTAACAAAAGAGCCATCCGAAATCTTGGTGCAAAAAACCCCTTGAACTAACTTGACCTCAGCTGAACCTGAACTCTTTTTTTTTGAGACTTGGGCAATATTTAGGAATTATTTGTAATGCTTCTGTTCTTCCTGGGCTTCAGCCAAGACTGAAAGAAGAAATATCATGAAACCAACTTTTCTGCAATTTTTACAATTCAAACAAATTCAGGAAATACTGAAAATCTACAAGGAATACTTTTACTCATGACATTATTAGCTTGCTTTCCATATTGCCAAAGCTCTGATAAAATTATGGCTAATAATCCAAATATTTGACAGTTTCAGCAAACTGTTGAATCCATTCTAATTACCTTGTGAGTATTTATAATATTGAAAATGTCTGAAATACAAATGAAAACATTCATTTCCCAGTGTAGTGAGGCAGCTTGATCCAGAAGGTGACGAACTCCCCAAGATACCATGGTGGGCAGAGCCAGATCATTCCTGCCCCGCCCCCAGGAAGCAGAGGGGCAGAGCAGGAAGCAGAGGGGCGGAGCTGGAATTATAAAGGCTGAAGCTAAGAGCTCAGTTGAGCTCCAGACACTGAAGGAGCCAGAGACCTTCCCCAAGTTCCCGAGGTAGGAGGCTGGCCCGCACCGCCTTGAAGAAGACGACTGGCCAGGACTGCCAGGACCACTGACTACCCCAGAGCCACGGGGAGCCCTGCTGGAGACTTAGTTCCCTGAAGACACAGAGGAGCTGGTACCAAACCAGGTATGCCCACAGGGGGAAGTTGGAAGTAGCTCAGGAATAGCAACCCTGATCTGGCTGAGGAGATGGAAGTGAACCGAATCAGCATGTTGTGGCCAGGATTCCTGCTGATCCAGTTAGAGCCTTGGGCTGGGATGCAGTGGAGCAGGCGGGCCTGCATCTCTCCCCCGACCCTCCATTCCAATCCATGGATGGCAGACTCCCCGTTTTGGGGCAAAACGCCTGTGCTTGTCGGCACTCCACCAAAGCTAGGAGACCCAAGTGCTGCTCAGAATAAATCTAGGCCCGCGCACCCAAACGGATTGCTGACCTGCACTAAAGAAAGCCTTGGACATATTGACTGCTTGTTGACTGAACGCAGGCCTGGGACCTGAGCTGTTCGTGGTCCCGCAGGGAAGCAGGGCCTGAGCCAGGCCATTTACCTGTTCTACCTGTTTGCAGTGAGGCACCTTGGCCTCACTCTGACCCTGGATGGGCTTGGGATTTCTACCTGATCCAATACGCCAGCTAAAGCTGCCTGGAATGCCCAGGTTCCTCACGTTAGCTACCATGGGCATTGAAATCAGAGGAGTTATGCCCGTTTCCCACAGCAAAACATTTGCCCCTACAGTAATCAACAACCTCATTAATAGATCACTCTGGAGTCTAGCAATTCTCTGCACTTCTCGTTCCACTCAACGGAGTAAGAAGAAAGCACTTAACTGTGGGTACAGTGCTCAGATCTACATTGCAAATTCCCATTATAACTTTGTGCTCCGGCTTTGCACACAGCTTCCTGTGATATAGCACCGGAGGTGCAGTAGAGATGCCCCGTGTGGAACAGCAAGGAGAATTTTGCACTGAGCAAGCTCCCCTTCATGTGCAGAACGGCAGAGTAAAGAAGTTGTATGGATACAGCTGTTGTGGAAGAGGGAATACCAAGGCATTCTTACCTGCAGAAATCAAATCCATCTTGTCATCTAGCTGGAAGACTTATGAGAAGGAATTTCCTGTTGTGGCCAGTTTAATCTAGCCGTCTCCCCCCCCCCCCCCCCCCGCTACCCCCCAGATTACATCTTTGCTGTGCCAATCACTCTGGCTCTATCTGAACATATTTTCGGTACAGCACATTTAGTTATCAGTCAACGGGAATCTCAGCAGTCGTTGTGCATGGTGAACAAACTGGTCTTTCTTTACACCAGTGGGGGAATGCCTAAAATAGCCAGACACACGGTACTGATTGATGCAGCCGCAGTTTAGGCTTCAGACAGTTTGAAACTGCAGGAATTAATGGCTTATTATTAGAAAAATACGTCGGCTAGACTTACAATTTAAATCTATTTAAACACTGCAGACGTAATCATTGGAGTGAAAGTTTAGCGCCTGGCTTGATGGCTATGAATTAGATGCCTGTCTCTCAGGTGTATTTTCTCTATGTTAATACATCGTTTTGTATTAAAATTGTCCTGATTAAAAAAAAACAGTTAAAAGGACTGCATTAATTTCCATAGTCTAGATTGTGCCATTGTCTTGTGCTTTTGGACAGAGGAGTAAAGTCTCCCTGCTGATCTGTGGAAGACTTGCCCAGAGCTTGAGTCTGGAATGAGTATAGAATATTCCAGATTCTGCCCCATGTGGACCAGGAATGGGAGGAGCTTTGGTTCTGACTCAGGGAAGCTGCCCGTGTGCCATGGTGCTAATGAGATGCACCCTTTCAAGGGGTTCAGTAGCTTTCCTCTCAGAACAAAAAAGAAGCAGGGGGGAATTGTGCCTCAGAGAGTTGTCTGACTCAGAAAGCCATCTGGAGCTATTCCTGGACTGGCACAACCTAGTTCTAAAAGCACTACCTAATTGTTCGTGTGTGTGTGTGTGAGTGAGAACTGGGCCCAATCTACAACCCGAGACTAAAAGCACTACCTAATTGTTTGTGTGTGTGTGTGTGTGTGTGTGTGTGTGAGAGAGAGAGAGAGAGAGAGAGAGAGAGAGAGGAAAAAAAAAAAAAAAAACTGGGCCCAATCTACAACCCGAGACCTAGAAGATCTGTATCTTGACTCAAGTCCTTGCCTTTATATTTATTGGTGCATAGTTAGAGCTGTATTTTATTCGGTGTCCATGCATGGCTCTGCATGCACATGCTTTTGCAAGTATTTCTGTGTGCTAGGAAATGTGTCATCTCATCCAGTGTATTTCACTTTCCCAGCATCTCAAGCAGTGATAGGCAGATCTGGGCAAGTGACTGTTCAGGAAGTGTGTGTATCATGCAAAAGTCAGGCTAGCCCCACTACACCTCTGCTGACGGTGTTTCTCTGGGGATTCCCTAGTTACCACTGCCCATCCATGAGGCCCATTGTGAAGCTATGATCAGAAGAGGGAAGGCTATCTCCTGAATCCTCATGTAAGATTCTAGAGCGACCGCCCAACCTCAGAAGAGGGAAGGCCCAACACTAATATAATTTTAAAGATAAGAAGGCTAATCCCAAACCCTGAAGAAGGTTATTGGCATAACAATGCTAAAGTTATGGGAGAGAGAAATACCTATATTGATAGTCTGGGAGAGTATCTCAGGCCTGGTGTGGGAAAATGTGCAACTGGAAAATCATTAAATCTCATTCTAAAGGTCAGAAAGTCAATCAGAATTAGGTGTGGAGGGGCGGGGGGTAAAATACTGTGTGACCGATCTGTTCAATAAACCAGCATCTTAAATTCTGAATATCAGCAACTGGCATGAACTGTTTTTGAATGAGTTATGGACCAATAACTGTGGTGAATAATTTCAAATAAACAAATGGAATGGATGATCTGCAGACAGAAGCACAATTGAAATTAACTATTGCTTATGAAAGTTCTGGTGACATTTCATTTCTGAAATAATCCACAAGCCAGGTCACTTAGCAAGAAAGACTTTACAGATGGAAGGATAAAAGCAGGGATAAGCAAGCTAAGACTTGGTCACTGTTTAACTCAGTTGTAAAATCATATGTGGGAAATCATAGTTAGTGGAATGAAATGCTGGCCCCCAGTGGTTTGAATCACCCACTGTTGTTTTTCAGGGTTTTTTTCCTTTTAGAAGTGGTTACAGTTTGTACTTTTGCATGATCAGATTGCCTGGTGCAATTATACACTTAATGCATCACATGGAAATGTAACATAAAAGTTACTGAGAGGTTTCTATGGCAAACCTTTACTTACAGCCATTGGAATGCACCAAATATTTATATTGTCAGCACAATGTGAGCTTAAAGGCATTTAATATAAAATGGTCCCGGTGATTCCTTAAGGATGTTGACCCCATTTTCTCTTGCATCTTTTGAGTAATACTCAGTGATTCCTTTGCACACTGCCATTACTGGAAATACACAGACTGAACAAGAGCCATTCTGGAAATTCTAGTTAGGCTTGTGCAATAGAGATCAACTCACAAAGCAAATTGATGGAATGTAGCTTTATTTTGCTAGGTTACCTTTGCTTTTTCACCCATAACAAGTCACATTCTAACATGCCAAGCACAAGGGTACCATATAAATAATAAAGATTCCAGGTAAATTCTTCTGTCTGTGTATGCAAAGTTCCCAAGGATTCTCATCGGACTGGGGATGAAATGGAGATATACCTATCTCATAGAACTGGTATGACCTTGAGAGGTCATCAAGTCCAGTCCCCTGCCGTCACAGCAGGACCAAGTACCATCCCTGACAGATTTGCTATCCCTCTCCCCTTATGGGCTGTAAGGGGAATGTGAGGTGGGCCCAGGGCTTTTGGGTTGGTCAGACAACAATGAAACTTATGCCATCAAAACTGCTTTGTTTCCATAATGCTTCTTTTAAGAACACAAGAACTGTCATACCAGATCAGGCCAATGGTCCAATTTTCCCACTTTCCTGCCAGAGCCTCTGGGGGAATGTACAGCACAGGTCAGTTTGTGTGATCCATCCCTATCTTCCCCTCCCAGCTTCTGGTAGCTTAGAGGTTTAGGATCACCTTGAGCATGGGGTTTGTCCCTGGTTATCTTGGTTAGTAGTTATTGATGTACCTATCCTCTAGGAACATAGCTAGTTCTTTTTTTAATCTGCTTGTACTTTGGCCTGCATAACATCCCATGGCAAAGGGTTACACAGGTTAATATTGTGCATTCTGTGAAAATATACTTTATCTTGTTCGCAGTCAATCTGCTGCCTATTAATTTCATCAGGTGAGCCCTGGTTTATTGTCTGGGAAAGGGTAGATAAGCACTTTTTTCCAACACCATTCAAGATTTTATAGATCTCTATCATATCCCGCCTTAACCATCTCCTTTCTAAGCAGAACAGCACTAATCTTTCTAATCTCTTCCCAACATAGCCTTGATCACCTTTGTTGCCCTTCCCTCAGCCTTTTCCAGCTCCACTACATCCTTTTTGACACAGGGGGTACGTCTAGACTACCGCGTTTTGTCGAAGGAAGTTTTGTCGACAGATACTGTCGACAAAACTTCCGTCTACAAAGAGCGTCCAGACGCATTGAGTTCTGTCGACAAAGCAAGCTGCTTTGTCGACAGAACTCCGTAGTCTGGATGCAATGTTACAGGCAATAACACCTTCTGTCGACAGAGTTCTGTCGACAGAAGGTGTTATGCCTCGTAAAATGAGGTATACCAGCGTCGACAAAACTGCAGAGTTCTGTCGACGTCATGTCGACAGAACTCAGCGGTAGTGTAGACGCTTGTATAGTTTTGTCGACAAAAGTCCACTTTTGTCGACAAAACTAGGTAGTCTAGACACACCCTCAGTGACCAGAACTGTGGTCAAGGTGTGGGCACACCAAGGATCTATAGCAGGGCCAGCTTTAGGAAGTGTGGGGCCCTATTTGCATGGGCGGGGCCACGCATGCACCGCGCGCCCAGAGCGACACCGTGCACGAGCCGCATGCCTGGGGCACCGCACATGCGCCGCACACCCGGGAGCAGGGCCCTCTTATGCGCAGGGGTCCCCCTCTTAGGCACGGGGCCCAATTCGGGGGAATCGGCCTAAAGCCGGCCCTGATCTATACTGTGACATTATGATATTTTCAGTCTTATTTTCTATCTCTGTCTTAATAGTTCCTAAAATAAGGCTGGCTTTTTTGAGCACTGCTGTGCATTGAGCTGATGTTTTCAAATAGCTATACTTGGACACTCCAAGATCTCTTTCTTGAGTGGTAATAGCCAATTTAGAATCCCTCATTATATATGTGTGGTGGACTTTTATCCAATACATATTACTTTGCACTTATCAATGCTGATTTTTGTTTGCCATTTTCTTGCCCAGTCACCCAGTTTTATGAGATCCCTCTATAACTGCTTGTTGTCTGCTTTGGACTTAACTATCTTGAATAATTTTATACCACTGGCAAACTTTGCCACTTCACTCTTCACTCCCTCTTCCAGATCGTTAATGAATATGTTGGACAGCACAGGTCCCAGGACAGATCTATGGGGATGCCATTGCTTACCTCACTCTCCATGGCAAAACTGATTTATTCCTGGGCTACGTCTAGACTGGCATGATTTTCTGGAAATGCTTTTAACGGAAAAGTTTTCCGTTAAAAGTATTTTCGGAACAGAGCGTCTAGATTGGCACGGACACTTTTCTGCAAAAGCACTTTTTGTGGAAAAGCGTCCGTGGCCAATCTAGACGCGCTTTTGCCCAAAAAAAGCCCCGATCGCCATTTTCGCGATCGGGGCTTTTTTGCGCAAAACAAATCTCTGCTGTCTACACTGGCCCTTTTGCGCAAAAGTTTTGCGCAAAAGGACTTTTGCCCGAATGGGAGCAGCATAGTATTTCTGCAAAAAGCACTGATTTCTTACAGTAGGAAGTCAGTGCTTTTGCGGAAATTCAAGCGGCCAGTGTAGACAACTGGAAAAGCGGCTGATTTTCCAGAAAAACTGGCCAGTCTAGACACAGCCATACTGTTTATCTCCTATCTTTTCACTAGTTACTGATCCAGGAGAGGACCTTCCCTGTTATCACCAGGACAATTTCATTTTCTAAAGAGTCTTTGGTGAAGGACCTTTTCAAAGATTTTCCAAAAATTCAAGCACATTATATCAACTGGATCACCATTATCCATATGCTTGGGGATACCCTCACGGAATTCTAAGAGGGTTGGGGAGCAATTAATTCCCTTTACAAAAGCCAGGACAAACTGTGTTCCTCTAGGTGTCTTGTTAATTCTGCTCTTTAATATCGTTTCTACCAGTTTGCCAGGTACTGAAGTTAGGCTCCTGTAATTGCTCGGATAGCACCCGGAGCCCTTTTTAAAAATCAGCTTTACATTAGCTACATAAGAACATAAGAATGGCCATACTGGGCTAGACCAAAGGTCTATCCAGCCCAGTATCCTGTCTGCTGACAGTGGCCAATGTTAGGTGCTCCCAGAGGGAGTGAATAGAACAGGTAATCAAGTGATCCATACCTGGTTCCAGTGAACTCCTCATTTTTTGAGGAGTAACATTAGTTCGAACCAAGGGGTCTGATTCAAACTAACGTGTCCCGGAGTGCACTTCCTGGTTCGAATCAGCTGCTGAGCGGAATAACGTGTGGGCAAGATTATGCTAAGGAAGCACAAGATATTTAAATCTCCACTTGATTAGCAATTTTGGTCGGCTACATTTGCATCCCCAGCTCGAACTAGGGAGCAAGTGTAGATGTACTCTAATAGAAAAAAAACTTTAAAAAACAACCAGTAGTCCTGCAGCACCTTAGAGGTTATATACTACAGTTAGATCTGTGATTTCATATTTGAATACCTTGGTGAATTGTTTAACACCTCAATGTGGGGCAGTATTTTAGATTTGTTCTCCAGATCAGAACTATTCTTTTTTGGGTATGTTCCCCATATCCTCTGCAGTGAAGACTGATGTGAAGAAACCACTTAGCTTGTCTTCCCTGACTGCACCTTTAGCACCTTGGTTTTCTCATGGCCATTGCCTGTTTCTCAGTCTTCGTGCTTTTGATGTGCTTAAAAAAACCTTATTTGTTCGTTTTTTTGTATCTTTAGCAAGTTGCTTCTCAAATTCTTTCTTGGCCAGCCTTGTTATGTTTAACCTGCCAGAGTTTGTGGACCCGCCTCATGAGGCTCTGACTTCCAAAGTTTAAACAATGCGTTTTTGTCTGGAACCACCTCCAGCTCTCTATTGTTCAGCTAGAGTGGCATTCTTTTTACTTACTTAGTCTCTCTTTTCCTCCAATTTGGGGTGAGTCCAGAAAGACCCACAGAATTCCTGGCTGCTGGGCAAGGTGGGGGGAGCAGATCCTCACTCTCCGAAGGGTAGGGAGGGCTCAGGTGAAACGGGTGGGACTGAGGCAGCCAACCTTCAGCGCCACCTAGAGTGTGCTGTGCCATGCCCCCTACCAGTGCACAGAACCACTTGGAGCATGCCACGCAAGGCTCCACCGGCAATTTAAAAGGCTCAGGTCTGTAGGTGCCACCACTGCTACTGTATCAGCAGCCAGACACCCCAGGTCCTTTTGAATTGTCAGTTTCTGGACAAATTGCCCACCTTGCCCTCCTTTATTGGTGGGCCTGCTATTATGGTGTTCTTAGTTATTCCCCATGCTGCTTTAACCCAAGTGTGACAGAGTTCTAGCTGTAGCACCCTGGTCACTTAGGCTACATTTACACTACAGGCTTCTTGTGTGAGAAGCTTTCTGTGGAAGAGCTCTTCTGCAAAAACTTCTTGTGCAAGAGCGCATCCACACTGCAAAAGCGATGTGCTTTTGTGCAAGAAAGTGTCCAGACTGCATGAACGCTCTCTCGCAAGAAAGCTCTGACTGCCATTAACCGAATGGTCACCAGGGCAGCTGTGCTTCTTTCCATAAGCTGTTTTTGTGCAAAAAAACCCTGTTTCCCGTCCTCACACACCTTTTTGCGCAAGAGCTCTTGCCATTTCAACAGTTTCTTGCCATTTCAACCAGAATGGGCATTTTCTCAATGACTACCTGCATCCTGCTTCAAAGAGATTTTAACACAAGACTTCAAAGAGAAGCCTCTGAACTGTCATTTATGCTTAAATTTGACACTTTACGAATGGGCCTTAACAAAGATGTTAATTATCTTACCCATTACAAAGATAGCTTCTCCAATTATCACCTTTAATATCATTATCTCATAGACATTAACCTCCCTTCTCCCCCCCATTCTAAAATCTGATTTGCCTATGTTATATGTGTTCACTTTTTTTTGATTGTATCCCTTTGGTATATATGGTCATGCCAATTTTCTTCCACAATTTGATCTGAGGAAGTGGGTCTGGCCCACGAAAGCTCATCACCTAATAAACTATCTTGTTAGTCTTTAAAGTGCTGCATAGTCCTGTCTTTTGCTCCTTCCCCAGGGTATTCAAAGTAATTATTCCCTAGTGCTTCCTGAGGCTTTAAATCAGGGTAGCACATCCACATTAGGGGAGCCTGCTTTGGACTAATTTCCAGGCTTCCCTGTAATGTAGACATGCTATTTCAAAATAAGCTATTTTGGGGTATTTCTTTCAGAAGAATTTATTCCAAAATAATTGTGCTGTGTAGATGTAGCCTAATAGTTTTGGTCAATCCAGGGTTATGAGTTTTTTTGGCTAAAGAACTTCTTCCTTCAAAAAATGTTGTCCAGCTCTGTTACCATGAGCTGCTGATTAATTAGCAGACTTTCTATTGGGATTTTGGCACTTCCTTTTTTTGGCTGCAGACTATGTCATGGAAATATTGGATTTGAGGTAAGGGTGAAGGCATACATGGCAGGTTTTTATGCTGGACTAACTGATTTGTCCATCCCTCGAAATAATGCTTGCATCTTTTGCCCTGAAGGCTTAATTTTGCTTCATTCAAAACAATTGTACCAATCAAGTCTGTTGTGTGCAGTTTTAGGCCGTAATCCTTTTAATGCATTCCACTCCAGCTACTTGTTTTCCGTCAAAGGCCATGATCTGTGAGCAATTGCACAGATGAGTCACTTTACAGCTGCGGGTGCTCTCTGAGGTCTATGAGACAGATTTTTAAAGTTACGATGTGCCTTTACCTAGTGGAAAATCACTTGGTTGCCCAACTTCCATTGTGTTCAGTGGGTACAATGAAAAAGGACTTAGGCATTGCATGCTGAGTAGTCTCGCACCTAACTTTTAGGCATCCACAAAATCCAGCAGTGATACTGCAATCCCCAGAGCCAAGTTCGATACCTACACCACAAAAGCTGTCTAAGGGGGCCAGGAAGATGCTGATGAGCCCTGTGCTCTGCCTGTAAGATCAATGCCTAAATTCAGGTGCAGGGAGGTGCCCTGTTTTATGTAGCAGTCTATGAATGGGAACCTGGTGTAATGCTGACAGACCCCAGTCATCTGTGGGTAGGATCGAACTTGGGACCTCTGGAGCCTTTATCAGAAGGGTGGGGGAAACCTATTTTTGGCCAGGGGCCTGGGATCCAAAGAAAAATCAATTGAGGGCCACACAACAGTGGGAAGCAAAAAGTTAAAAATAAAAATCAGACCCCAGAGAAACAAAAAACAACCAACCAAACACCTCCCCCCAAACAAAGAAATCTCACTGACCTGGCCCCTGAGGGAAAAAGAGACACAGACACAGCTGTACCCTTGCTCATGCGGCGAGGGTCTGGGCTCCCCTTCCCTCCCACCATGGATCAAGCTGGTGGTAGAACTCCACTCCCAGAGCAATGTGCTGAGGTAAGAAGACTTGCAGCTCACCTTGCTGTGGGAGGGTGGGGAAGGAAACCTCAACCCTTGTTGTTGCTGGCTGGATCTGCCCCATGGGCCATAGGTTCTCCACCCCTGCTCTATGACATGATCTAGAAGCCCTCTGGCTATTAGTTAAGGCTGTAGAACAGGCTCCTTATTCTCTCTCTATATGGACCTGATGTCACTAGACTGGAGAGTACACCACACCCAAGAGCTATGAGGATCACATGGGCATCTGATAGCTTATGCCCCTGAAGTGTTTCTCCAGGAATGAATTAAGCACCTGCCTCACTCCTGACAAATGGTCTGAGAAAGAGGTGGAGCCACTGCCTCCCACCTTTTAACTTTTCCCGGTTAAAGCGCTTGCCTGAGATGGGGGAGACGCAGGTAACATTTCCCTTTCTCCTGTAGAGTGAGGAGGAGGATTTAGTCAGGAGTCTTCCACATCCCAGAAGGGGTGGCTGCACTACTGAACTATGGGATATTCCTCAGTCTCACCTGTTGACCCCATGGCAAATAATGAAAGCCTGATTGCATACAGCAGGGGGACTGGAGCCAGGGTCTTCCTGGGTGGGTTCCCTACCCCTCGACTACAGGGTTATCCTCTCCCATTGTGGCTAAATCCTGCACTCCTGGAAGGAGGAAGCAGTGCACATGCTCAGAGCCTAGGACATAGACACCTGGGGAACTGGTACCCCGAAAACTTGTGCCCTGAAAACTCAGGCACCGAGTGAGATTAGGCCTCTACTGGTCTTGGCAGCAGGGCCGGCTTTAGGCCAATTCCCCCAAATCGGGCTCCCCACTTAAAAGGACCCCGCACCCTAAACCCGGAAGTGTGCTAGTGTACTTGGTGCGCTGCAGGAGGGAGCATTGGCCCCGGAGGAAGAGTGCGGTGGCTTCTCTGCACTGTGGGAGGGAGAGTCAGCCCATGGATTTGGCAGGAAAGAGGGACTCTGCCCTGTAGCTGGGAATTTAAAAGGGCTGTGAGTTGTTTCTTTGTGTGCTGGGTTGGTGGTTTTATTTTATTTTTTTTTGCTCAACCAATCTGTGTGTGGGTTTTTTTTTTCCTCAATCAAAATTTGGTTCGAATTGGGCCCCACACTTCCTGGAGCCTGAAGTGGGACTTATGTGCCTAAGTGAAGGGTTAGGAGCCTAACTGATGTTGTAGATCCCATTCGTAATGCCAAATTCTGTCCCCCATTATCAGGGGTGGATATAGGGCAGGGCGAACGGGGCGGCCGCCCCGGGCCCCGCGCTTTAGAAAGCCCCGCGCATACGCCGTGGCGCTGCTGCACATGCGCATGGCATAACTGCGCATGCGCCGTGGCAAAGGGGGGGCCCCACAGAATTATGCTGCCCGGGGCCCCGCAAAACGGTCATCTGCCCCTGCCCATTATGCCACCCACTGGAGTCAGCTAAATAAAAAAGAAAGGATGGTCCCATGATTCGGCACTAATCTAGGCTCTGGGAGAAATTGGTTGATGTGTACTCCTGTGTGATCTTGGGCAAGTCATTTTGACTCTCTCAGTGTCTGTTCCTCATCTGTAATATATGCATAATAGCATTGCACTACTTTGCGGGAGGAGGGGGAGGGGGAAGAGAGTAAATGTATTATAAAACTGTGAGAGCCATAGAAGTACCAAAGATGACCTGCCAATTTTGGGAAAACATTTTTGTTCTGTATTTCAGTGCAAATATTCCACAAAATTGCTATTTTTGTCTGCAATTATAAAATCTGAGGCATGATCTTGTTGCTAGCCCACTGCTGTCGCATGGTGGAGAGGCAGCTGTGAGATTTCTCTGCCTGACACCTGTTAGAAGCTTTTGAGTCCTCTCTGGGAGAGTTTTAATGTGCTGCCAAGGCTTGCTGAGATGGAATGGAGACAAAAGGAAGCAAAGGTGATGGCCATTAACATAAAGGTTTATTTAATGTTCCTTTGCTAACAGTTTTATATTGAGGCTGTCCTTGTTCTGCTGATCTGCACATATTGTTCCTTACACACATTATGAGCCTGATTTTGTACTCTCTCATAACAAGTAATACTTATACTCCCATTGAACTGAGTGGGCCAATTCATGTCAGCAATCTCCTCAACCTAAGGGTTGCCGAATCAGATCCCAGCTAATTAAGCTTCGTGACACCCCGGTGGTACGTGAATATCATTATTTCCATCTTACAGAGATAATAAAACAAGTCAGTGGCAGAGCCAAGAAAACCGCAAGGTTTTTGGATGCCTCTAGACACAGGTGCTGGAATAAGGAGTATGAGGGGTGCTGCAGCATCCCTGACTTGAAGGGGTGTCCATTATACACAGGGTTTATAGTTTGGTTCAGTGGCTCTCAGCACCTCCACTGTAAAAACAGTACCAGCCCTTCCTCCGACCACCTCCAGAGCATTCTGAACTTACTTTCTTTCTTAGACGTTGCCTTAGAAGTTGCTTACAGGAGGGGTTTTTTGGGTGATGGTGGGGAAGCTTTAGATCTCACTAACACTGGGCTAACTCCATGGATTTATCCCTGAATTTCACTGCTGTAAGCAAGGTCAGAATCAAGGCTGTAGGGCTACATTTTCAAAAAAACTCAAGGGCAGATTTTCAAGTGGGTGCTCCCTCCCTCCCATTACTTAAGATATTGTCTATAGTAGAACAGCCATTGGGTCAGAGAGTAGAAGACCCTGGGAAGAAGCCTTGTTTGACAGCTGTCCTTTTGGGAGGAAAAGAGAAGTCGGTTGAACTGTTGTCATTGTTGTAGTTGTTAGTCTGATTTCGTTTCATCCCAAGTGTTGGTGGGGATTCAGATGGAGCCGGCACAGGTATTGATGTTATCTGACTTCTTTCTCCAACCTGGTCTGATCAGGACAACTTTCACAAGCAGGATGGGGAAAGCCTGGGTCCCAGGAGACAATGGGAGCAGAAGCTGTGATGATGAAGCCAGCTGCCATAGCTAATTTTTCTCACCAATGTCTCTTTCTTTAAAGAGCCCAAAAGGGAGTGATGGATGAAATAGCCACCTCCTTATTATTTTGTTCACCAATTAGGCCTAAGAGCTGACATAACGATTCTGGCTTATTAATTTTCAACTCAGCTCTTGTTTACCAGGCATGATCTTAACATGGTCCTTGAGTCATGTCAGTTGGCCTTTTGTTTGGACTAATTCAGACTGTCTGTCTCCTTTTCGTGCCTTTTTCCATCAACATTTGTTGTTACAGGTTATTGTGACATCTTATAAACTTTCACTTACATACTCAGAGTTAGGAGACCTGGGATCTATTCCCTATTTCTCTGACTTTCACCTTGAATTTCTGGAATTTGTACTTGGTGATAACTCATGAAAAGTAGAAGTGAAGTTGAGTGGTGAAATATGGCTACTGAGCCAAAGTCCCCAGAGCCTGCGTATGTTTGGATTCAAGGCTTTGGATGGTGTCCAGCTATAATTGAAACCACCAAGTTCTGCATAACGTGTAAAATTCCTCCAGAGATGCCTGCCAGAGTGTTATCAGCTAGAAAGCCATGAATGCTATGAATGTTTAACATGTTTTCCGAGAGCCAGACTCTTGGCTAAAACCTTTAAAACAGCACTCTTGACTTTCAAGAGATTAGGCTAAGGAAACATTGTAGCACTGTCCAATTTATGCCTGTTTAAAAATAGAAAAAGTAGCTTTCGTAGCTCTGTAAAGTGGACTTTTTGCTATGGCATCTAAGGAGTAAGCATTTAACTGGGAGAAAATAGTCCTATTATCATTAAATCCTTTACATCTATCCCCCCTCTTTCTCATGAACATTTCTAAGTGTTTGATGACCTGATTCTTTTGCTTGAGCTATTTGATATTGGACTAAAAATTCTGTTTTGAAAGGCCCTTGATGTCAAGTTGTCTCTTCATTTCTCCTGTATTCATAAGAACATTGATAGGGAAAATAAAGATTTTGTTTTAGATCTGTACAATGGAACGAGGTAATGCTATGTATCATGCACACAAGGGACAAGTGGAAAGCAGAATACATTTTATTCATTTCTCATTCTTTTGAATGTAGTTATGTTTCTTTTCCTTGTACTATTAAAGGACTTCTGAGGAGAGCAGTTATTGAATGTTACTTGGACCACAGATTCATAGAATCATAGGATTGGAAGAGTCAACTTGTGTTTGTTTTATGTTTGGCATTGCAGACACTAGGATGCCGTTTGTGAATACATGTACTGCTTTGATAGGAGTATGAAGCTAACTGGTAGCTCAACTCGTACTATGTTTATAGATTCCTGTTGGCATGAACCATGGGTCCTGCTTAATGCTAGAGGTCGTAGAGTCACATCCCAAGGTATTCATGGAGTATGAAGAGTGAAAGTTGCTGTACTTTCCCACTCAAATTAGTTTCTTTTTTTAAAAGATCTATGCTGTCTCAAACATTAACTTTAGGGGAAGCTCTAGAGCCTATGCTACACTGAAAGTCAGACTAGATGCCCAGTGGTGATCCATTCTGGCCTTAGAACCTGTGTTCTAAGAATTCTTGTCGATAGCTAGAGATCTAGCATTTGCAATTTGATAGAAGACTTAGTTGAAAATGGATTTTTGGAGGTGTAGCCCTAAGATACCACAAAAGAATCCTCTCCAAACCAATATACGCAGTAGGCCACTGGCATAATAAGGCAGTATGCAGCTGCTACCCCTTTTTCTAAGTGCGACAATTTTGAATTTAGCCATCATCAAGCATACCACCCACAAAGAACACTGCCTCAAATATCTCCCATTCTGAAGTCCTTCTTGGAATTGGAGCCTCATGTAGTTACCACTTCCAGATGTACTATCATTACACAGTAGTCACCATAGAATCTGTTTATAGTGCCTGTGGATGAATAATGATATGAGTATCAAGATAGCCAGAGATGCAATGATTATTGACAACAAATTTTGGAAATATTAAACCTTGCACTTCTGGGCCTGAGGGCCAAATTTCTCTATTAGAGATAAAATGAGATGGGTAGCAGATGATCCCAAATATGCATGCTGTGGTATTTTGACTACTTCCTCTGAAGCCACTGTCAGAGACAGGATACTGGACAAAATAGATCTTAGGTCTGATCCACTCTAGCAATTCCCATGCTGCTATTAAGGTACTGAGAGGTTGTTTCAGGTTTATATTCTTGTTTTGTCTCAGAACTAAATAATTTAGCATTTTACAACTTAGAGAAAAGGGTAGCAGCTGCACACAAGGCAGTTTATCAAGTGATCCAACCCCTGACATCCAGTCTCAGCTTCTGGCTGTCAAAGATTTAGAGACACTCAGGCTGTGTCTACATTGGCACCCTTTTCCGGAAAAGGGATGCTAATGAGACACTTCAGAATTGCAAATGCCCCAGGGATTTAAATTTTCCCCACGGCATTTGGCTCGGGGCTTTGCCGGAGAAAAGCGCCAGTCTAGACAGGTATCTTTCGGAAAATAAAGCCTTTTCCGGAAGATCCTTTATTCCTGATTTTAAGTAGGAATAAGGGATCTTCCGGAAAAGGCTTTATTTTCCGAAAGATACCTGTCTAGACTGGCGCTTTTCTCCGGCAAAGCCCCGAGCCAGAAAAAAAGCGGCAGCCATGTTCATGCAAATGCCGCGGGGAAAATTTAAATCACCGGGGCATTTGCAATTCCGAAGTGTCTCATTAGCATCCCTTTTCCAGAAAAGGGTGCCAATGTAGAAACAGCCTCAGAGTATGGGACTGTGTCCCTGACCATTGTGATAGAGCTATCCTTCATGAACGTATCTAATTCTTTTTTTGAACCCAATTTACTTTTGGCCTTCACAACACCCCTGGTAACACATTCTACAGCCTGACTCTGCAATGGCTGAAGTACTTCCTTATGTTTGCCTGTTATTTTATGGAGTGGATCTTGGTTCTTGTGTTATGTGAAGGAGTAAATGACACTGTCGTCAGGGCCGGCCTTAGGATTTAGGGTGCCCTAATTTGTCGACTCCACAATGTAAGTTCCAAATACTTGAATATGTAAAATTAGCTATAAATAATCTTATTTGCCAGAAATAGCTGTATTTACCAGTTGTTGCTAGTTGGGTCAATACTAGAAAAAAAGCCAGCATACAATGTACTAGTTAAAGGGGTTTTCTTCTGTTGGCCATTAACATTTTATGTCACCAAGGCATAAGGTAATCTTCAATGAGGAGGGACAGCATGTGCTAAATCAAAATAGATGCCCGTGTCTTCTGATAAAAATTCCCATTCACGGTCTGACATTCCAAATTCACGTTCAGTCTTCTGTATTAGTATGACCTTGTTAGTGTTGTTAGGAAATGTCATCCATGCAGGCTGATCAGTTGGGCCTTTCAGTGATGGTGAATTTTCAGAAGGCTGTTTACTCATGTTCAGTGTTCACAGGAAAGAACTCCTGGGAAATGTACTGAAAGATTACAAAGGAATTTGATCTTACATGAACCTCCATTGAGTTCACTGGAGTTGGACCAGGGATTAATTTTGCCACTTTAGCTTACCTCATAATATTGATCTTTGTACCATTAGGCATACCGACACAGCATCTTGAGATAAATCAAAATATCCCACAAACTAAACGTGGTTGGGTCTAATTCTTAATTCGATGGAGGAACTCAAAAGCAAATCAAAGGTCGTCCAGAAAATGGAAATAGAAATTCACTAGCTGTCCATCTTCCTTCCAACTGTGAAGAAGACTAATTCCTTAGCATAGTATTGACTACTTTGAGTTGTTACACTAGGTTGAGACGTAAAAGCCAAATACTGAATTCTTATGGTTGAGAGACCAAAAGAAGTGGTGCTGGAAGAAACTGATATATTATCTCTCTTGCAAGATGATCTCCCCTACTTTTTTGGCATGCTCTGAGTAGTCTATTAGATTGTAGATGCACAATTTTCCCTTTTCTAAAGTTGTGCTGACTTCTCCTTATGTCATTTTCTTCTGGGTGTTCGATCATTTTATTTGTAATTATTTCAACTAATTCCCCTGGGACAGAAGAAAGGCCCATTGGTTCATTTTCTCTGGGATCACCTTCTTAAAGACAGATACCACATTTGCAATCCTCCAGTGAGTCCCCAGGACCTTCTGCTCAAAGTGCAAGCTGCAATCTCTCACCTTCTGTAATAAAATCAACATACATATATGTGTATGAATGTGTGTATGCGTGCATACTTGTGTGTAAAATTACATTTTTAAAAATTTCTACACCAAATCATTTCACTGCACATATTTCCCCCTCCACCCTGATGAGGAGAAAATAAATATGATCTTGCTAATGCATTACTGAAAAGTGCTCAGACTTTACTGTGATGAGCATGTTAGAAGGACCTATGGAAAATACATAATATTCATCTGTGAGTTCCAAAAGAGTTTAAAAATAAACTCACAAATTATTATAAAATAATTCAGTCTCATTAAAACCAGTCCCTATAATGGAGATCTGGAGGATTGCAAATGTCGTATCTGTCTTTAAGTAGGTGATCCTGGGAATGATGAACCAGTGAGCCTTTCTTCAGTCTCTGGTGAATTAGTTGAAATAATTACAAATAAAATTATCAGACAAATAAAATGATCACCCAGGTGGAAATGGTGTAAGAAGAAGTCAGCACAGTTTCAGTAAAGGGAAAATTGTGCATCTATAGTCTTCTAGAATAATTGGAGAGTGCCAACAAAGTAGTGGAGATCATCTAGCAAATGAGATAATTGAGCTTTCCTCTAGTATAAAAATGCCAATGTGCTTCAGGACAAAACATAAGGGATCAGATTCTCAAGTCTGTTTCAACTCACGTTGTGAGCCTGCTAAATATATGCTGGCTAGTGAAAGCATGTAGAGAACTTTCTTTCTGTACTGGGAATCTCTAGCCAGTAGAAAGCTGGCGGAAACAGTTCTCCCAGGGTATGTCTACACTACAGAGGTTTTTTTTTTCAGCAAAATGATGTTTTTTCCCAAAAAAACTTCAATTACATCCACATTGCAATCATGTTCTTTCAAAAAAAAAATCGAAAGAACTGAGGGGTTTTCCCGACATTGGAAAAAGGCATGTGTAGATGGGGAAATTCTTTTGCAAGAAGAGGAAAGAGAAAAAAACACAGGTGCCCTGGTAGACATTCCACCCATAGTAATCATAGCTTACATGCGATATAGCGTCCATTCAGTGTGGAAGCTATCTATTGAAAAAGCAGATAGCTTTTTTGATGCACTTTCACAGTGTGGACACCCTTTTTCAGAAGAAGTGTTTTCAGAAGATCTCTTCCGGAAAAGCTTCTTCCAAAAGAAGCCTGCAGTCTAGATATAGACCCATATGGCATCACTGCTTTTTCTAATGGAGCCACTCTTCCTGGCATTAAGTGGGAAGAGGGTGGAAAGGAGGCATTGTTGGAGACAGGAGGCAGGGAGCAAGATGGTAGTGGGCTTCCTAGTGGGGAGAAGGGAAGTATGGTGGGAAAAGAGTCTCCTACACCTGATACCCTGCCTGTCATTACAAACAATAGACGTAAATTCCTTTAAATTCTGTGTACACACCCAACCTAGTGCTTAAGTCATTACATTCTGTACATGACAAATCAAGCTTGTGACTCATTTAGCTTCATAGCACAAGTCTAGATCTGGGAGCTTTTGAAGCAAGAATTCCACTTGTATCAAGCAAGAGAAACTCACCCAAAGGAGTATTAATACTGAGGGATTGAGGCTAGGGTGTGTGCTGCCTAATCACATGGAGGCTGAGAGCAAAGAGGACTATGATTTTGGTTCTACTACAGAAGCAGCATCTCTGGCTGGGAGTGAAGTTAAGAGTCATGTCTTAGCAACAGTCTGGTAGCAAAAATTATCCACAGGCAGACTGGAGTTGCTAGCTTGGGAATCTGTACAATGCAGAGCATCGGCATATCTAAGCGACGGCGTCTGTTCCTTTGCATTCTGCTATATACAGCATAAAGCCCTTGGTGCCTCACCAACACATTGAAACACTCACAGTTTGTGATATTATGTAAAACTACACCAAAGGGCAAAGATGTCTATCCATGTACAGAAGCTCGTTAAATGGTGGAGTTCAATTGTCAAGATTCCCTGTGTGAACCAATTAAAAGAAGCTAATTGGAAGTATTCAGCTCCTCAAAATATTTATGAAGGTTAATGCAAATATTTGTTTACAGATCATCTATGTGCAGATTTTCCCATCTCTGTTCTTTTCATGGCTATTTTAACCCATTAGTACAAAACATCCAGTGCTTGAATTAATAGCGAATGAGCTAAAACATTTAGTGCTTTTATATACTGAGAAATATATGTTTGACAATGCATTTATACTTCATCTACCATGAACTTTGGAATTTTTGTCCTTCCAAATTGGATGGCTAGCTCTATATTTTTCATGGCCAGTTTCCTCATTCTGTTGCGTTATTTTCGTGGAGTTTCTTTGCTGATGGAGGCCGATTGTATGGATTCAATCCTCTAGAATTCCTTTACTGATAACAAATGGTGGAACATGTAATTCTCCTTCCATCTAATCTGAATTGTCTCTTTTGCTAGCCTTTTGCATTTCTGAGATGCTGTTTTCCTGCATCATGATTCCTAGGCTATTTATACACAATCCATTCCTTGCTATTAATCATGGTGTTGGAAGGTGAAAACCCTGCCAAAATATTAGACTAGTGTCAATGCTGCCAATGACTACCTTAGAGATACAGCTCTTCAGGGGAGCTGCTGAAGAACATCCGTCTTTGGAGAGGTCCTCCAGAGAGATTTGAAGCGAACAAGCCATCTGGCAACAAGATGAAAGCTGGCTTCTGAATCTGAACTCCTCTGAGTTTCAGGGAGTGACAGTTTCAAATTGCTGACTCTCCACTTGCCTCTGTGATTTATGGTTCTAGTTTAGATCCAAACCCAGGGGAGTGGCTCTGTGGTTCATGTTTGAAATAGCCCCCTTTTTCTGGTATTGGAGATGAGCTGCGGAAAATCCATTGGCCTGTTCATAGTGCTGTAGTAGAACAGACTATTTGGGTTATATAGGCTGGTATCTTACCTGATGCTAGCTAATCCTGAAGTCTCCCCAGTAGTTTGTTTAACTGTATAATAATATAGCATGGATGGAAAATGTCTTCCTGACCCCTGTTGATGAATATGACTTCAAAAATTCACAATTGATGGGAAGATAAAATCAAGTATTTCCTGAGGTCTCTTAGGACAGTTGTCCCCTATGGGGAAATCCATGCAATAGGGCTATTCTACACAGTGAGCTGGTACATGGCACACCAAGAAGTGAATCTACAGTTCATCAGCTTGTGTCATACTGATGCCCATGCGGTCACTGCTACAGCACAAGTCAGAGTCAAAGAGTGCACATTTTGGGACTTCCCCCGTGGGATGTTAATGAAGCACAAGCTGGTGAGCTATAGATTCATATCCTGGCTTGCCACAAGCTAACTCAAGACAACTCCAAGGGAATACCCGTTCAGAAATCTAGCATTTGCATAAATGACAGCTGGCATTTCTCTGAAGACCTGCACTTCCCCGTCATGAAAGGGATTTTCCTTTTTGCAGATGTTCTCACGCAGTCAAGGGGATTGTATTTGATGTGTAACCGTGACAGCGAGTCCATTGTATCTTTTTAAAGACAGGACAAATGAGTAGAAAATGATTTTTCCTTTTATGATTATTTTTGTCTGTGATATTTGTAACTTCTCATTTGTTCCTGAGTCCCATCTCATTTGTGCATGTTTAATGTCTTTGGTTCTTTCAGAGCATACATTTAAAAGGCTACATTTTGTCTTGAGACAAAATCCTTGAGGAGAGCTGGGAAAATAATGATTTTTGTTCAGGAACCTGGCAATTTTGAAAAGTTGAAAAAAATCAAAGCAAAAATTCTAAATTTCTGGACAAATACAAAAGTTTAAAAATTGTTTTGACAAAAGTGAAATATCTTATTTTCATTTCAACCATTTTCACTAACTTTTTTATTTAGAATAAAATTAAAGGACAGTTTGAAATGAATGTCATCTCAAACTGAAAAGTTGAAACTTAAAAAATGCCTAGGAATTTTGTCAACCTTTTTCCGTCTCTGCCCCTCCTCCCACTGAGCCCTCCCAAAGGAACAGTTTGGCAAAACTGACAATTCATGACACGAGGTGGGTGAGGTAATAACTTTTACTGGGCCAACTTCTGTTGGTGAGAGAGACAATCTTTTCTGCTTACCTAGAGCTCTTTCTCAGGTCTGGATTGAATTTGTCAAATATTTTAGTGTAACCCCCTTTTTCCTCCCAGGGTTACATGGGAGCAGGCCACGCTTACCTGTGGGCCTGGATACCTGATGTTTTTACGTAAAAGGAGATCCTGAGTACCCCAGTGGTGATGTCCCCTATCCCGCCCCTTGCTTCTGTCCCTTGCTTCTACAGGAATATAAAATGGCATTGTCTCCACCTGGCTGACCCCTGTACACACTTAATGGTGTGCCTTTGGAGTCTCCAGGAATAAACTTATTCCAGTAATAATCTGGATCTAACTCCAAAATAAAAATTATAAGTAATATACATCTAATTGGTTAAATTAGTATCCACACACCTTTACTTAAACCCTGTTTCTTTAAGTTGTTAACAGACTAAAACTGAATAAATCAATTAACAAAGTACACAGAAATAAAGGAAACTTATCTAACTGGCATTTATTTTCCCACCATTTATCCCATCCCAAAATGTGCACTTCTAGATCTCAGAGCCTCAGACGCTTGCATGAGTGCACTTGGAGATCTGCAGCTGGAGGGGAGACAGCACTGTTCCGATTCTGTGGGTGTCTGTCCAGGCAGCAACAACTGCAAAATCCCTCTGACACTGGGGCAGGCCCCATCAAATGCTAGCAGCTCTGGTTCACTGGGCAGATCACTCTGCTTCTCTTTGAACCCAAAGTCAGTTTGTCTTCTGTGTAGGCAGCGCTTTCCCAAACAGCCACAGTTACTCACAGCACCTTCTATCAGTCACAGGCACAGCCAGGGTCACTCTCTTTCAGGGACAATCACCAACAGCCCCTGAAACATCCTGCTAGATCAAAGCCCTAGCAGGCTCTCAGCAGCAGGCTCTTGCTACCAGCAGCAGTTCCTGAACTGGAAAAGGCTCCTCATCAGCAATCCGGCTCCTCTCTCCAAATTAGAGCCCCCCAACTCTCTCCCTGCACTGCCTGGAAGACAGCAACAGTTTCCTTCCTTTTTCCCAAGGTCTCATGGGAGTTGTAGTTTCTAGGGCTAACAGCACAAAGAATCCCCCCTGTAAACGTTAGAGGCTTCTTAATAAAGGGAGACTACAGTAGTATCACCGAGTCTAATTTTTTTTTAATTAAATTTTCAGGCAAACAGCCTCTCCCAATTCCAATGGTTATCAGACTGTGGAGGAGCTGTGAAAGACATACCTCTGAGGTAGCCTCTCTCAGGCACACTTATTATTCATAATTATTACAAATGTGCATTGCATTAGCACTTAATGGGGCCTGTCAGGGATAAAGTCTTTACTGTGTGAGGCACTGTGCAAAGACAGAACAAAAATACGGTCCATCTCATAGAACTGGAAGGGACCTTGAGAGGTCATTGAGTCCAGTCCCATGCCCTCACAGCAGGACCAGGTCCCTTCTCCCAAGAGTTTATAATCACCCGTTCGGCTCCCATGTGGAAGTAAGTCAATGACTTGCAGCTCCTCAAAGTATAGTGCATCCCGTCTTCAGTTGCCAAGTGACGTGATGTGAGGGATTGAGGGACTGAGCCAAATTTCGCTCCCCTCCCCATACTCCCTGTCCAGCTCACTGCATGAGGTAGAACAATGTATGCAGAACACTCTAACCTGCACCAAACCCAGAATCTGGATAGGATCTTCACAGAGCAGAGCTAAGAAAGCTTCTCAGGTCTTTACAGTTTCCAATAATACAGCAGCCTTAAATAGCTTAGCTTTCAGGGAAATTATGCAAACATTTTTTATAGCTGAAATCCTGACATTAAAGACAGACAGGTGGCTTTCTTTGTTCATTCGTGACTGAAAGAATCCTCTCTTTCTGAAACTCTATAGGCCTTTCTCGAGGTAGGAGACAAGTCAGCATTCTGAGTTTGTTTCCTAGCAACATAGATTTGGAAGACTCAGCAGGACCATAATTTTGCTGCCATTTACCCCCTTTCTCCTCCCCCAATAAAATAAATCCGCAAATATGTTTGTGTCCCAACATTTCTGGGAGAAGTGCTCCTCCCAATTAAAGATTTTTCCCCCCAAAATGCCACCCAATTATCTCATTTGTCAGCAGAAGAAAAGCTCTTGCTGCCTTAATAAACAGTGCAGGAAGCAATGTTCCAGACACCTCGGACTGAAACAGCCCTATTGTTTTTCAAGGATTCTTAATTACGGAATCCTATCGATAAATGCATTTATCCCTCTTTTGCTTCTTCTCTATGGACACCCCATTATAAATCTAGACTCATAACAAGCTGCAAGAAGTCAGCAATTTCTTTACAGTTTGTAAATCTCCTGTGATTGTTCCCAAGTAGGCTACTGAAAAGCAGATCATTTTACTTTGTATTTCCAATGTTGGGAGTCCAGAACATGGCAATGCCAATTAAATGTGTCTTTATGCATTAGATGGGAGACAGGTGGTTAATGAGCATTTAGATGATGAAATGTCAGAATTGAGCACCTTCGGCTGAGCCTGAGGACTACCCAGACGAGCCTCTGAGCAAATTGATGGGCTCAGCTGGGTTGAGGTAGAAATTGGCTAACCTATCCAATTGACTGAAGAGAGCCTGCTTCTAAGATCAACAACAGTAGGTTGCTAGCTTCTCAATATTTGGCCTACAACTGGCTCTGACCCCGGGCTCTAGTTCCTGACCCCCATAGTCCAGTTCTAAGCCCTGACATGTTCTCTTTTCTACAAGCCAACATCTGTAAATGAATATCTGAAAGGTTGACAGGCCTCCACATTATGTTGCTGTGGCCATTTTAGTGAAAAACTGTACCAATCTTCCACCAGAAAGACTGCATCCACTACTAGCTTCTAGGCTGCATACGTGAAATTTAGCAATAGATCAGGTCAGAAAATTTTTGTCATAGTTTTCCATTGGAAAACAATGCCATTTCCACTGAACTAACTTTTTTTTCCATAAAATCTTAATTGATTTTGACTACATTTACCATAAAAAATTTCATAGACAGTTTTTTAAATTGTTCCATGAGATATTTGAAGACATTTGTTTTCCTTTTGATGCAGAAATGGAAACTTTGGTTTTTGTTCCAGTTTGGAAACAGAAATTCCAAATTTTAACCAGCCTTAGCTACCAACAATAAGAAAAGAAGGCTAAGGAACTGGGCTGGAAGGCAGGAGACTCAGTTTCATACTTTGATTTTAACATCCAGTATGTCTTTGAAAAACATGGATGTGTATCTGTAGTGTTTCTTTGACATGGATGCTGCTTGGTTGCTTGCATTGTAGGAAAAAACCCCTGTCTTTTCCCTGGGATCTGCCCTGTGTTTTTTTTTTTAATGAAACTGATTTCCTGGTATCTGAGACTGGTCTGTCTATTGTAGCACAATAGCACTCAGAGAAGTTTGGATTTCTTGCTACAGAATTGTCTCTTGAGTTGGCAGGGCAATAAGTCACTCTGTATAAATATACATGCTGTGTAAAGTGTGGCTCCTGTGTCTGCTTGCTCTTTCAGAAAAGTGCATCTGAAAATACTTTCTTAGCTGGAACTAGAGCAAAACCACAGTTTGTATTGATTGCCCAGGTTATCTGAGGCAAAGTGCCATTTTGCTTTCTCTGGATAATTTAAGGCATCTGTTATAACCAATGCTTTCAGACATCCATCAGAAAAAGAATAAAGCACTTCAGGAGTATGTTTTGCAAACTCATATGAAAGTCCTTTATATTTAGCTGTGCTTTAGTTGATTAAACACATAGGTCATGTCTACCCAGCAACATTCTTTTGAAATAACCAGTGTCGAAATACTGTCAAGCTGGAGGACTTCTTATTCCGACTACTGTAACCTTTATTTTATGAGGAGTAAGGGAAGTCTGAGGAAGAGTGCTCTATTTCGAAGTAAGTGCTTTGTAGATGTTTCCAATTTCAAAATAAGCTATTTCGAAATAAGCTATGTAATTGATGTAGCTCAGTTTACTTAGCTTATTTCGAGTTAAGCCCTGCTGTGTAGATACACCCATAATGTGCTGGGTTTAGGAAAATTAGCATGTCTCCTCTATTTTTCTTCTGTTTGTACTGTGGATGAATTCATAAAAGATAGAAAGGGTCAGATCTAAACCATTGTAAGAAGGCACAAATACTTTTAAACTGGCTTTAAAGTTAGTAGAAGATGATTTTTGTACCCTTTCTAGCAACAAAGCATTTATTGTATGTATTTAGGGGATGTATTCCTGCCGTCCATACACATTTGGGGCTTTCATTGAAGCATGAGCCCAGCATGTAGCAAGAGGCATAATTTGGTTTTGTACCCCACATTCTAATGATGCATAGTGTGAACACAAACACAGATTTATGAAGACACCCAGGTCAATCCGTGTTGTTGCTTTCTGAGGGTGTTACTTAGTATTTGGCTACATGGGAAGTTAAGCCTAATTAACCAAAGGTGTGAATTTAAAAGCACATTCAAAAAGCGTATTAACCCCCCGCATAGGAGCTCTCATTCAGAAATAAAGTGGCCTTAGTTCCCTTTAGCTTAACACACTTCCAATTGAGAGGCTGCTTGCCTAGGCTCCCCTACACAGAACAACACTGCCCAGAAACGTCACAGTACTGCCTCCTGCAACCCTGTCCATAACATCCTTCCCAGCCCCAACTTCTGTGTCAGCACTTATGAGCGGTCCTCACACATCTTCCACAGTTCCTGCACTGGGGAAATCCTCACAAAGGAGAAGATCCAGAATTCCTCTGGAATGCATCCAGATTAGGGGTGAGGATCTCAGCCAAGCATTTGTCAGAGCCCTCCGGAAGCCTTCTGGAAAATAAAAAAGATATTGTAGAAAATATGGTATTACCTTTTTTCCCCCTCTATGCAGATGTATGCCTGATACAGCCGCAGCATGTTTCTCTACAAAGATGACACAGATGTCAGACTTATCAAAATGTTGCAGTGTTCCATAATTGTACTACTCAGTGCTTCTATGAAAAGAAAAAAAAATCCAGTCAGTTTTTAGTCTGCATTCACTTATGCCATCAGGGTTACCTCCTATGGTAGTAGATGTCTTGCATTATGACTTGTTGCAGTGATACAACTATAAGGGTGTGTCTACACTACAGGGTTTTGTCGACAAAAGTGGACTTTTGTCGACAAAACTAAACCTGCGTCTACACTACCACTGAGTTCTGTCGACATAACGTTGACAGAACTCAGCAGTTTTGTTGACACTGGTAAACCTCATTTTACGAGGAATAACACCTTCTGTCGACAGAGTTCTGTCGACAGAAAGCGTTATTGCAGCTAAACTGTCCTTTGCGTCTACACTGCCATGTTGACAAAGCAGCTTGCGGTGACTCCCGAGCAGCTGGTGCGCTGGGGGAAATAGCTTTTAAGCCAGCTCCCTGTGCATATGGGCTCCTATGGAGCTGCCTGCCCCGCTGATACAGAGGCAGCCTCATGGGGAAGTGGGGGCGGGCAGACAGGAGGCAGCTTAAAAGTTGGCTTCCCATGAGCACCAGCTCTTGCCTTACCCCACGTTGTATCAAAGTTAATCGATGAGCCCAGGCTCATTGGGTAACCGCTTATACTGACCTATCCCTAGTGAACATGCTATGGTGAAATAAAAGTGACTTTATTCCAGATTAGCAGATGTATCCAGGTTTGCTCGGGTCCTTAACTCAATTTTTTTCTGCACAGTAAAAAGGAAAATGTACATATTTTATTTAAACAGCTGTGGGGTTTTTCTCTAAAATATGGTGTTATTTTTAAGAAGCTAATTTTAATAATATTTTTTAAATGGGAATTCCATCAAGTGTATTTTTTCTTCATTCCTATAAATTCTTATCATTCACTTTGTTTAACAAAAAAGGGCTATAGTCAGTTTGGTTTCCAGTAGCAGTCTTCTAGTTTTCAAACCTTAGACATTGCTTTAGCTCTGCCAAAACAGAGCACTACTTCAAATTTCTCCATATTATCTGTTTTCTGCTAGGTTTTCATGAGAAGCCATCTTGTTTCAGGTTTATCCTATTTTTCTGTCTCATCTTGGTGGTCTCTTTCAACATTTGCTCACTTATGTAAGTTTTGAGAACCATACTTGATTTGGTGATTCTGTCTCTTTTCTGTTTGGTTTTATGTGAAACAAACCCATTCCAGACACATCCATTTTCCTGACATAAACAAATCTTTACCTTGCTTTAAGTTATCATAGAATCATAGGACTGGAAGGGACCTCGAGAGGTCATCGAATCCAGCCCCCCGCCCTCAAAGCAGGACCAAGCTCCGTCTACACCATCCCTGACAGATGTCTATCTAACCTGTTCTTAAATATCTCCAGAGAGGGAGATTCCACCACCTCCCTTGGCAATTTATTCCAATATTTGACCACCCCGACAGTTAGGAATTTTTTCCTAATGTCCAATCTAAACCTCCCTTGCTGCACTTTAAGCCCATTACTCCTTGTCCTGTCCTCAGAAACCAAGAGGAACAAATTTTCTCCTTCCTCCTTGTGACACCCTTTTAGATATTTGAAAACCGCTATCATGTCCCCCCTTAATCTTCTTTTTTCCAAACTAAACAAGCCCAGTTCATGAAGCCTGGCTTCATAGGTCATGTTCTCTAGACCTTTAATCATTCTTGTCGCTCTTCTCTGTACCCTTTCCAATTTCTCCACATCTTTCTTGAAATGTGGCGCCCAGAACTGGACACAGTACTCCAGCTGAGGCCTAACTAGTGCAGAGTAGAGCGGCAGAATGACTTCACGAGTTTTGCTTACAACACACCTGTTGATACAACCTAGAATCATATTTGCTTTTTTTGCAACAGCATCACACTGTTGACTCATATTCAACTTGTGGTCCACTATGACCCCTAGATCTCTTTCTGCCATGCTCCTTCCTAGACAGTCGCTTCCCATCTTGTATGTATGGAACTGATTGTTCCTTCCTAAGTGGAGCACTTTGCATTTCTCTTTATTAAACTTCATCCTGTTTACCTCTGACCATTTCTCTAACTTGCTAAGGTCATTTTGAATTATGTCCCTATCCTCCAAAGAAGTCGCTACCCCACCCAGTTTGGTATCATCTGCAAACTTAATAAGCGTACTCTCTATCCCAATATCTACATCATTGATGAAGATATTGAACCGTACGGGTCCCAAAACAGACCCTTGCGGAACTCCACTTGTTATCCCTTTCCAGCAGGATTTAGCACTGTTAACAACAACTCTCTGACTACGGTTATCCAGCCAATTATGCACCCACCTTATCGTGGCCTATCTAAGTTATATTTGCCTAGTTTATCAATAAGAATATCATGCGAGACCGTATCAAATGCCTTACTAAAGTCTAGGTATATGACATCCACTGCTTCTCCCTTATCCACTAGGCTTGTTATCCTATCAAAAGGATAAAAGGAAGCTATATACCAAAATTGGTTGCCCTACCTCTTAGTGTTTAAGAAGAGTTCTTGATGAAACAGACAAACAGGCAAACTCTGTAAAATATATAGTAGATTAATTACTCGCCTTAGAAGTTTCCAAATGACAGAATAGTTGTTCTGGAATAGCTATACCTGTCAGTTTATTCTGTGTCGATAAGGCATTAATGGTTTGATATCTCTAGCAGTTTAACAGCCAGTGCTGTCCAATCTGGGCTGCCCTCTGGCTGTTGCAAAATTCATTATTGTTTATTCATTCCTATATTCTATGATAAGTACAGAATAAATCCCCTTGGAACTTGCTACAGATATTCCTAAACTTAAGTTTATGCCACTTTTGTTCTTGTTGATCTACTATATGTGTTAGAAACTTTGCCAATTCATCAGTTTGTGTGTCCCTCTGTGCATTTGTGAATCCATTTGCTCAAGAAGCCCTCCTAAACAGTAAGAGCTAGGACCACCAAATGTGGTATGCTGTTTCCTCTTATCATAACTTAAAGAAAGTCCAGGGTTTGGTTGTGCCAGGACAATAGGATGTGCCTGGAATTCGATTGTTTCTCATCAAATGGCAGGAAGGGACAGTTATACCGCAGAATGACCACAAGGGGCCAGAGATTGGGACCAGCAGGGGTGGAGAAAGGGACAGCTATCTACTATATATTTCAAAATGCAGGACAATGTAGCACTTTAAAGACTAACAAGATGGTTTATTAGATGATGAGCTTTCGTGGGCCAGACCCACTTCCTCAGAGCTTTGATCTGAGGAAGTGGGTCTGGCCCACGAAAGCTCATCATCTAATAAACCATCTTGTTAGTCTTTAAAGTGCTACATTGTCCTGCATTTTGCTTCAACTACCCCAGACTAACACGGCTACATTTCTATCACTATATATTTCAGAGAGTTTGTCTGTCTTTGTGTCCATTTGTCTGTTTATATGTCTGTCCTCCAGCCAGGGGACATACACCCCTCACTCCGGCTATGCCTACTGCATCTGCAGTGGCCATAGACAGGCACTTCTTACTTGACGCCTAGCTTCTTTGGTGAGAGAGAGCTGGGGTTGTCCTCTCTCCTCAGGGCAGCCTGCATACTGAACCCTTCATCCCCAGTCCCCACCCTAGAGCAATGATTTAAATGAAGAAAAACAAGCCATATTTGGGTTAAGGACCTGAGCAACACCGGGTAAATCTTCCTGTACTATATAAAAGAGTTTTACAGTGTCTCACATTTCTTCTCCCATCAGTGCTGAGCATTTATAATCCCTCCGTGAGGTCTCCTCATTATATCTACTTTCTCTGGGAATTTTATACATCATAACATGTCAGATTCATTGCTGGGTGGCTTTTGTCACTCAGGTGGGTGTTTTTTCCACCCTCTTGAATGACTAAAGGTGTAGTGCTGAAAGTGGCTGTGTGAATGCAGCCTGAGAGTAACTAACCCCAGAGACATTGCTGGATTCTCCATCACTGACAATTTTTAAGTAATGCCTGGATGTTGATGTAAAGGTTATGCTTTTGGTGTTATTTGGAATGAGTTCTCTGGCCTGTGTTACACAGGAGGTCAAGCTAATCCCTTTTGGTCTTTGCATCAGTGAATCTGTGAGCTCAGTCCTGAAAGGTACTGAGGACTGTGGCCCTGATGTAGCAAGCTAGATACTTAAGTACATGGTTAACTTTAAGTATTTGAGTGGCCCCCACTGAAGTCATGTGCCTAAAGTTCAGCATGAACTTAAGTAGCTTGTTAGATCAGAGCCGCAGAGCTCAGCACCTTGCAGGATCCAGTCCTCACATGCTTGACTATTCACAATATAATCTTAAACCATGGAAGTTTGCCACATGTTCCTAGAGTGACCAACAGACTTGCCAGGCCCCTGGGCAAGATGTGGGGGGAGATCTGTGCCCAGGAAGGGGTGGGGCCTTGGGTAAAAGGGGCGGGATTGGGGCTAGCTTCCTCCAGCCCAGCCTTCAGCACCACCTGCAGTGTGCTACCTGGTGTTCCTGCAGCAATTTAAAGGGCCCAGGGTTCTGGCTGCACCACTGTCACAGTAGCGGTGGTGGTGACAGGTAGCCCCGGACCCTTTTAAATTGCTGGGCCCCAGGGCAGCCGCATGTGCCAGCTGTTCACCATAAAGTTCCCTGGTTTGATCCCCCCTGGCATATTGCTCGTGTATGGTCCATAGTTACATTTCTTTCTGAGTGGCTAGATGGGGCAATAAATGGAATATTTTTGGTTTGTTCACCTCACTGACAAATGAAATAAAAGTTCAATTAACATTTCATGTTGTTATTGTTTTTCTCCTTTTCTCTTTAAAAAAAAAAAAGAAAAAAAAAGAAAACAGTGTCATTATATTCAGCCCTTGAGTGTTTATTCACATTGCTTTGTGCACAGTTTTTCTTTCTTCTTGCATGTTGTTGGATATACGTTTTTGGTTTTGCTACAAGTTGTTTGAGAATATGAAATACTAAAGAATCAACAGTTTATCCCCAAAGGCCTTACAGAAGGCTGACTTTGTCAAAAATTGAAGCCTTTGTTAGATAAAGGAACATTTTATACCATATGAAACCACTGTTTATTTTAAAAGATTGATTAGTAGTAGCACAACAAAGTAAACAGACATATTCTCAGAGAAATTAATACACCACAACATTTTTCTCTGCTCTCTTTAGTGAAATAAGTTAATATAGTTTCATTTGCTCATGAAAGTACATCTGATGTCTTTTATTAGTTTTACACAGTTTGCATGAAGAAAACAAGCCAACAATGTTTTGGCCCTATTAATGATTCACATGTTTATGATATAGAAATGTTTTGTCCTTGGGGATTAGGAGAGTAATATATTACGGCTATGTCTACATTGGCATCCCTTTCCGGAAAAGGGATGCTAATGAGACGAGTCGGAATTGCAAATCCGCGGGGGATTTAAATATCCCCTGCGGCATTTGCATTTACATGGCTGCCGCTTTTTTCCGGCTTGGGGATAAGCTGGAGAAAAGCACCAGTCTAGAAAGTAGGAATAAGAAATCCTCTGGAAAAGGGCTTAGTTTCCGGAGAATCACGTCTAGACTGGCGCTTTTCTCCGGCTTATCCCCAAGCCGGAAAAAAGCGGCAGCCATGTACATGCAAATGCCGCGGGGGATATTTAAATCCCCCGCGGATTTGCAATTCCGAAGTGTCTAATCTGCATCCCTTTTCCGGAAAAGGGGTGCAGTGTAGACACAGCCTACATGAATTTTATGGATAATCTGTGCCCTCTCTTGATTCATGAGTATGGAAGGAATATGTCTGAAACATGTGTAGGCAGAAAAGTATTTTATTAATATTATTTGTATTACAGTAGCACCTTGAGGCCTGAATGGATATCAGGCCCTGTTTTGTTAAATATGAAAGAGAAAGCCAGAGAGCTTATAGTCTAACTATAGGACAGACAAGGGTGGGAAGGAAAAGACAGGAATAAGATTAAGGCTATGTCTACACTGCAGGGTTTTTCCGGGATATCAGATGTATCCTGGAAAAACTCTGCCATGTCCAGGTAATGTGTTTTCTCTTCCACTTTTTTTGCAGAAGAGCAAACGCGTTCTTTCGGGGAGCCCCGTATACCTCATTCTATGAGGAATAAGGGCTCCTCCGAAAGAAAAGGCTTTTCCACCATTTGGCCCCATCTAGATGGGGCCAAATGGCAGAAAAGCCTCTTCTGGAAAAGCAATTGGAAAAATATATGCAAATTGCGGGGTGAAATTTGCGTACCTTTTCAAAAAAAAAGTGTAGACCTAGCCTAAGTGACTTACCCAAGATCACATAGGAGGACAGGGCAGTGCTGGGAATAGAACACTCTGTCTTTTGTCCTAGCCTATTCTGCTTCTTACTACATATCTTTAACTATGTCTTAAATAACATCGTGGATGGTGTCCAAGCATGGATGACCTGAAAGAGGGACATGTCTCATCTGTCCTGGGTTCAAGAATAACAATCATTTTAAATAGATAATTGCAAGGTTAAGCTTTCGGTTAGCAAGTTTTATAACAGCTTTGTCAACTTTCATAGTGGTGAAGAACACTGTTCCAATTAGAGTTTAATATTAAGACAACCAAGCAAGAAGAAATTGGTCCAAGAGATAAATTTGGGTTACTCTGTACATGGAATGAGTTCAGTATGGCATTCAGGCAAATAGATGTGTAGAAATATTCCGGGAGATAGTGGACCTGTAAGCTCTGGAAGCTAATGTTGAAGAAAGACAGTGATTGCTGTCAAAGATGCTGAAATTTCTTTGTGAGCTGTTTTGACTATGAGGAAATAATGATTGTGTTCTACCAGCCTCTAAGATTAGGGCGTAAGATCCACCCGTATCATGTTGTGAGCTTGTGGGAGTTCATTTTTTATTCAAGCTGTATTGGGGTGTTTGTTTCTTTTTTTTTTTTTTGGTCTGAGAAGAAGTCACCTATATTGTTGTGCAATGCGCGGCAGACAACAAAATGTTACCTATTGGACATCCCGTTTATACTTCTACACATGACAAACATGTCAGGGGGTCTGAGTTAGAGGGTTCTATTTATACTTCAATGGGCCTGCAGTTAAGAGCCATCCAGATATTAGTGGAGAGGGAAGAGACGTATCCAGTGTGGTGAGAAACACTGGCATGATTGTGTGTACACACATTATTTCGCAATTTCCAATACCCTGTGAATCTTCAGCCCGCTTACTGAGCATTTGTGCCAGACTACACATTATTGACTCCATCAACATTGCAATCAGTTGAGTCATTAGCCCACAAATGCTAAGAAGGGCATGAATCTTCAAATGAAGAAGAATTTACTAAAGAAGAAAGGAAGAAAAGGACTTGAAGACTCAGTTAAATATAACTCAGAATTTTTCAGACAGTGAAAAGAGTTTATAGTAGACATCCTGTTCAGCTACAAGTGTAATAAAACATTATTTTTCTCTGGTACCTTGCAAAGTCATTCCAAATAGTCATTAAATCTAACAACAACAATTTCAGCACTTGGTAAATGCTTTAATTCTATTTACACGATAAGGGTGTAATTTAACGCTAGGGGAGAACGGACTTAAGTTCTCTCCTCTGAAACAGTTAGGGCATTAATCCAAACTGTGGGAGACATGGATTCAATCTTTGTCACAGATTGGGAGAGGGATAGCTCAGTGGTTTGAGCATTGGCCTGCTTAAACCCAGGGTTATGAATTCAATCCTTGGGGAGGCCAAGTAAGGATCTGGAGCAAAATCTCATGGATGGTACTTGGTCTAGCTGTGAAGGCAGGAGTCTGGACTCAGTGACTTTTCAAGGTCCCTTCCAGTTCTAGGAAATAGGCATCTCCATTTATTATTTCCTATGTGACCTGGGGCATCACATTTATCCTCTTTGTACCTTAGTTTCCCCATCTGAAAAATGGAGATGCCAGTACTGTCCTACTTCATAGGGGTATTGTGAGGATAAATACATTAACAATTGTGGTGTGCGTAAATTGATTTAATACCCTTTTTCAGTGTTGTCTGGTGATGTAGCTATGTGTCTTCCATTCCTTTTCATCAAAGTAACACAACATATGCATGTGAATAAGTAGGAAAAAGATCTATTTGGGGGTCTGGCTTTGGTGAATTTTCATTGCAAACTTCGTCTTTTAAAATATGGAATTATCCTGTCCTTGAATTAGACTTTGCAATTTATTCATATGGTAGATCATGTTGCTTGCTAATAGAAATAAATTACACTGTGTTGCCGCTCCCTGTCCATAATTTGTTTATTTTATATGTGCTTCAAATATATTGACTCATTCAATTGTGTATTTTCAAGAACCATATGGATATGTTCTGACACCGCTGTTATTTCTTTCCTCATTGTTTAAAACCACATTGTCTGCTTTTATGAGATTTAATTTGCATTAGAAATTACATTTTCGTGCGAACACTTGGCAGATAATAATTACTGCTTAAACTGTCAGCTAAAATACGCCCAAGCTATGGTTCCCATATCTACTCTCCACATTCCTGTGTTGTCCATTTACAGCAAATAATTATACTGAGGCTCTTTTGTAAGTCAGCAGGAGGCAACTGAAATGGATGGAAACCAAAGGGAAGAGGTTAAAAGAAAAGTGTGCTGGGGAACTAATAGTCCCAGTGGCCCCTGGGCAAGAGGTGGGGGAAGCTCCATGACCTGGAAGGAGCAGGGTCTCAAGAGGAAGGGGTGGAGCTGGAAGTAACCAGCCTAAATCACACCACACTGGCCCCCAAGTAGCCCGCAGTGATGCCCAAAGCATGGTGATTCCCCGCAGCCCTTAAGTGCTGCCTGGAGCATGCAGTGTGGCACTTTGCCTGGGGGCCTTTAAATGACCACCAATGGTGATGGCTAGGAGCCCTGGATCACTTTGAATCGCTGGGCCCCAGGGCAGCTGCCCACTTTGCTTCCCCCTGTTGGCAGGCCTCAGAGAGTATGTCTAGACTGCATCCCTCTGTTGGCAGAGAGATGCAGATTAGGCAGGTCAACATTGCAAACGAGGCAGGGATTTAAATATCCTGTGCTTAATTTGCATAAAAATGGCTGCCATAGTTTGCTGACTCAGCACTTTGTCGACAAAAAGTGGCAGTCTAGAGGGGGATCTGTCGAGAGAGAAAGCCTTTTTCGACAGATCCTGTAAACCTCCTTGCAGGAGGCATAAGGGATCTGTCGAAAAAGGCTTTCTTTCTTGACAGATCCCCCTCTAGACTGCCACTTTTTGCTGACAAAGTACTGAGTCGGCAAAACGCAGCAGCCATTTTTATGCACATTAGGCGCGGGATATTTAAATCCCTGCCTCACTTGCAATGTCAACCTGCCTAATCTGCATCCCTCTGCCAACAGAGGGATACAGTCTAGACATACCCAAAGGCTGTGTCTACACTGCACCCCTTTTCAGGGAAAAGGGATGCAGACGAGATAAATCGGAATTGCAAATGAAGCGGGGGATTTAAATATCCCCCGCTTCATTTGTATAAACATGGCTGCCGCTTTTTTCAGGCTCGGGGCTTTGCCGGAGAAAAGCGCCAGTCTAGACGGGATCTTTTGGAAAATAAAGCCTTTTCCGAAAGATCCCTTATTCCTCTTAAAATCAGGAATAAGGGATCTTTCGGAAAAGGCTTTATTTTCCAAAAGATCCCGTCTAGACTGGTGCTTTTCTCCGGCAAAGCCCCGAGCCTGAAAAAAGCGGCAGCCATGTTTATACAAATGAAGCGGGGGATATTTAAATCCCCCGCTTCATTTGCAATTCCGACTTGTCTCGTCTGCATCCCTTTTCCGGAAAAGGAGTACAGTGTAGACACAGCCATAGTATCCATTAATTTGTTAGTTTCATTGTTCTTTCCTCTCTGATTTTGCCATGGCAAGACCTGGGAATTAAATACCTTTTATTGGTTTGTGCACTGGCCTAACTCTGCTCCCGACAGATTCAGTACAAGTTTCCCCATTGACTTAAGGGGAGAAGACAGAGGTCAGTGCTGAGTGTTTTAGAAAATCCCAAACTGGCTGTTCTCCAAGGTTTTGAATGAAAATGAGGGAGTTACATTTGCAAAGCCACTTTGGAGATTTCAACACCCAGATCCCTCGGGGGGTTGTGTAGAACTTAAGTGGCATGTAGGCCTTGCATTGATCTTCTGCACAGGGGTGATTAAAGCTACAGTGCTCATAAAAGGTGCCAGGATGATCCATATAGAAATCCTTTCTTAGGATGGATCCCGAACCCGTGGAAGACATTTGGGAGCCTTTTCTTTTATCTTCATGGCCTTTTCTCAGGGCCTGTATCCACCCACAGAACAAGTGAAGGGTTGGCATGCTTCACCCACACTTCCCAGCTGAGCTTTAGTAGGGAAAAATATCTTTAGGGGTGCAAAGGAAATGCAGTGTCTGTGCCCCATTCGTGTCCTCTCTGATGAGCCTGGCATTGACGATATCCATTAGTCGGTGTGGCAACCGCAGCTTTGTGGTCTCCTGGATAAAGATCATGTTGGAATTTGACCAACTCCCATTAACAGTTTTCCTCAATAAATTGCCGAAAGGGGTGTCAATTAGTTGTGACTTTTGGGCACTCCCAACGTGTTCTGGTTTTGAAGCAGCAGAGATGTAGAGGGGAGATTCTCACGCCCCCATTGCCAGCATTCTGAACCAAGCCCAAGTGGAAAACATAGAAATGAGCAGCTGAGTCTCTGGCTACAGTAGAAAGGAATGATACTTTCTGGGAAAAGCTTGAGGGAATGGATATCATTTCACTGAATCTCCCGTATGATGTGGTCCTTTTTAGGGCTCTGGTCAGGTGGGTTTCAGGATGTAAAGAATGGCAGTGGAGCCTGAAGGGCAATATGCATTTGGGCCCCCTGACAAGGTGGAGGGTGGCTCCATATTCCCAGAATTGGCAGAGCCTCAGGCAAAAGGGGTTGGACTGGAACAGCCAGACCTCAGAGTCTCCTGGAGTGCACCCCTTACCCATAGAGCTGCCTGGAGCACACCACATGGGGTTCTGGCAGTGGGCCTGGGGATCCAGTCACTGCTGCTACTATGTTGGCAGCCGCCAGGAGCCTCAGGACCTTTAGAATCGCTGGGCCCTGGAACAGTTGTCCTCTATGTCCCGCCTCTCCCCCCCCCCCCCCCATCGACAAGCCTGTATATACCTTAGGTCCTACCCAGTTACGGTTCCAGTGAGGTTGAGGGACAATGTCATTTGAACTGCTCAAAATATCTCAGAATTTGAAATTTTCATGGCCAAAAAAAATGGACACACAAATGTTTGCCAAGTTTTCACAATTTTTATCCATTTTCAGCTGATTGCAGAGAGTGTAAGAACAAAATTAAAATTCACAACGCTGCTGAATTTTTTCATTGACATTTCAGTGTAATAATGGAGAGAAAAATCATGACGCTTTCCCCACGTTTTCTCCTTATTGTTTAACTAGCCTCTAAAAGCAACATTGGAAACTAGAGAACATGTGGAGCAGTGGTTTTCAAAGTAGGGGTCGTGACCCAGTACTGAGTTATGGAATGCCAGGCTCTGGGTGGCTTTGCTGTAGGGTGACTAGTGGGGGTTGCTAAGGCAGACTTCTTCCCTGTCCTGGCACCACGGATGGCCTGCACCTCAGATGGCCTGCTCCACGGATGGCCAGCAACAGTCCAGCTGCCAGGTGGGAGACCACAGGCCTCCACCCACTGCCCTCCTCTGGCTCTACATTCCTGGCACATCTCTGCCTAGGACTCTGCACTTGGCTGCTTCCGGGGCACAGTGTGGTCTTAGGTGCTAGGACAGGCAAGAAGCCAGCCTTAGAATCCCCCCTGTTCTGTTGGTTGTGGGTCACTGGAGATAAGCATGCACCCAGCTCAGGGCGCCAAACACTTGCCCCAGCCCTGAGTCCCCTCTTGTACCCCAAACACCTCATTCCTAGTCCCTCCTCCCCCGGGAGCCCACACACTAGTCAAAAGAGATAATGATGTTGTGTCGCAATCATCAACAATTTTCTTGAACTGGGCCATGAGAAAAAAGTTTGAAAACCACTGAGAATAAATGTTTGTGTTTTCTGGCATTTCTATCATAGATGACTTACAATAACAACAGCACTGTAATGCTGTGTTTGGAAGGAGCAGTAGGTCTATAGTGAAGAGCATCTCTATGAAAAGAAGAGGCACGTGAAATGGAGAGAACCTGGAGTTCAGAAAAACTCACAAGCTGAACGCCTGACAGTAAATCCAGACCCTGCAATGAAGGGGTTAAAGAGAGGTCTGATTCCAATCTGAACCAGCCGCAAAACACACATGTGCAAATTGAAAGATGTAAATCTGATTTCACAAGTCTAGACATAACCCGTCAGCTCCTTTTAGCCTCAGTTCTATATTGACGTTTAGATTTAGTTTTATTTAATGAACAGACAGTTTGCCCCCCTTCATCTTTAATTCTGATTTTATTTAATATGATCCCACATTGGATATCCATGTTGACTTTTGGGGGCATACAAACCCAAACATAATGGACTTCAGCAAGCAGTTTCCTGTAGGTTTTTAAGAGGATGTTATGAAAATTAGAATTGCATCTTTGATCCTCATTTCATCTCGAGGCATCTGGCTTACAATGTTCTGCTTGGTGACATTTCTTTCTTCCAGTATGACTTTGATAAACACTTTCTGTAGGCTGCTCGCCCTTTCCATTTCAAAGCATTAGGGTTATTTACTACGGGCCTGCACACTTTCCTATTATTTTCCACTAGCCTTTGTACCAAATAAGTTAGAAACCAGCACCAGTTTTGTAGCAGATTGATTATGTGGCTGCTGATGGCTGCTTCTTTTGGTAGTTTTGAATTTCAGTTCAGAGTAAGAAGACCTGTGCAAGTCCTATAAAATTATATCTTTTCTACCTTTATTTTCCTCTTGCACATGATGCTTTTATTAAGGTGATATAGTATTTTTATTTGCCGTGAAATCTTAGTTCCACAAAACTAATTTGGTTCAGATGGCAGTACCTGACACATGAATTTTTAAGAACTTTGACGACCTACAGAGCAACCAAAATTCTTTTAATGCACCTTTATCCAAAGAGACATATTTTATGGTTGGTAATATCTACTATATAATAATTATTTTGTATTACAGTAACGCCAAACTCAGATCTGGGCCTCATTGTGCCAAGCATGAAACACACACATTGTAAGAGAGACCTCCTTCTCCTGAGGAGCCTTCAGTCAAAACAGACGAAGAGCAGAAGTATTTTATTCCTTATTTTACAGGTGGAGAACTGAGGCATAGGGTGGAGGGCAAAGAGGGCAAGTGCCCCAGGAGCTGGCAATTCAAAGGGCCCTGTGAAGTGTGCTGCAGAGCCCTGAGCAGTGCTAAGGGTGGAGAGGCAGTGCAGTGCAGGCAGTGCTGAGGGCTGGCTGCTCTGTCCCCGTCCCTTCCGCCTGAGGCCCCGCCCCTTCTGGGCGTGTGGAGCCCCTCCCCACCTTGCTCAGAGGCCCACAGTTGCCTTGGGAGACCAAGTTATTTTCCCAAGGTCACTCAGAAGGTGTGTGGCAGAACTGGGAAAAGAACTGAACTCTCTAGTGCCCTAGCCATAAGCAGAGGACATCAACCCCCTTTGCTGATTTCAGAGCCTACGTTCCAGCCCAAGCAGGAAAATCGGTGCTGCTATTTTTCACCCAAGGGTGTGAAGCGGATTTAGTTGCTCTGGGCTCTGATATTCATTGATGCGGCTGCTCTGTAGCTGGACCCGGAGGGTGTGTCTAGACTACATGCCTCCGTCAATGGAGGCATGTAGATTAGCCAGATCGGCAGAGGGAAATGAAGCCGCAATTAAAATAATCGCGGCTTCATTTAAATTTAAATGGCTGCCCCGCTCTGCCGATCAGCTGTTTGTCGGCAGATTGGGGCAGTCTGGACGCGCCGCGCCGACAAAGAAGCCTTTCTTGATCGGCACAGGTAAACCTGGTTTCACGAGGCATACCTGTGCCGATCAAGAAAGGCTTCTTTGTTGGCCCGGCGCGTCCAGACTGCCCCGATCTGCCGACAAACAGCTGATCGGCAGAGCGGGGCAGCCATTTAAATTTAAATGAAGCCACGATTATTTTAATCGCGGCTTCATTTCCCTCTGCTGATCTGGCTAATCTACATGCCTCCGTCGACGGAGGCATGTAGTTTAGACGTACCCTGAGAAAGGGCAGTGAGATGAGCCTGTGATGGGAAGGAGGAGCACAGGAGTTCAGTGACCACAGTGAAGTTGTTGTGGATTATTTTAATATAATAATTTGTCTCCATGAGAACTAGACACCAACAGTGATAGAAACTGAAGCCCTATCAAGGTTACCATTTCCAGGTCAATGACTGCCAGCACTCACCACAGCGTAGAATATAATTGTCCTATCTCAGATACTTCTATTCAGGTAAATGTTGACTTTGGAAGACTTCCTCAGGCATTTTTTGTCTCTAAGGCCACGTGTGCACTATATGGAAGACTGCTGCTGCTGTGATCGATCTTTCAGAGTTTGATTTAGCAAGTCTAGTTAAGACTTGCTACATCAAACTCAGAGGGTATATCTGCTGGTGTCCTGCTCTTACAAAACATTACATAGTTGGGTTGTGCTCTTTCCACTGTGTTTAAATGAATGTGCCTTTATGCAAGTCTGGTTTATTGCATGCAAGTTTTAGCTGGATTGTTGTCAGGGTTTCAAATGTCAGTATAATGGAGCTGAATAAATGTCCATCTTCTAGGGCTGTAAAGTATAAAACAATATCAGTAAAAACAACGAGTAGTCTGGTGACATCTTAGAGACTAACAAAAATATATTGTACAACCCATGAAAACTTATGATACTATATATTTTTGTTAGTCTGTAAGGTGCCACAGAACTACGTGGTATTTTTAAAGTTACAGACTAACACAGCTACCCCTTTGAGACAATACCAGTAGTTTTTCCCAGGACAATATTGTATTACCTTATCTTACTTATAAGACTCCCATTCCCATATTAGCTGTATCACTCCATCCTTGCATAACAAATTTCCAGCACAAAAAGCAGGGATATTAATAAAGCGTGAGCACAATCATTTTACCCTGAGAGTGGGTACCTGGGGAGACAGTCGCAGAGATGTTTTTGTATGATGGCAGAAGTGTGAAGAGCTGATGGTTGTTTGTAGCAGCACGCTGCTGGGGAGAGTACAAGAACCACAGTTGCCAGGAATTAGTAGGAAGCCAGTCCTAGTTGAAAATGGCAGGGCTGTGTATTTTTCATTGTGTGTTTCAGTGCAGATAAAATTAAATCTGACAGCGGTGATGTTTTGGCTTAAAAGTGTCTGACTTTTTCATGCTTCCAGAAAAGACTGGTGTCATACAAACAAAAATGGTAAGTGATCACCATTAAAAGCTGGGAAATTAACACTAGCGTCCGGTAGCATGGCAAACTTCACTAGACGCCAAGGGTATGTCTACACTACAAAGTTAATTCGAACTAACAGACGTTAGTTCGAATTAACTTTGATAGGCGCTACACATACAAACCGCTAGTTTGAACTTAATTCGAACTAGCGGTGCGCTTAATTCGAACTAGGTAAACCTCATTCTACGAGGACTAACGCCTAGTTCGAATTAACTAGTTCGAATTAAGGGCTGTGTAGCCACTTAATTTGAACTAGTGGGAGGCTAGCCCTCCCCAGCTTTCCCTGGTGGCCACTCTGGGCACCACCAGGGAAACTCTTCTGCCCCCCTCTCGGCCCCGGAGCCCTTAAAGGGGCACAGTCTGGCTCGAGCCGGCCACCCGCTGCCACCCAGCCCTCCGCCTCTTCCCGGGACCAGGCTGGCGGCTCCCGGGAGTCTGCCCAGGTCCGCAAGAGGCGGGCGCCCGCCTGGTCTACTGCAGACATCGTGGACCTCATCCATGACCTCCGCTCTAGGCACAGGAAAGTGGCCGTCTCGGGCAGGAGAGCTGCCAGCCTGGCCACCCAGGAGCAGGTTGGCATGAAAATCAAGGTGGTCCACTGAGACCACCCCCAACCTTGAGCCCTGAGCTTAGAATGGCCGTACTGGGTCAGACCAAAGGTCCATCTAGCCCAGTAGCCCGACAGCGGCCAACACTAGGTACCCTGGAGGGGATGGACCAAAGACAATGACCAAGCCATTTGTCTCGTGCCATCCATCTCCAGCCTTCCACAAACAGAGGCCAGGGACACCATTCCAACCCCCTTGCTAATACCACTCCATGGACCCAACCTCCATGACTTTATCTCACTTCTCTTTAAACTCTGTTCTAGTTCTAGACTTCACAGCCTCCTGCAGCAAGGAGTTCTACAGGTTGACTATTTGCTTTGTGAAGAAGAACTTTCTGTTATTAGTTTGAAGCCTGCTACCCATTCATTTCATTTGGTGTCCTTTAGTCCTTCTATTATGGGAACTAATGAAGAACTTTTCTTTATGCACCCTCTCCACACCACTCATGCTTTTATAGACCTCTATCGTATCCCCCCTCAGTCTCCTCTTTTCTAAGCTGAGAAGTCCCAGTCTCTTTAGCCTCTCTTCATATGGGACCTGTTCCAAACCCCTGATCATTTTAGTTGCCCTCCCCTCTCCCGCCCTCTCTCTTCCCCTCTCCCACCTTCTTTTCCCAGGCTCCCCGAGTTTTGTTCAATAAAGAGAGTTTCTATTTTTGAACACGTGTCCTTTATTTTGTACATCAGGAAGGGGGGTTAGGGAGGGGTAAGTGGAAGGAGGTGAGGGAGGAATGGGGTACGAGCCCCCAGTGGGGAGGACTGGGGTGGCTCTGCAGGCTCCTCAGGGTGGAAGCTCTCCTGCAGCCCCTCAATAGCCCCCTCTCCCCAGATGGCAGCCTGCAGCAAGTGCAGCCGGTCTGATGGCCAAGTGCTGTGATGTGCCAAGTGTGGGCACTCAGGGCACTCCAAGCCAGGACTGCTTTGCAAGCGGGGTACCCCTGAGAACTGTCTGTCCGGGGTGGGGGTCGGGTCCTTTTAAGCACAGCCCTCGGCTAGCCTGAGGCAGCAGCTCCACACTCTAAGTCCTAATCTGATGCCCTGCCGGCACTGCTTCCGGCCATCCTTAACGTCAGTTCAGGGTCCACTCAGTGTGGACATGCTAGTTTGAATTAGCAAAACGCTAATTCGAACTAGTTTTTAAGTCTAGATGTGCTAATTCGAATTAGCTTAGTTCGAATTAACTAATTCGAACTAAGTTAGTTCGAATTAGTGCTGTAGTGTAGACATACCCTAAGACTTTCTGTTCAGTTTCCTAGAGAGAGCTTCTAAATCAGGGGTCCTCAAACTCCTGGCCTGCAGGCCCATCCCAGCAAGAGTAATTGTGCAATCTGGCCTGAAACTCCCGGCAGGCCGGGGTGGGGTGGGGAAGGCTGTACTTACCGGCCATGGCACCTCGTCCCCTGAGGATGCTGCTTTGGGGATCAATGTGGGAGGGCCCTGGCACTGCAGAGAGGCATTGCACCCTGCCTGCACTCTCCACAGCAGCACCAGCCACGGAGGAAGTAGAAAACTCTGCTGCACTAGGCTTCCCCTGCTGCCACGGGGAGTGGAAGGGAAAGGGGACATAACTGCTACTACCATTTACTTGGGGGGCCAGATACCTTGGAAGGGAGAAGACAGGGTGATGGTGAGAAGGGATGGGGCTTGGAGGCCGGTAACGGACAGGCTTCGCGTGGCCCACCTGAGATGTCCGTTATTTTCTGAATTTTTCCCCGGCCAGAAGGTGAAAATGCCAGGCACCTGGCAACCCTACAAACACTCAGCGCCCAGCCTCCCTCCCCTCCCCCCCAGCCACCGCCTGGTCCCCAACACCCCCAGCCCCCTGACCCTAGCCGCCATGCTTACCTGGTTCCACAAGGCTGCCAGCACAAAATGGCTGCCGGCCAAACGACCTAGGGGAAGCAATGCTTCAACAGAATTTTTTCCTGGTGTTTTTTTTATGGGGGCGAGGGGTGTTTGGTATTTTTGTTTCAACCATCTGTCAACCCTAGTTTTCTGCATTCCCTAGATGACAGCGTGGTGTCCCCACCTTGCTGCAATCAGCTGTGGAGAGTTGGGAATGCAGAATACGCAGCTTTTCTGGTCTAGGAGAATATTCATGAGTCTCAATATTTGGAAGAGGCCATCAGCAAGCCTGTAAGATTTTTCCCACAACAGGGAAGCCTGGAATAGAGACTTCAAAGTTTTCCGGGTCAGCCCTATGATTATCTGAAGGCTTTGGTTGTTCCATAATCAGGATTTATAACTACTGGGCTTATAACATCATGCTGATCATGGAAAATACTTGTCAAAGTCCAGAGTCTCCCAGGACCTATTACTGCTGCATTTGTGTGGAAAGGGATGGTGTTTCTGACCTACTGGCTGGTTGTATAAAGCTCTGTAGGTGACCTACATGCAGCTAAAAATCAAGTTCAGATTTCTAGCCATTACCTTTCCCACAAGGCCATCCTCACTGACCAACATTGACCAGGTAGAGGGCTCATTAAAACTGTTCATGCAGTGGGAATGAGGGAATACCCTGAATCAGGCAGTCTGTCTTGGTTACACCAATCCAAGGAAACAGGACAAATATTGTTCTTGTGGACTGGGGTCTATGTGTAAGTTTTGTTATGTCCTCTCCCATTTACGATCTGCTAACCTGAGATCAGTCAGCTTTCCTAAAATTTCAGTAGCAGCATTTCCACAGCACCACCCAGGCATTTATTACATTTTAAAGAAAATTAAATGTTTCATAATTTGTGGGAAACTTAAATTTTATTATTCCCCTGGCAAGCTTTATAGCAAAAAATATAATTAGATTATTTGAAGATCCAAGTACACATTTTTAAAAGTTGATATTTCACAATAGGATTTCAGTTCAAATGTTTCTCTATGGCTACATTAAAGCTAGTTCTGTTTCAGAGTTAGAAAATAAACTGCCTTTATACTAATGTATTGAGTAATAAAAAAGTTGCCAATAAATTGAGCCAGATCCTTAGCTTGTGGAAATGTGCTGCAGGTTCACTGAAACAAAATGCAACTTTGCCACTTCACACCCACTGAGGATTTGACCCGTTAAGTATAAAAATGTAAATGACAAGGCAACAAAATAGAAACAGCTTGATATTAATGAAAATGTGCACAAAGTCTTTCATCGTTTCTAATGCCTCTTTACCTAAAAGAAAAACTGCTTCTTTATTCAGTCATATAGCAAGATAGTGCAGAATAAAATAAATGTCTCCAAAGAAACAACATGTTGTATCTAAACCCCAAATCTTTCATAGAATCATAGAATCATAGGACTGGAAGGGACCTCGAGAGGTCATCGAGTCCAGCCCCCCGCCCTCAAGGCAGGACCAAGCTCCGTCTACACCATCCCTGACAGATGTCTATCTAACCTGTTCTTAAATATCTCCAGAGAGGGAGATTCCACCACCTCCCTTGGCAATTTATTCCAATATTTGACCACCCTGACAGTTAGGAATTTTTTCCTAATGTCCAATCTAAACCTCCCTTGCTGCACTTTAAGCCCATTACTCCTTGTCCTGTCCTCAGAAACCAAGAGGAACAAATTTTCTCCTTCCTCCTTGTGACACCCTTTTAGATATTTGAAAACCGCTATCATGTCCCCCCTTAATCTTCTTTTTTCCAAACTAAACAAGCCCAGTTCATGAAGCCTGGCTTCATAGGTCATGTTCTCTAGACCTTTAATCATTCTTGTCGCTCTTCTCTGTACCCTTTCCAATTTCTCCACATCTTTCTTGAAATGTGGTGCTTTATTCCTTAACAAGTGTTTTGGATTTCATTTAACTTGTATTTGTGCTTCTTTTTAACTTTTTTGTTTGTTTTTGTAAATAATCAAGTGAAGGAACTTACTAAAAAAAGTTTGCAGAAACATCACATTTTAAACAATTACTAGAAACTGAGCTGGTAAAATATGGAAAACATACCTACATATTTTTCACACTTGTTATTTTTTCTTTGTTTGAAAATCATAAATATATTTTTTAATTATTTAATTGGCTTGTAAAACTTTCAGCTGCTTCTACTGAACCTATTTGCAGAAAGGGAATTTTTAATTCATAACTAAGAGTGTTAGAATCACGTTTCTGACCATGAAAAGTAGTCCCTACTTATCCAATGAGGAAACAGAAATGTAGCATGTGATATATTGGTCTAGTCAAAGAAGCTCCAATTTTTAATATGAAACACTCTTACTCAAGCGACAATCTGCGAATCAGCTGCAAAAATTATGAATGATAATTTTGAATAAAGAATAAATACAAGAAAATTATGATCTCGCAGCAATGGTCATGGTGACAGGTGGCATTTTTCAAGCAAGTAATTATGCATTGTTTTATCAGCTCCTGTCATAATTAATTTGAAATGAACATTGCTGCTGAGCAGAATAGTTTTGCTTCATGTTCAGGTGATTATCACTATCACAACAGTATGTTACTGCATTAGAGCCTAGTTCAGTTGCCTTTGAAGTTAATGGGAGTTTTAATATTGATGTCAATGTGCATTGGATCAAGACCTTCATGAGGGTCTGGATAAATGGCTAGGCCCTTCAGTGTGATTGGGAGACATGCCCTTTTTATTGGGGATGCAGCTGGACAATTAGCCCCAAAACAAAATGGTTACAGGGCACACCAAGGATCAAAAGACAGCTCCACAGTGACAGGAAAGCCCAGCTCATAGAAGTTAACCAGGAAATGTAACTATGACTGATTCAGTTTTAAGGTGTCACAGAGTGAAACAGCCCCTTCCAGGGAGTTGGGCAGAGCTTCACCTGTGACTAAATACCTGGATAAAAAGTCTCAGAGGGGTAGCTGTTTTAGTCTATAGCTTTTAAAACAACGAGAAGTCTTGTGGCACCTCAGAGACTAGCAGCTATATGTGGGATCATGAGCTTTAGTGGGTAAAATCCACATAATCAGATGAATTGGAGTGGAAATAACAGAAACCAAGGGGTGCGTATAGACTGGCAAGATTTTGCGCAAAAGCAGATGCTTTTGCGCAAAATCTTGCCGCCTGTCTACACTGGTCGTGAGTATTTGTGCAAGAACGCTGACTTTGTACTGTACAAAATCAGTGGTTCTTGCGCAAATACTCCGATGCTCCTGCTCAGGGATAAGCCCTCTTGTGCAAGTATTCTTGCGCAAGAGGGCCAGTGTAGACAGCCAAGTTAATTTCTTGCACAAGAAAGCCCAATGGCTAAAATGGCCATCGGAGCTTTCTTGCGCAAGAGAGCATCTACACTGGCACTGATGCTTTTGTGCAAAAGCAAATCATTTGCACCAAGGTACATGCCAGTATAGACGCTCTCTTGCACAAATACTTTTAACTGAAAAACTTTTCCGTTAAAAGTATTTGAGCAAAATCATGCCAGTCTAGATGCAGCCAAGGTGTGTGTGTGTGTGTGTGTGTGTGTGTGTGTGTGTGTGTGTGTGTGTGTGTGTGCGTGCGCGCCTTAGGAGGAGCCAGGCAAAAGAACCACATTTACCTGGTTTTATTCAGATTGATCGATGTTTGTGTTTGAATTATAAGCACATCCCTGGGAAAGGGGAAGGAAATAGTGTTATTGATGGAAGATGCATTGCTGAAGCTGGCGGGTAAGTTGGTTGGCTGGCTGGTTTACAAGGCCGTAGGGGAACTGAGGCAGAGACACGTGTGAAGGGGCATTCCACATTCTTTATGGGAATATGCTTATGGATAGGAATACGACGTAACTGGAATATGCTTTATGTGAGAGATCATTGGAAAGGTTGTAGTCTACCGTGTATGACTGGCCCATCAGAGTGTATGCGTCATTTGAAGTTAGAAGTATAAACCTCTGCTGCTAATATAGTCATGCTCAGTGAGAGCCATTAGTAAAGGCTGGACCTCCTGGTTCGGCACTCTAAGGACCTGAGAGGTTCCAAAGGAGGGAGTTTGCCGCACCGGGGAGGTTAGGCCTCAGACTCTCCCGGGGCTCCCTTCCTGGCCACTTGTCCAGCCAGTGCCCTGTCCCTGGACTGCTGACAGGGCTCCACTCCAAGCTTCAGCCAGCAATGGCTCCCTGCCACCAGCCACATAGGCTTCTTGCCCACAGCTGGCAAGGCTCATCTCATTAAGGGGGGACATGATAGCGGTTTTCAAATATCTAAAAGGGTGTCACAAGGAGGAAGGCGAAAATTTGTTCCTCTTGGTTTCTGAGGACACGACAAGGAGTAATGGGCTTAAAGTGCAGCAGGGGAGGTTTAGATTGGACATTAGGAAAAAATTCCTAACTGTCAGGGTGGTCAAATATTGGAATAAATTGCCAAGGGAGGTGGTGGAATCTCCCTCTCTGGAGATATTTAAGAACAGGTTAGATAGACATCTGTCAGGGATGGTGTAGACGGAGCTTGATCCTGCCTTGAGGGCGGGGGGCTGGACTCGATGACCTCTCGAGGTCCCTTCCAGTCCTATGATTCTATGATTCTATGATTCTATCTCCTGGCTGGTGGGGCTCTACACCCCCGGGAAGCAGGGGTTTCCTGCCCCTGGCCAGGGGGTTCACTTCCTGGACAGCAGGGCTCCCTGCCTCCAGCCACCAGAACTCCCCACCCAGGCCTGCTCTGGCTGCTGGCATGCTGGCCAGGCTCCCCGCCCCCAGGCCACTGCCCTCACAGCCTGCCTGCTGCCAGATCAGCTGAGCTCCAAGTCGCTGGCAACCTCTGTGTCTGGGGCTCCCTGGTTCACCAACATCTGTGGTCCCACAGAGGTTCAATCTGTAATACCCAAGGAATTTAGTGGCCCAATACTCAGGACAATGATCTGTAAATATAGGGGTTTTGACTGTAAGCCTGGAAGGAGGGGATATGATAAGTCCTATCAGGACATTTGTCTGTGTCACCTGATGCTAGGATCCATCTTGGATGCTGTGTCTTTCCACAAAAGCAGAGGGAAGGTTTAGACAGCACAAAGGATTCCTGCCTTTTGCAAAACCTATTTAAGAGTGGGGATTGAGGTAATCTTGGTTGCCCCACCCAAGATAATTGCTGGACAGAATTAAGACTTAATTGGGCAAAGGAATTGGGCCCAGTCTGTAAAGATTCTTAGACCAACTTTTAGGGAGTGATATTCATGTACCTAGTTGCTTTAGTCTATTAAGCTTAGTTTGCCTTTTTTATTGTGCTTAGTAACCTACTTTGTTCTGGGTACTCTCTTATGACCATTTAAATTCTACCTTTTATGCTTTATGCTTTTGTTTATTAAAAAACCCAGTGTAAAATAAGTGTTACCCGGGAGAAAGGAGTCAGTGCATCTCTCTCTTTACATTGAGAAAGAGGGTGAATTTCATGAACGTTCCTATGTACAGCCTAAGACGGATTGATGTAAGGTTCAGCTCCCAGAAGGACTGTGCACTTAAGTGTTGGGAAGAGGTCTCCTAGGGTATGTCTACACTAGCTCGTTAGTTCGAGCTAGGTAGGCAAATGAGGGCAACTGGGGTGGCAAATGAAGCCCGGGATTTAAATATCCCAGGCCTCATTTGCATCTTCCCAGGCCCGCCATTTTTATATCCCCTTTAGTCCGAACTCCATGCCCGCAGCTACACGCGGCACGGAATAGGTAGTTTGAGTTAGGATCTCTAATTCGAACTACCGTTACTCCTCATGGAACGAGGTGTACCGGTAGTTCAAATTAGAGATCCTAATTCGAACTACCTACTCCATGCTGCGTGTAGCCGCGGGCACGAAGTTCGGACTAATGGGGATTTTAAAATGGCGGCGCCCTGGAATATGCAAATGAGGCCCAGGATATTTAAATCCCGGGCTTCATTTGCCACCCCGGTTGCCCTCATTTGCCTACCTAGCTCTAACTAACGAGCTAATGTAGACATACCCCTACTGTGCAGCTTACCGAGTGTGTCTGCAGCCCTGAGGGGTGTCCCTGTCCTTCCGTTGCAGAGCTGGGCTCAGCAAGACAGCATTACAGGGTGCACAGAATGTCAGGAAAATCGGGATGAGTATGATCTGAGCACATCAGATGACAGTCTGGAGGAGGCTCCGACCTGTCACAGCATGGTCTGATGTTGAGGTTGGGGAGACTAAAGGATGCACTAAGTTCTGTTCAGTTTCCCAGGGAAATCCCCCTGTTCTTCCCAACCCTGTTCTTCCCAACCCTGCTTTCTTTTCAGAGGGGGCCAAGTACTACACACTCTCACCTCCATTCTGTTTAGTGAAGATGAATTTTATGGACAGAATGATTTAGTAGACAGTTCAGACAGACTATCTGGGCACTAGCTTTCAAATAAATGAAATCTGTAGAGTATGTTCCTTGAATAAAATTGTCTTGATCTATACTAGGGATCAGCACGTATGGAATCAAAGTGAAATCTTATATGGGACTAGAAAGGCGGTGGTCTTTATACCAGGGTGGTCTTAAACTGGGCTTTAATGTATATACAATATACAAACATTTTTGACAGACCATTAACACCTATAATCTTGTAAATATTTGCAATTTTCTAGATCATAAATATAGCTACATAAGCAGTTCTTTCAGGACATCATTTATACTCCATTAAAGTTAATTTACAAGTTAGTGCCTTATAGAAAGAAGATATGTGTACTTTTATGTTAACTTTCTGTAAAGGGAGACTGGTGTCTCTGACAGCAATTTGTAATTCTCTCGTGGCATTCCCAGTGGCACCATTCAAAGCACTATGTGAATTCTTTTCATCAGCTCATGTTCACAGCAAACTTAATCTTCTGTTTTGAAGGCGAAGGGGAGGAGAAAAAAGATCTTAGGTCTTCAGTCTGCTTTCCCAAGCATCCAACTGTTTGTTTAGACAGTCTCCCCTGACACACATGCTCATTCGTCACAGTGCTCAGATACTTGCTGCTGAATCTTAACCCAATTTAACCAATGGAGTTTGGTACTGCTAGACTTCCAGACCTTTCAGAGGGGGAGGGAGGTAAACAATGAAGGTTTGACCCTACAGACCATGACTTTATTCACTGTAATAGTGTTTGTGTTTTGTAAAGATCAAAGGTGCACAGAACAGAAATTGCTCAGTTGTAGATCCAGGCTGAGATGTTCAAAGGAGACGAAGGGATTTAGATGCCCATTTCTAGATTTGGCCACCTAACTTTCTCTCCCCTCCTTTCCTGGTCTCCAGAGTTTAAAGGATTTGAAGAGAGTGGAGAATAACCACAAAGCTCACAAGCTGTAGAAGAGCAGACTTCAGTTGTTTTGCAGCTAAATTTTTTTCCGTTGCTGGTATTGTACAGTTAAACAAATTAATGATATAAGAAGCTGCAGGTAGCCCCCGGTCTGCCAAGAAAGAAGAGATCTGTCAATAATACACATGCTGCACTGTTTATTGTTGTGATGAAACTCTTGCACTTTTGCAAACTGTGTGCTCAACAGGGGCATGACATAGGTTCACGAAGCTTTATTCATTGAACCAAGCACCACAATTCTTCTCTAGCAAGATGGGGAGGGGAGAGTCTTGATATTTCTTACCAAATGTTTTGCAGTTGCGTAGCTCTCTGAGTCATGCCTTGGTAGCAGTATTTCTGCTAGTATCAGGAGCTTTTATTGGTGAGCTGCAAAAGGTTCTAAGGATCTGTTTTGGGTTCCCCCAAACTTTCTTTGAGATAGTGTAACCCACACACCTATTGGGGGTGGTGCACTGTTCCATCTAGTGGCACCAAGACCACTTACAGGGAAAATAATTAGCCTTTAGCTCCAGCGGTAGAGCCTCATGTACTGAACTCTAGAAATCCCGGGTTTGGTTCTGCCTGTGAGCGTCATACTAGCTCTACATGCTGGGGATGACAATTATTCCTCTTTCAAACATACCCCTTTGGCAGCTTTACCAAGGCACTGAGGGTATGTCTACACAGCAAGGTTACGTCAGGGTACCCAAGGTATCCCGAAATACCTACCCCGCATCTTTGGAACGTGTCTGCTATTTCGAAAAACAGCGGACTCGCTATTTTTCCATCCCTGTAAGCCTCATTCCACGAGGAGTAAGGGATGGCTCAAAATAGCGCTTTATTTCAAATTGTGGTGCTGTGTAGACATCGCCAAATGACAAAATAAGCTATTTCAAAATAGACTTGAAAAAAGCAACGCAATTTGTGTCGCACAAATTGTGTAGCTTATTTCGAGTATCGAGTGCTGTGTAGACGCACCCCCCCAATGTGCCCGCAAGCCCACACTTTCCAACATTTTTCAACCCACACTTTACTTTCCTACCCCTACCTTTGAAGTGCCTTGAGGCTCAATGGAAGAAGATGACCTCTGCAAGCATACGCTTAATGTAACTGATATCACACTTAGGGCCTGATATCACTTCAGTTATCCCGGGATGGGCAAATGCCACTGCTATATTTGCCTATAGGGCCGCAGATACCAGCAATCGCAGCTCCCATTGCCCGCCGGTCACCATTCCTGGCTAATAGGAGCTGTGGGAAACTGTGTCCCAGTCCTTGCCACTTCCTACAGTTCCCGTTGGCCATAGATCGCTGTTCCTGGCCAACGGGAGCTGCAGGAAGCACTGTCTTGGTCTGTGCCACTTCGTGCTACTCCTATTGGCTGGGAATGGCAATCCATGGCTGAAGGAGCTGTGATCTCTGGTACCTGCAGCCATGCAAGTAAATATAGCAGCAGCAGCCAGAGACTAACCTTGGTGAACCGCTGACAGGCTATTCCCACCCCTGAGTTAAACTCAGTGGAAAGATTCCCATTGTCTGGAGTTGGACTTGTATCTGGCCCCATGCTAAGCAGGGGGAGTCCAGTGTGCCAGTCACAAAGTTTGCGGAAAACAAATCTCAGCTGTCTACACTGGCCCTTTTGCGCAAAAGCTTTGCTCAAAAGGGACTTTTGCCTGAACGGGAGCAGAATAGTATTTCCTCAAGAAGCACTGATTTCTTACGGTAGGAAGTTAGTGCTTTTGCGGAAATTCAAGCGGCCAGAGTAGACAGCTGGCAAGTTTTTCTGGAAAAGTGGCTGATTTTCCGGAAAAACTGGCCAGTGTAGACACAGCCTAAGTGTAGAAGATAGACATAACACACCTAGCTAGCATGAGTATAAATAGCAGTACAGATGAGGCATGATAGGCAAGAGTGGTCTGAGAGTGGTCATGGTCAGAGAGCCAACAAAATGATTCCCTGTTTGAACTCATAATATTATAGATTAACTAGCCAAGTAGCTCTTCATAAGATGGGATTTTCAGGTCTCTCCTCCACGTCGGTCTTCTCTCCTGAGTCTCGATCTCTTGCTCCATCTCTCTCTCTCTCTCTCTCCTCCTCCTCCTCCTGCCTCCGCCTGTCTCTCTAAGCTCTCCTCCACCTTCCACCTCTCTCTCCGTCTCTCTCTTTCTCTTCTCCCTCTCCTGCCTCTCACTCTCTCTCCGCTCTCCTCTGTCTCCATCGGGGATGCACACTCCATGGGCGTGTATGTCACCAGCCCGCCCCCCCTTCACCTCCCACTGTGGTGCTTGGCTGACTTCTGTGCCACTCAGCTGGGCCGCTGAGCGGGAGCAAGCGGTACAAACGGCCTCTCTCTCTCTTCTCCTGCTGCCTTGCCCCCCCCCTCAGCTCTTGTCCGCCTCCTGCATCTCTCTCCATCTCTCTCTCTCTTTCTCTTCTTCCCTTTCCACTTCCCACTCTGTGTTTCTCTTCTCCTCCTCCTGCTGCATCTCTCTCACTTTCTCTCTCTCACTGTCCTCCGCCTCCTCTTCCCCTCCTCCGTTCTCCTCTCTGTCTCCCCCACATCCTCTATGTCTGCTCCACTTTCCTCCTTTTGAATCCAGTGCCCTTTCCTGGCGTCAGAGACGTATGCTCGTCCAGTCCCCGCCCCCTGGCTGTTCCCTCTGGGTGGCACTGTTGCCTCCCACCATGGCGCTCGGCTGACTTCTGTGCCGCTCAGCCGGGCCACCGTGCACGAGCAAGAAGCATAAACAGCCGTTTGGGCTCACACTCCCCATGCAGCACTCCTATGCTGCATGCAGCACAGACCCCAAACAGCCACTTGCATTGCTTGCTCCCGCGCGGCGGCCCGGCTAAGCGGTGCAGAAGTTGTAACAATGTCAAAACAGAGGGAACAGTCAGCACCCAGAGGGAACAGTCAGCGTTTCCGCATTACAGTCAGAGACATTGGGCTACTCTATATATGATGAGTGTTAGAGGCAAATTCAGGGGTTTGTGTGAATCAGTGTGTGTATTACATCTCGGAAGCCTACGACAGCTTATCTGCAGAAGGGATGAAAGATGGGGCTTAAAATATGAAAAACATCCAAGGAGCAATGTAGGTGTCAAATGAAGTATGCCAGCCCTGACGTATTAGTAATGCATAACTTATATCAAGTTTTGTATCGTGTGTGAATATGGCCCAAAGCATACAATCATAAACTGGGTGCTGAAATAGGGGTGGATGCTTACTACTGTGATAACTCGCTTGTAGTAAAGCTGAAAACTATTCAACTGAAAGTGTTAACAAAGTGCCTTAAGGTGATGAGAAGAAATAACATCGTAATGGAAACAACACATATTTGTAAACATGTGAAAAATGGCTTAGATGGGAAATTGTTTTGACATTGTTACAACTATAAAGGAGAAACAGTTCCTTCACGGCTGCTGCCAGGGTGCAGTTGCTGGCTAGGTGAATGACAGAAGACTATTTTTTCATTTATCATTGGGTACCATTTCCTGGGGTCAGTTTGCAGGAGAAGAGGATCGTGACTGTTTGCACTGACCACAGCATATGCTCACCTTGTTTCGCCTCCCGGGTACAGCATAGCTGAAAGCAAGAAGTGGCAGAGCTGTTTAACGACTGAAGGTGTGATGATACTTCTGTACGGTGCTCATCAAAGTAATGAAGAAGAGAAAGCCTGATATTTCTGAGAGAGTCCAACCAGCAGTTACCCAATGTTTGCTATAGCAGCTCTCATGCTGCTTTTGAAAATGGGAGCCCCTCTTACATTATCTTCCACCTTGGCAAATAAGCTGCTATAACTGGAGCATAGCTAGACTGAAATAAATGCCTGCTAAATGGCAATGGCAAACTATAGCGTGGACAATTGCTTGCGCATTATAATTTGTTAGGCCAGGTCTACACTAGACCAAGCAGCTCAGTTTAAGTTACGCAACTCCAGCTACACAGAATACATAGCTGGAGTCAGCTAAACTTAAGCCAAGCTTGGCAGCATCCCCACAGTGGGAGACCAATGAGAGCAAATACTCCTGTCTGCTTCCCTTACTCCTTGCAAAAGCAGGAGTACTGGACGCCAGCCACAATGCCTGCTAAATTTGATTTAGCAAGTCTTAACTAGACTTGCTAAATCAGGCTTTGGGAGATCGATTGCGCCAGCGGCAATCTTCCATTTAGTGTAGACAAGGCTACTTTTTTGGGGGTTTTTTAACTAGAAGGCTATTCTGCAATGTATATCGCAGTGCAACTTGCCTATCTTTTCAATGAATGGTTATTTCTTTTATCATCTTTTATTATTGTCAGAAGCTGGGACTGGATGACAGGAGGTGGATCATTCAATAATTGCTCTGTTTTGTTCATTCCTTTTGGAGCACCTGGCCATTGCATACTCGACTAGATGGCCCAAATGACCATTCTTATGTTCTTATCTCCTGCAGAATAGCACTCCATCAGTTTGGTAAATGACTTTAATTTTTCTATTGCCTTCCTACTGAGATGGAATGGTCAGACATGAATTCTAGAGTACCCTACAATTGTCAAATTACAATCTCATGTTGCAGATTTAAAAAGGAAAGTGGCTTTCATTATTATTTCAGGTTCTTTTGACTGTCTATTTAGGAAAAGACAAGGAGTTACATGCCTGTTACACAGTGTACTTAGTGGAATAGGACAAGCTTTTCAAAATCTTTTTTGTTTTGTTTTGTTTTCCAAAGTGTTGTTGTGCATGGAATAAGAGATGAAGAAGAATGAAAATATGAAAATAGAAGTCAGGGTATGTGGTTTCTATCCCAGGCAGGGCTACAAATTGATTCTATGACTTGGAGCATTTAAATACTCTGAGCCAAAATGTCAAAGGTATTTAGGTACCTAAATGTGCAGATAAGCACTTAATGGGTTTCCAAAAGCACCTAAGTGGGTCAGGCATCTAACTCCTATTGACTGAAATCAACCAGGTAATATCAATGGGAGTTAGGCATCTAACCTGGTTAGGAGCTCTTGAAAATCCCACCAGGTGCCTATCTGCAATTTTGGGTACCTAAATACCTTTGAATATCTGGTCCACCGCCTCCATCCCTCTGTCTCTGCCATTGTATTAAAAGTATTCTTGATGTCTTCAAATGCAATATCAACATTGGATTAGATTTCTGAGCACACAAAATGTCAAGACATGAATGTGGTAAGATAACGAGGGCCATCCACTATCCAGTTAGCTAAATAAACTCATTGGCTACGTCTACACTGGCATGATTTTGCAGAAGAACTCTTTTGCGGAAGAGTTCTTGTGCAAAAACTCTTCCAGAAGAGAGCGTCTACACTGGCACGTGCCTTTGCGCAAGAGATGTGCTTTTGGGCAAGAGCATCCTTGCCAGTGTAGACGCTCTCTTGCGCAAGAAAGCTCTGATAGCCATTTTAACCGTAGGGCTTTCTTGCGCAAGTAATTCATGTTGCCTGTCTACACTGGCCTCTTGCGCAAGAACAGTTGCGTGAGAGGGCTTATTCCTGAGCGGGGAGCATCATAGTTCTTGCGCAAGAAGTACTGATTTCATACATTAGAACGTCAGTGTTCTTATGCAAGAACTCGCGGTCAGTCAGTGTAGACAGGCATCAAGTTTTGGCGCAAAAGCAGCCGCTTTTGTGCAAGATCACACCAATGTAGACACAGCCATTCTGTCTAGCATGCAAACCTGAAATTCAACACAGCTTTGCTGAAGTGCCTTTCATCCTCCTCCTTCACCAAATTGTTCCTCACTGGTTTCATCTGGGTTCCCTCTCTGAGGAGTCAAAGCACTTTCTAGTGTTTGTGTGGGATTGAGTGCCTTCCCTCAAATCACTTGTGAGATTCGTTCCACTACTGATTTTTAGCCTTTTGTCTTGCAAAACAAACGCTCCACAGCTCCTAATCAGTACAAATTCAGACAGGTCACCACTTAACAAAGCAAATATAGGTTTAATGACAATGGGCTTAAGCAGTTCTTGTGTGTTATGTGAGGGAGTGTGTTTTACTGCCAACTAGAAGATTTACCCCACATTGCCCAGTTTCATGGCTGTTGCAGCTTCAACGGGCACAGCTGGGAAAGAGGTGCAAGTGCCCCGGTTGAGGCAGGCCCAGGTTCCTCTGCCCTCGGCGCTCCCCAGCCAGTGTGAGGACTGCAGAAAACTGTGCTCTTTCCCTTGCTACCTGATGAAGGGGAACAGCCAGCAGTGTTCCCATATGAATTGGGAGGCCCTTCAGCCCCCCCTTCCCTAATGGATGCCCAGGGGAGGGGAGGCTTGGAGCTGGGGCAGTACCAGGTGGTTTCACCTGCCTGGTGATTCTGTCTCTTTTCTGTGTGGTTTTCTGAAAAGAAATCCCATTCTGGGCAAATCCCATTTTCCTGGCACAACCAAATCCTGACCTTGCTGTAAGTTATGGTAAGAGGAGACTGCACACCAAACTTGGTGTCCTAGCTCTTACTGTTTAGGAGAGGTTCTTGGACAAACACACAAAGAGACAGACACACAGACAAACTTGCTTAAATGTGTAGTCGATTGTTTTCATTGCAAATGATTCTGTGTCTAGGGTTGCCAGGTGTCCGGTATTCTACTGGACAATCTGGTATTTGCGCTCTTTGTCCGTTAAAAAAAATCAGAGAATACAGGGCATGTGCAATGTCTGGAATGCTCTGATTTTTCTGGCTGCGCACCAGATGGAAACCTGGCGTGGGTGGGGGGAGCGGCTAGAAGGCGGGGCCATGATCGGCGCTAGGAGCCTGTGATTGCGCAGAAGCTTGGCGGGGGCAGGGGGAGTAGCTGGGACTCCTCCGCCCCCACCAGGCTTCTGCGCAATCACAGGCTCCAAGCGCCGATCACGGCCCTGCCTCCCAGCTGGGACTCCCAGGCTGGGAGGCGGGGCCGCGAGTGCTGCTCTTGGCGCATCAGAAGCCTAACGGGGGTGGGAGGAGTGGCTGGGAGTCCCAGCTGGGAGGCGGGGCCACGATCACCGGTCTGGACCCTTCAGAAGGGGCGGGAGGAGTGGCTGGGAGAGGCAGTACTTATTATCCTGCGCTCCCTTTTTTTTTTTCTTGCTTGACCAAAATACTGCGTGTCCGATATTTGGGGGGGAGGGACCATCTGGTAACCCTATCTGTATCCCTAAGCCAAGATTCAACCATCAGTTAACCAATTCAGTTCAAATCAGAACCTGCTAACCTTAACGGAAATGCTTCCTCTTTGGATCCCTGAAGCATGCATAGCCTTTGGTATCATCAATAAAGTCACCCAGAGTATTGAGCACACAGCAAACAACTGTGCAAGGAGAATATTGCAATGAATAAAGACCAGAGTCCCATGGCAAGGAGAATGCTGGAAGTTACTACCTCATTTTGGTGGATGATCTCTGGCTACCTATTCTGCCAATAATGCAAGACACACTTGTGCTATCTCCTCCTCCTTTCCAGAGAATGAGAACAGGTCTGAGTTAGTTTTCTTTTATAACATAAATTATGCCACTTCATAGATCACCCAAAAGCTGTTGTTTAATGATGAGCAGTCTGACAGTTATGCTTCAGAAACATAGTACATGATATTTATACACTACTTGCCTGCATTATCCCAGGGGACTCTGAGGTAATTTCTGTTCCAAACATATTACTTGTTTATAGCAGTGCAACACTATCGCACAGCATCACTGGAGAATAGGTAAAACTAGAGCTGGATTTTCCCATCCCATGCAAGTTTAAGATTTCAAACATCTCATTTCTCCTGATCCAGGACAAAAAGCCAATCCTTGGAAAATTTTCATGACCCAATCATACAAAACATTTAAAAAATAAAAATTAAATGGGGTGAATCATAATACTTTGCATCAATAATTTCAAAATGTTTCATTTTGATTTTGACTTTTTAACATGGTTTAACTATTTGTAATATAAATTAATTTTGAAATGAAAAGTCATTTTGAATCAAAACCAAAACTTGGCCTTTTAACAAAACTGTGGAAATGGGGTATTTTGTCAATATTGGAACTTTTTTCAACTTGGAGGTTTGTTGAAACCAACTCTTTCTCTTGCAGTTTCGGTCTCAACCAACTGACATTTTCCAGTGAAAAGAAATTAGCTAGAAAATTCCTGGCCAGCCCTAGAAAAAATAATAGTCAAAACTGTACGGCACACGTGATGGCTTTAAGCTTTCATTATAACACTAAAAAGAAAAATGTCTCTATTCTCACATCATGCATGTGAGCTAGCTCCACCACTGATGTGAATTGACATACTAGCTGAGAATCTGGCCTCTTATGCATGGGACACATTTCAATAATTGTCAGTTATCACTTTTCTGTACATGCAATTGTTCTTGCTAGGACTTGACAAAGCCCTGGGCTGGGATGCTTTAGTTGGGGTTGGACAAGATAATCTCCCGCAGTCTCTTCCAATCCTAATTTTCTATAATTCTATGATTCTTTAATCTTTGGGTCCACACCATAATGGAATCCAGGAATAATGATTCATGAGGCTTTTTTTATTGACAGTTTTATTGACGTCAGTGAAGATGAAAATGTTCTGCACCTTTGAGGATCTTGCATTCTAATACAATGATAAATGTCAATATAAAAGCTTGACAAATGTACATGGGTTGATATGGAATATTTGTACAAAGATCAGCTATTCTAGAAATGGCTTTAATGTGTGATGTGCATGCTTTGATGTGGGAATGACACAGGCAAAACGTATTTCTGGGTGAAAGAGTGGTTTGCAAATGAGGTTCTTAAAGAACTCATTGCAACCCACTGAAGTTAATGGAAAGATGCTCCTTTTTTTTTAAGGCGTCATTGACTCGTAACAGATTGAATACATTGATATGTGATTCTGTTTTTTATTAGTTTTCCTAGCACAGATAATATAAAAACCACTGATTATCTTCCTGATCACAATTTGACAGCATTAGCTAAGGTTTACTTTTTTTCTCTCTCATTTGCTCCTAGATTAATAAGACCTTTGTTATCTGAAATTTGTGAAATTCTATTATGTCTGTGTGTTATGGAACCAGAGGTGAAAATAAGTTCATGTCTTTTTTTATAAGTAACCAATAGATGTAAAAGTTCCATGATAATTACTTTAATACATCATTGATTTTTACATTTTTACTAGCAAGCTTAATTTTCACTTCATGCCCAACTATGCATGCTTTTAGATTGTGTTAGTGGTACTTATACTATTGAATAATACTAGATGGTAATTAAAGTTGGGCACGTAATTGGCAGCAAATGACTTTTGCCTCTCTGTTCCTGATTTGTCTGTAAGCAGTATAAAAAATTTTTCAAACTCATTACTTATTCAAAATGATTCACCAGGTAAACATTCTTTGTCTACTGATCATGTGCTAGCACTTCATTGTGAATATTTGATATGTTAAATTTGAACAGGGTACGTTCATTTTGCTTTGCTAAATAGGTCACGTGGTATGATTCTGTTCCTTGGCAGATGAGCCAAAATATTAGTGCCAGGTTTCTGGTGTGAACCCTCTTGTTTCTAAACATAATATTGCTTTTTAAGGGTGTGTCTACACAGCAAAGTTATTTCAGAATAACAGCCATTATTCTGAAATAACTATGTGAGCATCTACACAGCAATTTTGTTATTTCAAAATATTTTTGAAATAACAGACAGATTATTCCAGCGTCTATAAACCTCATTCTATGAAGAATAATGGCTATTCCGAAATAGCTATTTTGAAATAAGGCGTGTGTAGACGCTCCACTGCTGCTATTTCGAAATAGCCCTTCACCAGGGCCATTCTAAGTTATTCCTCCTGGGGCTCTAAATCAAGGTAGCACATCTGCATTAGGGAAGCCCGCCTCCGACTAATTTTGAGGCTTCCCTGCAGTGTAGACGTGCTATTTCGAAATAAGCTATTTCAGAATAACTATTCCGGAATAGCTTATTCAGAAATAACTGTGCAGTGTAGACATAGCCTGAGCGAAATTCAGCTCTGGACAAATGGCAAGTTCATATCCTAAGCAGTAGGACTGGTCAAAAATATTCCAACAATTTTTTTAAATGAATAAGTAGGTTTTCAACTAAATGAAAATGTTCACAAAACATGTCCTCTTTCCTTGAAACTTTGTATTTATATTCTCAGGAAACAAGAAAATAGAATGTTTTCAACCAAAAACTAAGGGTACGTCTACACTAGCCCCCTAAATTGATCTAGGGAGGCTAATGAGAGTGACCAGAATTGCAAATCAAGCCCGGGATTTAAATATCCTGCGCTTGATTTGCATGTTCCCGGCCGGTCGCCATTTTAGAAATTGACTAGCCCGAAGTAACTGCCCGCGTCTACACGTGGCAGTGAAACGGGATTCCAATTTAAAGCCCCTGATTCGAATTAGTTGGTAAACCTCATTGCAGGAGGAATACCAGCTAATTCGAGTTAGGGCTTTAAATCGGAATCCCGTTTCACTGCCGCGTGTAGATGCGAACAGTTACTTCGGGCTAGTCAATTTCTAAAATGGCGACTGGCCGGGAACATGCAAATCAAGCACGGGATATTTAAATCCCGGGCTTGATTTGCAATTCCGGTCGCCCTCATTAGCCTCCTTAGATCGATCTAGGAGGCTAGTGTAGACGTACCTTAAATGTATTTTTTGTTTGGGATCAATTTTTTTTGTTTTAATTTTCCAGAAACTGAAAAATATATCAGTTTTAGACAGAAAAAAAAATCAGTTTTCTCACTGAATTTGTATGGAAATTACTTTTTTCATTTTCATCTACATTTTTAAGAGGGGAACATTCATTTTCTAATCATCTCTACTTTGGACACATCAGTAAATTTCAAGAGCTTTTGAGGATGTAAGAGAGAAGTAATTGGTATATTTGCTTAATGAAATCTGTCAGCGTGACTATGGCTTCCCCTTATGTGAAAAGTCCCCCAAAATTACTTAAAATCATTGTTTCAGAGAATAGCCTTGCTAGGTGCCACATTCAGAAGAATATTTGTGAAATGCAAACACAGCAGAAGACTGAACACAAGCGAAACAGATGCTTTAAAATAATTAATACGTATGGATTTTTTTTTCAGTAGTCACTTCACTCTAGTGCTAATTGTGTAGGAGAATTGTTAAACACTCCATCCTATTTTATTGGATTCAAATGACAATTCATTTTCCTGATCATTGTATCTCATTTTCTCCATGTCTCCCCCTGCATTTTTTAATCCTGACAAAGAGATTCAAAATTTTCTTATATAAAAGATCAAAATTTTAGTGTGTCCAACTTCAGAGAGCTTATGGGGATCCAAGCCTGCTGATGGGGGGCGGGGGGAAAGGGCCCAGATCTCCAAGCGGCTGCTGCTAGTGGCGGCCGAAACCCGGTACCTTTAAATCACTGCTGAGGCACTGCAGGATGCACTCTGGGCAGCGTTGAGGGCTGCCTGCGGCAAGCGCAGAGCTCTCCCTCCCCCTTCTGCCGGGGGCCCCTCTCATCTTGCCCAGGGGCCCCATGAGGCTCTTGGCCCCGCTGTGGAGATCTGATTTGTTTCAGAAAGGCAAAAACCACTGCCCTCTGAAAGTCAAGCCCATTTCAGTCATCTCAGGCTGGGCACCCAAAATTCAGTAGTCACTTGAAAGTTTAGTACCAATAAACTTAGAATCATAAAAAAGTGTATATAGGTTCCATTGTTAAAATACAATAGGTTGACCAAGTGTACTAGTCGCTGCAGATTTTGTGGCAATTTTCACCCATTGCTGTTTGAGACAGCAGGAAAAGAATGAATCATCCTTGGGGAAATCCCACCGGAAGAAGAACATTCTCCATTTAGCGGAGTCTATAATAATTGTTTGGGAAAGATAATTCGGAAACGGTGTTCTCCCCAGCACCCTCTCCTCAAATAGGCCTGTGTAAAGGAAAGGGTATTGGTTTCTTGTAGGGGAGACCAATTTCTATGGTAAAAACCAAAAGCTGTCGCTAGAGCTCCTCACATTGTAGTTTGTTGTGGGATTTAGGGATCACTTGTTCTATTATTTAACTTCACATGTGTAATGTATTTCTGAGGTGCAATTGGCTCACGGCCAGGGGCAGATGACAATTTTGTGGGGCCCCGAGCAACGTAATTCCGCGGGGCCCCCCCTTTGCCATGGCGCATGCGCAGTGATACCATGCGCATGTGCAGCGGCGCCACAGCGCATGCGTGGGGCTTTTTGAAGCGCGGGGCCCGGGGCGGCCGCCCTGTTTGCCCTGCCCTATATCCACCCCTGCTCACGGCACACATACTACATGGCTCACCAAGGCACCGTACGCACATTTTCAACTGTAGTTCTTTCTTCCACATTTTGACAGTTGATTGACAACACAGAACAGCAGTGGCTTAATGATGCTAATTTTGTGTGGCTTGTTAGTTAGATTTAGTTGAGGTTGAAGAAAAAAAGTGATGTTTCCCATCTCTGATCTCGTATGTAACAGAGAAGGACCCTGTAAATAATTCAGAGGGATAGCCATGTTAGTCTGTAAGGGTGTGTCTAGACTACAGGGTTTTTTTGAAAAAACTTCCCCTGCGTCTAGACTGCTGCCATGTTCTTTTGAAAGTAAATCGAAAGAACGCGGCAGTTTTTTCGACTGCAGAAAACCTCGTTTTATAAGGAATAATGCCTTTTTTCGAAAGTGCTCTTTTGAAAAAAGTCACTATGTCATGCAAACTGTGCTTTTTCAAAAGAGAGCATCCAGACTGCCTGAGTGCTCTCTTTCGAAAAAGTGACTTGCTCTTTTGAAAGTACTGATTGTAGTCTAGAAGCTCTTTTTCGAAAGAGGCTTTTTCAAAAGTATCTTTCGAAAAAGCCTCTTTCGAAAGAGGCTTGCAGACTAGACATAGCCTAACTGGAAAACTTAAAAAAACAACGAATAGTCTTGCAGCACCTTTGAGACTAACAAAAAATGTAGATGTTATCATGAGCTTTTGAGGGCACAACCCACTTCATCTGAAGAAGTGCTCTAAACATAGTCTGGGATCGGTTTCTCCTATAAGCTATATGCTTGTGCAGCTGCTCAAGAGAGATTCCAGTACTGTCCAGCTGATTAACAGAGTGCACACAGCTAGGTTTTTTGTTATTACTGGAGGTGCACATTCACACATACCTTGGTGCACTTACAATTATTCTATACCATGGGTGGAAAAGATTGGCGGGAACATTGTCTGGAATCCATTAATATTCCTATAGGAACCAAATATGTCACCAGCTTCCCAGTGCACAGCCAGCTGAGTAGGATAAAGAAATCACATCCTGTATTTCAAATAAAATGTTGTGAGTACTTCAATTAAAGGCTCCTTTATTTAGGCATGTATAATTGCATGAGAGGAAAGGGAAAGCCCTTTCAGATTAAAACTAATTACAAAAAAGTCCCTGGCCAGAAGACAGTTTTGTTTTCTAAATTTGGTAGATCCACATGAACCATGAACCATAATCCTATACTACAGGGAAGCAATCCCACCCTATCCCACCGCCCTGTTTAATAGTTATTTATACTGTATTCTTCTCCTACAAACCTTCAACAATTACTGAGTTCCAAAACACATGTCTAGACTGGCCAGTTTTTCTGGAAAATCAGCCGCTTTTCCGGAAAAACTTGCCAGCGGTCTACACTGGCCGCTTGAATTTTCGCAAAAACTTTTGCGCAAAAGGGCCAGTGTAGACAGCTGAGATTTGTTTTCCGCAAAAAAGCCCCGATCACAAAAATGGCGATCGGGGCTTTTTTGCGCAAAAGCGCATCTAGATTGGCCACGGACACTTTTCCACAAAAAGTGCTTTTGAGGAAAAGCGTCCGTGCCAATCTAGACACTCTTTTCCGAAAATGCTTTTAACAGAAAACTTTTCCGTTTAAAGCATTTCCAGAAAATCATGCCAGTCTATACGTAGCCAATATGTACTAGACATACATAACAAGCACATGAACTATAGCAAATGTAGGGTACTCTTATTAGTACTGGTTTACATTAGAAATATTAAGCTTCTTATATAAACCCATAAGGACAATCTTTACGGTATATCCTGCACTAATCACACACAGCAAGGTACATTAAGAGCTATTAAGCTGGGGATATCTTTGTGCTTAGGTACTGGAGAACATGCTGTATTTCCTCTTTGACCATTTCCTTGCTCCTGTCACCAACTGTCCTGAAATTCAACATTCTCCCCATATACTCTGTGGGTATGTCTACACTACCCCGCTAGTTCGAACTAGCGGGGTAATGTATGCATACCGAACTTGCTAATGAAGCCCGGGATTTGAATTTCCCGGGCTTTATTAGCATAAAGCCGGCTCCGCCATTTTTAAAAGCCGGCTAGTGCGAACCCCGTGCCGCGCGGCTACACGCGGCACGGGCTAGATAGTTCGAACTACGTAGCCATTCCGAACTATCTGTACGCCTCGTTCCACGAGGCGTACAGATAGTTCGGAATGGCTACGTAGTTCGAACTATCTAGCCCGTGCCGCGTGTAGCCGCGCGGCACGGGGTTCGCACTAGCCGGCTTTTAAAAATGGCGGAGCCGGCTTTATGCTAATAAAGCCCGGGAAATTCAAATCCCGGGCTTCATTAGCAAGTTCGGTATGCATACATTACCCCGCTAGTTCGAACTAGCGGGGTAGTGTAGACATACCCTCTGTCTGATATGTAAGAACATTCCATTTTTAAATACTCTTGACAGTGTCAATATTCTCTTAGGTTGCTAGTCACATTCTCATTTCCTTTCTGACTTGTTCTTCTCTGTCTTCCTCAGGAATCAAGTTTCAAGAGATGAACTTTGGTAATGACTAGTGGTTCTTTTAAGCTTCTCTGGGTATCTTTCAGTTGACAGAAAGATTTAGCCAAACTGTGTCATTGGCCTGTAATAATGTTTTCATCAGTCTGCAGAATCACTTCTCCAGAAGGCTCTATCATATCTTTAGCATGTGCGTGTACACTCTATATTTTCAGTTAAGACATTCTTCATGCCCCTCATTTCAAACCCATGGATGGCTTGGGGTAGTAATGAGATATGTCACCAGTGCTTTGTCCACGGTGTGGTGTATCTAGATTATTCTAATTTTAGCTAATCTAATCTATGTTTTCGTATTACAATTATCACCCTAGTATGTGGCTGGCTTTAAATATGATCGCAAAAGGATACAATATTAGAGGAGAAAATCAAAGGTTGGCTAACCATGGGAATGTTTGTGCTCTCAGCTTGGCAGTATGGATACAGTGTGAGTGGGCAGCACAGCCCAGTGAATAGGACATGCATAGACCTAGATTCTATTCCTACTTCTGCCACTGATTGTCTGAATGGCCTTGGACAAGTCACTTTATCTCTTTGAACCTTTGGTTCCCTCTCTCCCATACCACTGAGGAGCTCTGATCTCAGCTGAGGCCTGTAGGTGCTACTTTGTCATGGTTAGTATTAACAGTAACAATACTGTAAATCTGTTGTTTTCAGGAAGTGATTTTGGATTTACACCAGATGAGGAGTTTTCCCCATCTGCTTTGTTCCTTTTTTAATATTTCTTTATTGGGAATGACTAGGCAAGGAATACCAGGCTTTCCTAACACAAGACAGACTATTCCTGCCATTCTACTTCCGTGTTTTTAGCTTCAAGTTGTCCATGACAATATTATGATTTTACTGGGTGAGTCTCCTCTGCTGTTACCTCTAGTGATTTCCCTATATTAAGTAATTGCTACTATCTAGACAACTGAAAAAAATGTTGAATTGTTTCAGTGGCCAGTTTTAGCCTCAACTAATTATGAGCCCCATAAGGGATCAGTGGTCCTTCTCCACTGGATTCCCCCATTCCCATATTGTAGGTTAATATTAGCCTTGAACAAAATTAATCATAGCATACAGTAGGCTCTACAACCAGCTGCACTACTGATTCTGAGAAAACATCCTACTTTCTAATATTGCTTTTCATTAAACCCAGATGGGACTCACCACTTGGCCTTTTGTTGTGGAGTGAAGTTTATTTATTTTGTGAAGAAGAGGAGGCTGTTTCCTGGCTGAAGCTCTACCTACTGGCACAGATAAGAACACCCTGGAAGAAAGTTTGCAAGCTTTTTCAAGGATTTGGAGGGCAAAAATTGACTATTATGATCCTCATTTGTTCAGTTGTCAGGGAAGAATGATTGGAAGATGAAGGCAAAAAGCTTGCTGAATAAAGTTCTGTTTGTTGAAGGAGAGTGGATAATTCTAAGATTCTCATTGGGGTCTTAATTTAAAAATAATGCGGTTCTGTAAAATGCAATCTCTGGCAAATGTCACAAAGAAATGCACTGCTGGAGTGCGGGGTGTTATGTTAGTGGACTGTCAATATTAAATCTATCTTTCATCTGAAAATCTCTTGGCCAGTGGTGAACAATAATCAGGACTCCGCTAAATGTTTTCGTTACCTGAGCATCCACAAGTACAGCCACTCTCAGCTCCCATTGGCCATGGTTTGCTGTTCCTGGCCAATGGAAGCTGCAGAAAGTAAGGTGGGCTGGGCCATCTTTTCCCACAGTTCTTATTGACCAGCAATGGCAAACTGTGGCCAATGGAAGCTGCAAGCGGCCATACCTTGCGGAGGTGGATGAAGCGTCTGGTGGCCGGCCAGGGGCTAACCCTGGAAAACCACATCCAGCCCACAGGCCACTTATTGCCCACTTATGCTCTACTCACGTTACATGCATTAATGATTTAAGCTTCACTACACTCTGTCAGGTAGATATTTTACAGTTCAGACATGGAGGCTCAGAGACTGAAAACACCAGTTTTTAAAGGCATTTACGCACCTAACTCACACTAAAATAAATGGGAAAGAGGCACCTAAAAATCTTTCAAATTGTGGCTCAAAAGTATCACATCCACTGGAAGTGTAACCTGTGTCTCCTCCCAGGCCTATTGGTTATCCCTCAGATCTCCCCTTAAAGGAAGAGATCATTGCATCTGAATCACCCTAGCAATCATCAAGATCAAAATGTGAACCTTCTTTGCAAGTGGCACTGTATTCCCTATTCCATTTTTAAACTCGTAAGTTCTCGGTCTGCTTCAGCAGTGTCTGTGGTCAATATACCAATAACAGGGTTTTCCACTGGAAAATGCTAGTTGGTCCAAATTGAAATGCTCTGCTAGAACATGTCGATTGTGATGAAATTCCAGTTGAAGACTAAACCTTTATCATCTAGGTGCTGGGGGACAGGGAGAAAGTGAAACACGCAAACAAGTTCCCTCCAAAATTCTACCTATACTTTTGGGAAAGTGTGGTTTTAACGAGTCCTGACCAGGCAGGTAGTAATGGCTGCACTCATGTGATTCCTGTTGGCAGAGGGAGTGTTACCATCATCAGAATTTTTGTATATAAGAATCATTACTTCTTCCATTTTATATGAAAAAAAGATTTGACAGAAGACAAAAAATGGGGTGCACTTGAAAGAAGAGTGGTTTAGAGTGACAAAAGATGGGAAGGAAATACATTATAATACATAGCACTTTTAAGCCCCAGGTCTTGAAGCACTTTCCATAGGAGGTCAGTATCATTATCCCCATTTTACAGAAGGGAAAACTGAGGCACAGGGCTGTGCTGGGACTGGTCCAATGTCATCCAGGAGGCCAGCATCAGAGCCAGAAATAGAACCCTAGTCTCTTGCATCCCAGTCTAGTGCTCTATGTGGCTTTGCAAATCTGTCTGGGTCACTTGACTACTATAAGAACAGGAGTTTCATATTTGCCTTTTTGTGCCAGAGATGTTGCCACCTTACATCTCAATTCAGCTGATCATCATCTAAAAAAGTAAGTAGGGACTCAAGATTGGAACCTGTCATCTCTCCTTTTGATAGCAGAAAGAGGCTGGTTCCCTGTGTTGTTTTCTTGTTTATGTGTTTCAGCTGATGACATCAATGCTGTCAATTCCAAGTCTTCAAAGGTTAGGAAGAAGGTCTCAGAAATTATGAGATTTAATAAAATGGGGGGGGGGGGAGCTATTTGCTGCCTTGTTTTTTGAATCCATTGAGAACATTTGGGTCACATTTTTTTCATACTTTCTCTCTACTAGAATATTTTTTTTAATGAAGGCTGCGGTTCTCTTGTAGATACAGGAGTCCAAGTACATCATGAAAAACACCAAATGTCACAAGACTCGGGATAAAATTCCATGCTTTTGCAATGCAGTAATTATATGCACATCCAAACCTTGTTTACATGCTGGCATTTCTTCTTTAAAGCCCTAATAGGTCAGGTGCAACAAAGTCCAACTTCCAACGGTATCATCTGTGCCAAAATTGTATACCAAACTAGTAAGCTAGTTTATCATGAATAGTGCCCTAAAAACAACACCAATTTTCGATGTCTTTCAGAACCAAGATTCGTTCTTTTGGCTGATGGGGAAAACACTCAGGGCATATTTACACTAGGAAATTATTTCTAAGTAACTAAATTTGAAATCTGCCTGACGAAAGCTCATCACCTAATAAAGTATCTTGTTAGTCTTTAAAGTGCTACATAACTTTTTTCCTTTTGTTTTACCAAGATCAGACTAACACGGCTACCTCTCTATTAAATTTGAAATAATTACTCCTGAAATAACAAAATCGAAATAGCTTGTCCCCACTACGGGGGAGCCTCAAAATTAGTCTGAGGCAGGCTTGGTTTAGAGTTTGGCTTGGCTCGACTTAGAGCCCCAGGAAGCACTGGGGAGTAATTATTTCAAGTTAGTCTGGGGAGCAGTTATTTCGAAATAGCAGCAGTGGAGTGTCCACACTACCACTATTTTGAAATCACTACTTTGAAATAAGTGTTATTCCCTGAGGAAAGCAGGAGTACAGATTTTGAAAAAAAGCAGTAGTGTGGACACTCCGCTTATTATTTTGAAATAAAGAGGGGTTAATTTGAATTAACTCCCTAGTGTAGACCAGGGCCCATAGTATAAAAAGTACTTAGTCCTCCATGGCAGCAGAGGATAAATGGTTCCTTTCTAGCATTTAGATTTCACTATGGTCTATAATGCTGGAGAAAAATCTAATGGCATCTTGAATAAAACAATATTCAAAAGCCAACCTATATTTTAAATGAATCCCAACCCTGCCTTTAAATAACCCATGATAAAATGTAGCTCTGGATTCAGATCTCAATTTAACAATGCCGGGGACGTATCATGAAACTAAAAGGGTTTCCTATCCCTTGTTACATTGTGTTGAAATTAAAACCAACACATGCTGTGCCAAAACTCAAGTGTGTTTTATTTTCTGTGGTACTGTATATGAAATAGCAGTTCCACAAGTCTGATACATGTTTTCAATAGGACTCATGTTGGACATTCAGGTGCTTGGATGCATCTCATTGCAGAATCAGGGCCTGTATGCATGTATATATCATCTGCATGTGCAAATGTGTGTATGTCTGTTCCCATATATAAAACACACATGCACATAAAGAAATAGAAACAGAAGTAACACTCCTTGGGCTCACAGAAATAATATAAGCAAAAAGATATTCAGTCAGACTTTTTAGCATTGTATGAATTCAATTAATTTTTCCTTCTATCACACCTCATAATTTTTCTGAACAGGGACTATTAATCCTTCCAAATTGTACAGAAGTTTGTGGGATAGCTGTAAGATCACCAAACTCTGACCTGGGAGGAAATGAGTTCCTAAAGGCGAAAAGCAAGTATTTTCTTAATTAAGCCACCTAAACTGCCTGCTCTTGCAAACACGTATTAACTCAATTCAGATGAACTCAAATTAGCACTTTTAGCGCAAGTGAATATGCGCTTCACTGGACCAAGTAGCCTTGTTTTCTAACTGATATTCAATCGCTTAACAAAACTTCAAATTGTTCTGCCTATATGTCTCCTGTGACACCTCGGAATAAATTAATATTAGGGTGGCAAAGTGTGAATGTTTTCAAAGTGTTTTATGTTCAGAAAAATATATTTAGCAGATATTTGTAGCAGCTTGTTACATTTTTACACATTTTTGAAAGCCTTTGTTTTGTAATGATTTTTCTGTTAATATACTGCTAGCTGGAGGAAGTTGAGTTGGGACTAACTCTACTTCCTTTCTAAAACTGGATTCCATGAACATACAAGGGGGTCGTTTCATAACCTAGCGTGCCTAGTACCTTGAACGCATGAATTAAGTGAGTTTGGTGTAAGAAAGAATGCTTCAAATAGGGATTCTCTAGCGGAGACCAAGAATTATCTTAGTAGCGATTTGAAAGATAAAGAACTCTTCTATGACTAGTGATAGAAATGTAGCTGTGTTAGTCTGGCGTAGCTGAAACAAAAAACAGGTCTATGTAGCACTTTAAAGACTAACAAGATGGTTTATTAGGTGATGAGCTTTCGTGGGCCAGACCCACTTCCTCAGATCAAATAGTGGAAGAAAATTGGCACAACCATATATACCAAAGGATACAATCACAAAAATGAACACATATGAAAAGGACAAATCAAATTTCAGAACAGAAGGGGGATGGAGGGAAAAGTAAATGTCTGTGAGCTAATATTAGAGGCGATAATAGGGGAAGCTATCTTTGTAATGGGTAAGATAATTAATGTCTTTGTTTAGACCGAGATGTAAAGTGTCGAATTTAAGCATGAATGACAGTTCAGAGGATTCTCTTTCAAGTCTGGTGTGAAAAGGTCTTTGAAGCAGGATGCAGGTAATCAAGTTGTTGAGACAATTCTCTTTCTGGTTGAAATGGCAAGAAATTGTTTTTCCTTTGTGATCCTGTCTAATGTCTGTTTTGTGTGCATTGTTTCTTTGGCGAAGTGTCTGGATGAAATATAATTTATGCTATCATGTGCCGAAAGTGTCCGTCTGCTATGTACATTGGACAAACGTCTCAGACACTTTATTGTATCCTTCGATATATATGGTTGTGCCAATTTTCTTCCACAATCTGATCTGAGGAAGTGGGTCTGGCCCACAAAAGCTCATCACTTAATAAACCATCTTGTTAGTCTTTAAAGTGCTACATTGTCCTGTTTTTTGTTTCTTCTGTGACTCTGAGCCTAACTGGAGACTGAGTTGACCCACAATATAACTTAGAGGAGCACAAGACCTGTTCTAAATTACACTGACCCTTGAGAACATGGATCTCTTATGGGATTCCCTATCACCTTGGGATCACCCAGGCTTGTCCAGAATCAATCTGTACACTTTGGGAAGAGCAAGAAGTAAGAGGCCACTCCAGAAGGTCTGAATTTGGCCCACTATTCCTGCCTTTTGGTTTGAGCTGTAGCTCTCTTCCTCCCATCTCTGGATTGCTGCCATTGGTGCCCTAACCCTGTCTTCTCTCAAATTAAAGAATATGGGACTAGAGTAGTATCCTTCTTAAGTACTTTGCTGAATCAGGGGTCAAATATGGAAGACCATACGAGGAATCTTATCTCTGCTTAGAGTCTCCTTAACCAAGCAGGAAACAGGTAAATGAACGCCTGAATCCTGCTCTGAGAAGTTGAATGGTGAAAAGTGGGAAATCAATTCAGAATCCTTCTCCCTCCCCCCATGTATTATAAATTAATTTCTAACCCATAAAAATAAAAAGAGACGCTCTAAGCATAGTATAGCTTAGGGTACATGATCAACCTCACTATAGAACAGGGATTTCCTTCTAGTCCCCTTTGGATTGCAGGAAAGAAGTTGCAACACCAGTGGTGACTAAATGGGAAATTGTAATGATGTTGAGGTCTACTAAGAGGCTGGCATAGCTGTATTTGAAAACATCTTTGGGGCTCGAGGGAGGAGATAATAGATGACCCTTTGAAACTATTAGTCTAGTTATGTAACAATATTAAAACTCTCTTCTCCAATGTATTCTGACAACATGCTGGGAGATCCAGTATAGATCTCTTATGCTTCGTGTGGAAAAGTGAACCTGAAGTTTTGGTCCCGGTCCGTATGTGAATGAACCAGGCCTTTTATCATTTCATTTATAGAAAAAATGGGTGTTTTGTTTGTCTCAGATGAAGAAAGGAAGGTGTGGTTCAAGCACTGGAGTGGGATTCAGATGATTACTTGAGGTCCCTGCTCTGCCACTGATTTCCTGTGTGCCCTTGACCAAGTCACCTAGGCTAGGTCTACACTACAGAGTTTTTGCACAAAAACTTGTGGAGCATCCACACCTCAATTGTGTTTTTCTGCAAGTAAAATACAAGAACAGAGGGGTTTTTCCAGTGTAGGTATTCCTCCTTCTACGAGGAATAACTCCTTTTTGCGCAAGAGTTCTTGTGCAAAAAGGTGTGTGTGGATGGGGACCAGGGTTTTTTTGAGGAAAAAGAGTCAATTGAAAAAAGCACAGGTGCCCTGGTGGCCATTCTGTAAATAGCAAACAGTTTCCTTTTGAGAGAGCATCCATGTAGTCTGGATGCTCTCTTGTGCAAAAGTGCATCGCTTTTTCGATGCACTTTTGCAGTGTGGATGTGCTCTTGTGCAAGAAGTTTCTGTGGAAGATCTCTTCTGCAAAAACCTTCTTGTGCAAGAAGCCTGTAGTGTAGACATAGCCTTAGACTTTCTGCCATGGTTCCCTATTTGTACAATGGGGATAACAGCAGTTTGTCTATTTAGTATATAAGGAATGTGAGGCAGTGACTGTCTCTTCCTGGGAGTATGTTTGATGCCTAGCACGATGGCCCCTGCTCTCATTTGGGTGTTTAATGATATGAAACTCACCTTAAGAGACCAGTAGTACTGGCTTCTTCTTGGGTATGTCTACACTACAAAGTTAATTCGAACTAACGGATGTTAGTTCGAATGAACTTTGATAAGCGCTACACTAGCGCTCCGCTAGTTCGAACTTAATTCGAACTAGCGGAGCGCTTAGTTCGAACTAGGTAAACCTCATTGTACGAGGACTAAGCCTAGTTCGAACTTACTAGTTCGAATTAAGGGCTGTGTAGCCCCTTAATTCGAACTAGTGGGAGGCTAGCCCTCCCCAGCTTTCCCTGGTGGCCACTCTGGCCAACACCAGGGAAACTCTATTGCCCCCCTCCCGGCCCCGGACCTTTTAAAGGGGCACGGGCTGGCTACGGTGCCCGTGCCAGGTGCAAGCCTGCCAGCACCCAGCTAGCAGACCCTGCACCTGGCACTCCATGAGCCAGCCACCCGATGCCCCCCAGCCCTCCCTCTCTTCCCGGGACCAGGCTGGCGGCTCCCGGGAGCTTGCCCGGGACCGCAAGAGGTGGGCACCCGCCTGGTCTAGTGCGGACATCATGGACCTCGTCCACGACCTCCGCACTAGGCACAGGAAAGTGGCCGTCTAGGGCAGGAGAGCTGCCAGCCTGGCCACCCAGGAGCAGGTTGGCATGAAAATCAAGGTGGTCCACTGAGACCCCCGACCCCGAGCCCTGAGCTTACAATGGCCATACTGGGTCAAACCAAAGGTCCATCTAGCCCAGTAGTCTGTCTGCCGACAGCGGCCAACCCTAGGGACTCTGGAGGGGATGGACCAAAGACAGTGACCAAGCCATTTGTCTCGTGCCATCCATCTCCAGCCTTCCACAAACTTTGGGCAGGGACACCACTCCTACCCCCTGGCTAATACCACTCCATGGACCCAACCTCCATGACTTTATCTCACTTCTCTTTAAACTCTGTTCTAGTTCTAGCCTTCACAGCCTCCTGCAGGAAGGAGTTCCACAGGTAGACTCTTTGCTTTGTGAAGAACAACTTTCTGTTACTAGTCTGAAGCTTGCTACCCATTCCTTTCCTTTGGTGTCCTTTAGTCCTTCTATTATGGGAACTAATGAAGAACTTTTCTGTATGCACCCTCTCCACCCCACTCATGCTTTTATTAGACCTCTATCCTGTCCCCCCTCAGTCTCCTCTTTTCTAAACTGAAAAGTCCCAGTCTCTTTAGCCTCTCTTCATATGGGACCTGTTCCAAACCTCTGATCATTTTAGTTGCCCTCCCCTCTCCCACCCTCTCTCTTCCCCTCTCCCACCTCCTTTTCCCAGTCTCCCCGAGTTTTGTTCAATAAAGAGAGAGTATTTTTGACCACACGTTTTCTTTATTTTGTACATCAGGAAGGGGTGCTAGGGAAGGGTAAGTGGAAGGATGTGAGGGAGGAATGGGGTACGAGCCCCCGATGGGGAGGACTGGGCTGGCTCTGCGGGCTTTTGGGGGTGGAAGCTCTCCTGCAGCCCCCCAATTGCCCTGTCTACCCAGATGGCAGCCTGCGGCAAGTGCAGCCAGTCTGATGGCCGAGTGCTGTGATGTGCCCAGTGTGGGCACTCAGGGCACTCCAAGCCAGGACTGCTTTGCAAGCGGGGTACCCCTGAGAACTGTCTGTCCGGGGTGGGGGTTGGGTCCCTTTAAGCACAGCCCTCGACTAGCCTGAGACAGCAGCTCCACGCTCTAAGTCCTCATCTGATGCCCTGCTGGCACTGCTTCCGGACATCCTTAACCCCGGTTCAGGGTCCACTTAATGTGGACATGCTAGTTCGAATTAGCAAAACGCTAATTCGAACTAGTTTTTAGTTCTAGATGCACTAGTTCGAATTAGCTTAGTTCGAATTAACTAATTCGAACTAAGTTCGAATTAGCGCTGTAGTGTAGACATACCCCTTCTTCTTCTTTTAATCCCTACAGTCTGCAGACACTATCAAAGTTATTGCTTCACTTGGACTCAAAAATTGACACTAGTTCACTGTTTCACGATAGACTCATTCATATGCTAGATTGAGGAGGGTGGATAGTTCCCAGAAACATCCCATATTGCTGCTGAATCAGAAGCTGGCAGTAGTGACACCTGCCTGCAGTGCACACATTTGTTTTTAAAGCACATTGTAGTCATTTGTGCAACTCGGTTGTCACAAACCTTAAGAACATAAGAACAGCCATACGGAGTCAGACCAAAGATCCATCTAGCCCAGTATCCTGTCTTCTGACAGTGGCCAATGCCAGGTGCCCTAGAGGGAATGAACAGAACATGTCATTATCAAGTGATCCCTCCCATTCCCAGTTTCTAACAAGCAGAGGCTAGGGACAGAATTCCTGCCCATCCTGTCTAATAAGTATTGATGGATAGATTTTTCATGAATTTATCTAGTTCTTTTTTTGGACCCTGTTAAAGTCCTAATCTTCACAACATCCTCTAGCAAGGAGTTCCACAGATTGACTGTGCATTGCATGAAGAAATACACCCTTTTGTTTGTTTTAAACCTGCTACCTATTAATTTCATTTGGTGACCCATAGTTCTTATGTTATAGGAACAAGTAAATAACTTTTCCTTATTCACTTTCTCTGCACCAGTCACGATTTTATAGATTTCTATCATATCTCCCCTTAGTCTCCTCTTTTCTAAGCTGAAAAGTCCCAATCTTTTTAATCGCTCTTCATATGGCACCCCTTCCAAACTCCTAATTATTTTTGTTGCCCTTTTCTGACAATTTTCTAGTGCTAAGAACATGAATCTGAAAGTGGATGAAAGTGTCTCACTTTCCAATAGATTCACTCACCTTATAGCTGATGAGTAAATGAATAACTTTTTTTATATATCTCTGGTGTCTTTCAGGAAACTGTTTCTGCCTTGATTTGTACTCTTTTCACGCCAGTTTTAGTCAGTGGAACTTTTTTTTCCTTCTTCCTAATCTAGAAATTGCTAGTTATGAAAAGCGTGTTAATTTCTGTTTGTAAAATGTGTTCCTATTACTTGGATGTAAACACTGTTGCATGGCTGCTGAGAATAGTCCCAACCAATCAATATGGGACATAAATTATCTCCATGAGGAGCGGCTGAATAGATGGCATAATCAACATGAAATTGACAAAATATCACAGCTGCACTTTGGCTGTTGACAGCTTCATTATTCCTACGGCATTCAACTGGGTAATTCATTTCTGAGGAATAGCAATATCTCCCGACACATCTAATGGCCTCAATGTAATTTTGCAAGCTTTTTGAAAATGAATGCGCTCCCTTATGTCTAGCTTTGCCCTGGAATGGAAAACAATTATTGCAACCATTAGCTAACAGCATTGGATCACTCATTGTTTCATCATAGGGCAGTAGCTCCAGAAGGAAACATTAGCAGTAAGTTCTGATCTATATATGGGTGGCCTTAGCAGCTGCTTTTTGATTCATAGTCACCAATGATTAGAGTCTTCAAAGGTCTGCTCGTGTTCTTTCTCACACTGATGTTACACTGAAGTATCTTCATGGACCTCAGTGGAGTCATTCGTTATTTACACTCGTGTGAGAGAATTCAGACCCCAAGTGACCACAGGAAATGCACAGGCCTGTTTCACTGAAGTCAAGGACAGGTTTTCCATTAACTGAATTGGGAGCAAGATAAGCGTCGTATGAAGTTTTAAAAAACCCTAATATTATTTGGGTTCCTTAACTCCAAATTTCACATCCAGTTTTCACCCCCTCCCCCCCCCCCCCCGTTCTTTTGAGCAATTTTCATCCTCCCTGTGTGCACAGGGCCAGACTCTTGACTGGTGTAAATTAGTTTAGCTCAGTGCATAGTCTGTGCCAGGGCTGAGTCCTGGCACTTCTAGGCTTAGAAGTTCATTGCTCTGGCACCTCCATGCTTGCCATATTACTTAAGAATGTAAAAACCATTGCTTGTGCTATGGCACAGAACTGCTCAAGCCCCGGCACCTCTTTCATTATCCATTGAGCACTGGTTCAGCTCCTTTGCCTACAGCAGCTCACAGATGTGGAGGATCTGGCCGATCATATGCAAATGATTCCAACTGAAATAGGTCGTTTGCCTGGTAGTAAAGAGTTGGACATGGTGTAATTGGGACAGCTCAGTGTATGTGCATTTCTGCTCTTCCATGGTCCGTTCTCATGCCTGTGAAGAACTGGGTGAATATTGCCACCTATTGGTTGATGACATAAAAATCTAATCTTGCCTGGTTACCTGGAGATGGAACACAACGTACTCACACTTAAGTATGTGCATTCCCATTCAGGTAACCAAAATGCTATGTATGTTATCCCCGTGCATAAGAAGAAAGTAAAAATCTGATCACTGCAATTGATATCCTGCAAAATGTACTGTTTGGCTGCTAACGTATTTATTGTCTAGGCATTAGAGGCTACTGCAGGATAAATATTATGTTAAATATGCCATTTAGACAGCAAACTAGGGAGGCCATTGTAAATGAAATACATAGCAAAACGTACCTCTTCAGACTGACACCTCGGCTGCTGGAATGTAAAATGGCTCAGTCAGCAATATGCTGGCTGCAGCTCGCCCTGTAAGGGGATCCAAAGAGGGATGTGAAAATGTCTCCACTGCCATGTATTGCTTCATTAGTGCAGTCTGTGGAAATGGAGTAGTTGGACTATTCAGCTCAACTAATTAAGCATGAAATATGGGCGGCTGGAATATTTAAATAGCTGATGTGTATATAGGTCAACCAATGGAATATAAGTCTTAATCGCCAAAGTCTAGGAACGTGTGAGTCCCTGCACCAGATCAGACAAAGACGTCTGACTGCTAGTTTTATCTTAATCCCAATTTCCTATTCTCTCTATGCCTCTTGGGCTTTTCTTCATCTTTAGAGATAAATGTAGGTGTCTCTGGAACTCATTTAACTCTAGTTCAGTTCAGAATTCAGAATAAGGAACTCTAATCCAGTAACCTTTCCTGATCGTTTATTCCATGTTTCTTATCTTTTATGAGAAGTTGCAACACAGTTATCTCCTTATGGTACTTATTCTTACTTTAATAAATGTTATTCTATGTCCTTTTATATCTGGACTCGTGATCAATGAACTTAAAACCATGTGGCAGGAAAGGTTTTCAATTCATTAATTTCAGTTCAAGTTGGCAAAATAGTTATTTTTTAATACGGAGCCTGGACAAGAAAAAAAAGTATTTGTTTTATGTTCTACCAACTATTTGCACTAAAGGATATGGAGAAATACTGAACACCATGAAAAGATAAAGACATGAGGTCAAATCCAAAAGCCAGCCTTCAAAATGATCAGTTCCCACCTAGGCTGTTGAAAGCAGAGGGATAGTAAATATTGGCACCAGAGGAGGAATCACCAGGAAATAGTCATGAATGGACCAGTTGTATTAAACTGTCATCAGACTCTGTTTTGCCCTAACGCAGCCAGAGCGAGCTGTCATCCATAGAGAGTTCCCCAAGGAAAGGACCTAGCTCTCATCCAGACCTGTCCACTAGTGCTGACTGAGGTCAAATATTTTAAATCTTTATTCCAACTGGTATCCGAGGACCCCACTCTGTGGCTTTATTTGCTTCGGTCGACTTTGTGCTCAGGCTGTGGGGTAAGATAAATGAACTACGATAGCTCAGATTTGCTTCCAAGCTAGTCATCGGACTGCATCTGCTCCTTTAGATATTCATCTGTCCCACAGGGTGGGATAAGGTTCTGCAGAAGAGAAGAAAATTGCTTTAAAAAAAAAGAAAAGGGAAGTTTCTAATCTGCGTAGTGGCAGAGGAAAAGCTGGACAATATGATCCCAGTGTTATGGACACAGTTACGTCTGATTACAGAGTGAACTGGTAACCCCACAGAGGAATCTTCTCAGACTCCACCAGTTGGAAGAGAACCGGAGGAAGACTGGGTGGGACCAGGAGCAATGTATATCAGCCCCCCTCATTGGTCCCACAGAGCCTGGGAGCAAATACACACCAGGGATGTACTCAAGTCCCTTTTCAGAAAAGCACTTACACATGCATTTAACTTTAGCCATGTGCCTAAATCTCATTACCTTGAGTAGAATTAGGCACATGCTTAAGTGCTTAGCTGAACCAGGACCTAGGTATTGTTCCTATTTTTCCTCTCATCTGTAATCTTTGTGGGAATGAGATACTTGTCACTGTAATTTACAATGGGCAGCTGCAGAAATTATTATGGTGGAACAAGAGGAGTATCAGGATATTAGCTGAAGAATAGGCAGCAAGAGCAAATTAAAATTCCTCAGAGACAAAGGCCAACCCACTGTGCTAATGTCTACAGCTGGACAAATAATTGGTACCGAATAACTGGCTGGATGAGTCTGGGCACTTTTTGTGCTTGTCCAAATAACGAAGTAGACCTCCACTTCCTCAGATTTGTGTGTTGTTAGAATTTCCTCGTGGGTGTTCTTGTGATGTTTCTTCATGTCCCACGCTCTGTGGTTGGACGCCAACCCGATTATTCTGGATGTTCAGTGTGTGGCACTTTAAATCTGAGTTGTGTCGGCCACTGTATTTTTTCTGTTTCCTGATTCAGGAAGAGCAGGACTTGAATCTGGGTCTTAGTGCACACACACCTCTTTCTCCCTTCAGCTCTCCCCCAGACTTTTTAAATGTAAATATCTTTGGAAAACTCATAATTGCTCAATGAAGCAAAATATAGGTTGACAGTCTCTTAAGCGAGATTCTCTTGCGCGGCAACATCCATGGTCCAGCACTCAAGCAGCAAGGATCCCTGCAGGGCAAGCAGAGCAGTGGGCTGCCCACAGGGAGCTGACGGCAGGGCCGCCAAGTGTGTGGCCATGGGGCTGCCTGGTGGGGATGGGAGCCCCGGCGTGTGGCATGTGGTGCATGTGCCCTGGCATATGGCTACCCAGAGCCCCAGCACATAGCTGCCCGGCGGGTTCCAGAGCCACAGCAGTGATGGCTGCCTGGTGGGTTCTGCAGAGCAGTGGGGCCAGCAGGCGGTGGGGAGCTAGCCAGTGGTGCTGGTGGCAAGGATCCAAAAATGACCTCCCCTGGTCTGGCAAAATCCCTCATCCGGAGCTGGTCAGGTCCCTAGGGTGCCAGACCAGGGAGGTCCAACCTGTAGTTGTTTACCCGTCAGCTCTACTGTATACCAATGTGAATAGGTTACTAGGCAGAGTGAGACCATCTCCAACTCTGCCACTAATTTTCTGTGGGACATTAGACACTTTGAAATCATTTTAAGCAACTTATAGTTGGAACAAGAAATTAGTGACTGTATATTCACCAGCGCATGAAGTGCTTTGTGAAATCCTAAGATAACGTTAGAAACTGATTCATTATCAGACCAAGTTACTTTTCACAGAGCTCCACTCAGATGTCTGAGATGAACTTTGATAACAAGACCAGCACGTGCTGTTCAACCTGCCAGCTGGAATAGAATCCTGACCTGAACTGAAACAAAGTCTCTTGTCCTTCCTTTTGAACATCTACACCTCTATTGCCTTGAAATGACTTTGGTCGGCTTTCGAATACTTGCAAACCCACACTGAGGCTAGGTCTACACGAGGGGATAAGTTCGAATTAAGATACGCAACTCCAGCTACGTTCATTGTGTAGCTTGAGTCATAATATCTTATATCAAATTTTGGCGTTGTCCACACTGCAGGAAGTCGACGGGACTAAGGATGTGGAGGGGTGAATAATTGACCAATCATGTAGTCATTACAATTTGTATTGACTACACGATGAGTCAATGGGAAAAGGTGCTTTGTACCGGCTTGCACTGGTCCAGGAGCTACCCATGCTGTTGCTCTGCAGTTTAAATGTAGTAGGAGTCAGGCAGGCAGGGAGCCCGGCTCCTACTACATTTAAACGGCAGAGCTGGGGCGAGGGTGGGTTCCCGACCAGAGTGAGCCAGGACAGAGCTAGGACCACTGTGGCTCTGCGACTGCGGCTCTGCCGGGATTGGGCGGCTCTTACTATGTTTAAGAGGCAGAGCCACAGTGGTCCTGCACCAGTACAAGCCAGGACTGACCAAGGTTTCTGTGGCTAGGGGCTGTTCACGGTAGCCTGAGCTGGCCACAGGCAGAAGCTGCTTCACGGCAGCATCCCTTACTCTTCTGCTGCTGCCTCTAATACCAGGGAGTCTCTGGTCCAGCACCCTCGGGTCCTGACCGGTCCCGGAAGAGGGATTTTGCTGGACCACGGAAGGTCATATCTGGCCCCCCTCTACTTCCCCGCCCCCCCAGCCCTGGATCGGCTGCCAGCATGCTGGCTGGCTTCCCTCCTCACTCACTAAGTCAGGCAGCTCAGCTCCTGCTCCACTGTGGCGTGCTGGGCTCTTGGTTCCACTGGGCAGCCTCGCTGCAGCGGACCAGGCTCGTGGCCCCGTCCAACTGTGGGGAACCCAGCTGCAAGCCTTCCACCAGGACTCTCTGATCCTGGAACATATGTGATCCTGCCAGACCATGGATGTTGCTGGACCAGGGAGACCCAGTTAACAGAGGTTCAGCCTGCAGGGGTGACACATGACAGAACGAGGAGCAACGGTCTCAAGTTGCAGTGGGGGAGGTCTAGGCTGGATGTGAAATAAAACTATTTCACAAGGAGGGTAAGTGGCACTGCGGAGACAGTGCTGGGGGGAATCAGCTTTTAAGCCAGCTCCTCACAGCACCGGCTCCCGTCCCGACCACTTGCTGCCTCTGATACAGAGGCAGCAAGGGGGCAGGGAAGTGAGTAGTCAAGTAGTTGACTCGACTGCCCAATAAGCTTAGGCTTATAGGGTGTCGACTACTTGCTTACATCCCTAGATGGAAGCACGCTCTCCCTTCAGCTTCCCTTACTCCTCATAGGAGCAGTACTACCGGTATCGACAGGAGTGCCCTCTCAGTTCAAATTAGCACGTCTTCGCTAATTTGAACCCTGTAAGATTGACTGCGGCAGCTTCGATCTTCTCTGTGGTGTAGATATGGCCTAAATGCCCCCCGCTGGTATAAATGAGTGTAGCTACATTCACTTTGATTTACACTAGCCGAGGAGTTGGCGCTGAAGTTTTATATGTGAAACCTAAATTAAAAACTTGGGAGCAAAAGGAAGTTTGATGTCATTAAGGGACTACAAGCTGAACCTCTTCTAAACTTACACTGTCTGGTCCAGCAACATCTATGGTCCAGCAGGACCATGGATGTTCCAGGACCAGAGAGTACCAGTGGAGGGCTGGTGGCTGGGAGCCCAGTAGGACGGCAGGGCAGTGGGCTGCTGGAAGCAAGTCACCAGCGGAGTCAGGATCTAAGAGCATAGCCACGGATGGACTGCCCGGCAGGGCTGGGAGTCCACCATGCTGCAATAGGGCTGCCCAGCTGGCCAGGAAGCCCTGTAGAGCCAGGCTGTGGGGCTGGCAACTTTGCACTGATCTGACTAGTGAGCCATAAGCAACTAACATGTCAGCTGCAAGCAGCAAACCTGTAGACACTAAAAATAATTGTCATGCTAGTCAGAGTTCCCTGTAAGCTGATTGGCAGAGCACCTGCAGCTGCCCATGTGTTTCTCTTGATGGTGCACATCTTCATATGCCTCACTGCACATAACACAATTTATTCCGCACACACATGGAAACAATTAGAGGGGATATTGGTGCTAGCCTTCGTCAATGCAGACCTCTCCTCAGCTTCACTAGTGTGACGCAGTATTCCGTATGCATTATGAAGACATGGTTATGATATGGATGATATGATATGAATGTTTCATAGGTAATACATTTTTTCTAGTTTATTATTTAATCCAGTTTATGTAATTTCTAACGGGAGTGGAAGGTGAGAGGCTGCGCCTACCTTCCTTCACGTTGAGAAAGGAGATGAACATTCTCTAACTTTGGATTTGTACTTCAAGCGGGTTGGATATCTGGGTTCTGGGGCAAATCCCCTTTGATGAGACTTCCCAGATGTGATCTCAGTGTCTGTATTTCTGCAGGTGGTGGTGGGCCTGCCTAGGAGCTTTTCTGGCGGAGGCTTTAGTGCCTGGCTTAGCAAGACAGAGTTTAAGAGGGGCCCAGGCTGGCAGAATAGGTTGACTCAGTGGTATCCCAGCACCTCATTTGGCACCACAAGGGCCCCAACCTTTCCCAGCTAGGTTTACAGACATCTGACACCAAGTCTCAAAAGATAAATTCGTGTTCTTAGAATCATAGAGTTGGGAAAGTCCTCAGGAGGTCAGAGAGTCCAACCCCCTGCCCAAAGCAGGACCAATCCCAACTAAATCATCCCAGCCAGGGCTTTGTCAAGCCATGACATAAAAACTTCTAGGGATGGAGATTTCACCACCTCTCTGGGTAATCCAGCCTACTGCTTCACCACCCTCCTAGGGAAATAGTTCTTCCTAATATCCAACCTAGACCTCCCCCACTGCAACTTGAGACCATTTCTCCTCGTTCTGCCATCTGTCACCATTGAGAACAGCCTCTCTCCATCCCCTTTGGAAACCTTCTTCAGGGAGTTGAAGGCTGCTATCAAATCCCCCTTCACTCTTCTCTTCTGCAGACTTAATAAGCCCAAATCCCTCAGCCTCTCCTCCTAAATCATGTGCTCCAGCCCCCTCATCATTGTTGTTGTTCTCTTCCTCCATACGACTCAGCTTCTGCCTAGCAGATTAATGAAGCTGTAGTTAGTTGAAGGCCATGATCACTGTTAATTGACCCTAATCTGAGGATCATAGGTTTGACTATTAACCAGAGATGGGCTCATGCTGCAGAGCTCTGAGATCCACTTTTCAACCTGCCTGAAGTCTGGTTGGGAGGGCTTGGTGCAGGCCCAGCCTTAGTGTCATAGAATTTATAAAGATTAAGAAAACCTGATTTGATCAACTTCACTCTTGTGTTTGCAGCCATGGGGGCATATAACCATTCAGCCCAGAAGTCAGAGTTGTCTTCAGCTGTCCAGCCAATTCTGCTGCAGGCTATGGAAGGACAGACCCCATTTCCGGTGGGAGCATAGGGACAGGTTTTGCTCTGGTATAAGCAGGACGCCACCCTGCAAGAAGCTGGGCACTCTCAACTCTTCTTTGAAGTGGGTGAGACTCAAGCATGCCCACCGTCTCCCAGAGGGTGTTCAGCTGAGTAATTCCACTGCATCAGGGGGGTTACTCCGAGCTCACACTGACAGCACCCACAATAGTGCTTTTATGTTGCCTACAAGAAACCAGAGGGCAGGCTAGTGGTATCTTGAGGCCCATGCCTGTCATGCTGACCAGTACGGTTTCATTTTCCCTTGTACCCCCTTGTTGGTCTGTTTGTATCCATCTATTGTTTTAGACTTAAAATTGTAAGCTCCTTGGGGCAGGAGCTATCTCCTTCCATGACTGTGGCTTCTCAGTGTTATGATAATACAAATAATAATAACAACACTAAAATTGCTATTATAGACAACTGATCATTACATATCTCAAAATGGGCCTCAGAAACGGTCTTTTTATTTTTTTTCTGTTGCTAGGTGCTTTACTTTCCTGGTGGTTTCAGTGGAACCAGCCAGGCAACCCCCCAAATGCAGAGTGCTTTGCTTGATCTTCTCTGTTTATCTTCAGTCCAACACATATCCACATTTTTAGCATTCTGAGGTTTGGTGCGCTTGTTGCACATTCCGACCTTGTAACATTATTGCTAGGTTCAGTGGGATCCAGGTGTGTAGCCGACAGACCCTGGCCGTCGGCAAGTGGAATGGAACCTGGGACCTTAGGAGCTAAAGCAGTGATATTTTTTTTAAAAGGAGAGGGTTTTGTTTTTTTTGTGTACAGTAGACGATGTAAAAGCTGTGTAAGCCAGAGGCACTGAGACCCCAGAGAAGAGAGAGCAAAGTCCGCTCCACCTCCTTAGCTAAGGAGCCAGCTGGCTTTTAGCTCATGTCTCAAACTCCCAGCCCATAGGTCAGCCTCAACTGGAGTGATTGCACAATCTGGCCTGGAACTCCCATCTGTTATAGGCTCCTAACCCCCACCCCTTCTTGCCATTGGCCTCCCCCCTCAGAACCTCATTCCCAAGGATGTGGCTTCAAGGATCATGAGTGGAAGGGGGGGGGCAAGGTCTGGTGTAGTGCAATGACAGTGCTCGTGCCTCCACCTCACACTCCCTGTGATGTCAGGAGCTGCAGAGAAGTGGAATGCACTGAACGAGTGCACTTGCTCACTCGGCTCCTGCCGCCACACAATTCCCAAAGCTGCATCCTTGGGGATGGGGTCCCATGGGGGGGCAAAGACCAGAAGGGGCAGGGCTTGGGAGCCAGTAATGGATTGGCTGCCTCTGGTCCACTGGGAGTCCTGGGCCGGATTGCACAATGGCTGCGGTCGGGGATGGCCCACGAGCCAGGAGTTTGAGATCACTGGGCTAACACCATGAGCCTCTGCCACATGAGCTAGAAGTCAACTGGCTCTTTGCTAAGGCTGTAGAGCAGACTTCAATCTCCCTTCTTCGTGAGCTAAGTGCCTCTGGGTTACACAGGTTTTACATTCTCCACTGTACATTTTTAAAAAACCCAACCCTCTCCTTTTTTTTTTTAAAGGCGCTGTTTGTCTACAAGGCTGTATTATCAAAATCATTTAAAATTAATTCATAGGGACCTGTTGTAACTGAAATTTAAGTGGCATTAAAGTTGTACTTGCTGGGGGTGGGGGGCAGTTAACTGGCTTAATAACCTTTTAAAGATAACCTATTCATGCTGGGAGCTTTGAAATGATCTTGCAGATGTCCCAGAGCTATATGGATATGGTTGCTGCTTTTGTTGCTATGATTGCAGACTGCTGTATTGGTAGCTTGACAAAAGAAGGAATTGTACATCATCTGCAATCATGAATTCCTGGACAAAGTATAGGGCTTGGATTATTTTTCTCTTATTGATTTAACTTAGAACTAATTGTTTTAAGAGGTCTGCATTAATGTCTTTTTGTTCCTACTGAGTGACAAGTGATTACAATTCCTGTGTTGTTTACTCTGGGCAGTGATTATTTGCTCTACTTGCATGCTGTGTTGATCAATTCTTAGAGATACAACAGGCTAAAAGCATACAGAAGTCATGGCATCTTTGACTACAGAAACAAGAGCCTTAGATACCAGTCATTACTGTAGTTGCAGTGCTAAGAGTACAGGTAGTGTTAAAACATCAAACATTTTACTTCACATGTTTTATAATTTGCTTATCTTTTATTGTTTTTGTTTTGGATTTTTTTTTATTTTATTTTTTTGCACTGAGATTTAATCAGTGATCTTGGAATTCAGTAATTGCTTCATTTTTATTCATTCCTACAGTATAGGAAACAGGTTAATCTGTCCAGGAAAGAAAGCAAAGTCAATGTGAAATATTGAATGAAGATAGTGGACAATTACTGCCAACTTATTCCCATTCTGAATTGTACAGCCTACACTGGTAAGTTAAATTTAATTCTCTAACTCATATATTCTCATGCTAGGTGTTGGTGAATTAAATCACTTAATAAATGTGTGTTTTATAGTTATCTGTTTATGTATGGTTTTTTATCAAATCTTGCAAAGTTAACACTTCCAGATCTATGCTGTATTTATGTGGTGTACCGATGTATACAGTATGTTCATATGTGTATAATCGTCGTACACCTTTATGTAATTCAGGGATTTGTTTCCTGTTTGCAATGTGATTTTAGAAACGGTGCATGAATATTTGAACAGTTGTTTCCCCAAGATGAAATAAGACGCTTTCCAGGATAGGTTATCTAAATGGATTTTATCTGAACTCTCCACTTTTAAACACATTCCTATTAGGTAAGGTTACGTTAATAGTGCCTGGGGGTGTGATCAGAAACCTGATTGCATGTATTAGATGGCATTGTGCCCGGCATGAAACATACGTTGGGACACTTTCCTTTTTTAATTGCAACATGCTATTCGAGAGTGATAATAAATAGCAGAGTCTGCATGCGATGGCTATTACTAGCATAAAATGTCTGCAGCAGACTGCCCGGTGATTCAGATATTTATTATCGGAACCATTTTTGTTGTGATTTTTAATTCTTAGAAAAGTGGGCTACCAATGGTATTGGTTATGCTCAGTTAGGATGTGAGCAGCTGCTTTGCATACTCCCCTGCAGAGCTCTACCTATGCCTCCAGACCTGCAGCACATTTATCATCGTAGCACTCGATTGACTATGACAGGTGATAGCCAGCTAGGTCAGCTATTGTGTTGGCTATTGTGATGTGCCCAGAGATCTATTCAGAACAACTCGGAAATCACCTACACTCATTTAATTTGTGACCTAAGTGAGAGAGGGGCTGAGTTTTCCGGAGCTGACAGTCTTAAAGGTATCGACCCCTGTGTTCCACCTAGCACCTAAAGGGTCAGCTGCTACCAGTTTAACTCTAGCAATCCTCCGTCCTTCATTGCAGCACATCTTCAGTTGTCCCCGTGTTAAAACATGAAGATGCATCTAACGTGCAACTTCAGTGACAATCGTGCATGTTTTGCCGTATCATCTGATGCAGCTATGAAAGCTAACCTGGGTTTCTGATCAAAGGAGCATAAAATGCTCTTACAAAATTATTATAAAACGGTTACCGGCCAGTTTTAATCTCCTTGTATTTGGATCCGCTTTGAATCACAGAATCATTTGAGTTAAAGATGGAAAAGACCCCATAGATTATCAAATTAATTTCCTTCCCAGGGCAGAATAGTTCTGAGACTTTATTGAGTCTAGATTTCATCAGTTCCCTTGGGAGATAGCTCTCCAGCATAATAAGAACACATTAGAAGCTGAACCTCTCTAGTTTGGCACTTTCTGGCCTAGCAACATCCATAGTCCAGCATGATTTTAGTGAGCTGAAGGTCCACTTATCATGGGTGTGGCTAAGTTTTCTGTGATCCCATAAAGTTTGTTTACATCTACCAAACATGGCTCGCAGTGTTTTGTGCTGTTATTTAGCATTAATTTACCCCCAAATATCTTCTAAGAGCCCAGTAGGCAGTGGAAGTGTTGGTAATGCTGCTAGATAATATTGACCTCCCACAACTAGGCAATTTCTCTGGTTCGGCACCTTTCAGGAGGTCCTGAGAGTGCCAGACTAGAGGCATTCAACCTGTACTAGAAAGTTTTACCCAATATACACCATACATCCTTTCCTTTTTCTCATCTTATCACTCTTTATTACAGATCTTATTGTGCTGTTCTAAATACAGTAATCTTCTGTAGTATTTCACATTTTACAAACATTGTATGAATATAGTGAGCAGGACTCCAATGAATTTGCATTACATTATTCCCAACCATTACTTGACTGTTGCGTGCTTAGTTCATGCAATGTTTGATGTACCACTGTTCATATCTAAAAATAGCACTTTGAACAGTTTTCAGGTCATTGGTTACCTCAAATTGGATCTATGTGGGTACTATACTGTTGCCACATAAAATAGATACTGTCACTGAATCACTGCATGTTTTATACCTATGTTTAGTCAACCTCCTCTTTGACCTATGTCTCTTTGGATAAAGAGAAACACCCATGTGGTTCTATGGTCAGAAAATGTATGTTTATCATATATGTATAAATAAAATATTCGGTATCTTTTGTATCACATCTTTCATCAGTGGATCTCAAAGTTCTTTACAAGTGAGCCATATATTGTTACCCTCATTGTACTGATGGGGAAACCGAAGCAGAGAACAGTTAAAAAAACTTATCCAATGTCACCCCGCAAGCCAGTGGTAAAACCAAGTCTCCTGACACACCATCTAGTTCCTATCCATTGGGAAATCCTTCTTTGCACCTCCATATTGGTTTTAAAGATCACCTGTGGCTAAATCGTCTCTGGGTAATTAGAGAGACAAGTTGGGCGAGGTAATATCTTTTACTGGACCGACTTTCTAGAGACAAGCTTTTGATCTACACAGAGCTCCTCTTCAGCTCTGGGGAAGGTACTAAGAGTATCACAGCTAAATTGAACAGACAGACTATGTGCTAACTACTTAGGCTAACCAAATGGACAGTTCAAGGTGAAGTAGCCAGTAACTCATTTTCCACCAACCTCTTCAAGGTCAGCGTCAGAAGCAAGCACCCTACGGACCAGGACACGCCAACCTAAAGTGGCACCAGACGCTGCCAGAACAACAGATGCAAACCCTGTGCACACATTTCCACTGCTGTAATGATCAACTCCTCCTCCCCCAGAAGATACCTTTCAAGCTCCATGGGTCTGACACATGCCTATCGCCACATGTGATGTACTTCATCCAATGCACTACATGTTCTGATAACAACGATGGGGGTTGAAACCAGACTAGCACTACATTCTGGAATGAGCATGCACAGTAAAGTGGTAAAAGATAAAAATATCCTATCGTGTGGGTGAACATTTTTTTCCACGAAGTGAGTGCTCTGGATCTGATCCCTCAGTCCTCATCCTCAAAGGAAATCTGCACAACGCTTGCAAAAGGCGAACCTGGGAGCTCAAATTCATAACTTTACTAGATGCTACAAACCATGGCCTTAATAAAGACACTGAATGTCTGACATATTGCTGCAATGTGTAACTAGCTGATCATCCTTTTTGTCCTATGACTGCAGGAGTGTAAATGGGCCACTTCACCTAGAATGACCCCTTAGAATAAGGCTAAACTATGTATTCCATCTTGTATTTAGTTGTGACACTCAGGATACCTTTCCCAGACCTGAAGAAGAACTCTCTGCCAGGGGTGGCAAGTTTGCAGAAATTTTGGTGGTACTCAGAGTGCCCAGAGTCCAAACCTTTCCCCCATCCAAAATCCCTCTCCCACACCTGCCTAGTGCTTTGGAAGGCAGTTTGGTTAGCAGACTTCCTGTTTCTGATGTACGTTAAAAAAATTGCTATTACTTTTTGAGTTCTTGGCTAGCCGTTCTTCAAACTGTTGTATTCATATGTATATGAATCTTCCTAATCTTATTTTCATGCTTCATTTGCCAGACTTTATGCTCCTTTCTATTTTCCTCACTTTGGATTTAACTTCCATTTTTTAAATGATGCTTTTTATTTCTTATTGCCTTCTTATACTTGATTGTTAAGCCATGGTGGCACTTTTTTGTTCTCTTATTTTGGTTTTTTTTTTTTTTAAATTTGGGACATACATTTAAGTTAAGCCTTAATTATGGCATCTTTAAAAAGTTTCCATGCAGTTTGCAGGGATTTCCCTTTTGACACAGGATACCTTTTAATTTCTGTTTACGTAACCTCTTTATTTGGTGTAGTTCACCTTTCATCCCAGCTGAGCTGGAGGCAGAGGAGCCAGCAGCTGGGAGAGCAGCCTGGACTGGCACCTGGGAGTGCAGTCCCGACCGGGGCCAGTGCAGTGGGGAGCGCAGCCCTGGCAAAGCAGGGGGCAGTGGTGCAGCAGGGAGCAGGGCCGACAGCCAGGAGGGGAGCCCAGACCTCCCCTGGTCAGGCAAACTCTGTGGTTTGGGAGTGCTCAGGTCCCGAGGGTGCTGGACTAGGGAGGTCCCATCTGCATTTCCAAGCGGTCTAGCTATATTCACCTCCTGGACCAGATCCTATGCTCCACTTAGGACTAAATCTAGAACGGCTTCTCCTCTTGTGGGTTCCAGAACCAGCTGCTCCAAGAAGCATTTAAGGTGCCAAGAAACTTTATCTCTTCATCCCGTCCCGAGGGGACATGTATCCAGTCAATATGGGGATAGTTAAAATCCCTCATTAGGATTGAGATTTTTATTTTTTTATAGCCTCTCTCTAAGCTCCCTTAGCATTTCTGTCACTATCACCATCCTGGCCAGGTGGTCAGTAATATATCCCTGTGGCTATACTCTGATTATTACATCATGGAATTGCTATCCATAGAGATGCTATGGTACAATTTGCTTCTTTTAAGATTTGTATTTAATTTGATTTCTTTCAAATACAGTGCCACTTCCCCACCAGCATTCTGTGCTTCCAATATATTTTGTACCTTGGTATTTCTGTGTCCCAATGATTATCCCCATTCCACCAGTTTTTATGGGTATGTCTACACTGACAAAGTTGAGTTAAGATACACAACTTCAGCTACATTAATTGTGTAGCTGAAGTCGAAGTAGCTTCACTCGGCTTTTGGTGCTGCCTACACCGTGGGTAGTTGAAGGAAGCACACTTCTTTCAACTTCCCTTATTCCTTGTGAAAGCAGGGTACTGGCATCGACTGGAGTGCCCCTCTCCATTCAAATTAGCTATCTTAACTAAACCACCAATTTGAACCCTGGAAGATCGACAGCGGCAGCTTCAATCTTCCTCCATAGAGCAGACGTACCCTGTCATGCCTTGTGTCTATCAGGGATGGTCTAGACAGTATTTGGTCCTGCCATGAGGGCAGGGGACTGGACTCGATGACCTCTCGAGGTCCCTTCCAGTCCTAGTATTCTATGATTCTATGCCCGTTTGTCAAAATCCTCCTTTAATATGAGGTACGCTAGTTCCCTTATATTATTATTTAGACTTCCAGCGTTTCTATATATGCACTTTAAAAACTTATCATTTTTTAGTTGTCTGCCATTACACAATGGCTACGTCTACACTGGCATGATTTTCCGGAAATGCTTTTAACAGAAAAGTTTTCCGTTAAAAGCATTTTTGGAAAAGCGCGTCTAGATTGGCAGGACGCTTTTCCGCAAAAGCACTTTTTGCGGAAAAGCGTCCGTGGCCAATCTAGACGCGCTTTTCTGCAAAAATCCCCCCGATCGCCATTTTCACGATCGGGGCTTTTTTGAGGAAAACAGTACTGTGCTGTCTACACTGGCCCTTTTGCGCAAAAGTCTTTCGGAAAAAGACTTTTGCCCGAACGGGAGCAGCATAGTATTTCTGGAAAAGCACTGACCATCTTACATGAGATCGTCAGTGCTTTTCCGGAAATTCAAGTGGCCAGTATAGACAGCTGGCAAGTTTTTCTGGAAAAGCAGCTGATTTTCCGGAAAAACTTGCCAGTCTGGACGCAGCCAATGTGATTGGATGGTACCCTTTTTCATTAGACTATTACTCATCAGATATTACCTGTGTTTTATCATTTTCCGTCCTTTCCTTTTTACTAGGATATAGAGAATCTTTATTAATAGACCTTCCCCTAAGGGATGTCCCTATCCAATCAGTGTTCTCCACACCTGTCAGCTTTCCCCAGCCTTAGTTTAGATTTTGCTCTACAACCTTTTTTAAGTGCCAGCAATCTGGTTCCATTTTGGATTAGGTGGAACCCATCCTTCCTGTGTAGACTCTCCTTCTCCCAAAGTTTCCCCAGTTCTTAATAAATCTGAACTCCTTCTCCCTGCACCTTTGGTCTCACACATGTGTTGAGATCCTGCAGTTTTCTTCTCTCCTTCCCTATGTAATTGGTACCTACATTTGCTACAACCACAGGCTCCTTCCCACTGGATGCGATGGAGGGGACCTTCCTGCTGCCCCTACAGATATCCCTTTCCCCTAAACCTGGACTCTACAGTGTGTTATTTTGCAGGGAGGGAGGAGAAAAGGAGGAACTTTTCGCACTATTTCTCTCTATTGCAAATGGAACAAATAATTCCAGTAACCGTAGGTTTTATTTTTATTGTAACCTCTGTACAATGTTACAAGGTTCCTTGGCCCAGAGAGTGGAACACTGGGCTGAAATTAAAGAGACCTGAATTCTGTGCCTGCCTCTGCTGTGTGACCTAGGCAAGGGTCCTGATTGTGCCCAGTGCTGGTCTTACAATGGCGTTAGTGGCTCCATGGTGCTGGGCCCATGCTTAGAAGGGGCCCTGGCCTGCTCCACTTGCCCTGTGCCCTGAGACCCTGCTTACAACTTGGTCCTCTGCTGCCTCTTCATCCCAGCCACCTGCTTCTCTCTCTGCCCCAGCTGCCTGGGGCTAGATCCCAGTGCACCTCTGTCTCTGGGCAGTCTCTGCTCCCCACCACCTGTGCCACCCTGCCTGTCTCCCTGGAGCTGAGCTGACCAGTCTCAGCCATAAGTGTGGTGGCTTGGTTGGGCACCTCCAAGCAAGTGGGTTTTGAGCGACTTCAGCCTGGCTGATCGTGCCACTCCTGAGGGCTGGAGTAATTCCCCGCCCCGGGCAGGACCAGCCCTGGCTGGCTCATGGCTCAGCCACGTAGACACAGTCACCTCCCAGGTGGGCCAGTGAGTGCGGTCGGGTGGCAGGGTGTAGGGGAATGCCCTTGAGGAGAGGAGGCATGTTGGCAACACAGGGCTAGGTGGGCCACTGGGTGCCTGGCAAATGCCGTTTTATAAATAGCGCCCTTGTGCTGGTTTGGGAAGAGCAGGGTCACCCCTGCCAGGTCATGTCCCTTTGCCTCTGGCTGGCCCCTCACTCTGGGGACTGGCCTCCCCATATCATGCTCCATCACCCCATGGGGCCCACAGGTACATTTGGTGCCAGGCCCACAAAAGGCTAATCTGGTCCTGATTGTGCCTCTGTTTCCTGTCTTCCTCCTTTGTCTCCGCTATTTAGATTAGCTCTTCAAGGCAGGGCCAGTGGCTCTGTGTTTTGTGCAAGTCCTTAGGGTGACAAGGCCATAATTTCAGCTCAAGCTCTGGGCTCTATTAAAATACCAATTGATGATAATAATAATAATGAAGAAGAAGCCAGGTAGCGTCTGTTGTATGCCGGCTTCTCACTGCTCCTCCACTCCAGGGCCATCATGCTCAATGAAAGACGATCCTTGAGAAATTAGGCGGCCGGCTTTGCTTTGCCTCCGTTTTTTGCTCATTAGTTGCCGGGCTGCTGCTTATTCTGTTTGCACACACTGGAGTGCTGATTTAATGAGGACGTCTCGTGGTCCCAATTATCTCGATCTCTGGGCATGTGCTCATCATTCAGAGGCCTTGTCTATTTGTAAAACCTCGTTAGCCTGGGAAATGTGTGAGGTGATTTGTAAATGGGCCTGTTTGTGTTGAGACTGTCGGCTTTGCCACCCCTTCACCAGTGGGCACGGAAGACTTAGATGACTTGTGTTAGCTGGCACCAAGCTTTCAACTTACAGGCAAATTAAAGGCAAAGAGCAGCCTCAGTTACAGGGCAAGAAAGGGATTGCCCCTTCCATTTATTGTCATAAAAGCTTCTCTACTAAATTGTTAAATCCTGATTCTGTAATCCTACCTGTTCTGGTTGAATTTAGGGACTATCATCATCACTTTACAAATCTCTCTTCCCAATTCTCATTTAACCCAAACTGCACCTTTTCCTCCCCACGCACACTTAGTTCCCCGGGTATCAAACCCACATTTTGGAGTTCTTATTCTCTGTTGGTTGCATTGGAGTCTACATATCCAGTGTTCCCTGTAAGCTGAGTGCCTGGATGGCCACCCAGGAGTGATTCAGGTGCCACACAGCTGATTAGCAAGGTGCCCACAGTTGACAGCACGTGTATTGACTGGTGGTGCACATTCACACATGCCTCAGGGGACATCATAAAATTTATTCAGCACATGGATGGAAAAAATAGAGGGAACATTGTCTACATCATATTCCCACCCATTGATATCAATGGGGCTATCTCTGAAAGAAACAACTCACCAATGTAAAGGATCTAAAATGTGGCATTTCATGTTCTTGGTGAGGGGTTGGGTTATCTGTAGGACAGTCATTCACTGCACAAGTCTTGATGTGTGTGTTATGACAAAGCGTTTTGAATGGATGACGTTATTGTAGCAAACCCATGACAAACGGCTACGTTATCCTCTCTCTAGGAACAGCCACGTGAAAATGACACAGCAAATGCAGAACTTAAACCTTTCGCAGACGAAAAAGAATAGTGGGCCATCTTCTCCGAATGCTGCTAAACGGCTGTATCGCAACCTCTCTGAGAAGCTGAAGGGGAGTCATGCATCCTTTGATGAGGTGTATTTCAGGGCAAAGTCAGATCGACTCAGTCTCCGAAAGACTTCGGTGGTAATTACTTCATTTTTAATAGCTGTCATATTAGCTAGTTTCACCTTGACCTTGCTTCCCTGTTGTACCCCTTCCTGTAGATTCCTGTTATTGCTTTTGATTCCTCTGCTTTGTTTTAACTACTCAATCTTCAGGTGCTTACTATTCCCAGTTCTGCCTTCCTGTTTTTCCCTTTGATATTTCCATACCCTCTACTCCTTGTTTCCCACTCCCCTACTCTCCCCTGCCCCCGCCGCCTTCCCTTCTCCCCTATTTATTTTGGATCTGCACAGCCTAAACTCAAAAGTCCGGTCATCTGATGAAGTGAGCTGTGCCCACGAAAGCTCATGATCCCATCTACATGTTTTCTTAGTCTGTAAGGTGCTTCCAGACCATTTGTTATTTTTTAAGTTTGTCCAACTCCTCTACACACTCACACACACACACACACACACACACACACAGAGAGAGAGAGAGAGAGAGAGAGAGCTGTTCTTGAGATTATGACAGAGGAATACCATTGATGAGAAGCACAAGGTAACCAGCCCTATGCTTAATAATATTTGTACTGCAGAGTAGATACTGATTTTTTCATTATTTTTTCTCCAATTTCTGGGTCCCCCTGTACCAGTACTTTATTCCATCAGGTGCTCCCTTTTAAGGAATAAGATACTGCACAACATGAAAAAATGTGGCAGAAATCCAGCCTTACAGATAAGGAAATGTCTAGGGCACCTTGGACATATAAGAAATGATCATTTATTCTAGAGAAAATTAAAGGGTGATTTGATGTATAAGAACAAAACAATGGTCATACTAGGACAGACCAAAGGTCCATGTAACCTAGAATCCTGTCTTCTGAGTGTGCCAGGTGCCCCAGAGAGTGTGATCAGAACAGGAAATCATCAAGTGATCCATTCCCTGTCACCCATTCCCAAAGGCTAGAAATGTCATCCCTACCCATCCTGGCTAATAGTCATTGATGGACTTATCCTCAATGAATGTATCTAGCGCCTCTTGAACCTTGTTATAGTCTTGGCCTTCACAAAATCTTCTGGCAAGGAGTTCCACAGGTGGACTGTATGTTGTATGAAGAAATACTTCCTTTTGTTCATTTTAAACATGCTGCCTAATAATTTCATTTGGTGATCCCTAGTTTTTGTGTTATGGGAAGGAACAAATAACTTTTCTTTATTCATTTTCTCCACATCAGTCATCACTTTCCTAAACTGAAAAGTCCCAGTCTTATTAATCTCTCCTCATATGGCACCCATCCCATACCCCTCATCATTTTTGTTACCCTTTTCTGAACTTTTTCCAATGCCAATATAATTTTTTGAGATGAGACAACCACATCTGCATACAGTATTCAAGATGTGGGCGTACCATGGATTTATACAGAGGCAATAAGATATTGTCAGTCTTATTCCCTAACTCTTTCTTAATGATTCTGCTTTTTTGACTACTGCTGCACATTGAGTGGATGTTTTCAGAGAACTATTCACAATGACTCCAGGATCTCTCTCTTAAGTGGTAACAACTAATTTAGTCCCTGTCATGTTAAATGAATAGTTTTTTCCAATATGCATTAAGTTGCATTGAATTTCATCTGCCATTTTGTTATCCAGTCATCTAATTTTGTGAGATCCTTTTGCTGAAGCTTTTTACTGTCTGCTTTGGACATAACTATCTCACAAAGGATGAATATAAGCAAACAACACAGGTATGCAGGGGCAAGATTAGAAAGGCAAAGGCACAAAATGAGCTAAACCTAGCTAGAGGCATAAAGAAGATGTTCTTCAAATATATTAGGAGCAAGACCAAAGACAAAGTAGGCCCATTGCTCAGTTAAGAGGGAAAAAACAATAACAGGAAACTTGGAAATGGTAGAGGTGCTTAATGACTTCATTTCGGCTTTCATCAAGAAGATGGATGGTGATGGGATGCCTAACTTAGTGAATGCTAATGGGAATGGGGTAGGTTTAGAAGTTAAAATAAAAGAACAAGTTAGAAATTACTTAGAAAAGTTAGATGTCTGCAAGTCACCAGGGCCTGATGAAATGCATCCTAGAAGGAGCTGATAGAGGAGGTGTCTGATCCTTTAGCTATCTTTGAAAATCATGGAAGTCGGGAGAGATTCCAGAAGACTAGAAAAGCCCATTTCTAAAAAGGGAAATAAGAACAACCCACAAAACTACAGACCAGTCAGTTTAACTTCTGTGCCAGGGAAGATAATGAAGCAAGTAATTAAGGAATCCATCTGCAAACATCTGGAAGATAATAAGTGATAGGTAACACCCAGCATGGATTTGTAAAGAACAAATCATGTCAAACCAATCTGATAGCTTTCTTTCATAGGATATCAAGCCTTGTAGATAAGGGAGAAGTGGTGGACGTGGTATACCTAGATTTTAGTAAGTCATTTGACACAGTCTCGCATGACCTTCTTATCAATAAACTAGGGAAATGCAAACTAAATGGGGCTACTATAAGGTGGATGCATAACCGGCTGGATAACCGTTCTCAGAGAAGCGACAAGGAGTCCTGTGGCACCTTATAGACTAATGGATGTATTGGAGCATAAGCTTTCATGGGCAAAAACCCACTTCATCAGATGCAAGAAGTGGGTCTTTGCCCACAAAAGCTTATGCTCCAATACATCTGTTAATCTATAAGGTGCCACAGGACTCCTTGTCGCTTTTGCAGATCCAGACTAGCACGGCTACCCCTCTGATACCTGACATCGTTCTCAGAGAGTAGTTATTAACAGTTCACAATCCTGCTGGAGGGGCATAACAAGTGGGGTTCCGCAGGGGTCTGTTTTGAAACCGGTTCTGTTCAATATCTTCTTCAATGATTTAGATATTGGCATAGAGAGTACAAGTATTAAGTTTGCAGATGATACCAAGCTGGGAGAGGTTGCAAGTGCTTTGGAGGATAGGGTCAAAATTCAAAATGAACTGGACAAACTAGAGAAATAGTCTGAGGTAAACAGGATGAAGTTTAATAAGGACAAATGCAAAGTACTCCACTTAGGAAGGAAAAATCAGTTTCACACATACAGAATGGGAAATGATTGTCTTGGAAGGAGTTCTGTTGAAAGCGATTTAGGGGTCATAGTGGATGAGACGTTAAACACGAGTCAACAGTGTGACACTGTTGCAAAAAAAGCAAACACGATTCTGGGATGCATTAACAGGAGTGTTGTGAGCAAAACATGAGAAGTCATTCTTCCATGCTACGCTAATTAAGCCTCATTTAGAATATTCTGTCCAGTTCTGGGCAGCACATTTCAAGAAAGATGTGGAGAAATTGGAGAAGGTCCAAAGAAGAGCAACAAAAGTGATTAAAGGTCTAGAAAACATAAAAACATAAGAACGGCATACTGGGTCAGACCAAAGGACCATATAGCCATGTAGCCTGTCTGCCGACAGTGGCCAGTACCAGGTGCCCCAGAAAGGGTGGACCGAAGACAATGATCAAGCGATCCACTGGGAATACACTGGAACAGACAGGTACAGGGTATCGGCGTTTCTAGCCCCTAGGGAGGAGGTACTGGGAGCAATGGGGCACTGTGTGAAATAAGCTATTTGCATATATTTTGCATGTATATGCAGCCAAACTTAAGTTGCAGCCCTTGGGATGTGCTATGAGTATCATCGTGGCCCCTGAGGCTTCCAAAGTTGAGTAGCCCTGATCTAGACGGTGCTTGATCCTGCTGTGAGAGCAGGGGGCTGGACTCGATGGCCTCTCAAGGTCCCTTCCAGTTCTAGGATTCTATGATCTTGAGCTGTTTTTTATCATCTGCAGATTTTGCCGCCTCACTGTTTGCCCCTTTCACCAGATCATTTATGGCTCTGTCGAATGGGATTGGTTCCAGTACAGACCCTTGGGGGATAATGCTAGATACCTCTGTCCATTCAGAACAATGGCCCTTTGTTTCCTATCTTTTTAATGCGCCAACATCTCTAAACAGCAGAGGAAGGAACAGTCGAATGAGTAACAATTAAGTGCAAGGGTCACAGGCTAGGGTGGTAAACACTAGATCAGAACCCAGACAGAGACCTGCACAGATCAAAGCTTTTGGCACTTTCCTCTGGTCGCAGAGCCCATCTGTAGTGCTTGAATTTACAGGCTGCCGAGCATAGCACATAGGCCCTCTTTTAACCCAGCGCATGACTAGTCCCTTTGACTTCAATGGGGCTACTGTGATACAGCCGCGTGCATGGAGTTTTGGCAAGGTAGGCTGAACAGGCAAAGGGTCTCCCCACCCTCGAACGACATGGGTTCCGTAACCAGCACGACCGTATCTATTTATTACTGGCAGGGGGTTTTGAGGCAGCTGCCCTCCTGCTGCTGGTGCTGCTGAAACAAAACAGGTTTCCTCCCCTCGGGAGACAGGAAGGACACGCCCGTGTATTTTTACTCAGAACTGCTTCCTGAGGGAGGGGAGGAGCAGCAACCTCGAGGGGCTGCCTGGGCATGTGCCAAGAAACACCCGCTCCCCCTGAAGCATGTGCCTACAGTGAATTTCTGTGCTGAAGTGCTCAGCCTCTTGCAAGACAGCTCTCCCTACGGCCCATATTGCTAATGGGAACCGTATGACTAGTCAGAAAAAAGATGTGTGGCTTCGATTTCCTTCACACGTGCACATCTGCCTTCTAGGGAAGAACAGTTGTATGCAGCTGTACAAGCGCTGAAGCCCGAAGACAGGGCAAAACAATCACATCCCGTCGATCCAGCATGATGGGTCTTTAATGAAGTTACAGGGCCGTGTTGGAGGGCTGTGGCAGTAAAGCGGGCATAAGCAACCTGCTGTTCTCTTACCTGGCTGCAGAAGAATGGCAGCTCCTGTGTGCTGGAGGTGACAAGATGATTTTGTCCCCGTTCCTATAGTGGCACAGGGCCCTGGCTGTCTCCACAGCCCCTTCTGTCTTCCATGCACTACCAGGAGAAGTGCCTGGCTGTGGAAGAGAGAAACAGCTACGCCCAGTGCATAGGCATGGTGATAGGAGCACAGCCTCGTGCCTCAGGAATTACTTCTTTGAGGCACAGCCCCTCCTGGTGCTTCCATGGGGTCAGTGCAGCTGCCCCCTGCCCTTAACAGGAGCTGCGTGGAAATGGCACTGAGGTTTTCAAACCTTTTTTCTCATGATCCAGCTGAAGAAAATTGTTGATGCCCATGATCCAACATAATGTGACCCGAGCAAGGGTGGGCAAAGGGGGCTCCGTGAGCCGGATCCAGCCCGCCGAGCAAATTGATCCTGCCCCTGGAGGCCCTGCCGCTCCCCCGCCCCAAGGTCAATTAGGACCTGTGGGGGCGGGAGGAAGCGCATGAAGTTTCCTCCAGCCTGGAGGGGACTTCACGCGCTCTCCCCGCCCCCAAGCCCTGCTTGGCCAGGGGATGGAGGAGCACGGGAAGTCTCTTCCCACCGCCAGGGGCATGGGTGCTTAGTGGGAAGGGAGGGGCTCCCCCACCCCCAGACCAATCATTATCTGTGGGTGGGAAAGCCCGAAGCAACCTGGCCCTGCCTCTTCCATTTGAGGCCCCGCCCCTTCCAGTGTGGTCCAAGGCTGAGGATGAGGCTGTAGGAGGGGACTCCGGCCTTTGGTGGGGGGAGTCAAGGCTGGGGCAGGAGGGGTTTACCTTGTGTGGTTCCTGGTCAGCGGTGCAGCAGGGGTGCTAAGGCAGCTTCCTGCCTCTCCTGGCACCGCAGACCATGCTGCACCCCAGAAGTAGCCAGCAGCAGGTTTCCAGCAGGTCCAGCCAGTGGGAGTGTGCAGCTAGCGCTCAGGGCAGGAGCAGTGCACAGAGCCCTGGTTGCTCTCCTTCTCCCCCTCAGGGGCCAGACTTGCTGCCGGCTGCTTCTGGGGCTCTGCGCAGTCTGCAGTACAGGATAGGCAGGAAACTGCCTTAGCATCCTCACGGATCATCTGAACACCCTGCAGGAACAAGACCCACTGCCTGACATTCCATCCCCGAGTACTAGGGCATGACCTGTAGTTTGCAAACCACTGCTCTAGCCTATGGAGAGGGATTTGTACAATAATGTTTGGATCTGTAGCTTGGGGGGGGGGGGGGGGGTGTTACAGGCCTAGCTCTAGGTGTTAGCTGTGGAAAAGCTGTGGGAAAGCTCACGATTTCCACTGCTCCCTTGCCTTTTATTTCTTACCAACATATTTTAAATTAATATTTTGTGTGATTATCATGTGGTCAAGAGAGGCAGAGACACTGCAGTACCGGAGTGATGCATATAGTGGATGAAATAAGTCCCTAGCCCAGCTCCCTGTTCCAAAAATCTATGTGTGATGCAGCCCCAGACAGAAGAAGCATCAGATCTTAAACTGATAAGATCACATACATCTGCTCTTCGCCAAAAGGCTGAGGAGCAAATGACAGCTGCAGAAACTGAAGTTCTGTTTCATTCAGAATGCCACTAACTTGCTCCGTTGCTGCCCATCCTTCCCGGCTCTGACCTGGCTAGCCTCCCTGTAGGCGTGGAGGTGTTTGTGATATATCGAATCCTGACAAAACTCTATTGCCAAGTATGATGTGGACAGCTATATAATGGGAAATGGATCGAGACTCACTTCTTTTATGTTCTCCAATGCATTGCACAGCCAGGAACGTGTAACGGCTTTCTGTCACCACTGACCTGCTGTGGGCTGAACACTAGAGGTGGAAGATTCTATATCTCAGATAACCCAGAAACTGACCCAACATCCATAGAAGTCAGTGGATCAGGTCACCACCGAGCAAGCCAATCAACCAACTGCCTATTATTTTCAGTGCTTGCTGTGGAAAACAATCAGGAAACTATCAGTCAAGAATAAAATTCTGACACCTCAGAGGGATAGCTGATATGCTTTTTAATCCTAAACCTCCACTTAAAGGACATCTGTGGTATAGGATCAGCACCTTGATAAAAATTAAATTTGCAGATAAGAGACCAGGATTTTTACACCCTTCACTCACTCTTTGCTAGTGAAAAAAAACTTTAAAAAATACCAACGGTCCTGTAGTATCTTAGGGTATGTCTAGACACTGGGGCTATTTCGGGATACCAAAGGTATCCCGAAATAGCTACCCCCCATCTTTGAAATGCGCCTGTTATTTTGAAATATTTTTCGAAATAATGTGCGTGCTATTCTGGCATCCCTGTAACCCTCATTCCACAAAGGTTAAGGGAAGTCTCAAAATCGCACATTATTTCGAAATTTTGCACTGTGTAGATGTGCCAAATTTTGAAATAACTTATTCAAAATCTTCAGGGGGTAGCCAAGTTAGTCTGTACAGGATAAAATTTTTAAAGACTAACAAAACATGTGGATGGTATCATGAGCTTTCGTGGGCACAGCCCACTTTTTCAGATGACCATTTGCATAGTGCAATTTGCATAGTGCAAATTGTGTATCTTATTTTGTGTTTAGGGTGCTGTGTAGTCACACCTTTAAATGCTAACAAAAATATATAAATAGTAATCAGTTTTCTCTTCATTCTGTCTATGCAACAGTTTGCATTCAAAAAATCCGTTCCTGCCTCAGACATAGCCACTTTGTTCCTGCGCTCATGTCAGTCAAAGTTATTCCTTGCTGAAACTAGTTCAACATTTTGTTTCCAACTCCAGGACCATAAACGGATTTTTCTAGCTAACTCAGGGCAAATAGCTCTGGAAAGTGGGCTGCGTAAGATTGCAACTGTAAATACTCACACTAAAATCACTTTACTGGAACATCACGATTGCTTACAGCAAAGCAGCATGGTGGTCTTTTTAAACTTGTACATTTTTGCATCTGTGCAACACCTACATAAATTAATCTCTCAGTGCAACTCTTAAGGGAGGAGAAACTTGAGAATTGTCCCTAAACTGCACTTGCTTGCTTGTAACGTGTGATTTCTGATACTGTTGGCTCTCAGGGATGTTTTTGCCATGGAGAAATATACTGTACCCTAATGGGTGCAAATGTAAGCGGGGGAATGATCCCGCTATTGTGGGGAACTTTCCTGGCTTCTATACACCCCGGTGAAATGAACCAGCGAAAGGATCTTAGTCCCCACTCCCACTTCCTTTACCCCACGGCTCCCCTGTTCCTGAGGGCTCCTCCTCCACTCTCCTGAGTAGCAGAGCCCTTGAAACCCCAACAAGGCTGGGCCCAGGTTTCCTGGGGCTTAATCCCCGACCTTGTAGTCACTAGGGGCAGGAGTTAGGGTGTCCCCACTCCGAGGTGCTCTCTTTACACTGCAGGCCTTCTTGGCCCAGTGATCACTTCATAAGGTTCAAAGCAAATACAATTTATTAAACATCAACTGATTAAAGAGAATAGAATAAGAAACAATGAGAATGGTTAAATGAGAACACACAGCCCTGCTCTGTAGCACAGGGACATCAACACAGCAGTCTGCAGAGTGTAAGGACAGTTCACAGTCTCTTCCTTAGAAGCCCTGGATGTGCTGCAAGGGGCTGCAGGCTGGACACGCTTGCACTGGCAGTGACCACACAGCCTCAATCTCTAAGTGGCCAGACCCCTCTCCCAGTCCAGAGCCTTTCCCCACACTTTGCAGGTCCCAGTAGCTCACCACATCCAGCTGCAGGCTGTGCTGCTTGGCCAGTTCCAGCTCCTTGTGTTGCTTCTCTGTTCCTTTTGGCTTTCTGAGCACTGCCAGTCTGCTGCTCAACACAGGGTCTGCACTGCTTGGCCTGTCTGTGTCTGGTTCTGTCGCTGCAGGACTTCTTCTTGTACTCCTCTTTCAGCTCTGTCTTTGCAGGACCTCTTCTGCACACAGCTGGCTCTGCTCTTTCAGCTCCCTGTTTGCTCAGAGAGAGCCAGAACAATCCCCACTTACAACCTGTCAGTCAGGCTGAGCTGGAGTGTTGACTGCTTTCCATTGTCTCTGGGGTCTGTCAGTCTCATGAATCCTTCCCCTTCTGAAGCTGGTAAACCAAAAAACTCCCACAGAGTTTTAGTAAGGGGTAACAGTCCCCTTACACAAATGAAGTCAGAAGACACTTTTGATGATACCAACTGGTCTGAAGTGGAACATGTTGATCTGAGATCACAATTCTCCTTTTCCCGCATGTGAATTCCATTGCTAGGAGACTGAATAATGTAGCAAATACTATGGAAAGCTTTAAATGAGAGTTTGGTGAACTATTTGCATGATCTGATACAGTATGTAAAGATATTTCTTGTTTGCAAACTGCACACTAGCAGGAAAAAGGATGGTTTAGTGGTGGTAGCCCCTGACTGGGACTTGAGCTGGAATTCTAGTTCAGCTGCAGACATCAAGTGCAACCTGGGACAAATTACTTTATCTGCTCTTTCCACTCTCTAAAATAAGAGGCAATATTTTAACTCTCTCACAAGTGTATCGTGAGGATAAAACCCCTTAATCGTTGCAAGATGCTCAGAGATTAGGATGACAATGATGAGGGCCATATAAGTGCTTAGGTAGACGGAATAGATCACAGTTTCCTTTTTTTCCCTCCATGTTCAGAACTATCAGACCACTATTACATGCAAATACTTTTCAGCCTATTGTTTGCTTCTGAATTGTTCATCAAAATAGTTACCCTTTGGCCTCTGCGGTTTTGATTGATTGCAGGCAGTAGGTAACAAGGCAAGCTCTTCTCCTTGTCTCGAACTTTCCTATTTTGCATTTTGGGTGGAACCACTTTAGGCCGCGATATGGCAAAGCACTTAAGCATATGCTTAGGTCTGTCCCTGTTCAGTAAAGCATTTAGGGCAGGGGTGGGGAATCTACAGGATCTGGCCCCCAAGGCATGGGGCTTTCCCCTTCTTCCCCCCTCCCTCCAGCACTGGTGGGCCACAAGGCTGGAGCGCCAGTGCCAGCTCCCAGCTGCAGGGGGCAAGGGAGAGCCAGGACCCTTGCAGGCTGGAGTTAGGCAAACTGGAGTCAGATCCGACCCACGGGCTCTACCAGGCAGGGGGAGGAAGTGACTCCGTATTCCCCCTTCCTTCCCCCAGCTGGGGAAATGGCAGCACAGCATAAGCTTTTCTCCCACCACTCCAGTTGGCCATAATCACCACTCCATTGCCCAGACCCCGCACTCCTGCCCCAGTCCTGCACCCCCCCTTCTTGCCCAGGTCCACCACCCCCATGCTGCTCCTGCACCCTACCATCCTTCCAACCCCCCCCAACCCGCAGCCTGCTCCTGAGCACTCCACTCCTGCCTAGAGCCCATACCCCAAGCCTGCTTCCCAGCAGCCCACTGCAACACACTGAACCCCTCATTTTTGGACCCATCGCAGAGTCTAGGGGACCCACAATCTACTAATTCAGCCCTCCCCCCCCCAGCTCTGGTGTGTGAGGAGGATGTGGGGAGTGTCTGCTTCTCAGTTGGGGGCCACATCAGTGAGGTTTTGTTTTTGTTGGAGGGTTTTGATATTTCTCATTTTTGTGCAGCCCCGGCTGATTTTTCCGTGGGTCATTAGCCCTTGACCCAAAAAAGGTTCCCCCCGATTTAGGGCTACCTTTCCAAAGGTATTTCGGCAACTAAAGCTGCAGCTAGAAGCCTAGTAGGATATTTTTGAGCAATGTCTATGTCAGTCTCAGTGGCCGCTTATTGTCATCTGTAGCTTTGAATATCTGACCCATTTACCTGTGCTTACATTTAAGCATATGTTTAGCCCATGGAAGTCAACAAAACTTAGGCATACACTTACATTTAAGCATGTGCTTAATTGCATTGAGGAATGGGGCGGTTTGCTGAGTTAAGGCTTTATTAAGGCTGAATTTGAAAAAATAAAATCACATCAAAGTTTCCCATTATTTTTTTTCAGTAATCGCCTAGAACAGGTTTCATGTGTAGCACCCAGGCTGCTGTTTGGTACTGTACTTATAAAAATACTGTATGCTTGAATTCGAAGGGGCCACATTCTGCTCCCAGTTATAGGCTCCAAATCCAGAGTAAAATCCCAGACTCCAGTTCACTTACACAACTCTCACTGCATGATTAGGCCCCAAATTACAACCCCCCCCCCTTTTTTTTTTGGTTATTTCTAATGCAAGAATGGCCCCTGTATGATGTTGTGTCTGTGAGACTGATTTTGAACTTTGAATGTAATTTGAAGACAAAGTAAGTTGATGATAATATTGAGTCCTTAAACAGTGTTTCATAAACACTAGCCAGATAATCTTGATTGGACTCATATTGTTTCCAATTATTTTCCAGTTGGATGAACATGCCTGTTATTCTGACACACATTATCACATTCATTTTGAATTCTGCTTTCTGATAATGTGTGTGACAATAAAATTAAGGGCCCAAATATTCATAGACAATGAACTTGAAAGGGGTACAAACTTGCCTGTAATGAATTTATTTTAAAGATGTCCAGAGAAACAAAAAGTGGCAATATTTTCCCGCTCTAATTTTTAATATAAAGGTGCTTTCTGTAGGATACAGGCAATAGTTCTCCATCCTTAGTGAATGCAGGGGGGAAAGGATTGGAACCCTCTTGCTCTTCTTATCTGGAATGCAAATGACCCAATTTAAAACATGCTAAGTTTGCCTAACCAGTACAGTGACAGGCAGCTATCAAATACAAGTAATAATGTCAGTTGGACTTCACTTGGAGTTGCAGACAATCAACATATTTCAGGACCATGCCACTAACTAACCTGTTTTCTCTTTTCTGAACAAAGCATTTAATCGCCTTGGGAAAGGGGGGAGCCCCACAAACACATGAAGAAAGTGCTGAGTTCTAATTTCAGAGTGATCCGAATCAAGCTTTAGAGAAGCCGGGAAGCAGATGTGAGGAGCTGCGACGTGGTGCAAGGCAACTGCTGCATTGCAGTAAAAATTTCTCTCATTTTAGGCTTTGCCTTGTAATTGAGAAATACGTGACAGGATCTTTTCTTTCGTGTATTTTAGCTGTGCCCTCACCAGGGACAGTTTGCCTTTAAAACTATTACAGTTCTGCTTTAGATAACTAGATGATGATCTCTCTCTATGTGTCGAACTACCCACCACGTGTTCATCTATCATTTTAAGATGTTTCTTTTGTACCCATCCGACTAGCATCAAAGCACCTGGATTGATGTATGAAATCTGGTTAGTAGAATTCCTTACAGTTCATACAAGGAGAATTAATTAGTTTTCTTGAGTGTCTTTCCTGAGTTTTTACCTCTCTCTTTTGTGTCTTGGGCTCTCAAGATAAAACATATAAAAAGTCCTTTTTTGAAAGACCCAGATGTGATCGTTATACAAGCTCCGCAGAGAGAATTGAATAGCTGAATGCAAATGTTTTTGATTTGTGGTACAGGAGGGAAAATGAAATGGGTGAAAATTTTGGGTGAGGACCATTTTAAATACTGCCAATCTCTATTCTAGTGGACCACTATATCTACTACATCATGACAGTGTCACTTATTTGGGCTGCCCTTTTAAACTTTTAGAGAACATCTCAGTAGTCACAATATTTATTGTATTTCTCGTGTTAAACAAAGTCAATGTTTTCTCTAACCAGAAAGCATAATGTACTGTTAGCTTCCAATAAAATTACTGTACATGGGTTAAGGTAGTTCTGAGCTTGTTTAGAACATTATGGGTAGAGCTAGTCCAAATTTTTCTGTTTTTCCAACAGAAAATACCATTTAACTGAAAACTAAACTTGGCACTGGAACAAGTTTGTTTCAACAAAGGCTTGTTTTTTAAAAGACGAAACTCTCAAAACAGGTGTTCTGATAAGGTCAAAACATTAGGACCATGTTGATTTTTCATTTCAAAATGTACCATATAAATTATAATATTTTTTGAAGTTGAAATGGGAACAAAACATTTCAAAACATTTGTCTGAGCCCAAACAAATTGTGAAATTCTTATTCTGCGGGAAATATTGTTGCGAATTTTTTTTTTTATTTTCGGTCTTTGATCTGCTTCAGAGCTCATATCTGGAGGTGGGTAGCATATCTATGCTAGTGCTTAGCATAGATCACAGAGCCCACCACACAATGTGGAATAATGAGCCAAATTTTAATACAACAATGCCTTGGACAGGCATCAAAGATGTACTAGCAGAACTGCCTTGAAAAGCTAGTGTATGTCTAAGTCCACCAAAATATCCATGAATTTCTGGCTGCCCAACTCGAGACATCTTGGGCCTGATTTTCCGAGGTACAATTCACGTGCAGTTCCAGCTGAATTCAATGTTATCAGAGCTTCCCTTTCACATGCATTAATTATTTTCTTCTGGAGATCCATCCTTGGACTCTCCATAGTCCCTTCATTTGCCCCCTTTTTAGTCTCCCATGCTCCCGCAGACTCCTCCTGCAGCAGTGATGGCCTGAACACAGAGTTGAGCAATGCCCCTCCTTCAGTAGGCCGAACAGGATTATCAGTGAGTGTGTTGAGCAGGCTGCCTCCATAACATTTCTGCTTCCAACAGCGAGGGAGAACCAAGCTGCAGTCCTGAATACAGAGCCCGCTCTCTCTCTCTCTTACTTGCTCACTCTCTCATCCAACTCTTTTTCTAATGCTCGCATCAGCAAAGTAAGTCCACCTGAACTGGAGCTTCCTTGTAGGGCAACATCCGGAGCTGTCTTTGCACAGCTGAGCCAGTTGCTACTAATAATTCTCTTTTAAAAGAAGAAAGCTGTTAGGGCATTATCACAAAGAGACAGGGAAAGAGAATTTAAAGTAACTTGGCAAATAATGTGTCACCGCTGCAGAGCACTAGAAGGATGTTTTCATAAACAAAAGCCCTGCAGGCCGTGCTAGCTTCCTGCACCTGCTTCTCCCCAGCTCAATTAGGGCGTGATAAGTTTCTTTGCATCCTACCACACTTCCTTTCTCTCATCTCTGAGTTCTTATCTCTATTGTTGATAGGAAAGAGGGTCTAATTGTTCTTCTCTAGATTAGAGTAATGGAGAAGATGCTAACACATCATGGGGTCTGTTTTTCAAGTACAGGCAGTCCCCGGGTTACATGGATCCGACTTACATCGGATCCCTACTTACAAACGGGGTGAGGCAACCCCGCACTAGCTGCTTCCCCCCAGCAGACCAGGGAGATGCGAAGCTAGCGCCCCCCACAGCAGACCAGGGAGACACGGAGCAGCTTTTCTCAGCAGACACCTCAGCTTGAGAATAAAGGACTGAGGGAAGTGAGGTGTGGGAGAATAGAACTGAGCTCTGGAGAAATGTTTGGCTAGAGTTTCCCCTACAATATGTACCAGTTCCAACTTACATACAAATTCAACTTAAGAACAAACCTCCAGTCCCTATCTTGTACGTAACCCGGGGACTGCCTGTACTCACCCACACAATCTGCATTTTCCTGAGTACCACACAGATACACGTTATTTGGCTACCTACTGGTATTTTGGAGGCATCCAGATAGTTAATCTACTTTACTTTGGTCACACCCCACCTCTTCTTACTGAGACTACATCTAGACTACAAGCCTCTTTCGAAAAAGCCTCTTTCAAAAGAGAGCGTCTAGACTACAAGCAGATTTTTCGAAAAAGCAAGCCGCTTTTTCTAAAGAGAGTCTAGATGCTCTCTTTCGAAAAAGCAGTTTGCATTCAATAGCACCTTTTTTCTAAAGTACTTTCAAAAAAAGACATTATTCCGCACAAAATGAGGTTTACCACGATCGAAAAATGAGGTTTACCACGATCGAAAAAACTGCCACATTCTTTTGATTTACTTTTGAAAGAACGTAGCTGCCATCTAGATGCAGGTGACGTTTATTCGGAAAAAAAACCTGTAGTCTAGACACACCCAGATGAGCTCCACTGAGATGGACTACACTGCACAGCAACAGAGAAGTGATTGCATTAACAGGCGCTAAGTAGTTGTGGCTATGTCTACTCTAGTGTTTCTCAACCTTTTTTTTATAAAGTGCCCCTTTTTCAAAAAAAAATTATAAGTACCCCCAGTACCTACAGTTTTCAGACACACAAAATTATTTCTACCATTGCAACACGTTTGTTTAAACAACTTAATTGTAGCCGGGCAGGCGATGAATTTTTTGGGTGTAAAGAGTACAAAAATAAAGTGCTATAAAACGTAAAACAAAAATTCAGTTTTCTCCAAATTTCAGTTGTGTTGACGTGCCTCCCCCCCAAAACTTCTTCCAAGTGCCCCTAAAGGTACTCATACCACTGGGTCTATACTATCCTAAGGCGACAAGGAATCCTGTGGCACCTTATAGACTAACAGCTGTATTGGAGCATAAGCTTTCGTGGACAAAGACCCACTTTGTCAGATGCATGTAGTGGAAATTTCCAGAGGCAGGTATAAATATGCAGGCCAGAATAAGGCTCAAGATAACAAGGTTAATTCAGTCAGGATGTTTTCCACGTATGGAGTGGAAATCTATCAACCACGTATAGAGTGGAAATCTATCAACCTCCTTGTTGCTTTTGCAGATCCAGACTAACACGGCTACCCCTCTGATACAATTCTAAGGGTTAGCCTGCCCTCTGTGTGAGTATGAGTGTTTCTACAGCAAAGCTTTACCTGCATTATTGTATCGTTACTGTTTGTCACTTCTGTGTCTCTTGGGGGAGGGGGAAGTGGAGGCTAGCCCAGGGTTCTTTGTGCTGAGACAGACTAGGATTCTTTCCAAGTCAATTCTGTCAGCCGTGGAAGGACTTGTCTGTCCCTTGGGGGAATTGTGGGAAGGGCATGGGAGGACCATCAGGGCTTGAGTGAACTTGCTTGAGGTCTCACTGCACAATGTGTGAATTGCAGTCTGAGCTAAAGCACAGCTCAGGTTTTAACTTGTATCCACAGCTGTTGAAGCAAACACAGGTTAAAAGCACAAATAAACACATGTGGGGGGGAAAGGGGTTGTATGTGGAAGGTAAAAAAGGATGTAGGCAACAATGCACGCATGGGCTAGCATTAATGACATACCATTTAACTTGAGCTAGAGGGGTCTGTGTGTGTCTGTGGATGGGAGTCAGGTTATGAGCAAAATTTGAGTTATAATTCCAGCCTCTTACAGCAGCAAAGACAAGTCAGATACGCTGCTAGCGTGCAGAGACCAGTGCCTATCATACTGACAAATATTATCCCTATTTTTTGTATTGGTACTTCCCCATCCGTCTATAGCCATCTGCTGTCTCTTGTCTTATAATTTGTTTGGAAGCCCTTTGTGGCAGGAACCATCTTTTTGTTCTGTTTTTTGTACAGCACCTATCACAAACAGGAACGCTTCATGACTGGGTTTTCTTGAGCCATGGAATAGCAAATAATAGTAAGCCCTGAGGCATTCAGAGTTTATGAGAAATTTCAGAACAATCAGAAGCTGGTATCAGCTCATGATAAAGCTTCAAAACACTTGTTGAGTTGTGTTTTGTATTAATTGGATTTTGATGACCTCAGGTTATACCCCTCGCCCAATTTCTGATTTGAGTTAGGGGGTTTCAACAAACTCAGTCAAACACTCTGCAAAAACCACAAACTTTCATCCAGTTTCATATGTAAACCACAGAAGATCACTTCTGTGGTTTGGTTTTAGGACAAACCTGTAAATCTCCTCAGATTTGCTTTGGAAGGTTGGTGAACCTTACTGAACCTTCCAACAAACTTGAACGGAATTCAAGGGTATCATGAAACCAGAAGCAATGGGAGGTGAATTTTGCTGAAAACAATTTGCCCATCTCCAGTTGAGACTCAGCTAGTGGCAGGGCCCTTCCTGTAGTCCTTACGCCTTGGTCTGCAGGCCATTGGTCACTCTCACAGGCTACAAAGTAAACTTTGTGCTGACATAGGAAGAATTGTAACTAATTTCTGTTGTTGCTGCTATACAGAATCTCCAGTGCAACGAAGCTATGTTTGAGGCTGTGGAACAGCAGGATTTGGATGCCGTTCACCTTCTCCTCTATCAATATACACCAGAGGAGCTGGATCTAAATACACCGAACAGTGAGGGATTAACTCCCTTGGACATTGCCATCCTGACCAATAATGTGCCTATCGCTAGGATCCTGCTGAGGATTGGCGCAAAGGAAAGCCCGCATTGTAAGTGCAACAGAACGCAACTTGTGTTGCTCTAAATAATCCCTGCTAAGGGCTTCATCTTGCTCTGTTAGGTTTAATTGAATTACAGAAAACAGAAAAGTCCGTCTGCTCTGGTTTTTAAGATATGCATACAGAATGGGAAGTAAGTGTCTAGGAGGAGTACTGCAGAAAGGTGGCTAGGGGTTGTAGTGGACCACAAGCTCAATATGAGTCAAAAGTGTGACCCTATTGCAAAAAAAACAAGCATCATTCTGGGATGCATTAAGAGAGGTGTTGTAAGACATGAGAAGTCATTCTTCTACTCTACTCTGTGCTGAGTAGGTCTCAACTGGAGTACAGTAATTCCTCATTTAACACGTGCCCACTTAACACGTTTTCACGATAGCATGATTTTTTTTTAGGGAACGTTTTTTGAATTACATGACCATCCCCGAAATAACACGATTTCCCCAGCTGACCCATTGCCGGTGGCTGTGCAGAGCTTCCCCCACCTCCCTGCAAACCGGCGGAGGGTTTGTTGCTCGCCGCGCTGTTCTCTGCTGACTCCCCCTCACCAGACACAGTGCAGGTCCTGGCAGACCTGTCAGAGAGGCATACTCCCAACCCAATCCCCCTCCTCTCTCCTCCCCTTCCCTTCCCCAGAGCCAAACACCTCCCCTCCCTGCTGTAACCCAGTCCCCTTTCTCCCCCAACCTTATGTCCCAGTCCCAACAGACACCACCGCTGGAAACGCAACTCCCACCTTTTCCATTATTTTCACTTAATACGATCATTTTCTGAAACATCTCTATAGTGTTAAATGAGGAGAAATTGAAGAAGGTCCAGAGAAGACCGACAACAATGATTAAAGGTCTAGAAAACATAAGCTATGGGGGAAGACTGAAAGAATCGGGCTTGTTTAGTTTAGAAAATTGCAGCAAGGGAGGTTTAGGTTGGACATTAGGAAAAAGTTCCTAACTGTCAGGGCAGTCAAACACTGGAATAAATTGCCCAGGAAGGTTGTGGAATCTCCATCTCTGGACCTATTTAAGCGTAGGTTAGCTAAATATCTATCAGGGATGGTCTAGACAGTATTTGGTCCTGCCATGAGGGCAGGGGACTGGACTCAATGACTTCTCAAGGTCCCTTCCAGTCCTAGTATTCTATGATAGACACATGCATAACACACTGAAGCTATGTCTAGACTGCAGGCTTCTTTCAGAAGAAGCTTTTCCGGAAGAGATCTTCTGAAAAAACTCCTTCCAAAAGAGAGCTTCTACACAGCAAAAGCACATCGAATAAGCGATCTTCTTTTTTGAAAGATAGCATCTACACTGAATGGACGCTATCTCACATTTAAGCTGTGATTACTATGGACGTAGTGGCCACCAGGGCACCTGTGCTTGACTACCCTGACAGTTAGGAACTTTTTCCTAATGTCCAACCTAAGCCTCCCTTGCTGCAGTTTAAGCCCATTGCTTCTTGTTCTATCCTGAGAGGCTAAGATGAACATGTTTTTTCCCTCCTCCTTGTAATACCCATGTACGTACTTGAAAATTGCTATCATGTCCCCCCTCAATCTTCTCCTTTCTAAACTAAACAAACCCAATTCCTTCAGCCTTCCCTCATAGGTCATGTTCTCTAAACCTTTAATCATTCTTGTTGCTCTTCTCTGGACCCTCTCCAATTTCTCCACATCTTTCTTGAAATGCGGTGCCCAGAACTAGACACAATACTCCAACTGAGGCCTAACCAGCGCAGAGTAGAGCGGAAGAATGACTTCTCTTGTCTTGCTCATAACACGCCGGTTAATGCATCCCAGAATCATGTTTGCTTTTTTTTTTTTTTTTTTTTTTTTTGCAACAGCATCACACTTCTGACTCATATTCAACGTGTGGTTCACTATAACCCCTAGATCCCTTTCTGCCGTACTCCTTCCTAGACAGTCGCTTCTACATAGGTATAGCTGTATAAGCACCCAAGACATATGTATTCCACGTAGGCACAGGGTCCTTATTTATCAGAGATATTGTTATGATCGTAGTTAGCATGAGCCACCCTAGTGTGCACTAGAATTTACACCCCTCAAAGGCTGAGCGTGTAGACGGTGGTAATCTATATGATGCTCGTGGGCAATAATTTTTGACCAAGGGCCACTTCCAAAATTTTTAAAGTGGTGCGGGGCCACCCCAAAAGGGGCGGGGCCTCTGGCTGAAGGGTCAGGGCCAGGACATTTCCATGCTTCCCCATCTGCAGACCCTGATTGATCTGGGAGTAGGGGAGCACACAAAGTCTCTATTCCACAGCTGGTGGTTCCCTGGCAATGGGAGGAGACTTTGCATTTTCCACCTTGCTGCCCCCAGATCAATCAGGGCCTGGGGAACGGGAGCATGTGTTGCTGCTCGCTCCCTGCCTCCATCCTTGAAGGGAGCACCGCAGCTGGTGGTTAACTTTAAATACTAAGCCCCTTGCAGGGCAGGAGGACACTTCATGTGCTTCCCCTGCTCCCAAGCCTTGATTGGCCTAGGGATAGCGGTAGCACGCGAAGTCTCCTTCCACCCTGCCCCCATCTTGCAAGGAGCGTGCGGTGCTTACGAGTGCTGCACTCCTTGCAGGGCGGGAGGAGACTTTACATGCTTCCCTGCCCAGGCCAATGAGGGTTTGGGGGCTGCGGGAGCATGTGAAGTCTCTTCCTGCCCTGCCAGGAGTATGTGGCACTTTTAAGCACCCCACATTCCTTGCATGGCGGAGGCAGGGCAAGAGGAGACTTTGCACACTTCCCCTGCCCCCAGGCTCTCATTGGGTTGGGGGAGCAGCAGGCCCTCCACAGGCCAGCTCTACTCACTTGGCGGGCTGGATCCAGGCCGTGGAGGCTCTTTTGCCCACCCCTGCTCTCGGGTTAGGCATCATTAAATTACTTGACCATTGCCAATAATAGCAGCTGATGTTACCATAGCATTTGCAGTGATCTCCATTCTGAGTAATAGTTTTATGTTTTAAAGCTGGTTTCATCCTTCATTTTAAAGCTCTTTGGGATGTGGATGCATGGGACAGAGTCCAGCGGAAGGCTGGATGGGGTAGCTGGAGTATGTGACTTATGAGGAGAGGCTGAGGAATTTGGGCTTATTTAGTCTACAGAAGGGAAGAGTGAGGGGGGATTTGGTAGCAGCCTTCAACTTCCTGAAGTGGGGTTCCAAAGAGTATGGAGAGAGGCTGTTCTCAGTGGTGACACATGATAAAACTAGGAACAATAGTCTCAAGTTGCAGTGCGGGAGATCTAGGTTGGATATTAGGAAAACCTATTTGCCTAGGAGGGTGGTGAAGCACTAGAATATATTACTGAGGGAGGTGGTGGAATCTCCTTCCCTAGAGGTTTTTAAGTCCTGGCTTGACAAAGCTCTGGCTGGGATGGTTTAGTTGGGATTGGTCCTGCTTTTAACAGGGGGTTGGACTTGATGACCTCCTGAGAACTCTTCCAATCTTATGATTCTATGAGAGATGCATAGCAGAAAGCAGTATCTATTAATTGGCTGCAACTTCTCTCTGGGTGTGTCTACACTGCACCGTTTTTCCGGAATAACAGTTGTTGTTCCTGAAAACCAATACTTGCGTCCACATTGTAATTGAGTTATTTCGACAGAAAGTCAAAATAACAAATGGCTTTTTCTGACGACAGTAAATCTCATTCCATGAGGAATAAGCCCTTTTCTGAAAAAAGTTTTTTTGGGAGAGGGTGTATGTAGACACTCCACTGCTGCTATGTCGAAATAGCTCTTCACCAGGGCCATTCTAAAGTTATTCCTTCCCAGTGCCTCCTGGGCCTCTAACTTGAAATAGCACGTCCACATTAGGGGAGCCTGCCTCCGACTAATCCACTTCCCTGTAGTGTGGATGATCTATTTCAATATGAGCTTTTCCGGAAGATTTCTTCTGGGAAAGCTTATTCCGAAAGAAGCTTGCAGTGTAGACGTACCCTCTCACTGAATCATGCTACTCTATGGACCTGTCTGTGGACCAAGGTTCATTGTCTACAAATGTTCCATTGCTGCTAAAACTGCTTCAGATCCATTAGTGTTAACAACATTGTGAGCCAAATCATGTGACAAATTAATAATTTACTGTCTTTAAAACAAGACAAGATGTCTTTCTAAAATATATTCTATAGTTCAATGGTAGGTAGGGCTTCTGATTTTAGGTTTTAACCAATAAATATCTATTAAATTTCCCCAATACAAAAAAAATAGTGTGTCTCTAATAAACACCTGAAAAATACTGGAAATGGTTACTTGATTCATGTTAACTTCTCTGCTTTCCTAGTGCAGTTTATTTATATAGTCAGTGTCCTTGCTCCCTGGTTTGTATCTAACATTAATTCATGCAGAGTATGTAAGAGCGTAAGAACGACCATTCTGGGTCAGACCAATACTCGACCTAGCTTAGTACCCTGTCTTCCTACAGTGGCCAAAATCTTTAAATATGTGTCAGCTATTGAGTGCAGCAAATTCCTGCATTCCAATGGATGCTCCATAGATAGGGAGGACTGTACATATAGATAGGATTTACAACATTCCTGTATTACAAATTATGGCTGCAATTTAAAAATATTAGCTATTTTAAGAATCCATTTTGCTTGAAGATGAAAATTACTGTTCTTGATGTCATAAACATTATGCTTTTTGACTACATTGGGATATTAATGTGATGGTAAAGGACACAATTTCTCTATAAAGTGGTAAGTGCATTTGTATTATTTTATCTTTTTATTAAATAGCAGCTTCTATATATGGTAAATATGCATTATAAAAAATGTCAGCCTAGTGCCAGGGAGAATTATATGAAATGCACTCAAAGCTAAACCAGGGATCTATAAAAAAGATACAAAATTTAAACTCACATATAAGTAATTTTTATACACATATAATAAAAATTAAAGTAGATCGTATTTAAACACGAGTTTTGGAATACTTATAAATAAAGTATATAAAAGTGAAAATCCCCGAAGTTTGCATATCAATATAGAATGCAAATTGCTAAAAAATGAATTGCAAAAAATGAAATGAATGCACCCTGGACACCAGAAGCCATTAACTATAAATTACTGGACTTGATCATGTTCAGATTACCTGGCCTGGGTTATGCAGGAGGCTAACTGGTATGGCCTTAAAATTTAGGGGCAGATTTTTATAGATATTTAGGAATCTATTCATGTAGCTAGGTGCCAGTGGGATTTTCAGCACTGCTTAGGACTCCCACTAGGTGCCTACCTGCATTTTAGGCAGCTAAATAGCGTTAAAAAATCTGGCTCTTAATTCCTATTTATTGCATGACCTGTTTATGCCATTCAGCCAGTATAAAAGGGCCTTTGTGTAAACCCAGTATTAGGTATATATAAGATAGGCTACCAGCTGCTGGCAGGGTTATCAGATCTATATAGCAATGTTAAAAATGATTACAACAGCCCACACCCCATCCAAGCTACAGCCATTTAACATTATTAACACCAGTGGAGCTGAACTGATGTTTGCAGTAGCGGGAAATCTTTAGAAAATAAGTAGACAGGGACTGAGTCAGTAATACAGAAATCCCAGGTCCCTAATGGCATTGAGTGTCTGAAATAGGATAATAGTGGAGTAATTGGAAGATTATTATGGTCCTTGCCATGGTGCTCCAATGTGGTAGCGAGGAGTGTGGCGCTATCTCACTGAATGTATTGTCATGCCACTTCCAATACCACAGCCATTAATCCACTCTTCTGTTTAGCTACCTGTCCCATTCAAACCCAATTATCACAATTTTAGGGCCTGATCCAAAGTACAATGGAATCAATGGGAATCTTTCCATTCACTCTGTCACTCTGGGTTTGGGCTCAGGCATGTACTCAATGAGGCCACATCCTCACTTGCTGTACTGGAGATTGATCTTCTGGCATTCAATTTAGAGGCCTAGTAAAGACCTACTAAATCAAATGCTGAGGGTACCCCTGGTCAGTGCCAGTACTTCTTGCAGTCACGTTTCCTCCCACTGTGAAGACAGCAGCAAGCTCGGCTTAAGGTATGTCGATTCCAGTGACGTTATTTACGTGGCTGGAGTTGCATACCTGAGGCCGGGCTTCCGGGTCTAGTATAGACCTGGCTTGAGAGCAATTAGACTGCAGCAGTGAACTGGCAGGATGGCTTCTGTAACTATATGGTAATTGCACCAATGAAAACTCTTCAGATGACATCTCCTTGCTGCATGGGAACACTAAATAGCATTTATTGTGGTAATAAAACTATCCTTTGTCTTCCTTCGTGGGGCCTTTTTCTGAATAATTTGGGAAGTGGGGGGAAAACTTACCAAGTTAATTAATCAACCTTAAACCATGACACAAACTCTGACGCCTTACTTGGGGCTGAAAATACACAAATGTATACGAATTTGTTTTAAACTGTCAATGCCTATATTTAGGCCATTCCCAGCAAGGCTATAATGAGACTGTGTTTGAAAGGTTCAGCCACTGCAGACTGGTGTCATTAATTTGAAGTTAGTTAAATTAACAACATTTAGTACTGGCATGTCAATCTCGGTGCTCCAGGAAATTGCACCTTGAGGCAACTAACACTGCCAACTTTTTTTTCCACTGGAGTGTATGTGTGTGTGTGTGTGTGTGTGTGCATGTGCATGTGCAAGAGTGTGTGTTGGGATTTTTTGCCAGACCCTCAGAGTGGGTACACTTTTATTGCTTTTCTATGTCCACAGCACTTATATTATCATTTCTTCTGGCCTCTTTAAGCTTCCCAGGAGATTTTTGCGTAGTGTAACTGCTCAGTGAAAAGAGGGGTAGGTTTTTTTTTTTTTTTTGCTTTATATTTATTTGTTTATTTTTCTGTCATGGTTCATGACTGAGGCTTTAAAAAAAAGTGTGACAGCATTTAAAGTGCATGATTGACTGCTGAAGCAACATTCATTAACCATGACAAATCTAGAAGAAAACACAGTCTTGAGTGTTCTAAACAGCAGTTAAAAAAAAAAAAAAGACTAAACTAATTTTTCATTGACCTCATCTGTAAATAAATGCAGTCTGATGGCAAGCAGGGGCAATCATAAATTAGTATTCATTTCCTGTAATTAATGCAAACATGCCTATGAACACAGTGAATATGAATATATAACCACCTCATTTCCATTTCAAAATATACCCACCAAATTTCCACTTCACTTATCTTGATTTGATTTTTCTGATTGAAATAAGGGTTAAGGCTTTCTCAATAAAAAACAACTCACTCCGGTTTTGTCCTCGAGGATCGAAAGTTGCTGCGTGAGAGGGAAAGCAGAGTGTCACATTCAGTGCACCATGTAGGGGCTTTCAGCACTTCTGCATTTGTCTCTATCATTCGAAGTTGACAGTAATTGCTGTTTTTCCCCATTCTGCCCCCTTTCCACGCTTCACAGCCCCTCCCCACCTTGCTTCCTGTATTTAGCCTTTTCTCATAGAGTGAAATTTTCACCATCAGCATGGCGTCTGGGATCTATCGGCCTGATCCAACACCCAGTGGAAAGACTCCTGTTGACTTCAATGGTCCTGAACTGGAGTTGATACCAATGCAGTGCGGAGGGATTTGGAGATAGAATTCCCACCTGTCCCTCCCCTGAATCACCCAACCCAGTTGCAAAGGGTGTTGGGCAGCTAGACATGTATAAACTTGGCCACTGACAGGCTGCCTGCTGCCCACTACCTCCACTCAACACAGCCCCCAGCAGACATGCCCTCACCCTTCTCTCTCCTGAGCTGTTACCCGGGGGGCTCAGAGTTCTTTGTTTCCTCTCCAGGGGAATGTGGCCTTTCATTGGCCTGAATGGTCAGCTCTGCCCTGAAACCCTCTCCCAGTTTCCTTCATGGGAGCAGTCTGTGAGGCCATGTCTAGACTGCAGGCTTCTTTTGGAGGAAGCTTTTCAGGAAGAGCACTTCTGAAAAAACTTCTTCCGAAAGAGAGCGTCCACACTGCAAAAGTGCATCGGAAAAGCGATCTGCTTTTTTGAAAGATAGCGTCCACACTGAATGGATATACGCTGTGATTACTATGGATGGAGTGGCCACCAGGGCACCTGTGCTTTTTCCTCTTTTCTCTTCTTGAGAAAGCACTCCCTCTTCCCCGTCCACACACACCTTTTTCCGAAAGAGCTCTTTCTCCTTCGCCCATCCCAGCGAAACACACAGGATTAAAACCTCCCTTCTCACAGGGCTTTCCTCGCACTGCCACCTCTGGTGGTAGGAGGATGGGAGCTGTGGGTTGTGGAGGATAATCCCCCTACCAAATCTCACAGACCTTCTGCCATTCAGAGCGATGGGAGCCCTGCCCCCCAATTCCAGGGGCAGACAGCAGCCCTTCTACAAGGATAGTTCTTGCTCTTTCTCCACTCCCCACATACACACTAGCCTCAGGGATCCAGAGGAATCCACCCTACTATTAGCTGGGCCCCCTTGTAGCTACACTGCAATAGCTTTAGATACCACACAAGTGATAAACCTCCCTGTGATATGACTTGGATTTCTGGATGGAAATCCAAAAGCAAAACAGAGAGCAACAACTCTTATCACCAGTTCCACATGAAGCCCAGCACAAACCTGCACTTCCCTTACACACCACACAAGCAGAGGGATATAGTGCAGTCCCTAGCATGTTTACAGTAACAATGGAAAGCAGACCTCTTTACATGCCCTGCCATGTGATTCCACTTGGTGCTATGTCTCTCTCCTCTGATTTTGTTCATCACTTATTCCTGTGTTGGCTTGTTCCTGCAAAACTAACTAAATGTTCAGTGGTTGTTGCCTGTAAACACTCTACTAATGTCAGGCCTTGGCAAGTTGTAGAGTTGAATCTTAATGAAGGAGATAAGATCAGATCATGCCAGTTGGAGCCATGACCGATTGCATCAGCTGAGAGAATGACCCATAGACTTTCCTTCTTGGTATGCTATCCCTGTCAGATATACGCCACACTTAGGGTATGTCTAGACTACATCCCTCTTTCGACAGAGGGATGTAAATTAGGCACTTCGAAATTGCAAATGAAGCTGGGATTTGAATTTCCCATGCTTCATTTGCATAATTACGTCATGCGCTCTTTCGAAAAAGCGCTATTTTGAAAGTAAAATTGCAGTCTAGATGTGGTTCTTTTGAAAATGGAAGCCTTTTTTGAAAGATCCTGTCTAGACTGCAGTTTTACTTTCGTAATAGCGCGTTTTCGAAAGAGCGCCATGATGTGATTATGCAAATGAAGCACGGGAAATTCAAATCCCAGCTTCATTTGCAATTTCCAAGTGCCTAATTTATATCCCTCTACCGAAAGAGGGATGTAGTCTAGACACACCTTTACTGTTTGCATGGCGCCAAGGTCTGTCATCCTTTGCTGGTCTCAGAGAAGGTCGCCAGTTCTGAAGCTGTCAGCAGGCTGCATGGCTATTCATTCTGATATGTCCACATGAAGACTGATCCTACTTGGAAGAGAGCGGCTGCGAGCCAGCTTCTGAAAGCAGAGCCCTAGAGGTGACCATCCTTCAAAAAAACTTTAGGAGTTTTTTAATCGGAGTTGTTGAGTAATTCTTTACTCTCTCCTTTGTGGTTGTTAAATATCTGATGGCACTTTCCACATTAGTAAATCGGGCTGTACTTGGGCTCCTGGCTAAACTCCAGTCACGATACTGAGGTTTGAAATGAAAGCAGGTACATATACATGCATCCACGTCAGGAGATCACTCTGCTGTTTTTCCTAGTGCAAAATTTCTGCTGAATCCTGAGCAGCTGGGCTAGTCTTTTGATGTAGCAGAGTAGCTAGGGAAGGCATCCCTGAACACGTCGATGGGGTCATTTTTGCTTCTATGTGGGGAGCTTTTTATGCTACAACAGGTCAGAGTCCTGTCCTCGGGTCACACGTAATTTGCATTCTCAGAGATGTCTTGTTCCCTCCTTGACTATATAGGTGCATCTACACTGCACCGATACTTCGAGATAACTAGCATTATTTCGAGATAAAATGCAAGTGTCTACACAGCCATTCTGTTATTTCGAAATAATTTTGAAATAATGGACGGTTTATTCCGAAATCTGTAAACCTCATTCTACAAGAAATAATGCCTATTCCGAAATTGCTGTTTTGAAATAAGGCCTTCATCAGGGCCATTCTAAATCATTCCTCCCCAGTGCCTCCTGGGGCTCTAAATCGAGATAGCACGTCTACATTCGGGAAGTCTGCCTCGGACTGATTTTGAGGCTTCCCTGCAGTGTAAACGTGCTATTTTGAAATAAGCTATTTCGGAATAACTATTCCGGAATAGCTTATTTCAAAATTAGCCTGCAGTGTAGACGTATCCTAGACATAAATTGTCATTGCGAGTTGCTCTTTGCCAAGGCCGGTTCAGACCCCCTAAAAGGCATAAAGGAACCAGTAGCCTGGCTGAGTCCCTAAGCATCACCTTCCCCAGCATCGCTAAGGGCAGTGGCTTGTTGCAGTAAATAATTTCTGATGAATAGGGCCCTTTTTTGGTCCAAGACAATTAAGGCTCTGATGTTAAAGCTCTTGTGGCAAGTGACTGCATACCACAGCAAGTTTATTTTTGGTGATTTCAGGAGTCCTCCTCCTTTATATTATGTCCTGGATTTTGATCTCACCTCCTTGATTTGCCACTTTTCCTCCCGTGTTTAATTTAATTTACAACTTTGCAAATAGTATTTTCTAAATTGCAAATAATTTGATCAAACTCCTCTAAATGTTTCAGAAAAAGAACAAGTCTAAAACAGTTTGCTCCTCCCAAATTCCCTGTGCATAAAATGGTGTAGTTTACATTACAGTAATGCTTCTAGGCCTTGACTAACATTGGGCCCCATTTTAGATTTAACCTCTTTAGCTATCATTTTCCATATGTTTATACAGCACTTAATGCAATGGGGCCCAGACCTGGTTGGGCTGTCAGCACTACTACTATATAAATGGTAAATAATAATGGTACTAGACACTGTCCCCACACACAAATGGTAAATAATAATGGTACTAGACACTGCCCCCCCCACACACACACACGCTCCAAGATGTTTATGAGGCAAGGCAGGCAAATGAATTATTATAATCCTTCTTTCACAGATGGAGAGATCAGGCCCAAGGATACTAACTTTGTCTACACTATGGCTTTTACTGAAGGAGGCAATGCAAATGAAGTGCTGATTAGCATACTGACATGCTTCATTTGCATAATCTATTCTGAGCCTTTTTTGCGCAAGGGGTTTTTGCGCAAAAACAAGCAGTGTGGGCGTTTCCTTTTTGCACAAACCCCCTTTTTGCACAAGATCCTTATCCTGCTAGGCAAAAACAGCTCGGAATAGATTATGTAAATGAAGCGCGACAATATACTAATCAGCACTTCATTTGCACTGTTTCTTCCGGCAAAAATTGATAGTGTAGACATAGCTTAAATGTATTGCCAAAGGTCATTCTGGAAGTCTGTAGCAGAGCATGGAACTAAATATCAATCTCCTGAGTTCAACTCCAGTACCTTAATGAGAAAGCCATCCTTCCTGGCTTTCCAACTGTTATTTGTTTTGACCCATAGATATGTGTAATTTTTCTGTGCTTTGTCCATAATCAACCACAGATTTTTTTTTAAGCAAATGCATTTTTATGACCAATTATAAATTGGGTGAAAACTGAAACGCTCTAATTTTGGCTGTGAACCTTTTGTAATGATCATTTGCTCTGAAAGCAAAAGATGTAGTGTAATTTGGTTTTGCTTAAGCCACTTTCAAACATATGATAAACATTGTGAGATTAAACTTCCTCGCCTTACTCATGTGGTTAGTCTCATTTCAACAGAAGAGCTCCTCCACTGGCATAAATTGACATAGACTGCAGTGGAGCAGTGCCAGCTGAGATCAGCTGAGCATCGTTTCACTTCAATAGGGCTCCTGGAAGGATGGAAAGGATTTGGCTTTCAGTGAGTTGTGCTAGTGTAAGTGGGGGCAGCACTTTATCACTCCATCAAGCAGTCACTTGCATTTTCTCTTTTCTTGGCAGTTGTTAATATGGAAAGCAGGTCAATGCATCTCAGCGCGTTGGTCCAGGAAGCCCAGCAGAGGGTGAGTGAGCTGTCTGCCCAAGTGATGAGTGAAGGTCTTAGTATGGACAACACAGACAAAGAGAAGCAGCTAAAAGCATGGGAGTGGAGATACAGGCTTTACAAGCGCATGAAAGCAGGCTATGAGCATGCCAGTAAGTAGAACCAAGGTGGTTATAAGCATAAAAAGAAGATGCTTTACATAAGAATCGTTTGCACTTGTCAAGCAACTCTGTACAAAGATCCTCTGAGATCAATCCTCAGGCAACTGAAGGTGGTAGCTGGGAAAACTGGGGCACAGAAACTAAGTGGAAAGGGAGTTGGACAACATCTAAGATGACGAGTTTTCTCGGCAAAAAATATGCAAGTGAGGGACTCATTTGCATGAGTCGCAATCTCATTTGCATATGTTCTGCCGATCCATTCTTGTGCTGAGGTTTTTGCGCAAAAACAAGCAGTGTGGATGTTTTCTTTTTTGCGCAACCCCCCCTTTTCTGCATGAGCCTTATGCCCCAAAAAAGGAGGTATACTGATCTTGCAGAAAAAGGGGTTTTTGCTCAAAAAGAAAACATCCACACTGCTTGTTTTTGCACAAAAACCCCAGTGCAAAAACGGATCAGCAGAAAATATGCAAATGAGATTGTGACTCATGCAATTGTGTCCTTCATTTGCATATCTTTTGCTGAGAAAACTCATCGTGTAGACGTAGCCCAAGTGCTAGAAATTGAAAGGCCCAGTTATGCTGACACTGACCTGTATGCATCTCCTTTAGAAAGGGAGTTGTGTGCTCAAAACAGTTCAGAGAATTAGACCTAGAAATCCATGATACAAAGTCTAATTCTTAGACCAATAAGCCACATTCTTGTTCCCTCTCCCGTCTCCTTCCCTCTATGTTCTCATTCCAGATTTCATGTAATGAGATTAAAAATGATTGTAAAATAGGGGAGCAGTTCAACCTTTTTAGCATAAATCTTTTTATCCTACAGTTCTTCTGCAGCTGGTGAAAAAAAACATAATGAAGTTTTCACTCAGAAAACTGTGGGACAGTTGACACTATTTACTGGTATCAAATGTAATATGTCAACAAAGAAAACGAGCCAGTTTCAAAGATGAGAACTTTTTAAGCCACTATAAATGTGCTTCTGTGCAGAAAGGCATACTGTGGCCCTTGGAGAGGAGTAGACCTAGAGATTGAAGCGTGTTAGTTATATAAGCATTTAGATCTTTTTGCTGTAATACATTCAGTGACAACCATTGCTACCTCTAACCTCTTTAGACCCACCTTTCTAATCCTTGTTTGCAAATAATTAACTTTGTCTAAGGGGCCTTGACCACCAAGAGCTCTTCTCTAATGTATTTATGGTATTTACTGAATGCAGCAAATATCATAGTAATGTTAATTACTTGCAGTGACAAAATTGTGAATATACTAGGCCACATCATCAGTGGTGTCAATCAGGGTAGCTTCCTTTAATTTGATGGTGCTACAGGGGTTTATGCCAGCTCAGGCTATGGTCCATCAGCCCCTCATGTGTTATGTTAATGACAAGAATTTGTTTACTGCCCTCATCCTGAATCGGAGGTAAAAAGTTAAACACTCAGTGTGACCTCAGAATCATTTGCATGCTCAAAGGGATTGCCAATTTTTCCTACAAACAATAGGTAATTAATTTAATGTCTGAACTGACTCACTCTTTGAACTGTTCTATATGCTTTAAAGAGGCTTCAGGCCATAACATAATTTAGACCGACCATGGCGAAAAATACAAAGTAGCTGTTATAATTTTGGTGATTTCTAAATCAGAATAATGTAAAAAATGTTTTCTGTCTTTTGGTAGATTTAAATCTGTTACGGAAATCTTGGAGATTTAATTAGCTCCTTTTAGGGTATTTTTAGGGCAGTGTTATTAAGATTGTTTTTGTCCCTTTTCTTTCCTCCTACCCACCTCCCAAAACATTTATAGATGTTTTTCATTGACATAATTAACATTATTTTGTTCTACTGGGTTCCATACATACAGGAAGATATTTTTAACTCATAGGAGCAGGAAATCATGATAGAAACAAATGGTGACTGCAGGATATTGTTAGATGGGGCACTAATTAAAATGTTCAAAAGGCAAGGAACACAAACACTTACGAACCAAAGCTCACAATTGCCGGGTGGTTTTCAGTGGGTTCTTTGAAGACACACAAACGTTGTTTGAATAGGATTTGTTGTGCTATGGGCCTGATGTTTTTTCTTCTCTCCCAGGAGCCCCTGAGGCGCCAACCAATGTCTGTCTCATGGTAACAAGCAGCACATCACTCACTGTCACCTTCCAAGAACCTCTTAGCGTCAACTCGGCTGTAGTGACCAAATATAAAGGTACTGGATTTGGACATCGTTCATTTACCTCTCTTAAGAATGAGGAGGGTTCAATAAGGAGCTATTTACTTGCAGAAAATGTTTTGCTATAAAAGCCTTGTTTGGATAGAAATATTTCATTGGTTATCTGTGTACACATGCGAATTTTTTTGGATAGGATTCCCTCATGGGATGGTAAGACAAAAAGACAGTTCACCCAAACCATTATCCATGATGCCTTGAAGTTTGCTTGACTCATTGTGGTTAGGGCATGGAATGAGCCAGCTAGAAAACATCAGGTCGCCTCCGGGGTCTGTGGGCTCCTTAACAACCCAGTGGATCGCTGCCCAGGCCAAAGCCACACTGCCATCCCTGAAAGGAATGCCTTTGGAAACTGAAGCTGCTGGTTGTGGCTTCCCACAGCCCAACTAATTAGCTGTTCCAGTACCGCCACATCATTCCTGGAAGAGTATCACCTTAAGGGTGGCACCAGTTGCAGTCCTTAAAGTAGAATTAATAGAGAAAATCCCCTTTTTTGCCAAACACTCTGAGCCAGAGGCAGCTCATCTGCATTGTTGTGACGAATATTAAACACGGTGCATTAGGTTGTGGAGAGGGGCTTGAGTATTTAAAAGCCTTAAGCAAAGAAAATCTGTTGTTAAAGACATTGGCGTGAGCAGGTGGACCCCATTAAAGCTTCATCCTGAGGAATTTAGAAAGGAAAAGCATCTTCTTTTTTTTTAAATTTATTTGCCGGGATATTTCAAGTGAAGCCTGTTCAAGTTGCAGCCAGATTAGCTCTGTACATATACATTCATCACTCTAGTAATGGTAATACTCCGCAATACCATGGGGCCTTTCATCTGAGTATCTAAAAGCTATATGTCAACGATTAAGCCTCAGATAATTAAGCCTGGCCTACACATTCAGACTGTGTCTAATTCTTGCAGTTTCTTTCTTCATGAAATCTCCAAACTCCAGTCTTTTGTCTCTACCCATTCTGCCAAAACTCCTGTCCAAGTCTTGATCATATCATACCATGAACACAACAATCTTCGCCTTTCTGGCAGGTTTATAATGGTTTGCAAATTGATTAAAATAAAGTGGAGAGAAGCTAATGTCAGAACTTTCAAACTTGGGAGCTTAAAGTTAGATATCTACATTCATATTTAATGCCTAAATAAGTAACCTGTTTTTCAAAAGCTTTAGCGAGGTAGCTGAAGAAGTGGGTTGCGCCCACGGAAGCTCATGATACCATTTACATGTTTTGTTAGTTTTTAAGATGCTACTAGACTATTGTTGTTTTTTAAGTTTTTCCTGTTTTTCAAAGGCTCTGAGTAGCCATGCTTCATATGAACTTCACAATTCATTTTCAGTGCTGTGTGCAACACTCAATATGGTCCTATACCTGGTGGCTTTAGAGGAGAGTTAAATCACCCATATTGCAGCTAGCTAGCTGTGCAAAAGGAATTTAGTGATTTAGGAGCCTAAGTCCCATTTTCCAAACATGATTTAGGAGCCTTCAAATGACTGTGTCACTCTCCTAGGGTATGTCTACACTACCCCGCTAGTTCGAACTAGCGGGGTAATGTAGACATACCGCACTTGCAAATGAAGCCCGGGATTTGAATTTCCCGGGCTTCATTTGCATAAGCCGGCCGGCGCCATTTTTAAATGCCGGCTTGTTCGAACCCCGTGCCGCGCGGCTACACGCGGCACGGGCTAGATAGTTCGAACTAGCAAGCCATTCCGAACTAGCTGTACGTTCCACGAGGCGTACAGCTAGTTCGGAATGGCTTGCTAGTTCGAACTATCTAGCCCGTGCCGCGTGTAGCCGCGCGGCACGGGGTTCGAACAAGCCGGCATTTAAAAATGGCGCCGGCCGGCTTATGCAAATGAAGCCCGGGAAATTCAAATCCCGGGCTTCATTTGCAAGTGCGGTATGTCTACATTACCACCCTAGTTCAAACTAGGGTGGTAGTGTAGACATACCCCTAGGCACTGAATGCTTATGTTGCTTTTGAAAATGAGATTTAGGCATCTACATAACTTAGGCGTTTCTGAAAATATAAGAATAGGACAAATCTCAGATATATGTAACATGCAGGGACAAATGAATTGTGTACAAATCATAACTTCGCAATAAAGTGAATTCCCAAATACACATGATTTTTAAAAAAATATTTATTATCCAAAGGCTGTATGATATTTCTCTTGCATGTAGTTGTATTAATTTGAATCTGTTTTATAGCCTCTGTCCCAGGGGTTAATCATGGCTAACTATATCCTGCCTATTGGCTGCTTTTTGCCCACCCCTGGGTTTGTTTTTTTTCAGCAGGTATGAAGGCAAGAAAAATGTTACCCTGCTTGACATAACTTTCCTAAATCTGCCTACTTCACACTCCAGTGCCTTCGTGCCTTGAGTAATCCATACTGCTGACTGTTTTATGCAATGAATTTTACCAGGATGCCCATTTTAAACACTTCATCCCTGGAAAGTTGCATATTTAAGGTCAGATTCAAAGAAAGTGCACTAGTGGGTCTTTGCTGGTGAGTGGTGGAGATTAATTAAGCCCAATGTGTGTAACTTGTTTATTGCACTGCAGAGCAAAATTATTTGTGATAAAATGAACCTTTCCAAAGATCACTCATTATTAGAACCAGGGAAGAGATACTCTTCCCATAAAAATGGTTTGATAATATTAAGTAAGGGTCTTTTAGCCAAAAGCATGACCTCCAATTCAGCAAAGCAGGTAAGCACATATTTAAGTGCTTTCCTGATTTGGTGCCATAAATAACACATTGCTCTTTATTTTTATGAAAGAAAGAATCGGAAGAGATAGACTTTCATTGCCAAAGTAGTACTTTCTCTTTACTACCCAGCTCTATCCTTTTCAATGGATTTATGCGTTATTTTGAATAAGCATCAAGATTAAAGATGCTTCAGGTACTTAATATTTTGACAAGCTGGCAATGTCCCTTTCTTGTAATCTCTTTTGAAATGTTTGATAGGTGACTTGAACCTGCACTGTGGAATAATTTTTTCCCATGTGCCTATTTGTTCACAGTGATTCAGAAACATGTATCAGAACATTATCTGACTCCTGTGTATAAGGTTTTCCTTGTTAATTACATGACTTCTCAATAATAAAAGATAATAACATTTTGCACTCACTCCTTAACCCATAAAACCAAGTTACTTCCTTCAAGAGACTTAATGTGAGCACACAAGGTAGATAGGGCATTAACACAGGAGATCTCAGCTAGATTCCAGTTTTGTTTCTGCATTTTGCCAAACCATTCTTCAAGGTGCTGGGGTATTCTTTACTTCCTGTCCTGGACTGCTGTTTGATGTTACTGCCAGCATCCTAAAGGCTCCTTGAGTTTCTCTCCAGAGAAGGCTGTCTTACTTCAGTGTCTGAAGTGAAGTGATTCCTATGTATATAGTAATTCAACAAAAATGTTTTAAGGCTTGAGACACGCCTGGCATAAATCAATAATAACAGTAATAATAATTGTAACAGTCATCTGCAAGCTACAGAGAAATATTCATACCTGTTCCAGAAAGACTGCACCCCAGTGAAAGGATCTTAAAGATTACATTAACCCATCAGGAAAAATCTCTGATTGACTAATCGTGCCTTGAGGACAAGCTTCACACCTGACCCTGCAAACACTTGGGCTTAATATATGCAAATAGCTTAGTTCACACTGACGGGCGTGAATACGAAGATTAAGGCAAGACTGCATAACACGCAGGCCCCATTTAAGTCAGTTCTGCTGATATTAATAAAATGCAATATTTACCCGATTTCCACCCATATGACAGCACTTTTAATGAACAATGACAGTCCAGGAATTTAACTACTAAAATGCATATCAACAGAAGACCATTATATTGACTCCTTTTTTGTTTTGGCCCCCCACTCGCGGGCCTCATATTGAGCCCCGTGTAAATCCAAACTGCACCACGGGCTGCAAACAAACAGGCCGAAGGCGGGCCACGTGTTGAGAAGCCTTGACCTACATAATCTCTTATTTTTCATACCTCCTGTATAAAAGTCTCAGAGGGGTAGTTTTGTTAGTCTGGAACTGAAAAAACTTAAAAACCAATGAATAGTTCTGCAGCACCTTAAGGTATGTCTACACCGCAGCATTATTTCGGAATAACTAATGTTATTCTGAAATAACGTAGTGCATGTCTACACTACAAGCCATTATTTCAAAATAATGTCGAGCTGGAGGACTTCTTCCTCCGACTCATGGTGACCCTCATTTCACAAGGAGTAAGGGAAGTCTAAGGAAGAGTGTTCTTCCTTCAACTTCCTGCTGTGTAGACATACCCTTAGGGCACATCTACACAGCAGTACTAAAGCTGAAATAAACTATGCAACTTGAGCTACGTCAATTGTGTAGCTTAAGTGGAAATAGCTTATTTCGGTTTTTGGCGCTGTCTATGCAGCAGGAAGTCTGAGAAAGAGCAATCTTCCTCCGACTTCCTTTACTCCTCCTACAATGAGGGTTACAGTAGTCAGAATAAGAAGTCCTCCAGTTCGACATTATTTTGACATTATATTGAAATAACTGCTTCTAGTGTAGACACGGACTATGTTACTTTGGAATAACATTAGTTATTCTGAAATAACACTGTTGTGTAGACATACTCTTAGAAAGTAACCAAAAATGTCGATGGTATCATGAGATTCCGTGGGCACAGCTCACTTCTTCAGTTGAAACTCGTGATATTTCCTGAAGATGTGCTTGAAAATCCCCAGACATCAAAAGGACAACATGTGTAATATGTGAAGATAGCCACTGAAAGAACCTCCAATGAAAAATGACAATGACCTATAGAGAGTCTCCATTTATACCTCTGAGTGTATGTCAAGACTGCATCCCTCTGTCGCCAGGTCGACATTGCAAATGAAGCAGGGATTTAAATATCCCGTGCCTAATTTGCATAAAAATTTCCACCACGTTTTGCCAACTCAGCACTCTGTCGGGAAAAAGTGATAGTCTAGAGGGGGATCTGTCGAGAAAGAAAGCCTTTTTCAACAGATCCTGTAAACCTCCTTGTAGGAGGCATAAGGGGTCTGTCAAAAAAGGCTTTCTAGATAGATCCCCCTCTAGACTGCTGCTTTTTGCTGACAAAGTGCTGAGTCTACAAAACGCGGAGGCCATTTTTATGCAAATTAGGTGCGGGATATTTAACTCCATACCTCATTTGCAATGTTGACCTGCCTAATCTGCATCCCTCTGCTGACAGAGGGATGCAGTCTAGACATAGCCTGAGTTTCCTAAGTCTTAATTTTTAAACAAATCCACGTTAGACAAAAACATTGTCTTTTGGTGGAAAAGGTGAAGCAGCTCATGTGTTTGAGTTTAATTATTTAGCTAATGGACCTGAAGAGTTCTAGTCTGAAGCTCTAGTAGGAAACAGAGAGATGCCGAACCACCTTGTAATTGAGCCATTTGAGCTGTGTGAACCTTCTGCGTGAATGTTGATCTCAAAGCCCATGCGACAAATTTCACAAGCTATTTTCCCTGTAGCAGTATTTCCCTTTAACAAGGTCTTGCAAGCTTCTCTTGGTGGGATTTGAAGTAGCTTCATACTCTGACCTAGAGTTGGAGAGACGGTGATTTCTCTAGACCACCTGATCCCCCTGTTACTATTTTCTTTTTATTCATTGTTGGTTATTTTACACATTTCTGTTTGTCAATACCCGCCTCCCCCTACCTCCACCACACACACACGCAACCTCCTAAGATTTTGGAAAATATGTTTTTCTTTAATGTCAATTTTGTAGTCTTAAAGAAAAAGTCAAGCAATCATGTTAGATGAGGTGGAGCAGAGAGAAAGCAGCTATTGCTTGCTCAAGTTTTGACCAAAAAATTATTCCATGCCTCCTTTCCTCCAGGGCAATTTGTGGTTCACCTCAAACATTTTTGCATTAGTATAATTTTCTTTAATTACCTCTAAGTCACTGGTTCAGCCCAGGTCAGAAATGAAGTGGCCAAAACTTGTTACCATCTGATGGCTGCTTCGGTGTCCTATGTAAAGTGAATTAAGAGGGCTCCGCCCTGCTCCTGGAGAAACGGGTGTCAGTGTTACCAGAACAATTGGCGCAATTGAGCACCTTCGTTGGAAGTCTCAGCAGAGGTAACTGCATTGTAAACCTCGGCCTGTGGGACTCGAGCTTCTGAAGTTGATGCTTTCAAGCCCACACCTGTGAGTTCACACTGTATTTTATAAACGCAGGCTCCCCGACAGGGGGGCAAAAGTGGGCAGTTGTCTGGGGGTCCAGAGATTCTAAAGGGCCCGGCAATTACTGCAGCAACAGTGCTGCCCAGAGCTCCAGGCCCTTTAAATCACCGCTGGAGCACCGTGCACCCTCTCTGGGCAGCACTATGGTCGGGGAGGGGCATGGCATGTTCCAGGCAGCACTGAGAGCTGGCTGCCCCTGGCCCTTCAACACAAGGCTATAACCTTTCTGAGAGTGCAGAGCTGCCTCCTCACATACCTTGCCCAATAGCCCTGCTTGCCTGTTGGCTCCCCTATATATATTATCTAGACGTCCTGTCTTGGCTTTGTGGCTTGAGCTGCACCCACACTGCAAAACTACAGAGTTGGATTGAGTCACACTGGAACTTGGGCTCTGAGTCATCCCCATAGCTATATCCTAGGACCTGGGTCCTGAGCAATATTCCTTCTAATCTTTTCCATCCATGTGTGGAATAAATTTTATGTGCACTGAGGCATGTGTGAATGTGCACCACCAGTAGAAATAAAACACCTAGCTGTGAGCGCTCTGCAAATCAGCTGGGCACCGTTTGAATCTCTCCTGAGTGGCCGCACAAGCACACAGCTTATGGGGAGCACTGGTCCTGACTGCTGGCTGATCCCATCAGACTGATTTGTGTGTGGAAGAGTGGATTGGGCTCAAACTTGAGTCAGATCTTGGGATTAATGTGCAGTATAAACATACCCTAGGAGTCTTCCCCTGAGCATCTTTCCTTGAAAAATCATTTTACAATTGTAAAAAGAATTTAGGGAGTTTGCCTGATCCATTGTAATTTATTCCTGTGAGTAATCCAGACGCTTATTGACTTCTGTGGGTTTACACGCATGCATAACCTCCTTCTCACTCTTTCTCTTTTTATACATATATGCATGTATTTGCAAGTGATCCAGCAGACATAGGTAAACAGTTTTTGTAAGGCTATCTGTAGAATTTACATCTGAGCACCAATGTTCCCTCTACGTTTTTCCATTGATGCGCAGAATAAATGTTGTTATATGTGCACCTTCATGTGCGGATGTGCACCACCAGTAGAAACACATGCTGCTGGCTGGCATTTGTGTCTCTTCAGGGTGAGTGCCCAAGCACAAAGCTGACAGAGAACACTGGTGTGCACTTTTATTGTCATACAGCACACAGCTTTTTTCCACGTCTCTCTCACATGACGACCATTCACATGCAACGTCACTCAGGATTCAATAAAGCAAACCCATATACTTGGGCTACTTTTGAGTTCAATGGGAGCTAAGGCTGGCCTCTCACAAGCAGGGCATGAGTTCCTGTGCTAAAAACAGCAATGTGGACAGTGCGTCTCTGGTGGAGATTTACACCCTGAGCACCAGCCCAGAGGACTCCATGGGGCTTAAGAAACTGAGTTGCTGCCCAAGATGCAGCATTCATGCTGCTATTTCTAGTGCCCTCATCTGAGCCTCAGTGTTCCTAGATCAAGCGCTTGCTCCCAGCTTCAGTGTAGACATACCCACGGGACTGAGCCCTTACCAAGAAATGTGATGCTGTAACATTAATTTCTAATGACTCTTCTATCAAGTGCAGCAGCAAATCCTACATCACATTTTGAGGCTAACCACAGCTTGATGGTACCACATCTCCAAACTGGTCTTTAAACCATGCTTGTCAACCTTTCTAAGTATTTCTGTCCGTTTTAAAACTTTCTTTTCCCTTCTATCCCCAGATCAGTCTGCACTAAAAAAATGAAACAGAATGCATTTCTTTGTAGCACATTCAAGTTTATCCTGCAGAATAGGTGTGGTCTGGTATTTAATTTTTTACAGTAGTTCATTTATGGCATTTTATTAGGTCTCATGGGCACTTTATTTGCACGTTACTTTGGGGTAGCTAACAAGACTGTGCAGCTTGATTTCTATTTTTGTGCCCAACAAGCACAGAAAAGCGTAGATATTAAAACAAACCTTTCTATTTCCAAGTCCTCCCAGCTTTTGTAGTATGCTTTGGATTTTTATAAAAAAAGACTCTTACATTTTAGGAGTAGTTTAAAGATACCAATGACAGATTCAGCAATTTCCTGCAATATTCTGGACAGCATTATTGAATCAAGTTAATGTTTGGAGTTGATTGTATTAAAGAGCAGAAGTCTATGTGTTATTGTGGGATTGTATGTAACATATATGGGCAGAGACAGGAAAAATGTCAACCCTGGGAACGTTATGAGCATCAAAGGACTATTTGAGACAATGGGCCAGACAAGAATGAATTTTTTAAGTTAAGTGGGTTTTGCAGGAAATCTCAGGGGATATGTAAATGTATCCCCTCCAGTTATGCTAGGATTCAGCCTTTTGTAGTTTCTCTCTGAAGAGACCTTTGTCTGACTCCCTCGTCCCAGGCCAGGTCTACCCTAGACTTGGACGGTCAGCTTAAGATATACAACTCCAGCTATGCAGAATAAGTAGCTGGAGTTGGCTTACCTTAAGGCTTAAGCCAATCTTGGTGGTGTCCCGTCAGGGATCTAGGGGTCATAGTGGACCACAAGTTGAATATGAGTCAACAGTGTGATGCTGTTGCAAAAAAAGCAAATATGATTCTAGGTTGTATCAACAGGTGTGTTGTAAGCAAAACTCGTGAAGTCATTCTGCCGCTCTACTCTGCACTAGTTAGGCCTCAGCTGGAGTATTGTGTCCAGTTCTGGGTGCCACATTTCAAGAAAGATGTGGAGAAATTGGAAAGGGTACAGAGAAGAGCGACAAGAATGATTAAAGGTTTAGAGAACAATGACCTATGAAGCCAGGCTTCATGAACTGGGCTTGTTTAGTTTGGAAAAAAGAAGATTAAGGGGGGACATGATAGCGGTTTTCAAATATCTAAAAGGGTGTCACAAGGAGGAAGGAGAAAATTTGTTCCTCTTGGTTTCTGAGGACAGGACAAGGAGTAATGGGCTTAAAGTGCAGCAGGGGAGGTTTAGATTGGACATTAGGAAAAAATTCCTAACTGTCAGGGTGGTCAAATATTGGAATAAATTGCCAAGGGAGGTGGTGGAATCTCCCTCTCTGGAGATATTTAAGAATAGGTTAGATAGACATCTGTCAGGGATGGTGTAGACGGAGCTTGGTCCTGCCTTGAGGGCGGGGGGCTGGACTCGATGACCTCTCGAGGTCCCTTCCAGTCCTATTATTCTATGATTCTATGATCTGTTTTTTCAGAAAAATTTTCAAAAAAGCAGACGTGCTCCTTCATCATCGCTGTAAACCTTGTTTTACGAGGAATAAGGGATGTGTCAAAAGAGTGCTTTTTTCCAAAATTTGGCGCCTCTTTTGACAGTAAAGCGGAAAAAGATACACAATTTGCATACCGCAAGTTGCTTTTCTTTTTCTGACTTACCCTTTCAGTGAAGACCTAGCCTCACTGTGCAGAATCCAGAATCTTACTATACTAATAATGTTGGGCCTTATCTCTCACATGAGACTGCCAACTGACCAATTACATTGGACTACCTAGGCCCATTGACAGAAATTCTGGGCCCTAGGACAGAAATCAATATCCCTACCTCCAGAGAATCCCTGGGCCGACCTAACCACAGCCTCAACCCACCTGCAGGAATCCCAGAGCAGTCACACCTCCCCCTCCCTTCCCCAGACATAACCTGCCTGCTCAGGGAAATCTGCAGCAGCATCTCTTGGTCCAAAGTTGCATGATAGGCCCCATGCAACTTCCAAGACCCAATAATCCCTCCTTGGAACCTGCATGTGGCATATATAAAGCATCTGAATCAAGAGATGCTTTCCCCAGACTGCTGGCAGAACTACCGTAGTAGTGGCCAGGCCCCTGTGCCCCTGAGCAATTGCCCCTTTGCCTCCCCCGCCAGCCAGCCTGGAACTACCCCATCTGCAATCTAAATGTGTGTTCCTCTCTATCCCCATGCCTGGTTCCTGTTTCCTGTATGAAGAAAAGTCCCATGCTCACAGTAATGCAAGTACAGTCAGCAGCGAGGGTTGTGTTTGCTTTATATTCGCTGAGAGCTTCTGCTTCTGTCTTTCATGCTCCTGATCCTCTTTCTTCACCTCAACAGTGGCACTTTTGTTGGTGAAAGTGAAATTTCACAGCTTAGGCAGCCCCCCTGCTGGGCGGAGAATTTCTTTGATTCCCGAACCACTATCTAATGGCATTTTTAAAAGAATGTGGGGATTAGCTTAGAAAAAACAAAACCCTACATGTAAGTAATTAATGCTCTGTACAAACGAGACTTATTTTCATTTCATGTGTCTAACACTGCAGCACTAAAAGAACAATGCTGACAACAAACAGTCTCACTTGACGGGAGGGCGTGTGGATTCTCTTTTGTTTGGCTGCTGTTAAACATTCTCATACCTGATTGTTGGGCCCGAGTGAGTGACTTTTTTGGTGTGTGTTTGTGTCTTTACGACTGTTTAGTTTTTCATTGGCTTTTTGAATGGAGGGTGCTTCAGAAATAATCTGACAATATGTGCTTTACACACATGAATAATTCTTCCTGGTGTGAACCTTCCCATTGGCTTTGGTGCTGCTGCTTGCATGAGTCAAAACTATTCTCTGTGAACAGGGGCTTGTAAGATTGGGGCCTGATGCTGTTATGCTTTGAAGAAGACATGTTGCCTTTTGGCTAGAATCACATGTGATCGGTTGCCCCTATCTCTTCCCCCCCTCCCTTGCTCTGTAGAGAATTTGGATGAAGATACCAAGGGTCTACTGGGGAAAGTGTAAATTGTGTGGATGAGGCTTGGGGGGGAGGGGAAGGCATGCCATGCTTTGAATGAGAAAAGATCTGAAGAAAGTGAAGCATCAAAGATTGGCCACAGTTGGAGAAAGGACACCGGCTAGAGTAGACCAGAGCTGTGAGATGGCATGAAGGATGCCTGGCTGATGAATCTGAACATGCTCAAGATTAATCTGATCACCAGATTTGGGGTCAGGAAGGAATCCCCACCCCCACCCCAGTCAGATTGGCAGGGACCTTGTGTATGTGTGTGTGGGGGGGGAGGGGAGGTGTTTCTCCTTTCTCTGCAACATGGGGCGTGGATTACTTGCCTAGATCATCTGGGTATATCTCTCTTTGCAGAAGCCTCTGCCAGAAGCCTCTATTCTCTCTGTGGCATGCCATATTTCAGTCCCCCAAGGCTGAAACACTTTGGTCGAACTTCCCAACATAAATCAAACCTTTGCATCTAATTAAACCACAGAGCAACTTGGTGAGTCGTTTAAGTGCGAGTGAGAGAACAAATGCCAAGAGAAGTGACCAGTGCTACCGTGGCTTGTGCTTTCTGTTGGTACAGGAAAAGCTGCCCTTTTTCTGAATAAATCAATGACTGGGGTGGCAAAGATGCTTCGTAGCCTTCTCTGTATTTCTTGTTCGTCTATCCCTCTGGTGAGCTGTCCTTCATTCTGTGCATCACCCCCCACGAAAGGGCGTGGTAGGAAAGAAACAGGTGACAAGAAAGCCTATACCTTGTTCTAAAATATAAAGTGCATGAATTGGGTATTTAAAAAAAACTTGGCTAAAAGTAGGTTACATAACTTAAGCCAGTCTAAAATTATGTGCCAGCAATTTACATGAGTTTTATGTAACTGTTTATACTGATGTTTATTTAAAAATTACTACTTATCTTGGCAACCGCAGCTACACACCATGCATTCGCAAGCTCCGGAATACAGGGCACCTTCATTAAAAACACATAGTCACCCATATATTAGATACAAAAAACCCCCTTGCTCTGACATAACATTAAGTGTCAGATAGAAACCCACAACAGCAAAGACATTCAGTGTTCAAGACAAAGCAGGCCTTTTGGGTGTTGAGAACAGGACTGGAGCATGCTCCATCCTCAATTCACCCAGCAGCACTAAGGTATCCTACAGCTGAGCCACTGCAGGCCATAAAACCAGTTCTTGTTCTTGGGCTCTTATAAAGGACCCTCTTCATCTGTAGAGATTTATGCCTCTGATTTTGTGGGTTCAAACCAGACTCATCACACTTTTAAAATGCTGAGAGGAGGCAGCCTTTTGTTCTTTCTTCAAATTCCATGAGTTTGTATAGAGCTTTAATTCTGCCAACTTTTAAAATGATGCCATCTCGTATTTTATTTTATGTTTTCAACATAGCCAACATTAAAAAAAAAAAAAAAAAAACAACCTTGGTCAATGGCCATTGTTTATGTAGGACCAACTCAAAAGCAATATTTAGTGCAATCTTGCCACTTCTGCAGGTACATTTTTAAACAACAAAGCGCATGCCCCACATCTGTGCATCCTTCTTTGAAAAAAATGGTGTACTAACAATCTAAACCATCTCAGAGAGAGAGCCACGAGGAATTCTGGGGCACCTTAGAGATTAACAAAACTATATATATAGTATCATGAACTTTTGTGGGCAAAACCCAAGCTCATCTGAGGAAGTGGGTTTTGCTCACAAAAGCTCATGATACTACATATAGGCTACGTCTAGACTATATCCCTTTTTCGTAAAAAGGGATGTAAATTAGACGTATCGCAATTGCTAATGAAGCGGGGATTTAAATCTCCCCCACTTCATTAGCATAAAAATGGCTGCCACTTTTTTTCCGCACGGAGCTTTGTCGGAAAAAAGCGCCAGTCTAGACGCTGATCTTGCAGAAAATAAAGCCTTTTCCAAAAGATCCCGGGATAAGGGATCTTTATTTCCCGCTAGATCAGCGTCTAGACCGGGATAGCCAATTCCCAGCTTGCACTGGGTCCCAGTGCTGTGCACCAGCCTTGTAAATGTATTAAGAGCCTACCAGTTCTTAATATATTTAAAAGGCTAAAGCACAATGGGGGGGAACCAGTGCGAGCCAGGCATCAGCTGTCCCAGCTTGCGCCGGGTCCCCCTCACAGCGCTTCTCATTACATTTAAGAAGCAGAGGCACAGCGTCTGAGACTGGTCGCAAGCCAGGAATCAGCTGATTCCCGACTCGTGCCTGGTCCTGCTATTCCCCTGCCTCTATTGAGATGGTGCTGAGGGGAACCGGCTTTTAAGCCAACGCCCCCCCAGCACTGGCTCCTGCTTCCCCACCTCGCTGCCTCTGATAGCAGCCTTGCTGCTTTTGCTTATCAGATAGTCGACTAGTCGCTTGCATCCCTACATTACAAAGTTATTTCAAAATAATAACTCCTGAAATTACTATTTTGAAGTAGCACTAGCTCAACTTAGAGCCCCAGGGAGCACTGAGGATTAATTACTTTGATAATTACTTTGATAATTAGTTTAATTACTTTGAATTACTCTGGGGAGTAGTTATTTTGAAATAACAGCACCTGAGCATCCACACTGACCTTATTTTGAAATAGAAATAAGGGGAGTTATTTCGAAATAACTCTGTAGTGGAGACATGCCTAAGGTGCCACAGGACTACTCATTGTTTTTTGTCCTAATTCACCATAGCTCAAGCTCGACATGCTCCATCATCCAAATTGGCTCTGAGGGTCTGATTCTCCGCTGCCCTGCATCTCAGTACAACATGAACATTGAGCGCTGCAAATTCTAATCTGGTAGTGTTTTTCACTCCCTTTACACTGGTGTGAATATCCACATAAAGTGCAGGGCAATCAGTAGTGAATTAAGGCCCATACAGGATGACCACACCAAGGGAAGAAAAGCATAGTCTTAACTTAGATTAACTAATGTGCATTAAAATAGCAGTGAAGAAGCGACAACTCAGCTACTAACATATTTTACAGCTCAAGTTCAACCCCAGGCAATCCTACAGAATTTCTCTTGAGCTGCTAACCGGAAACAAAACCTAAGTTGCCATGTCAAGACTGCTAATTGAACCCAAGTTAGGTAATGCAAGTTAAGAACACGCTTTTCCCCCCCACATTATGAATGTGTCTACACAGCAAAGTTATTTTGGAATAATGGCTGTTATTCCAAAATAACTATGCGTGCCTCTACACAGCAATTCCGTTATTTTGAAATAATTTCAAAATAACAGATGGCTTATTCCGACTTCTGCAAACCTCGTTCTACAAAGAATAATGCCTATTCTGAAATAGCTATTTCGAAATAAGGTGTTGTAGACACTCCATTGCTGCTATTTTGAAATAGCCCCTCACCAGGGCTATTCTAAGTTATTCCTCCTTCCTCCTGGGGCTCTAACTTGAGATAGCATGTCTACATTAGGGAAACCAACCTCGGACTAATTTTGAGGCTTCCCTTCAGTGTAGACGTGCTTTATGTGAGTAAAGGGAACTGAATTGAAAAGAAGGGAAGGAGTAGAGTTTGGAGTACATGATGAGAAAGACACTGAGGCTATGTCTACACTGCGGAGACAAGTTGGAAAAATATATGCAAATTGCAAACCACAATTTATGTATTGTTTTCCATTTTTTTCCCCAAAAGAGGCTTTTCTGAAATTTGGCCTGTCTACACTGGGCCAAATTTTGGAAAAAAACTCTTATTTCGGAACATCCCTTATTCCTCTCGCTGAGAGGAATACAGGGATGCTGAAAGAACACATCCGCTTTTTCGGAAACTGTTCCAAAAAAAGCGAATGCGTACCTTTTGAAGGTATCCCGGAAAAGCTCTGCAATCTAGACATAACTTGAGAAAACTGTTGGGAATAGAAGTCTCAAAATAAGACCCACAAGTCTTAATTCCCAGTCTCTTTAACAGACTCTTCTCTAAGCATATGGGAGTTCAGTCATTAACTTGAGTGAATGCAGGATCAAGCCCCAAATGGCCACCACAATTCTCTGGTCCTACCAAGCTGTGCTCAGTGCTTGGCAGAAGATGGTTTTGAGTGACTTTTGTGTTTGCCCTATTCTCAGGCTGAGCAGCCTGTCCCCAAATTCCAGCTACTGGGTAGCCAAAGTGAATTGACATTCTGGCTACATTCCAGCTATGCACAGTCCACTAGGGTAATTTGTTGACGAGCAGCTCCATCTGGCTTATCGCCGCTTTGTACCACTGGAATGATAACAAGAGGCCGTAAAACAATGGAGCATTAGTCTCTTAATTTCTGTGTATGTGTCAGACTGTGGATAACACTGGGATGCAGCATTTATATTCCGTGTCCTTTTAAGCATCCTCCTGTACCATTGAGCCAAATATTATCCTCCCAGCAACAAACGTTCTTACCGTGAAGTGCATTTCTACAACATACCACTGCCAATTATTCATATGACGCTAAAAAAATGGCATTCAAAACAATGGTGCCTGTAATTTATTCATTTCAATCAAGCTTTGCAAGGTAACCTAATAGTATAAAAATATATATATGCAATTAAGCGCCTGCCAAAATTCCTCTCAGTGCGCTCTGATAAGATGCACCAATAAGCACATTATCCTTACCCTGAAGTATTTTTCTGTATTGTGAGCCTCGTCAAATGTCAGTTGAAGTCAGTGGATGTGGTTGTATTTATAAACTGCTAGAAGGCTTTGCCCAGTTCTGGGGCCAGTCCACGGCGGAGGTTGTCAGCAGTGCCTGCCTGCTGACTCCTCAAGGCAGGCCTCAGGTGTGGGAGGCATGCAGGCTGCTACCGACTTCTCCTTAGGGACAAAGAGGAGTACACAGGCTGCCCACCAGCTTCTCCCCAGGGCCATGCAGGCCTCCTGCCAGCTTTCTGGGGCCAGCCCAGGCCAACTGTGGCAGGGGACGTGCTGACAACTGACAGTGCTCCCCAGAGCTGGGCTGAGGTGGTGGAGGCCATGGTGACCCCCTGTGGTCATTTGTGACTCTAACTGTGCCTGCTATCACACTCCTGCCTTTCCATTTGGTGTGAACTGCATTCCATGCACATGCCATTGTCCTAGAACAAACAAACCCTGGCCTTGCTTTAAGTTATAAGAGGAAGCTGCCTACGAAATATGGTGGTCCTAGTTCTTACCATTTAAGAGGAGTTCTTGAACAGACTTACAGACAGACATACAGTCAGATGCACAAACTGTCTAAAATATATAGTAGATTATGATGACTAGGTTATAGACATGCTAGCTTCTTTTCATTGCTACTATTCTATATAAAATACTATTGTACGTATTAATAAGAAATAGAACAAGGTTTACTATGCAGTAAGGTGATTTTAAAAATGTATTTGTACCTCCAGATCCTCACTCCATTCATCTGAAGAAGTGGGTTGTGCCCATGAAAGCTCATGATACTATCTACATTTTTGTTGGTCTCTAAGGTGCTGCAAGACCATTCGTTGTTTTTTTAAAAAAAATTTTTGTTACAGACTAACGCAGCTACCTCTCTGGGACTGTTCTATATTGTGTCATCATCTTTTCAGTAAAATAGGTTGAAAACTGGAAAAAATGTGAAAATTAAAATTGGGTTTAATAAAAAAACCCAAAACTTTGATGAAACCTTTCATTGCAACAAATATCTCGGGAGAGCAGTGTTCTGTCAAAAATAAAAATTCCAATAATTTTTTTTGCCAAAAACTTTAAAAAATTGGGCAATTTCAACCAGTTCTAGTGGAAAATGGGGTTGAATATTTTTCATTGAAACTTGCCAATGAGATGAATTTTTGCATCCATTTTGAAATTAGTGAAATATCAACCTGCTCTAGCATAGCTGTTGAAAAACATTTTCAAAAAATGTGTGTGGATTTTTGTCAACTGTTAGGCATTTCTGTCACAGTTCAAAGTTCTGTTTGAAAATGTTGCTCATCTCTGTTTTTAAGAGCAGCTGTTGGGTTGGAGGGCAACTGCAGCTATAAAATGGTTACCATGGTCTAGCCTGTGGGTACGAATTAGAGGAACCCCATCAAATTTCTCACCAAGCCTCGGCAACATAGGCCTAGAAATAAAGGCCAAATCCTGGTGTTGCCAGTGAAGACTGGGATAGCTCAGGTGATCTGAGGATAAACACTCAGCAGCTATCTTTACTGTTGCTCTAAAAGCATGAGTGATTTGGAGACTAGCCCTCAAATATATGGAGATACACCTATCTCATAGAGCTGGAAGGGACCTTGAGAGGTTATCAAGTCCAGTCCCCTCCCCTCATAGCAGGGCCAAGTACCATCCCTTACAAATTTTCCCCAGATCCCTAAATGGCCCCTTCAAGGATTGAGCTCACAATCTTGGGTTCAGGAAACCAATGTTCAAACCACTGAGCTATCCATCCCCTCCTCAAGCTGGTGGTACGCTCACAGTATAGACATACCGTTACTATGGCAACCATTCTCCCCTAGACCAGTAGTGCAAGTAAACAAAAGTGTTTGCTGGTACAGGAGGGGGAGGGAACACCACTGGGGGAGGCACGTGACCTCCTCATGTGCCCCCCCAATGTGATTCATCCCACCCCCCAGCCTTGGACCCCCATGTTCTTCCCCTTCCCTCCCACCCCCAACCATCCCATATGGAAAGAGGGGGGACTCGGGGAGGTACAGACCAGGAAGGAAAAGGACAAGAACATCCCTCCTCCTGGCTCTTGCATGCTCCCTACACAGAGGTGCTGTAGCTGTGTACAGCTGGAGGCAGAGTTCTGCTTCTTTTCCCTAGGGAGAGGTAGTGGGGAAAGAAGCAGAACTCCAAGCGCCAGCCCTGTGCCTATATGCCAGTGCTCTAAGGAGGGGCAGGAAGTGCATTGCCATGCCTGAGAGGAGAAGAGTTTATTCCAGTACGTCGTACCCGCTACAAACAGCTTGGGGGTGTGGCATACCAGAGTGTCACCATCTTACTGGCGGTGACACTCTGGTATGCCACAATAGTTAGGCACCTGCCCGCTGCTTAAGGGCGTACTAGTTGAGAATGTTGGTCAGGTGCTGCGTGAGCGTATGAAGAAGAATCACTTGTCCTTATCTCATGCCCCCAGCTAGATATGTGAGACAGGGCAGCAGTTTTCTCAGGTTTGTTAACAACCCCTGCAGAATTCCTGTATTTTGGGAGCTCAGATGCTCCCATTTGTTCTCCTTTGACTTTCAATTTTTCCAGTGCCTAAGAGCACTGTCTGCTGGAGGTCACTGAGGATGGTGTCTTAAGGTGCGTCTACACTGCACACTTAGCTCGAAATAAGCTCTGCAATTTGAGCCACGCAAATTGCGTAGTTTATTTTGAGCAAATATCCAACTAGCTTATTTAGAAATTTGGCGCAGTCTACACCATGCCAAATTTCAAAAATAGAACGCCATTCCAAAATGTGTCTCAGCCCTCATGGAATGAGGTTTACAAGAACGTCAGAAGAGCACACCCGTTATTTCAAAATCTATTTAGAAATAACGGGCGCACTGTCAAGACACGGAAAACACTATTTTGGGATATTGGAAGTATCCCGAAATAGCACTGCTATCTAGATGCACCCTTACACTTCTGCTGTGTCTTTCAGCAGCTCATTCAAATGCTTTTGGGTTGCTTCAATAATCTCCGTTCTTTTTGTTCAGAACCGTTACGCTACATTGCAGAGTTCTTCACCATCTTCTCTTCTTTCTTTTTTCTGTTTGCTGGTATGGCAGTCTCCATTAACATGGTCTTATTTGTCTTCTTTTTTACAACAGCTATGTCCGGCCTGTTGGCCTGCACTGTTCAGTCTGTGCCGATTGCCAGATCCTATAAAATCTTAGCCTCTTCCTTCTCTAGAGAGGTGCGTTTCACATTCGTACTTGCCACAGAGGTTCCAGTACATTCTTGGCAACCGCGTTGTGTCTGGTCAGATATTTCCTCTTCCTCAGGCTCTTCTGAAAAGGAAGAGTTGGTCAGGGTGGAGAATGTGTTGAGTGCCTGCTCAACATAAGCTCCGCAGTCGCTTCCTTTTCAGCACTCATTCTGCTGTTCAGTTGGTCAATTTTGTTTTGAATGTAATTAAGGTCTGCTCTTGTGCCCTCATCATGAGGCTCTGACTCTTTTTGGAGGAATCCTTCTACAAGCTATTAGCCATTATTATTACAGCCTCCAGAGGTCGACAGTAGACATGCGGCCCCATTATGCCAGCTGCTGTCCAAAAACATACAAAGACACAGGGGCTTGATTCTCATTTGCACCAAGGCCTTTTTACTCCTCCTTGGTAGATCACAGAGGGCCTTAAAATGGGCATAAATTATAGAGAGGTGTCAAGGAGCCTTAGTGTCAATGAAAAACAGAGCCACGCTCCTTACCTGAAGGACTTTCCTTGTATTAAGGACCAGGTCCTAAAGCTGAGCTCTTCAGCCATGCTTCAAATCCTTATGCTGGTACACCGGTAAGAGCAGTGTAAAGGGACCCTAAAAGCCTGGTTCCCACTGGAGGAAGGTTCCCCTGGCACAAGCACTGGGGAAGGTGGACATGATGCTACCTTCCAAAGACTCCCCTGTAAGCCCTGGAACAGTGAATGTACTAGGGCAGAAAGGGCATGCTAGGATGGGGCTGCAGCATAAAATAGATTTCTGGTAGAACTACAGCCCATGGGACTTCCTGCAGAGGCTGCTATAGTTTATATGGTCTTCCGGGGCTATGTTATTTATGCCAAGATCCTCTCCAATCTTCAGAGCAGCCAAGGATTGGGAAGGCCCCAAAGTGCTTGAAGCCACCATAGTCCCTTCTCCTGCCGAGCCTAAAGCATTTTCTCAGGCCATGTCTTCACTAAACAGAAGCTCAACCCTACTGTGATCAATCTTCTAGAGTTTGATTTAGCAAGTCTAATTCAGACTCACTAAATCAAACTCTGAGGGCGCCCCTGTTGGTAGCTTCTGCGAGGAGCAAGGGAAGCCAATGGGAGCATTTGCCCCTGTTGGCCTCGCACTTCTGGACAGCAGGGAAACTTGAAATAAGATACGTTGACTCCAGCTACATAATTAACATAACTGGAGTCGCGTATCTTGATTCGACCTTCCCTTTTAGTGTAGACTTCCCCTCAGATGCACACCTTTTCTCATGCTAAGTAATACTGACTCGGACTGCCGTCCCATTCGTCTGAGTGGAGCAAAGTGCTGTTCCACAGAATCGGGCCCTACATGACACCATCTTATTTTACCTGGATCCTTGGGAAGATAAAAGGCATCTGAAATGACTGAAAGCCCATTTGTTAGGGGCTCAGCAGCTTAGGGCAGGCTTCTCCAATGTACCCTACATGTCTGAGCTAGCAGCATGCATACCAGACTTCAGTCCTAAGTGATTTAATACAGCTGAGTTATAAAACCCTGAAAATCATGGTTTACAATGGAAACTCTGACAAGCCGTCAAGTATAATGGCACTTACAGGCACTGCTATAATTAAATCTTCCACATTAAAAAAAAAATCCCCACAACATCTTACAGTAACAATCTCTTCATAGAGGCGGATGGAGATACCCCTGTAATTTCCATTAAAGCAGGCAGTAGATAAGTAGTTAAAACTCCATGGAACTCGAGGAAAATATAGCCTGAAAAAAGCCAGAGGCAAATGGACAAAATCAAGAACAACATTGTTTACTCAGCAGCGAATGTGAATTTTCAGAACAGGGCATGTGAGAGCAACCACCACATAGTGCTGTGTGAGAGGAACCATGGGGGACGGAATGAGGAGAGGAGGGAAAGGTGGCAGGGGCCTCTTCCCTTTGCAACCCTGCAGAAATATAGAAATTAATTGCTGTGTACGCTGAGCTGAAAATATTGTGAAATATTTTCTTTTTTTCCAAATAATGCAGACTCAGGTTTACCTGTGATCGGGGTGAGAATCGCATGCTCTAACTAGACCTTTATCGAGTGCTTGATCTGAAAATATAAAGCTGATGACAACTAAGCCTCTGAAAATAATAACAGCCTTGGGGAGTTTGGAGGATCTAAAATGTAGAAGTCTTTGGGCCAGCTTCGTCTCTCAGTTACTTTGGTGTAAATTCAAGAAACAAACGGAGCTTCTTCACGCTTACATCAGCACAACTGAGAGAAGAATAAGGCCCTTAATGAGATCTGCTGAAATACGTGTCCAAGAAGACAGCTTGTCCACAAGTTTGAGTCTGATGCATTTTTGAAGTGGATGACTATTAAATCCCAGAAGCAAGAGTCTACAGTAGTAACTGACCCTTAACTATTCCCAAGGTACCTGCCATTGCTAGAGTACAATTTTTTAAATAGCAGGCCATTTTCCTGTCACTTGTCACACGTCCCCACTTGCTTGTGCTCATTTTAAAAATGATTTAACTTGTCTGCATTGCGCTATTTTATATCATGTTTATGTTTTCATTCATTTTTGCAAGAAATGAAAGGGGGAGATTGACAGTAGTGTGACTGATCCAGTAAACCATTCTCTCATACCCCTTATACGTTCATGGGAATGCTTACATGAGTAAAGCTAGCACACCATCTGGTTTAGCCTGCAGAATAAACCCCTTCAATTGCAACTCATATGAACATATGACATTATTTGATTCCCTTTCATAATAGGCTACTTCTCAGTAATTCGTTGTGGCTCTGGGGGACTCCTGTGATTGTATAACACAATCTGATATAGAGTAGGATCTGGTCCTATGTCCATTGAAGTCAATAGAAAGATTCCTATTAACTTCAGCGAGCTTTGCATCAGGTCCAGAGAAGACAATTCTGTTGTGGATTAGGAAAAACATCACTGAAGCTGGAGGTTGCAACTCCAACCCATCTTTTAAGATAGCTGTAAGAAACAGATATGCTCCTTTATAAAAGCTTATATCTAAAGCTAATATGTTTGCAAGTCTGCCCAGGAATTAATACTTAGTGTGTAAACAGTTTCAATGGATATTGTTTTGGGTGGGATGGTGGAGGAGAGAGAGAAAGAACATGCCACACACAGCATAGACAAGCACAGTGTGGCACTAGCTAAAAAGTTTTGGGACTATAAGTCAAGAAGTTATCTCCTCTTTGGTTCCTTCTGTGTTCAGCAAAACAGGACTTTGTACATTCTTTATAAATAAACCAGATTGCACCAGAGGTATCTGTCCCATCCCATTTCTGCTCCTAACTGGAACCATCTGCAAGAACACAAAGTTTCATTAGCCACTTGGGCCAATTTTGGGGCCAAAAAGGTGGTAACAATCTTCTGTGGGCTGGATCCTGCAGTCCACGCTACACGCTGTGTTATAATATGCCGGCCATTTTTATTCAATCCTGGGAAACAATGACTGAAAAATACTTGGAGTTAAACATGGACATTCAGTGGAATGCTATTGCCAAAAAGAGTGAATGTGATCTTGAATGCATAAATATGAGAGTAGAGTATTTGGCACTGGTCTGTCTGCTGCTGCAATACTATCTAGTTCTGAGGTTTGCAATTCAAAATGGATGTTGATAAATCAGAGAGAATCCAGAGAAAAGCCACAAGAATGATCAAAAGGATGGAACTTGTGCCTGATTATGATAGACCAGTGATGCTCACTCTCTGGTGGTCTGCAGACCCATTGGGGTTCATGGACTATGTCTCTGGGGGCCACAAAAAAACTGACTGACCATTATTATCTAGGTAGCTACGTCTACACTGCTTCCCTCTTGTGGAAGAGGAAATGCAAATGGAGCACTCATTAGCATATGTCGGAAGAGGATAGGCAAATGAGAGCACGACATATGCTAATGAGTGCTCCGTTTGCATTTCCTCTTCCGCAAGAGGGAAGCAGTGTAGACGTAGTCATAGAGAGAGACAATAGATTTCCAAAGGTGTCTGGACCTCCACTGAACATTTCCAAAGAGGTCTGCTCCTCTATTTGAAATTTTGTAAGAGTCCACAAATGAAAAAGAGTGAGAGAAACACAAAGAGCTCAATCTGCTTATTTTACCAATGGGACTGGAAAGGGCTGACTTGATCACAGTTTATACACCTCTGGGGAACAGATTATTTAATAATGGGCTCCTCAGTCAAGGAGACAAAGGTATAACACAATCCTCTGGTTGAAAACTGAAGCTAAAAAAGTGGAGACTGTAAATCACATGTACATTTTGGTACTTAACCATTGAAACAATTTACCAAGTGTCGAGATGGATCCTCCATCGCTGTCCATTTTTAAGTCAAGATTTATTTTTTTTTTTTTTTTTTTTTTTTTGTAAAACATGTACTCTAGGAATTATTTCAGGCAAGTTCTGACACAGAAGGAGGTCAGACTAGATGCCCACAGTGGTCCCTTCTGGCTTCGGAATCTATGAATCTATGATCAGACTTTGGCATGCATGTGAAACTTTACTGATTCCTAGGGGGCTCTACATAGGCACAAGGGTCCACCCATGCAAATCTGACTGCAAGGCCAGAGGCTTTATGTTGGCTTTGATTTGTAGACTTGCTTCATTGTGTCTTGCACTCTGAAATCCTCCACCCAATATATATTTTCCTACTGCTGCTTTTCCTTTAAAAGGAAGTGGCTTAAATGAGAGCAAATGCTGACTGTGCCTTGCATGCCAAAACATTTAAAACTATATCTTTATGGAAAGCTTTTGAGCTACTTTTCATTATTGAAACACACATCAACCACAAGCAGTTGTCATCCACACTATTGTGAAACATCAATATTTTGTCTTGTCGTAGAAATGGAAGAGTTAATAGAGAAATGGAAGGTGTTTGTGTGTGGGGAGAGGCTGGTTAATTTCCAAGGTGCTAAACTACCTCCATTTATTTGCCTGACACTGGAATCTGATTACATTTTCTCTGTGTTATTTATTTTCTAGTGGAATGGAGCTTTTCTGAAGACTTTTCTCCTTTGGCTGGGGAAATAATCATGGATAATCTTCACTCTTTGAGATGCACCATCACAGGCCTCAGAATGGTAAATGCCAAATCATTAATTTAGATCTTCAACTCCTGACACGGAACAAGGGCTGTGACATTTGCACCCAGGCCTCTTGGCAAGAGTAGGAGAGTGCCATTCCTCTGACAGCAACTGCCAGTCATTAAGCATGATATGTCTGGTATCCATAATCCAAAAGTCACAAAGGAACAGAGAGATAGCATGAACTGTTTTGTAAATTGTCATGTTCCGGGGAGATCAGAAGAGATTGGAATGAAAGCCGCGGCTCTGTGGATCACAGGATAATCTGAGTGCAGATCAAAGACTCCTGAGCGATCCAATCTTGACTCCCTGCCTGATGGTTAAAATAACAATTCTATCTCGTCTACCTCATTCAGGAACAAAGTCACTGATTGCCGTCTTTTAAGAAAAAGAACTAGGGCAGAGATGGCGAAAATCTCTCATGAATATTCACTTGGATTTTTAAGCAAGCTAACGTCAACCATATGTTTGCAACCCTTCTCTGCAGGCTTTTTGTGAATATTTAGGCATGCAAATTTGGTCCTGCGAATGCTTGTGGAGAACAAATCTTGTTCAAAATTCATACAAATATTTACGCTGGGACCATTCCTTTGGGGCTTCACCCTAGCACCCATTGAAGTCAATGAGAATCTTCACTAGGTGTGGAATCAGGCCCTTAAGACAAAATCGTATGAGGGAAAATGACAAGCTTGTTCCAAAACCCATTGGGCCAGGGCGCTGAAACACAAATGTTAGAGATCAGACAGGGTACCTGGGTTAAAATTCTCAAATATGTGTGTCTAGGGCAGGGGTTCTCAAGCGTTTTGGCCCACAATCCATCCCTCTCAACGCAGACCTTTCCACGGACCACCATGATGACAATATGGGTGTAGGAGTAGGTGTGGGGTCTGGCCAGGAGGGAGGGAGCAGAAGCAGGTTGGAGGTGAGAGTCTGGCTTAGAGGTTGGGTGCAGCAGTGAGCTGGAGGTGGCAGGAGGGGGAGGATGCAGGAGCAGGGTGTGGGGTCTCAGGAGGAGTGGGGTGAGAGAGTGGGGTCTGGACATGAGAGGGATGGGGAGCACTTACCTGGCTCTGTACCTCCCACCACTCCCAGAAACTGCCACCTCCCCCACTCTGCTCCCATTGGCCGTGATTCTGGCCAATGGGAGCAGTGGACAAAGCCTCCAGGTGAGTGGTTTTCTGTTCTGCTGTAACCCACACACTTAGTGTGGTTCACTGTCCCATGTAGTGGCGTTTGGATCATTTACAGTGAGAGAGAAGAACATGGGAGCTCTGCAGCATAAGCTGAGAGCCAGCTGGCTTTATAGCTCAAGTTGTAGAGGTTCCTGCTCTAAGCTCCAGAGGGCCTAGGTTCAAATCTGCCCAGTGGTGGTTATACTGCCATTCCCCCCACCTGGGGGGAATGGGCATGGCAGTGTATGGAGCTTCTTCCTTCCCCTTCAAGCCAGATCTGGCCCATGAGGCTCCCTCCCTTGCAGCAGGAAGCCTGTTCTGATGCTCCAACCTTGCTGGGGGGGGGGGTGGAGCTCCACCATAGGCTCCCTGCTACAGGAGGAGGGCAAGCCCTAAGCCTACAGCCCCATGTGTAAGACAATCACAGGTCACTAATGGTCCATAGATCACACTTTGAGGACCACTGGTCTAGGGATATGTCTGTGCTGCAGGTGAAGGTTGATTGAGTGCAATGTAACTCGATTAGAGTTAACTCTAATCTAGCTGTGAGACTTCAACCTGGAATGTCCAAACCTTCTGAGATCATGGGTACTTGCTTAGGTCTCTAGCTCCTGCAGCTTCACTGCTATAGGTACTCATGCCAGCTAAATCAGTGTGGGTATGTCTAGACTACATGCCTCTGTCGTCAGAGGCATGTAGATTAGGCTACCTGGCATAGGGAAATGAAGCTGCAATTTAAATAATTGTGGCTTCATTTAAATTAAAGTGGCTGCTGCACTCTTCTGACCAGCTGTTTCTGACCAGCTGTTTGTCAGCAGATCGGGGCAGTCTAGACGCACTGCGGTCGACAAGGATGCCTTTGTTGACGGGCGCAGGTAAACCTGGTTTCACGAGGCATACCTGCGCCTGTCGACAAAGGCATACCCAGGCTCAGGATCCATACAGCTAGTTATGCTCTTAACTTCCATTGGTTTTGGTGGATCTGGGCCTTTCACCACAAAGGAGAGGCAATATCAGCCACTTCCTGGGGTGTTTTGAGGGTTGAAAAGTGCTTGGAAATCCTCTTGATGTGCTAAATGTAGAGGTGGGGTAGAAGTGCCATATTTGCACTACTGTTTTAGTCAAGGGCTGATCCATTCTAGTTGTGATTGTAATTGTCAAAGTCGTAAATTGCCATCTTCCATACACACAACCACCGTACAGTCCTCCTCCCATCTTTCTTAACCAATGCTTTGTAGCAGAGCTATTTAAGAACTTGTCCGCTGCAAGACCTCGCTGCAATGGAATGTGTTAATGAGTGACTGCCAGCCCCAGTTCTGAGTAGCCTAGCTCCGGTGGTGTGACAAGGTGTAAAAGCACTGGAGCATGTAGGGAGTTATCAGGTTCCTGCCTATCACGTGTCTCATTAGGCTAGAGTTATAAAAGGAAACAGGAAGCTGATGCAAAGGAGGCTGCCATAGGGTTAGGGTGTGGCCCTATGGTTAGGGTGTGGGGTAAGGCTAGAAATGCCATACATGCTTATATAGCAATAGCTTGAGTTGGTTTGGTCTGATTTTGAATCTTGCCCCAAGGAAATGGGTGTGAGGTGCAGCAGAAGGCTAGCTCAGGGGCTAGGGTACTCGTGAAGAAGAGGAAAGATCTAGTGTCAAATCCCTACTTTGCCACAGACTCCTAGCATGACCTTGGGCTAGTCACTTACCCTCTCTGCCCCCACTGGGACTTCCCTACCTCATGGGGGTGTTGTGACAAGCTTCAAGACACTTAAGGTATGTCTCCACAGCAGTGGTATTCCATTATTCCGAAATAACAGTCTGTGTCTACACACAAGCCGTTATTTTGACATAATGTTAAAATAATGTCCAGCTGGAGGACTTCTTACTCCAACTCCCATGACCCTCATTGTACGGGATTAAGGGAAGCCAGAGGCAGAGCGCTCTTTCGCGGGCTTCCGTGTAGACAGCGCCAAAAGCCAAAATAAGCTATTTCGACTTAAACTACACAATTGACGTAGCTCTAGTAACATAACTTATTTTGGATTTGGCCCTGCTGTGTAAATGTGCCTTCTGATACTACAGTAAAGGGATCATGTAACTACAGCACAGTGACCTGTAATTTCCTTCCATGGCTGGTGAATCTGTACAATGGCTTACAAATGAGTTAAGGTCCTCATCCTGCCAATACAGTGCTGGAAGTAGCACTTTTTATTGTAATTTCAGCAGGACTATATGCAGGCTTGGGTCCTAAGCACCAGTGTCCGCCACCCTTATACATCAATAGTCCCACTGAAGTCAGTAGGTCTGATTCTCATTTACACAGAGGCCTGTTTACATTGCCAGAGTGGCATGAGGACACCTTCATGCAAATGAGAATCAGGAACCCAGAGGATTCCTTGGCTGCGTCTAGACTGGCAAGTTTTTCCGCAAAAGCAGCTGCTTTTGCGGAAAAACTTGCCAGCTGTCTACACTGGCTGCTTGAATTTCCACAAGAACACTGACGATCTCATGTAAGATTTTCAGTGTTCTTGCAGAAATGCTATCCTGCTCCCGTTCGGGCAAAAGCCCTCTTGCGCAAATACTTTTGCGCAGGAGGGCCAGTGTAGACAACGCGGTATTGGTTTGCAAAAAAAAAGCCCCGATCACGAAAATGGCGATCGGGGCTTTCTTGCGCAAAACCGCATCTAGATTGGCACGGACGCTTTTCCGCAAAAAGTGCTTTTGCGGAAAAGCGTCCGTGCCAATCTAGACGCTCTTTTCCACAAATGCTTTTAATGGAAAAACTTTTCTGTTAAAAGTATTTGCGGAAAATCATGCCAGTCTAGACGTAGTCCTTGTGAAATAAGGTACTCTCCAATGTGAGTAAGGGTATCAGAACCTCACCCTTGGTTATGTTCTTAGGGCTTGTCTAGGCATTGCCAGAGTCTGGCCTACAGGAGTATGTATGTAGATCACACTAAAAAGTTGTGCTCTAACTGCTCCAGGTTAACCCTGTTCTTGGGAACTAAAAATACCTAGTGCCCATCCATGTAATCCAGTTTGAAATGGAACTATGATAGAACCCAGCAGAGCTGATGGCCTCTGCAGGCACCTGAGCAAGGGGGTGGGCCTCTGTGCTCCTGAAAGGGGCAGTGTCTCAGGTAGAAGGGGTGGAACCAAGGCAGTCAGCCCTCTGAGACCCATGTAGCATGTAGCGCAGCGCTCCCACAGCGATTTAAAGGGCCCAGGACTTTGGCTGTTGAGCCCCTTTGAATTGCTGGACCCCGGGGCAATTGCCCCTTTTTCCCCCTCTTCACAGGCCTGGTAGAACATCAAAAGTTGGTATACCTTGGGAATGGAGATGGTTCAGAGCTCTGAGATGTGTGTAACTCCGAACAAAATGATATGGTTGTTCCTTCAGAATTTTACAACTGACTTAACTTTCAGACAAAGAAAAATCCTGCCTTCCCTCCATTTTGTTTAGTATTGTATTTGTGTTTTGTTGTTGCTGTTGTTGTGTTGGTTTTGGTTTTTGTCTCCTCTGCTGCCTGACTGCATACTTCCAATTGCAAATGAGTGTGTGGTTGACTGGTCAGTCTGTAACTCTGCTGTTCATAATGCTGAGGTTCTAATGTGAGTCAGAGTGAGCAGGGTATCTTTTAGTTTTGTGCCAGCAAAGTCTACGTGGAGCAAGTAGGGTGCAACATGTTAGAGCGCTGTGCGGTTCACACCTTCATAGCTGAGGACTGTGGTGCAATGGATACAATAGATTAGATTACAGGCAGTCCCCGGGTTACATGGATCCGATTTACATCGGATCCCTACTTACAAACGGGGTGAGGCAACCCCGCACTAGCTGCTTCCCCCCAGCAGATCAGGGAGACGTGAAGCTAGCGCCCCCCACAGCAGACCAGGGAGACGCGGAGCGGCTTTTCTCAGCAGACACCTCAGCTTGAGAATAAAGGACTGAGGGAAGTGAGGTGTGGGAGAATAAAACTGAGCTCTGGAGAAATGTTTGGCTAGAGTTTCCCCTACAATATGTACCAGTTCCGACTTACATACAAATTCAACTTAAGAACAAACCTACAGTCCCTATCTTGTACGTAACCCGGGGACTGCCTGTAATAAGGAATCAATCATCTTTGTAACTCCAGGCTTGGACTGAACCAGAAAAGTTGTTTTACATTTTGTTTGGTTTGTTCCACGGTTGCCAGCCTCCGTGCTTCCTGGGTTCCTCCAGGACCAGAAGAGAAGGACCAAAATACCATGAAAGGAGGCTGTTTCTGCAGTTTGTTCCAACCTGACTAGAATGGGAAGTGCAGTAAATCTAGCAAAAGAGCCCTATTCTCATGACAACTCCAGCCCAGTTTTTAGACCAAGTGGATGGATACAGTTAGATATGCTTTGTTAAAATCCAAAAAAATTCACTCAAAGCTTATTTTAATTGATCCCCATCAAAGGGCTTACTTTACTGTGAGGAGACAAATAAATAACCCCCCCTAAAACTGTAATCATTACTTCATTATACATTTTCTACGGTCCTGATTCTACAACCTGTGGAGTGAGCAGTACATATGTACCAATCTCACCACTTTGCCACTGACTCACAATAGAACCCTGGGCAAATTATTTAACTTCACTGCGCAGATTGTTGAATTCAGTAGCCCTGTTAAGGCTTGTGGGACTGGCTGTACGTAATTTTAAAAGTTGCTGTGCTAAGGATTTATTAGTTCATGTTTATATGGGGCACTGAAGAAACAAAGTATAAAGTACTGCTGTTAATGTTAATAAATGAAATGTTTAATACCCCTTTGTTTCCTTTCCAATGCATTTGCAGGGCCAAATTTATTACACTCGGGTCTCAGCATACAACATGAAGGGATGGGGACCTCCACAGACTACCACTCCAGCCTGTGCTGCTCCTTCTAGTAGGTTAAAATCTCCTATGCTCCCCATGATTGATTTATTAAAGCTACTTTATCAGAGTTGTTTTGTTTTTACAATGAGCTTGTGCAAATGCAAATCCATTGGAGGTCAAAGGATAAAATGGGCGTCACCCAGGAATGAAATAAATAAAATAGAACTTCAAGCAAAACAAAAACAAAAACAACAACCAAAAAACCCAACTCCAGCAACAACAACAAAAACTGGAAAAATCTATATATTTTTATTGTCCTGCATTGTTTCCTCTTCCACCCTTTTTCCAGTCCTTTGTCAGCAGGTTGTGTCTTTAGGACCTGATCCTGCACACACACATGCATGAGGTTTAGGATTTTGATCCTAGGTCATGTCTACACTGGGGAGTTATTTAAAAATAATTTCCTTTATTTCAAAATAACAAGGTGAGAGTCCACGCTACCAAGCCTGTTAGGGTACATCTACACAGCAGCGTTAGTTTGGAATAACTGTCGTTATTCCGAAATAACATAGTGTGCATCTACACAGCAAGTCTTCATTTTGAAATAATGTTGAGCTGGAGGACTTCTTACTCTGACTCATGGTAACCCTCATTTCACGGGGAGCAAGGGAAGTCAAAGGAAGTCTGCTCTTCCTTCGACTTGCTGCTGTGTAGACAGCACCAAAAGCTGAATTAAGCTATTTTGACTTCAGCTACGCAATTTATATAGCTGAAATTGTGTAGCTTAATTCAATTTTAGCCCTGCTGTGTAGATGTACCCTTATTTCAAAATAATGGACTTCTTATTTTGAAATAATAACTCCTGCTTGTGAAGACGAATAAACTTATTTTGAAATTGTTATTTCTGGAGTTATTATTTAAAAATAATGTATTTTGAAATAACCTGGTAGTATAGATATAGCCCTGATGTCCCATAATAGGCTTCTGTCATATTAAACTTTCTGTAATGTAAGGAACAGAGCAGATCGTATTCTAAATCTGACCAAGCATCAGGAAAACATTGATAGTGAAAACAATTCTGTCCTGTGCATGGAACTGAAACAAACTTTGTGGGCCCAATCCTTTAAGATTCTGTTGGATGTTAATTCCCATTGAAGTCAATGGACTTCTCACATAAGTAGAGGTTCTTATGTGCACAGTAGCACTTACGTAGTAGTAGTTAAAATGTTCCACATGACTGAAAAACCTCCTTCCTTTTAAAAATCATGGTGAGTTTTCTGAAACTCCACTGGGACCATAATTTTACTTTTGCAATTTTTTTAAATTTATCCTAATGGCGTCCTATTGTTAGTCACTTTTCCTGGATTAGTATTTGCTGCAGAATTGGCCAGGCACATTGCAGCTTCCCTTGTATTGATTAGTGTGCTGAAGGTTTTCATTTTATTGCATTAGCACTTTCTTTTATTAGGCTAATGTAACCATTTAATAAGCTTGAATGGTAATGTGAGAACATAAAGGAATCTGGCCAGACACTACATATCTGAGAGATGTGGGAAGTGTAGTTTGGGTAATTGAGACCGTTTCAGTATTATTGTCTTATTCTGGGCCAAATGCTGCTCTCACTTACACCAGTATAAAACCAGTGTTACTCTAAAAAATCATCTATTTTTGGTGTAGTATAGTCATTTCTGCTTATTGTGGGTGCATCTACACAGCAGGGCTTAGCTCGAAATAAGCTACACAAATTGAGCTATGTCAATTGCGTAGCTTATTTCGAGTTTGGGAGCATCTACACAGCACTTATTTCAAAATAGAGCACTCTTCCTTTGACTTCCCTTACGCCTCATACAATGAGGCTACGTCTACACTGGCAGCCTTTTCCGGAAATGCTTAAAACGGAACAGTTTTTCTGTTATAAGTATTTCCGGAAAAGCGCGTCTACATTGGCAGGATGCTTTTCCGGAAAAGCGCTTTTTCCGGAAAAGCGTTCGTGCCAATGTAGACGCGCTTTTCCGCAAAAAAAGCCCCAATCGTCATTTTCACGATCGGGGCTTTTTTGCGGAAAAGACTACTGTGCTGTCTACACTCGCCCTTTTCCGGAACAGTTTTTCTGGAAAAGGACTTTTGCCCGAATGGGAGCAGCATAGTTTTTCCGGAAAAACAATGACGATTTTACATTAGATCATCATTGCTTTTCCGGAAAAGCAAGCAGCCAGTGTAGACAGCTCGCAGCTTATTCCGGAAAAGCGGCTGCTTTTCCACAATAATTGGCCCAGTGTAGGCACAGCCTGAGGGCTGCAGGAGTCGGAGTAAGCAGTCCTCCAGCTTGACAGTATTTTGACATTATTTTGAAATAACTGCCTGCTGTGTAGACGCGGACTAAGTTATTTCGAAATAATGTTGCTGTGTAGACTTACAGTGGAGTGATTCCACTGACTTAGTCTGGAATTACATCAGTGTTACAGAGCAGAATTTGGTTCTTGACACCTTAAAATGCTATGCCCCCTAAAGAAGGGGATTGTCACTTTTACAGGAACTCAGTGTCAGTCAATAGAACATGCCTTGTGGAACAGGAGACCCACAACAAAACATTTTACACTGCTGCCCTGTATTGGACCGAGGTATTATTTTGGGAATATTTCAATGTCCCACCCTTCTGACAGTGCCTCTTTCTTTGTATTCTTCTTCAACCCTTTAAAAATATTCTACAATAAGAGCCTCATCCAAAGCTCATTGAAGTCCAACAAAGTCTTGTCACAGACTTCATTGGACTTTCCACCAGGTGCAGTTGAACCCAGACAAGAGCTGGTTAGAAAATGGGGGTTATTTTCCCGCAGAAACGTTGTATCTAAAAACCTTGGGTTTTTTTGTCTGAAAACCTCCAAAAATAAAAATAAAACTAAAACCGAAGAATTGAGTTTCAAATGGAAAGGTTGGGGATTGGCTTTTCTGACAATGAAAACCAAACCATTTCGAGGCAAGCAGGCGCGTTCCACGAAACTTTTGTAAAATCCCAATTTTCTGTCGGAAAAAGTTTGGATGGAAAATGTTTGACCAGCCCTATCCCAAACCCTGTGGCCCTTCCTGCAGCTGGTCCGCACCCCTCTGGCAGCACAGAGGTGCTGCCAGGGCATGGGAGAGAATGTCCCCAGTTCAGGAGCAGCCAAGGGTGGATAGAAGCAGACATGCATTGGCCTTCCTTGCTTGTCCTGCTGCTATGGAGAATCCAGGGTGGGAAAGGAAGCACTCCTAGGCTATGTCTAGACTGCAGGCTTCTTTCGAAAGAGGCTCTTTAGAAAGCATCTTTCGAAAGAGCCTCTTTCGAAAGATCGCATCTAGACAGCAGGCGGATCTTTCGATAGAGGAAATCCGCTTTTTCGAAAGAGAGCACCCAGCGAGTCTGGATGCTCTCTTTCGAAGACGGCCTCTTTACATTGAAGAACGCCTTCCTTCGAAAGAGGAACTTTCGAAGGAAGGCGTTCTTCCTCGTGAAACGAGGTTTACCGCCATTGAAAGAAAAGCCGCGTTCTTTCGAAATAATTTCGAAAGAACGCGGCTTGAGTCTGGACGCAGGGGAAGTTCTTTCAAAAAAAGGCTACTTTTTTCGAAAGAACCCCTGAGTCTGGACACGGCCATAGAGCTCGGTGCTGCGGGGACACAAAGTTACAGAGAACACATGGGCAGCCTCAGGGAAGTTAAAGATCCGGACACTTTGTTCCTGCAACAGCTGAGGGTGTGTTTAGACCACACCTCTCGGTCAACAGAGAGATGTAGATTAGGCACATCGAAATTGCTAATGAAGCCAGGATTTAAACATCCCATGCCTCATTAGCATAAACATGGCCAACGCTTTTTTTCGAAACGGAGTTTAAAAAAAATAGCAGTCTAGATGCGGATCTGTCAAAAATAAAGCCTTTTTCGACAGATCCCGTAAACCTAATTTTTTAAGGAATACAGGATCTGTCGGAAAAGGCTGTATTTTCGACAGATCCCCGTCTAGAATGACAGGAGTTTTTTTTCGAAAAAACTCTGTTTCGAAAAAAAGTGGCAGCCATGTTTATGCTAATGAGGCACGAGATATTTAAATCCTGGCTTCATTAGCAATTTTGATGTGCCTAATCTATATCTCTCTGTGTAGTCTAGACACACCTTGAGAAACCAGGTGAAGTAAAACCACCTTTCCCCTGCTTCCTGCCAGGCTTTGACTTCTTTGACAACAGTGAGGCACTCAGGGAGGGACTGCAGTGTTATATTTTAGAAGAAGCAGGTATGGCAACAGCAGAGTGACCAATAGTCACCCAAGATACATCTGGAAAGGCCCCTGTGCGTCCAAGAACAGCGTTTCCACAAGACCATACGCGTATGTTTTCTTCCTCAGTGCACCCTAGAGCATTATGCCAGTCACGAACCCATTGTATAGCTGACATTATGCAGTGTTTTCATTGTTCTGTATCATCCATGACACACGCTCAAGTGTGAGGGAAATGCTTTATAGCCTGAGTTTCAACTCTTTTTATGAGGCAAGCCTAATGTCAGAATTTCAGCTTGAAATGCAACATGCTTTTTATTTCTTGGTCCAGTTACTGTCTGCCGAACGTATTTTCGTGTGAAGGCCTTTACCTGGGTGCATCGCCTTTGCTGTGGGTTTTGAAAACAAACTCCTGGAATGATGCTGGTGTAACAGAGCAGAATTTGGCCCTAAGCTGTAAACTAAAGTTAGACTCTTTAGCACGCTATAAAATGGTCTATAATGACTGCCAGAAAAATACATTAGTGTGGTATTTCTGAACCTTTTTGATACCAGGGACTGGCTTCCTGGCTTCCAAAACTGTGTCAGGCAGCTTTCAGGTACAAACAATGGTCCATGGCCAGTTGCTAAGGATTAGTGTTAATAGAATTAAAAGTCCAGGGCTCTAAGGCCCTAAGGCAGGGATGGGGAGCCTAGGGCCCCTGGACCTGGTCCCTGAAGCTCAGGGCACTCCCCCAGCATTGGGGATCCTGCACTGGTGCACCAGCCCCTCTCCCCCCAGCCATCCCACCAAAGGGCTGGAGCACACAAAATCTACTATCCTGGCCCGCCCCCCCAGGCTCTGGCATGCGAAGGGGGAGCGTCTTTTTCCTTCCTTCTCAGTTTGTCAGTGGGGGTTGTTTGTTTTTCTCACTTGTGTGCAGCCCCCCACCTGATGTTTCTGTGAGTCAGTGACCCCTGGCCCAAAAAAGGTTCCCCATTCCTGCCCTAAGGAATTACAAAGTTCAGGAATCTTCCTGCCCAGAGAGTCCCCCTCACATGGGAAACTCACTGAGTGCTGGCTTCTAGCCCTGCCTCTCGGGCCAGTGGATGTACCAGAGGCAAACCTGGGCTCTAGAAAGGGTGTGACCTGGATGCTGCTATGCTCTGGCGATCCCCAGCTGACAGACCCCCTGCTGAGGGCCCTACAAAGTTGAGTTTTCTAAAGGACATCAACCTTCTGAACCAGTCCCCAGCAAGTGAGTGGCAAATGGTTCCTATGTGTCTCTACACACCTGCATCCAGTGGATACTTCAAATAGAGTTGAGACGTGACCTCCTGGTGTTGGCCTACAAAGGTTATTGCTTTTGGCATCCACTAGACTCTCTACAACTTCTCTACAGCTGTTGCAACAGCCCACAGACTATGGGAGTAACCGCTGTCCAACACATCCACCTGTGCTGGGGGGGGCGGGCTTTTTATCACTGTAGCAAGTCAAGGCCAATCATATTTAGCTCTCTGTCATGCTGAGTCCCTGGGACTCCACTTAAATTAGTCCTGTCTGCTCAGCAAGTGAGCAGTTAGTTTTGGCACATGTGCTCTGTGCCAGCTAAGAAGAGAAGAAGGAATCTGTCGACACACTGACATGCCAAGTGCATGCTTTTAGTTGTGAAACTAGGGTGGGTTTTTACATTTTATTTCATTTTTATTTTGTAAAGGGAAGAAGTGCACTTTTAAAATTTAAAATCATCCGAACTCATGGCTCGACTGTTCCATGACCTCAACTGATTTTCTTGCGCCTGGGACAAAGAATTTGGAAATTTGTGAAAGAAGGTTTTAGTAAGGCTGAGTGAGAGTTTTACGTAGCAAACCTTCTCTGGACATTTGGGGACAAAACCGTGGCTGCTTGCTTTGTAAGTGCCATGCCCAGCACACTATGGGCACCGTGACTGGAATGTCCGGAATTCAACACCCATGACCAGGACAGCATTTTCAAAAGTGCTTAGCCCAGCTAACAAGGATGTTCCAATCATTCAAAGGCTAGCAGGAGATTGGGGTTCAATTCTCTGCTCTGCAACAGACTTCTGGTGTGACCTTGGTCACATCACTTAGTCTCCCCATGTTTCAGTACCCCATCTGTAAAATGGGATAAAAGGGACTCTTAGGATAAATATATTAGATGCTAGAGTAATGGGGACCATATAGTTACCTACAATCGATTTTTCTGCAATAGTCACAACAGAAGCTTCTGGGAGCCGGTTTCTTTTGAAATTCTAACCCCATGTTGTTGTTGTTGCTATTATATATTTAATTTTCAGGGGGGAGAAGAAGCTTATAGTATAAGCAGTACCATCCCTTGTGCATGGTTGCAAATCCTTCCCCTCCCCCAAAACAACCAGGAAAAAATGAGGAGCAAGAAAACATTTTTAAGCCTCTTCCCCTCCTTTTAGATTTCCATCTGTTTATTGCTTTTGTTTAACAGATTGGAAAGACTGTGATGGCAGAGAACCTAAGCACCAGGGACATACCGAAGCCCTGGAACGTCTCCTTCAGCAGGTTCGAGCGGCTCATCAGCATTACAGTTGCCGAGGTAAGGATAAAAAACCTGTGGTAGGGCACCAGCCGAAGCCTCCGTGGCGCCTGTAATTTTAGCAGTTTCCTAACTGGGTCATACCTTCTCATTCATCAGGAAAAGAAAGATATTAATATTGGCCCATCTGGAATCACTTGAGCGCACTATCTTGCTCTTAACCCTTGCCATAAGTCATATGCAAACATCTGAAAGCAAACATGCACCGCTCACTTTCCTTTAATTGTTCCCCCTGCAAATCGTTTTTCACGCAGGCTTCCATGAAAAAGTTTCAGGGATTGCTCTTCTCCCTCCTCCCCCAATAATTTGTTTTAAAAACTATTTTGGATCAACCGAGAGAGGACTTGGCCTCCTCCAAATGTGAGGCACTATGTATTCTGGCAGAGGTGGTGCCAATGTAATGAAAAATAGTTGTACTAACCAGTGTGAAAGCAAGACGGCTACAACTTTTTTTTTTTAACATAACAACCCAAAATGGGGAGAGGGTTCAAATCCCAGCCAGTTCTGTGCTCTTCATTCATGGGAAACAGACTGCCTTTGATAGCTCAAGAGTCAAAGCAGCAGCCTTTTTAAAGCTATTTAACAGTCTCTATTCTACATCGGCTGTTGAAATGTTGCTATTTATTTTTGAAATCAGATTTCTAACTGGAATAATGCTTGGAATTTTGGTTTAAACTGAAGAAGTCAAACTGCCACGAAGTTGTCATTTTCCCCTGCTGTTTTACGTCTCGTATTCCAAGCTGCATCAAACGATTCAAATTCACAGAAGTGCTTAAGACTGAAATCATCTGGCTGAAAATGAAAGATGCAGCCTTAATTCTCTGAGTGCAAATATACCATAATCATGATGATCAAGGGTCTGCCACAGTCCCTGTGTAGCTATGGCAACTTAATTCAGCCATGTTACTTGGAAAATGGAAAGAGCTATTGCAAGAAAGGAGAATGTTTCTCCAATGAAGATGCACCAAAATGAGAAGAGCCATTTTGCCTGGGACTGTCTTCCCTCTCCAGAGCAATAGCAGATGTCCAGGATCTTTCAGGTCAACTTCCCAGTGGAAGAGAAATAAATGATGCAGTCTGGATATATTCTAACTATAACTTGTTTTCTTTGCACACACATGCACACCCCAGTCCTGGAGCAGAAGTGGTCACAAACCACATGCAGGGCAAGCCGTTTTCTCAGGAATCTCAGCCCTCAGCCAATGCCAAGTTCCTAGGGAACACCTCTCTCTCAAAAATTGACTCCAGTTGGCGACCATGGCAGAAGCAAACTCGGCTGCTGTTTTCACGACTCCCATTTCTGTTCCTTGCCTAGCAAAACTAATAATAATACAGTATGTTTTCCCAAGACTGAGCATTTTCTTGCATGCTAAGAAAGAGAACTTGGAACGGCACCATCTGGCAGCCCTTGCCATGACAACATTCTTACTTTGGATCATATAAAAATTCTCAATCGCTTATGTTGTAGTGGAGCCTCACTTGTTGGATGAATGAGAATCGTAACATGATGAAAGGGCCTTTGGAGACTTGCCTAAGCTGTGTAGCTGGTGTCAGTCCCTTCCTTTTCAATATTTTTATGAAATTAGAGGCGCCTGGAAACTTTTTGCACTGAAGTATGGTCGGGGAAGGGAACAGCAAGGTCAGTTTTGCTCTAAACTTTGCAGCTGAACAAAATGCTGCATTTGTGGCAGAAGAAGGATTGTCTATGTCCCCGGAGAACTGGCCTTCAAAATAGGTTTCATAAATCTAACATTTTGCAAAGACTGGGCCAGCCCCTCAGCTGGAGTAAATCAGTACAGTTCCACTGATATCAATGGACTCACACTGATTTACACCAGTCGAGAACTAGGCCCATTATTTAGTTAGGCCTCACAACACATCTATCAGAGTGTAAGTAAATGTCATTATCCCATTATACAGAGGAAAAGACTGAGGCTCAGGGAGGCAAAGTGGCTATGAGTTAGTGTCACAACCCTACTCTCCTGACACTCAGTCCTATGTAAAATCCACTTGGTGACACAGAGCTCCTCAGGTAAAAATTGTGGGTAAGAAAATCAGCCAGTGTTACTCAGCATAGGTAAATTGACTTCAGTGGAGATTTGCTGAGGTACATTGGTTGGGGAGCCGGCCCTCCTAGTTGGTTTCGGCGGCAGAGCTAAAGGATAGGACAGAATTTGCTCTGAGACCATTTTTAACTGTGTACTTCCATTGGTTAAAGTGAGAGCAGAATCAGGCCCAGTGTTTAGTGACTAGTAGAATTAAGACTAACTAGTAGTAGAAGTAGGATTAAAAAACAGGAGTCCCAGGCCTCCAGTCAAGTACTCAATTCACTAGACCATGCCGTCTCAGTGAGTGAATGGGAACAGCAGACCCGTGACAGTATAGATCCCACTGATCAAAACCTCCCTATATAAGGGGAGCTCTAAGGGCAGCAGCTGCACTAAGGCTCCAGCACGATAAAGGAGGAGTAAATTCCCCAGACTCCATAAAGAGCTCTGCACAAAGCCTGGTTGTGCAGCTTTGCGCGGAAGCCTGGAATTTGGCCTGATGTGCTCACACAAGCACCGGGAAGACTACGCTGGAATGTACAGTGAGTTTAAGAGCTTTTGGAATTAGATCCGTTGCTGCTTTTGAACCTGCTCTGTGATATGATGAAATCTCCTAGGGAATTGCTTAGGAAGCTTTGCTTTCATATGTTTAATCTTCTGGAAAATCCTGATGATTACAAACAACAAAGTCATCCATTTGTCTTCATAATACCATGCTACAGAAGAGCATAGCCAACTTACTACAATTACACATGTCCTGGCAACACTTCAGTTGTATTTTAAGTGCCTCTTTTTTTCTGTAAGATCATTGATTCCAAACAAATTCTGTGCAGGGATAAGTAATTGTGTGGGGCTTTGTTACAGGAGAAACCCCGTCTTCACTGACATTCTTTGCAAATATTTTATTTCTGGGACTTAGTTGTAATTATATTTTACTGGACAAGTCAGAGCCTAGTTCCCCCCCCCCCCCAAATATTTAATAGTAATTTGTTTAATCACCAGTAGAAGCCTTTTTTCTCCATTTAGCAAAGAGGTGAGAGGCTCTGATTTCATAATTTTTAAGTCTTTAGCTTGAACTAAATGCTTCACATGAATGTGAAATAACAGGCCTGCGAGGGTGTTCCCCTGCCATGGCTTGGGAACGACACACAAAACTGTGCATAATTCCAGTAGAGACCTTTAGGACCTTGATGCAGGGCAGAAAGCCCACTCAGTAATTTCTGCAGCAAGCCCATAACTTCTCATCAAGCTAAAGCATCTCTTGTAGCAAGTCATCCACTCTTAATACAAAGACTTGAGGCGATGGAGAAGCCATCACGTTTTTAGGCAAGTTGTTCAGATGGTTAATTGCTCCTCACTGTTAAAAATGTGCACTTTTATTTCCAGTCTGAATTTGTCTCGCTTTAGCTTTCAATCACTGGATCTATTTTCACACAGTGTGAATGGCAGGGGTCAGGACAAGAGCTGGACACTGCATATGCCCTCAAGTAGAGGCAAGGGTCATCTAAGTACTGAACAGGACTTGTGCTGACCCTCTTCATGACTGAATTCCATGCTAAGTGAGTGTACATTTTTGAGAAACTTCTGGTCTCATTAGATCTGATTCTCCTCTCAGAACAATCTGACACTGGTGTAATTCCACCAGCATCTAAGGCTACTCAATACGCGGCCTGTTTGTTTGCGGCCCGCGGGGCAGTTTGGGTTTACAAAAAGCTCAACACGCAGCCCACAGGTGGGATCCTTTGAACATGGCCTCCACTGGGAACACAACGGCGAGGCGTCTCTCAGGCAGGATGAGCACTGAAAGATGCAAGCGGACGGGCAGGCTGGAACAGACAGGTACTGGGTGTCAGTGTTTCTAGTCCCCAGGAAGGAGGTGCCGGGAGTGCTGTGTGCTATAAGCTATTTGCATATATTTGCATATGTATTTGCATGTATATGCAACCACACTTAAGTTACAGCTCTTGGTATGTGCTGAGTATCATTGTGGGCCCTGAGGCTTCCAAAGTTGAGTAGCCCTAATCTAAGGAGTTACTTCACATTTACACAAGTTGGACGAGAGGTACTTGCTTCTGCACAGATGGGACTCTAGACAAGCCAACCCTTTCCACCCAGACATTCTTTCTTGTCAGGAAAACAGAACTGAGTAATAGAGATTCTTTTAGAGATACCATTATTGTACCCTGGAAGCCTGAGAATTGTTTTGCTCTTGTCCCCCACAAATCTATGTATGTTGCTTTTTTAAAAACCTGAGTTGCATTTTCCATTTTTTAGAAGACAACAAAGAAATATTTGGATGCCCTGCCTAAAGAAAAATAAACTGCCCAATGTTATACATTTACACTGGTAGTTAATTGCTCGGCACAATCCAAATTCCAATGATTCTGATTTCAATCTAATCACTAGTAATTCCCCAATTTCTGCCAGGAAATGTTTGTGCTAACGCCTTTAAGTGAGCTCATGGCGCGGTTGTCTTATCATTTATTAATGTGGACTTGCTCTGTCGCAATTGATATTTTACTGTTAGAGGCACTTTGCGTTATTTATTAGTTAATTAAATAACAAGCTATTAAAATTCCATTTCCTCTGGATTCAAATTATCCTCTAAACCCAGTTCCACATTACGGGCTTCTACTTACAGAAGACTGTAAAACAAAAGCAAACAACAATGCGGGAAAGTTTACTGCCTTTTATATAGTTTTACATTATTTCTTTTGCTGTTGGCCTCTACGAAGCTATGGACTCAATCCAAACCACTGAACATACCCTATTATTTCAGTGCTGTAATCTCTGGGCATTTTATGTGAAGTTATGTTGTTTTGCCTTTAGCAACTCAGCTCCCCCATATACAGGAGAGAATCTAATTTACATAATTAAGATGGAAAGGGTATTGCTAAGCTGGTTTTATTCAGAGAGAAGAGGAAGTGTGAGCTTTAACATAGTGTTTGGTTTACATTATGGTGGTACACTGAAATACACTCACAGGGAAGTAATAATGGTCCATGGGAAAGTTTTCCAAATATTTCCTTACTAAGGGAAGGAAGGCAAAACCAGTATTAGAAGTCTGTAAACATTAAAGGAGGAGTGTGGGGTGTAACTTGGAGTAATGGGGTAAAATTAAGGGGGTAAAATTAAGGGAAAGTAAATTGAAGATGAATGTTGAGAAATGGATATAGAGAAAGCATGAAAAAGAATAGCCCTTAGCTAAAGCACTGGCATGGGAGACAGGCTCCAATGCCTGGCTTTCCTTGAGCAGCTCATTTAATCTCTCCGTGCCTCAGTTTCTCATTGTCCTTAAAACAGGCATAATAATCCTTCCTTTGTCTTCACTATTTAGATTGCAAACTCTCTGGGGCTAGAACTCATGTGCAGTGCCGAATAAGTTTGGGCCTCTAGTTGCTACTGTAAGACAAAGCATAATAAAACATTACCTAATGGGAGACTGAGCTATGGAATTATTGCTAAAATTCTCCTCCTGTCTTCTCTTCTCCTGTTGCGTCTTATCTCTAAGACTGCCTGGCAAGATGTTTAAAAGCACTTAATATTGTCCAAACTCTGCTGTCACTGATTACGATGGGAACAGAGTTACACTATGGTACGTCTAGACTACAGGCTTTTGTCGACAGAGGCTTTGTCAACAGATAGGGTGTGTCTAGACTACATGCCTCCGTTGATGGAGGCATGTAGATTAGACAGATAGGCAAAGGGAAATGAAGCCGCGATTTAAATAATCGCGGCTTCATTTAAATTTACATGGCTGCCGCGCTGAGCCGACAAACAGCCAATCAGTGGTTTGTCGGCTCCGCGTGCTAGTCTGGACGCGCCGCGCCAACCTGAAAGCCTTTTATCGACATCCCCCTTATGCCTCGTAGGATGAGGTTTACAGGGGATGTCGATAAAAGGCTTTCATTTTGACAGGGGAGCGTCCAGACTAGTGCCCGGAGCCGACAAACAACTGATCAGCTGTTTGTCGGCTCAGCGCGGCAGCCATGTAAATTTAAATGAAGCCACAATTATTTTAATCGCGGCTTCATTTCCCTTTTTCGAATACACAAATCTACATGCCTCCGTCGACAGAGACATGTAGTTTAGACGTACCCATACTGTTGACAAAGCCTCTGTCGACAAAGAACGTCTAGATTACAGCCCGTTCTGTCGACAAAGCAAGCCGCTTTTTCGACAAAGAGTCCAGACGCTCTCTTTTGAAAAAGCACAGAGTGGATGCAATAGTGCCTTTTGTCGACAGAACTCTGTCAACAAAAAGCATTATTCCTCACAGAATGAGGTGTACCGCCATCGACAAAACTGCCACGTTCTGTCGACTTATTGTCTACAGAACTCGGCGGTAGTGTAGACGCAGGTATAGTTTTATCGACAAAAGTCCACTTTTGTCGACAAAACCCTGTAGTCTAGACACACCCATGCTGAACAGTGCTGTCCTGTCATCTGAAGAAGTGGGTTGCTCCCACAGAAGCTCATGATACTATCTACATGTTTTGTTAGTTTTTAAGGTGCTACTAGATTATTTGTTTTTAAGAGTTGGTTGGGGAATTTTTCAAAAGCACCTTTTATGTTTCAACAGAAAATACCAATTTGTCAAAACTGAAATTTTTTACAGAAATTTGTATGTGAGGTTGATGAGAAAAAATTGCCAGGAAGTTTTATCAGGCCCATGCTGGAATTTCTGATCAAAATGCGTGAGTGAGAAGAGGGGCTTTGGGACGAGGGGGGAGTGAAAACTGAACCAAACTTACTCTTGAATAGCCAATGACTCATTGATTATGGACTGAACTGGGATGGGCCAGTCCCAGGTTCAAATTCCTGCTCAAAAGCAGGCAGAAGAAAGACAATGTGGAAAAAATCCAAATGCACTGGCTTCAAAAAATTTCCCAAAACAGAATTCTTGTTTTCCAGCCAGCCCTTATACTATTATTGAAAATCCCATCCATTAATGCTTTGGAGAAGAGATCGTTTTACAGTATGGCACAGATTCAAGTCTCATCCAAGTCAATGAGACTACTTGCATAGTAAGCAGTTACTCAGCATGAGAACAGCCAGATTGGGTCAGATCAAAGGTCCATCTAGCCCAGTATGGTGTCTTCTGACAGTGGCCAATGCCAGGTGCCCCAAAGGGAATGAACAGAAGAGAGACTCATCAAGCGATCTATCCCTTGTCACCCATTCCTAGCTTCTGGCTAGGGACAACTTCCGTAAGTAAAGGTGGCAGCATGTGGCTCTGTGTTTTTGAAGATCTTGGCCCAATGAAGACATTATTGGCAAATGTACTGTATATTTGAGAGAGTTTGTGAGTGAGCAAGCGAGTCTGTCGGTCTGTCTGTCTGTTTGGTCAAGAACTCCTCTTAAATGGTAAGAGCAAGGACCAACAAATGTGTTATGTGGTTTCCTCTTGTCATAACTTAAAGCAAGGTAAGGGTTTGCCTACGCAGCAAAGTTATTTAGAAATAACTTTCCTAGAATCTATCCAGCCAAACCGCTATTTTAAAATTAATTTGAAATAGTGGAGCGCTTATTTCGAATTTGGTAAACCTCATTCTACGAGGAATAGCGCCAAAGTTGAAATAGCTAATTTGAAATAAGCATTGTGTAGATGCTTATTGCGAAATAGGGGGCCTCCAGCCCTTCCCAGGGTGCCCTGGTGGCCACTCTGGGCCAAACCAGGAAAACTCCTCTCCTCTCCCCCAGCCCTGGAGCCCTTAAAGGGGTAGAGTCTATTTGGCCACAGGGTCTGTGCCAGCTCCAGGCTTGCCAGCCCAGAGCCCTCAGGCACGGCCCCTGACCCAGTTGCCAGCATGAGCCAACCAGCCAGTGCCAGCCAGCCCTCCACCGCTCCCCAGGAGCAGTCTGGCAGTTCCCAGGAGCTTGCCAGGGGCCGGAAAAGGCGGGTGCCTTCCTGGTCCAGTGCGGAGGTCATGGACCTGATTGAGGTTTGGGGAGATGCCTCCAACGTTCATGATCTCCACACTAGATGCAGGAATGCGGCCGTCTACAGGCAGATGGCTGCCAGCCTGGCCACCAAAGGCCACATGCGAACCCAGGAGCAGGTGCACATGAAAATAAAGGAGCTGAGGCAGGCCTATGCCAGGGCCACAGGGGGCAGCTCCCAACCAGGGGCAGACCCAGACCCCTTCCCCTATTTTGACGCCCTGGACCGCATCCTGGGGGACCGGACGGTCTGTGCCCCTCAGGTGGTCATCGACCCAGGGGCAGAGGGCCCTGACCAGAGCACAGTGGAGGAGCAGAAGGAGGATGGCCAGAAGTCACAGGAGCCTGGAGGGAGCGAGGCGCTCACCCAGGACCCCTGAGCCATCACAGCAGCCATGTCACCGCTGTCTTCCAAGGCCAGGGAGACCTTGACATGTGAGTGCCATCACTGTCCCCTTATGTGGGGTGGGGCGGGGCAGGGCGGGGGAGCCCAGGGACCGCGCGTGTGGGCCTTGCTGACCATGGATCATGCAGCAACCTGTTCATGTGCCGTGCCAGCCAGGGCATGTGGCCCAAGCTGGCTGTCACACAGGGGCCCTGGCCTGTTACCCACACGCATGTATGTATGAAGGCACATGACATGCTCCTGACCCCGGGGAGGTACACTGCACAATGCCCTCCCTCCAGAATCCCCCTCTACACAGAGGCAAGACACATCTCTCCTCCTCCCCCTCCCCCCCGCCACCCACACTATATACAGCACAGGGGCATGGATACAGTCCTGGGCCAGCTCACACTCCCGGGGATAGCAGGACATGATGGTGCGGAGACCTGCTGTTCTCGCCTTGCAGAGGGGGGCTGGGCTTCACCCACTGTGTCCCCAGGGATAACTGACCACTTCTCATGTTTCTCCACAGCTGCACCATCTTGAGTGCAGGGCGCACCACCCCTCCACGACATCCTCCCGCACCCAGGCCAGCAGGCTCACCCAGAACCAAGAGGGAGTACCAACGGCAGCACCTGGGATTACTGTGAAGGCAGGTCCGCATCCAGGAGCACTGGGTGCATGAAGACCTGCAGCTGCAGAGGGAGACCTTGTGGGAGCTGTTTGCCCAGGGCCGTGCCGTCCGTGACCATCTGCAGACCCTGGTGCAGAGATTGCTGCCTGCTGCCGCTCCATCCCCTGCAGCCGCCCCAGCTATCACTCCTCCTCCCACTCCTGCTCCCCCTCCCGCTTCTTCCTCCCCCCCCCCACCCACTCCACCCTCCATACCCACTCCCCCCCCAGGAACGCTGAGGCCCCCGCACCCACAGTGCTGGGAGATAGGTGGACCAGCAAGACCCCCAACCCTGAGCTTCTCCTCCCCCTTCCTCTCCTTGCCTCCCCCTTCCAGCTCTCTCCTCCCAGGTTTCTCCCTCCCCTCTCCCACCCTCATTCCCCTCCCACCCCAGTTATGGTCAATAAACAGAGTTTGTTTTTGGCAACACAGGTGTTTTTATTTTACATCCGGAAGGGGGGTTAGGGAGGAGAAAGTGGAAGGACATGTGGGTGGAATAAGGCACAATGCCCCAGTGGGGCACGCCAGGGAGACTTCACTCCTCCTCCGGGTGGAAGCTCTTCCGCAGGGCCTCCCGGATACCGACAGCCCCCCAATGGGCCTCCCAGCTGGCAGCCATGTGGGGCTGCGTGTAGAGGCCAGCCAAGTGGTCAGCCTCTGCCATCCAGCCTGGCAGGAAAGCCTCCTCCTTCCTCTCGCACAAATTATGCAGCACACAACACATTGCCACCACGTGCAGAATATTCCACTCGGATAGATCCAGGCTGGTGAGGAGGCATCTAAAATGAGCCTTCAACTGGCCAAACGCCCCCTCCACCACGATGCGGGCCCTGCCGAGCTTGGCATTAAAGGCCTGTTGGGAGGGGTTGAGGTGTCCCATATAGGGTTTCATCAGCCAGGGTTGTAGGGGATAGGCCGCATCCCCCACCAGGCACAAAGACACGTCCACGTCCCCGACCCTGATGTGGCGGTCGGGGAAGAAAGTCCCAGTGTGCAGCCTTTGACACACAGAGGAGTTGCGGTAAACCCACGTGTCGTGTGCTTTGCTGGACCAGCCCACGTTAATGTCCACGAATTGGCCCCGGTGGTCAGACACAGCCTGCAGGATGATCGAGAAGTATCCCTTCCGGCTGATGTAGAGGGAGACCTGGTGATCCGGGGCACGGATGGGGATGTGCATCCCATCGATTGCCCCTCTGCAGTTGGGGAAGCCCAGGGCACAAACCCCTTGATCACCGTGTCCACATCAGTGAGGTGGATGACTCTGCGAAGCAGCACTCTGTTGATGGACTTGACCACCTGCAGAGGGACACACAAAATCACCAAGAGTCACTGGGGTGCCAGGGTGGCTGACAGTGCTCCTTCCTCACCACTGCCCCGCGCCCCCACTCCCAGGAGCAACCCGCCCCTGCAATCCTGGCCACCGCGGGCAGTCCATAGTGTGGGTGGGACAGACCAAACCCTCCCGTGGAGGGGACTTGCACCCCCTCTCTCCATTTTCCCTGCCCATCCCCTCCTCGCACCCCCTCCTTGGCACAGTGGCCAGAGATTGCCAGACCTGCATGAGCACTGCTCTGACGGTGGATCTCCCCACGCCGAACTGGTTCGCCACAGATCGGTAGCTATCCGGCATGGAAAGCTTCCAGAGGGCGATGGCCACACGCTTGTGGAGGGGAATAGCGGGCCTCGTGCATGTCCCGTCGCCGCAGAGCAGGGGTGAGCCACTCACAGAGCTCGAGGAAGGTGTCCTTCTTCATCCTGAAGTTCTGGGTCCAGTGTTGGTCTCCCCAGCACTCCAGGATGGTGTGATCTCACCAGTTGCTGCTGGCGTCCAGACGCTAGATGTGGCAGGGCACGCTGGAATCCAGACGCTGCTGCTGCTCCTCCATGGCTCCCGAGGGGTCCGGAAGAGGGCCTGGGGTTGGGCTGCACCGGATGCTGCCAGGCAGTCTCCAGCAATTGCTGCCAGGCTTGCAGCAAGACATCCAAAATGAGCACCAGAGTGCCCAGAGGCAGCTCTGGCTCCATGGTGCCGAGTGCTGTGGTGTACCAAGTCAGGGCAACCAAAGCAAGCAGAGAAAAAAATGCTTTGCTGTCCCTCAGCAAGGTAGGCAAGCAAGCAGGGAAAGCTGAGAACCAGCTGTCCAGGGGGAACCCTTTAAGCACAAGCCTCAGATAGCCTCAGGCAGCAGCCACATAAAACAACTACTGACCTAATGCCCTGCTGGAACCGGTTTCAGTGGACCTTAAATGCGATTCAGTGTCCAATCAGTGCGGATGCGCTATTTTGAAATAGCAGAATGCTATTTCGAAATGCATTTTGTGTGTAGACGCATTATTTCAAAGTAACACTGTAGTGTAGATGTACCCTATGGCTGTGCCTAGACTGCATCCCTTTTCCGTAAAAGGGGTGCAAATTAGACACATCGCAATTGCAAATGAAACGGGGATTTAAATCCCCCCGCTTCATTTGCATAAAAATGGCTGCCGCTTTTTTCCGGCTCGGAGCTTTGCCAGAAAAAAGCACCAGTCTAGACGCGGATCTTTCGGAAAATAAAGCCTTTTCTGAAAGATCCCTTATTCCTTATTTTAAGAGGGATAAGGGATCTTTCGGAAAAGGCTTTATTTTCCAAAAGATCCGCATCTACACTGGCGCTTTTTTCTGGCAAAGCTCTGAGCTGGAAAAAAGCGGCAGCCATTTTTATGCAAATGAAGCGGGGGGGATTTAAATCCGCGCTTCATTTGCAATTGTGATGTGTCCAATTTGCATCCCTTTTACGGAAAAGGGATGCAGTCTAGACACAGCCTAAGGGTTTAGCTGTACAGAGGGAGGACAGGGAACTGCAGCTCCCCCTCCCCCTTCATACAGGATCATCGCTGGCTGTTCCCCTTCATCAGGGAGCGAAAGGAAAGTGCACAGTTTGCTGCATTCCTCAAGCTGGCCAGGGAACACATGGGGAAGATGAACTAGGACCTTCCCCAGACCTTGCCCTGGCTGTTCACACTGGAGCTGCAGTGGCCGTGGAGAGGTGCTCTTCACCTTGCCCCAAGCTGTTGAGGTATGAGAAGCTGAGGTAGTCTTCACTCCCCGGGGAAGCCTGCATAAATTAAATAAGTTAATGGAGATTGCCTATCTCCTAGAGCTGGAAGGGACCTTGAAAGGTCATTGAGTCCAGTCCCCTGCTTTCACAGCAGGACCAAGTACCATCCCTGACAAATTTTTGCCCCAAATCCCTAAATGGCCTCCACAAGGATTGATTTCACAATCCTGGGTTTAGCAGGCCAATGCTCAAACCACTGAGCTATCCCTCCCCCTGAAGGCCTATTCCAGAGTAATAATTTAAATTAAGAAAACCAAAAATTAATTGAATTAAGGACCCGAGCAATGCCGGGTAACTCTTCTAGTAATAAATGATGCTAAAAGAAATAATCTTCCAAGAGAAAACACTGAATACAATATTGTTAAGAACAGTTTTGCACTGGAAAGATTATGGATTTGATGACCTAATAAGTTTTCCCATCTCAGAACTGTATCATTCCAAAATAACTTCACCTCATTTGTTCTCTTTGTGTTTGCTGTTCAGCAGATCCATAATTATGCTAACAATGTAGCTTCTTTCTGTGGTCTCCAATGTGCAAATTATGGTGCAAATTTATTCATCCTTTAAAAGTATGTTGAACACTTCCCCAGATGGGGTTTTGACAAGAACAAATTTAAATGTTCAGGCTTAGAACTTGTTAAGGAGACACAGTCAGACACCTCTGATTTTGCATTAGAGGCAAGAGGACAATATGTTATTCTGAGAATATCCAAGGAGACGGATTAGCAACATGCAACAAATAGTTTTCTACAAAAAGCTGGCAGGATAATAGGCTCTCCCAACACAGAATGGTTAACCTCCAAATGTACTGAAGGATCAGTCCAGATGCTTATCCAGACTTCATCTAATTAATCAGAACATCATGGCTCTGTAAAACTACACTGTAATTTCACACAATTACCATTTTCTGCCCTTCTTTCTTTCCACATCAGCCAGAAATACCATGAGTCTTGACTCTCTGGGACTGATTCTCCTCTCCCTGACACCAGCATTAAACAGAGTGACTTCACGGAAGTCAATGGTGTTTCATCAGTACAAAACCAGTTTTGAAAGCCTGCTCTTCTTGAGAGTGGCACGTAAAAAGCAACTCTTCAAAAGCAATTTGTGAAACTCACCAGCAGCTTTTACTGGTTGTACAAAATCTTTGCACAATGCTGCATGTTCTTGAGTGCCATCTACTGGCATATCCTCTAAAAACTATTTACATATACCTTTTGTAGAGCACTCTGGCCTTGTTTCTGCTTATGGGAGGATTGAGGCTTCAGTGATCGATCTTCCAGGGTTCGATATAGTGGGTCTAATAAAGACCTGCTAAATCAAACACTGAAGGCATCCCCATTGACCACAGTACTCCTCATGACAGCAATTCTCCTGTTGACCTCCCGTTGTGGGGCCACCCCAGAAAATCAGTGCAAGTTATGTCGACTCCAGCTACGCAATTCACTTAGCTGGCATTGCATATCTTTTATTGATTTTCTCTACCAGTGTAGACCTCGCTTTTCATAACAGATCCTCCCAACTCCCATTGGGAGTTTTTTTATTTGCTTCAAAGGAAATCAGATCAGGCCCTAAGTGAGAGCAGTATCAGACCAGCAGTATCAGGTCCCAGTATCAGGACCACTACTTTCGCAGAGACTTATGAAAACTAAAAGTGATTTAACCAACAAAACATTAACCAACATTTTTAGAACCTCCCAAAAGAGTAAGTTCTTCTTTTTCAGAGTAAGTCCATCCATCTTTCGTTTATAGTCAGACACACAGTAGGATAGATCTATATCTCAGCTTGCCATGAACTAAGTATTCACATAGACACTTATTTAATTTTTTAATGCTGTCACCAAATTGTTAATATCTGGTATTGCTTTTGTAAGTCTGATCCCTCCCTTGTAAGTGATTAGAACCAAAACAAGAACATCAATCATTCAGTTACTAGGAGCTTGAAAGTATAAATAGGCTTAGGTCGCAAAATTTTGGAATGTGATTTCAAGCATCATACAATTCAAGAGTGTTCAGATCTGCACCTTTGTTTCCATCCATTATAAGGGACCATTTGCAAAATTCAAAACCAGATTTTGAATGTCTTGAAACTTAAGATCCATGGCATTGGTCCAGGCCCCTCTTTGCTTGGAAGCCAACCAACAAGATTTTTTTTCAGAGTCCATTGGTATTAGGAGGTCATTCTGATCTTCCTTATCACTGACAGAATGGATGCATAGGGAAAAGAGGTGCATCTGTGAAATACTTGTGTATCGATAGGCAGAAACCTACTGAAATTAAGTAATGAGATGAGAAAAGACAAATGTTCTTTGTGTTTTACTGAAGTTTGCACTCTTTTTGTTTGTTTGTTTGTTTGTTTTTATTTTGCATTTTAGAAAGTTCTAAACTACAGAATGCTGGTCGCAAACAATCCGTCTCCAGGAGCCTGAAGCATCTTTTCCATTCTTCAAACAAGTTTGTGAAGACTCTAAAACGGTTTGTTGTATTTCGTTTTCCAAAAACGCTAAGTTAGCTGCAAATGGGAGCTTACATACCAAAAAGACTGGCAACTCAGACATAACTACGGCCAGGTTCTCTTGTTGCTTAAATTGCAATGAGTCAGAAGTAATCATAATGAAATACAAGGACATATAAAAAAACTGGTGTGACTGGAAATTGAACTTGAGTGGGTATCTTTCCATTGTCTCACTGGCTAGGGACATAGAACCTTGTGGAACCTTGTATGCAAAACCACAGTGCTGTTATTTAAATGTTTTAACATGCTGGTTCCATTGCTGCCTCAAAACTGGAATTTCAGATATAAAATGTAGGGCTTAGACATCCTGCTTAAGCACATTTATAAGTCTCCTTCTCAAGCAAGCAACCCACCTGAGAGGTGCCTAATATTTTTGGCTTGTGCTACGACCTTCGTGACCCAGGCACGACTGAGCCTGGATGCTTTGGTTTCAGTAAATGAAAGCTACCCATGCCGGATTACTTCTTCTTTCATCACCAAGAGCATTCAGTTTGCTTTTTCTTCTTTGTATTTTGATAAGCGTTTTATTCTTCCAAAAGAGCTCTCTAGGGTCTTTAAAGCCCCTAAAACGACTGGTTAATGTATGTAACTAATTACAAGAGTAAATATTGAAAGGAATGATTTCTATAAACAGCTTTGCAGATATATTGGCCAAATTATACCCCAGAACATTCCTGTAAATCCATCCTAACTCTTTGATTTCAATGGAGTTACTCCAGATTTTTGCTGGTGTAGAAGAGAGCAGAACTTGGCCCATTATTCGTACACAATACTAACATATACATTGATTTCAGAAAGCATCATGGCTCCAATCATGCACTATTTACTCAGGCAAAATTTCCACTAAAACTGAAGTCAATGGGAGGTTTTACGTGCACAAGTTGTGCAAATCAGGATCCTAGGTGACTATGTGATGGTAGTGTCCTTGTATTTGGAGCAGTACATTTCCTATGACCATTTTGCAGGAGTCACTGAGTGAAATTCTATGGCCTTTGTCAAGGAACAGGTCAGATTAGTGTCCCTTCTGACCTTAAAATCTACGGGTCTATGTCTTTGCCTATGCAGGACACGTGGAGCTGGTTTTGATAATTTTTTAGACTCTGATTGCTTGCTTTCTTGTTTGTCTTTCTTCCTTTCAGTGGACTCTACATAGCTGTCATATTTTACTACAAAGACAACTTGTTAGTAACCAATGAAGATCAAATCCCAATTGTGGAAATTGATGACTCTCACACCAGTTCCATTATGCAAGATTTTCTGTGGTTCACAAAGGTAACAGGCACCTAATTTCAGATACTGTCTCTCAATGGCCTGCGCCAGAAACAGGCCCACCGACAGGAAGTAGGAGTGGGCAATTACCCAGGGACCCAAGAGATTTAAAAGGCCCCGGGGGAGCAGGGCAGGGAGAGAAGTGGCAGTACAGTAGAACTAGAAATTGCGCCAACCTTAATATATTTCCAGAGCAAAATATGATAGCAGTGAAGACTCAAAGCGATGAAGCATCTTACTTTTTGCTTGGGTTATTTTTTTTTCTTTCTAGCATTTTTTAAGGGATAAATCCTGTTTAGCCCATTGATGGGCATGGAAGGCACTGGTCATAGTCAAATTTATTCACTGAGATGTCTAATCCCCCGTGACCCTATCTCCAGTTAATTATTTAGGGGCTTCTGGGGAAAGAAGAAAGCAGTGAAAGAACATTAAATATTGACCAAAAGTTTCAGGGGCTAGTGTTTGGACTGTCCAAGATTAAAGACATTGTCACGTTATTTCTGAAAACACTAAATCAATCTTACATGAAAATTCACTGATGAACCAAGATACGTGCATGCTGTGTATGGAATGTTCTCTCTGTAGCTAGGGATGATTTCTTTCTCTCGTGCACACTCTCTCTTTCTCTCTAATCAATAACTACCCACGTTAGCCCCACCCACAGAAACTCAAATTGAACAATAGCTACGGATTTTTCCCAAGCCAAATATGCTTTTATTTTTACTGTCGGCTTTTCAAGCATGGAAAACACAGGGGATTGAATGGTGACATATATTTTGCAGCTGTCTTGTATGTGGGATGATATCAGATGGCTGAGGCAGAATATGTCTATATCCGTGTCCTCGTCAACAGCACTTCAAGCCAGGCAAAAGATGATTTCAGCAACGGCACAGTTACAGGTTAGTTGCATTGCATATTTTTAGTGGTGTATTTAAGTACATTTCCTGGGCTCTGAGGGAAGCTGCTGCCAGCTGTTCTCTGCTTTATCTCATCTTTGAGAGCAAGAGTAGCATCTGCTCTGAAATGAGCTGATACACCGATATCACCTGCTGGAAATGAGTGATCATGCGAAAAGTAAACATAGGGAAAGGAAAAACAATGACAGAGGAAGAAACAAGCACAAGGCAGAAAATAAATATCCTAGATAAGTCCAAGATTTTGCAGGTAAGGGACACAGGAAAAGAGCAGCGATCATAATCTTGTGATACATTAATTCAAATGCCTATGGAAAAGGCCTGTTACTTGTGTTACTGTAGCACCTACAGGCCTGGATCAAGATTAGAACCCCTTTCTGGTGTAAGGTAACGGGCACACAAAGAGGAGGAGACAGCTCCTACCCCAAAGAGCTTGTAGTAACATGGCAGACAAAGGTTTGGGAGCATTGTTCTCTCCATTTCACAGAGACATGAAGGCTGGGCTCCTCCGAGGAACCTGAGGGAATTAGATATCCAAATCTCATTGCATGTCAATGGAAGCCCAGGTTCACGTGTGAAGCTTGTGGTGGGAATTGAATCTAGCTTTTCAGAGTCATAGACTGGTGGTGAAACCCCAAGGCCATCCTTGCTGGCACTACGCTTACAGAATTAAATAGAGATGGCCAGAAAAAAACCCTGAATGGACACATCAGTAACCCTTCCTTTTTCCGCATCCTGTGTGTGATTTGTCTACGTAGTCTGTAAACTCTCTGGGGATAGTGCAGTGTCATGCAGAAGCAAGGCGTCCAACACAATGGGATTCCTTTCTCCGTTGGGGTCTTTAGATGCAAGTAGTCTCAGATGAGTAGCTGTGTTAGTCTGTATCTGCAAAAAAGAAGGTATCCTGTGGCCCTTTAGAGACTAAAGTCTGGTCTACACTACAGCGGAAGGTAGAATTAAGATACACAACTCCAGCTATGTTAATTACAAAGCTGGAGTCAGCATATCTTACATCATATTTCTGCGCCATCCACACAGTAGAAGGTCAATGGGATCAAACACTGCCATTAGCTTCCCTTAGTCCTCATGAGGACAGGAGTACCGGTGCCGACGAGGGCACCCTCTAAGTTCAATTTAGTGACTCCTCACTAGACCCGCTAAATCGAACTTTGAAGATCGACCGCAGCAGATCTTATGTTCTTATGTAGTGAAGATGTGGCCTAACAGATGTATTAAAGCATACGTTTTCATGGGTAAAACCCATTTCAGGATTCCTCATTGTAGATGCAAATAATTAGTGATAGCAGTGATAATCCTAGATCTGAGGAAGCTGGTGATGAAATAAATTACTTACCTGGGGTTTTTATACACCAGAGCTGCCAATGAAAGTATTTCTCTTCCTTCTATCCCAGGCACCAGGGCATTTGAGTAGTTCACAAACATTAATTACTGAGCCCATTTCACAGGTAGGGAAACTGAGGCACATAGGAATTTTTTTTTAAGTGACTTGCTCAAAGCAGAGCCATGGTGGAAACACAGCTCACCTGCGTCCCAGCTATTGGGTTGCCACATAATCATTCTTCTCCTTACCCCAGATCACTGCAATCACTGAGTTTTATCGCAGCTGTTACCTCCTAGCACTGTGTGAGTATTATTGTGCATATCTTTAGCTTAGTTGTATGTCTACCTGCAATGAAAGCTATACATGAGACAAGCATTCCCAGGCAGCCACCTGTCTTGAAAGATAACCCTCACACACACACACACACACACACACACACGCACACGCACACGCACACGCACACACATACATATCCACAAATGCCTGAAGTACAGATTTGATCCACCTTCAGGTGTCTTTGCTCCTTAAGCTGGAGATGCAAGTCCCTGCTCAAGCTGAAAACTTGCACAATCAAGTCACTGTGCTAAAAATAGTGTAGCTGTGGCCCTGCGAGTGACTAGATGGGCTAATCACCTGTTTGTGACCAGAGGTATGTACTTGGGGCAGCCAGCCTGTTCTGCAGTTCATCCCCCTACAGCAGTGATGGGCAACCTGCAGGCCACTTGGGTTCTATGTGTGGCCCACAAGACATTTTGTTTACTGTTGCCCACGCACGGGGCTGCCAGATCCTGCTGGTTTTCATCCACGTAGTTTTTTTTCCTGCCAGTATTACGAAAGTGACACACACGTGAAGCAAGGGCACGTGATGTGTGGTGGCTGCTGATTGCACACAACACCGAGGGTATGTCTACACTACAGAGTTTTGTTGGAAAAACGGCCATTTTTCCACCAAAACCTGAGTTACGTCCACACTGCAAGCGCGTTCTGAAAGTAAATCGAAAGAATGGAGGGGTTTTCCGGAGTTGGTAATTCTCTTTCTAGGAGGAAGAAGCCTTTTTGCAAAGAGCTCTTTCAGAAAAAGGTGTGTGTGGACGGGGAAGAGGGAGTTCTTTTGAAAGAACAGGAAAGAGGAAAAAGCACAGGTGTCCTGGTGGCCACCCTGTCCTTAGTAATCACAGCTTAAACGCGAGAGAGTGTCTATTCAGTGTGGATGCTATCTTTTGAAAAAGCAGATCATTTTTTCGATGCACTTTTGTGTGTGGACACTCTCTTTCGGAAGAAGTTTTTTTGGAAGATCTCTTCTGAACAAAGGTTCTTCCAAAAGAAGCCTGCAATCTAGACAGGGCCTGTCTGTGAGAGCCGTGTGCTCCCTTCTGTATCCAATCAAAGCGCTGTTACAGTTCCATTGGCACACACTGAAATTCTAGGGCTGCAATGCTGTATCCCAGGAGACCATCCTGTTTATGGCAATCTGGCAGACCACTGAGATGAAGAAGGGCCACTCATGTAGCCCACTCACTAGCCTAGAATGCCTATCACTGCCCTACAGCTACACTCTGTTTTTACCATGTTAGCTTGATGAGAGCTAGCATGAGTATGTTTCCTCAAGTTGGAACCATCCCCCACCCCAGCTCAAAGGGTAGACATATCTCTTATTATAGGACCACCTGTCTGAAGTAATAGATGCTTTTATGTGCTTTGAGTGGGCACTTGACACATTCTACCACGCCTCCATGTAGGATGGCTAGCTCCATTTCTATGGTGCGTATTCCTGGGTTAGCTCAGTTTCATATTTCCTACACAGATTGTCTTTAATGGAGCATTGATAATAATACCCACGGCAACTCGGGCAGAGACTGCATTTTGAGATGCCCAAGATACCGGGCACATTGCATTCAGTTTGCTAGCAGCAGTTAGAAGAGAAGAGCTTGAAGCATAGAGAGACACAGCATGTATCCCTGTGGAATATTGCTCTGGTGGTTTTGTGGCCAGTTTATCGACCTAAACATTTGTTCTATCAGTTTGGACCCCTGATGAATATAGGATGGTCCCCAATCTGCCAACTTTTAGCAGTGTGTGGTCTAATGGGAGCCACCTATGAAGGGTTGCAATAAAGTTTATACAGCTGAATCAACTCTATTGAGGCTCCTTAACAGCCTGATTCCCCAGGAGCTTAGGACAGAGTGGGAGAAATCAATGACAACACAGCTGGTAAAGGACTGGATCAGTGGACTCAAAGAGACTGAGGGTTGTCATTTTGCCTGCTGCTACCATTAGACAACTAGAGCAAGCAAAACACAAGTAATAGAACAATAAGCCAGGAAGGATCTCTCTCTCTATATATATATATTTACTTGTGTACTAGCAATATACTCTTCAGTTATCATAGGCTGTTCCATTCTGTCTGCCAGAATTCAGAATCTAGTGCTGTCAATGATCCCATTTCAATTATTTTAATTAAAAAAGTCAACCTTTGGCTAGCGGACTGTCTCCCATCCCCTTACTAGACACATATACCAGTACATGCTACAAAACCTCCCCAGCAACCTGCTAGTAGGTTTAGGGGGCTAATCTTTACAGGCAGCAAAAAAAGAAGAGCATGTGGCCATATAGCCTTCTATGGTATACCCTGGAGAGGGATACATCAAGCTAAAATAGCTACTTAAAGCCACTTATAAATGGCAGCCACTGTACTGACTACCATGAGTGCTTAGTTTATAAACAATTTAATAATATAGATTGTAAGTAAAGAGTGGCTGCTAAGTGCAGATAAGTCAACTCAAGATAGTTGATCAGTACAGAATACCATTAAGTTAAAGTACAGCTCCATACTTTTCGATACATACAATGTCCTACATTGTCAATTCAGTTTTTCCTTTTAAACAACCCTCACCCTTTACCAACTTACTGTAGATCTCTTGAAAACTCCCAAAAGTAATGAGCTTATTTTAAATGTTAGGCATTTTTCTTTAAGATATCTGGGAATCTCTTCAATGGTTGGTCACTGAAGTCAGTGTGCTTGCATTGACAAGCTGATGGTTCCTATGTGGAGAAAGGGATTTTGACAGCGCTCAGTTTTGTTATATTTAATAAATGTCTTTAATCTTCAGGTATTTTGCCAGAAACTTTTGCCTCTGGGAGATGGTTAGGGGTTCTGCTATTTTGTCTAGTCCATTTTTGGTACTCAAAATAAAAGGGGCAGACCAATACCTCTCAAAAGTCCCTCTTTGTCAAGAGACATCACTCATGTTAGTCCCAGATTTACCTGACCTACATACCACACAAATTTGGTGTCTCCAACTTTTATTGCTGGAAAAAAATAAATAATAAAAAATGAACATGAATTTATAGAAAGTGACTGACCCAAAATGAGGGAATTCCCCTAGCATTCTAAGTTTCCAGAATCAGTCATTTTTGGGTCCATCATATGGCATCTTTAGCACCTATTGTAGGCCACAATCAGACCTTGGTCTGTTACAGTGTATACTCGGATCTCATCAGTTTAAATCCACATGGCTCCATCGAAGTAATGGGAGTAGAGTTAGGTCAACACTAAGTGCTAGAGAAACTCCCATTTTATGTTCACATAACTTGATACAACTTGGGGGGAAAAAATCTGCCTTGTGTTGTGTATGTGAATCGCATTGCAATCTGGTCTCCTAAAAAGATCTTTAGTTGTAATGATCAGATTGATATGTGCCAGTAACCTCTGTCTACACCAGCTGAGAAATCTTAGAATACTAGAGCTGGAAGGGACCTCAAGAGGTCATCAAGTCCAGTCTCCTGCCTTCATAGCAGGACCCGGCATCATCTAGATCATCCCTGATAGGTGTTTCTCTAAACCTGCTCTTAAATATCTCTAGTGATGGAGATTCCATTGCCTCCCTAGGCAATTTACTCCAGTGTTTAACCTCTCTGACAATTAGGAAGTTTTTCCTAATGTCCAACCTAAACCTCCCTTGCTGCCAATTTAAGCCCATTGCTTCTTGTCCTATCATCAGAGGTCAAGGAGAGCAATTTTTCTCCCTCCTCCTTGTAACACCCATGTAGATACTTGAAAATTGCTATCATGTCCCCTCTCAGTCTTCTCTTTTCCAAACTAAACAAACCCAATTCTTTCAGTCTTCCCTCATATTCTACAATGCAAGTCATACAGGGCAGAATTTTTCTCTAATTGCACTGAAAGATGTTGGACATAGGGTAGAAAAAACAGAAATGCTTTGCCTTGGCCTAACCAGCTCCCCCTGAATTCAGTAGGAACAGAGCTAAGCCTATGCTGGAAACAGGTGCGACCCGTGAGTATAGGCCGACTCGGCCGTCGCCTAGGGCGCTGTCTTCAATGGGGTGCCCAATGATGATGTCATGCCATTGACGGCCGTGCAGGTGGGGGCACCGATCGCGCGTTCCGCCTGGGGTGCCAGCTGCCGCAACCCACTTCAGGCTGCCCCTGACTGGAAATGCCACCCTCCTGAGGTGTAATGACTAATATTGTCCTTCGTAATCTGCCTCCTTTCTAGAACTTGCTGGGAACTCACAACTTGGGAAGAGTTTATTATGAGCCAATCAAGGACAGACACGGTAATATCCTGATAGTTACGATAAGAGAAGTAGAGACTCTCTATTCCTTCTTTAATGGCAAATGGATGCAAATATCCAAGCTACAAAGCCAGAGAAAATCCCTTTCAACTCCGGAGGAGCCAACAGCATTAGACATCTTGCTCATAACAATCCAGGTAGCACTTTGCTTCACTTACTTTATGTTATTAATTTTTAAAAAGCCTGTGACTGAGCATTGCTTTATGGAAAATTCCTATAGGTTTTAGGCCCTGATCCAATGCCCATTAAAATTCATGGAAAGGCTCCCGCTGAGTATAATCTTCCATTGCCTTCAATGGACATTGGATTAGGCTCTTATTATGGATAAAACTAATAAGGTTCTATAGAAATGTAATAGGGTTCTAGAGAAATAACTTTAAAGACCTCTAGTATTTATAGGAGACTCATATATATTCTGTAGGTTTTGGAACCATGCTATAGGATTGTATAGCAAAGAATTCTCTCTTAAATTCTTTAGGATGGCTCTGAACAGCTATGGAGTGAAGTTACCATTTTCTGTTATCGTCTGTATGATTTGCCCATTGGCGCTCGGTCACTAAAACCAGGTTTTATTTTTTAAACCAAATGAACTTGAGAGTCTGGGAGGTGCTAAGAACCCTTGCTCCCAGTGAAATCAGCTCCCATTAAATGTTTTGCAGACCATATCCTCCCATCTGTGTTTACATCAAATTCCCAATTGACTTCAGTGGTGGAATGATCCAAGGACACTGGAGTAATCTTGCAAGCTGGAGAGCACCCCAATTCCCATTTAACATCTGTGGGTTGTGGGTTATCTATTAAAGTCACATCCTTCTATTGTCTCATGCACATAACTCATATTGAAGTCCCCAGAAGTTGTGTGTAAAGGACAGCAGGATGTGTCCTATAAAGAATGATTTATCAATCACTCTTATTTCTAAACCTAAGGGTTCACCTACTCATTGGAAACACTGCCAGACAAGTTATTGTCAAAGCCTTGTCTACACTTACAGGGAGATTGACACCATGGGGATCGATCTTGTAGGAGTCAATTTAGGGGACTAGCAAAGACCTGCCTAAATAGACCACTGATCATGCTCCAGTACTCCACCAAATCGAGAAGAGTAAGGGTTGTTGATGGGAGAGTTTCTCCCATTGACCTCCTGCAGTGGAGAAGCAGCAATAACTCAATTTAAGGTATGTCAGCTCCAACACATAGCTGGAGTTGCATACCTTAGTTCAACATTTTCCCCTAGATATTGATTACTATGCCTAATTGTGATTTATGGTCATTTTCTTGCATGGTGATTGTGTGCTTTTGTGCACCAGAAGCTGACAGGTAATCATACATACACACTTCAAGGTTTGGGGTAAGATTTCCAAATGACAGTATAATGTACTTGATCTGTGCTCAATTTACTGTATTAAATATGTCTTAAAGGCGCAAAAAAAATCCCAATCTGGGCAAAAGTTTTATATTAGGAAATGCAAAATACAGGTCCGATCAGATTTCCACAGAGGTCCTAATGGAAAAATTTCCCCCTAATGGTTTGCACATTCCTGTCTGATGTCCTCCCTTTCTTGTGTTACGTATTGAATCATCATGCAGGTATTTTGTTCATGAAGTGTTCACGAAATTGAAGATCTAATTGCACTGGTTAGAGCCAAGCATAGCGCTGGCAGATAATGTGATGATTCCAAGGGTGAAGGCAGAGGGCCAGGTGGCTTAATCCTTACTCATTGCAGAGGGGCACTTTAATCGGGATGGCAGTCAACTTCATTTATTAAGATAGCCTTTGGGGAATGCTATACATAACCCTGTTAATGTCTGTTAACTTCAGCAAATATAACAGCAGGGCTATTCCTTTCCAAGCTCTTTTTGAGGCTAAAGTTCATTTGTTGAAAATGTAGCGATTCATTTGACAACGTGTTTTATTTTCGTACTATACTTGACAACTTGGTACCCACAGACAACTCACCACTGATGTTAGTAGCTGTAGAAGGAGTTCACTGGAGGCTTACACTGTGTGTAAGCACAGATCAGAGAGGACAATTTTGCTTTAGGACTGCAACGTGCTTCTGATTTTTGGAGGGTTATTGTTTTACAGCTGACTCCTACAAGGTCTGGAGCATTCTGAGCACCTGATTCTCCAAAACATGTAAGCATGCGCTTATCTTTCAAGAAAGGTATGTCTAGTCTGTGAGGATCTATCCAAAAAAGATACGCAAACTGTGTATCTTTTTCTGATACTTTTGTCGGAAGAGCCTTTTCCGAAATTTGGCACATCTAGACTGGGCCAAATTTTGGAAAAAACACTCTTTCGAAAGCCCCCTTCTTCTTCGTGGAATGAGGAATACAGGGGCTTCCGAAAGAGCGTGTTTGCTCTTCCTCAAAAAAAAGTGGAAGAGCAAACGAGTTCCCTGGACATGGTGGAGTTTTTTCAGGATCCCGAAACTGCCCCCTCCCCGCCCCCCGCAGTCTAGCCGTACCCTTGCAAGACTAGTCCCAGTGCATCAAGCTGAACATTCCTAAGAACAAGCAGATTACTCATGTGCCTAGACTTAAGCACATGCTTACATATTTTGCTGGGTTCAGGCGACCCTTAAAACAAAAGACCTGCTCTAAAAACATTAGCAGCTTTCTCTCCTCCCAGTCCTCTCTTCTTTTCTGGGGGAAAAAAGGAGATTTTGATTTAGGAATGTCTCTTTGAACAGGACACACTTTCCTATCACAAAAGAAGTCAGCAGCACCTCTCGCCGGGCTTGTATCTGGGTTACCTGAAACTCTGCAGCTCCGTCGATCAAATCAAAGTCCTTGTACTGCAAAAGCTGCCCAACATTCTGTGCCATGTTAAAATCCGAGACAACAGCAATGTTTCCAAGTAAGTGATTTTTTTTTTAAATATTCATTGTTTAAACAGTTGATCAAACTCAAATAACTCAAGTGCCAAGTGTGTGAAAATATGCTCAGTTTATGTAGGCACCAAATGTGAAATCTGCTATATAAATAGAAACAGAAGAGGCAGAGAACTAATGATTATGGTCATAACCATGCTATCAATGATTGCATATCATTGAATAAAATGGAGTAAAGTGAACTTAATCTACAATGCAATGAGCACTCTGGCCCGAAGATAACAAGCAATTTAAGCACTGAGGCATTGAGGTCAGAAGGACTACTTGCCTGCTTACAGTAAAGCATGCGCTTAAGTGCTTTGCTGGCTCAGGACCAGAGCGCTCACCACCTTGCAGAGCTCTGGGAATATATTATTTATTTAATGAATGAATTCCACCGTGTGCCCCTTATTGGCCATCTATCATGTCACTTGTTAATGTTTGGAGCTAAATTCTACTCTCGGTCATAACCCCATTGAATTTATTGTTGGTCACCCACGTATAATTGCCAGCTAAGTCAAGCTGCATACTATAGAGCTCCATATGAACCTCAAGACTACGTCTACACTGGCATGATTTTCCGGAAATGCTTTTAACAGAAAAGTTTTCCGCTAAAAGCATTTTCGGAAAAGAGCGTCTAGATTGGCAGGACGCATTTCCACAAAAGCACTTTTTGCGGAAAAGCGTCCGTGGCCGAGCTAGACGCGCTTTTCCGCAAAAAAGCCCCAATCACCATTTTCGCGATCAGGGCTTTTTTGCGGAAAAGAAATCTCTGCTGTCTACACTGGTCCTTTTGCGCAAAAGTCTTTTGGAAAAAGACTTTTGCCCAAACGGGAGCAGCATAGTATTTCCATAAAAGCACTGACCATCTTACATGAGATCGTCAGTGCTTTTGCGGAAATTCAAGCGGCCAGTGTAGTCAGCTGGCAAGTTTTTCCGCAAAAGCAGATGATTTTGCGGAAAAACTTGCCAGTCTAGACACAGCCCAAATGTGCACATGCTCGACAAATTGCTGTTTCTACTCGCCCATGGCACGTAGATTTCAGCTGGTCGCCCTGTTCACCGGCGGCGTGCGCATGCGCAGTGCGGGGCTGGCGGGTAGATTTCGCCGCCGTTTGTCAAGCCCTGCACATGCCTATGTCCATCTCTCTGGTATGCTGAGGGCCTGATCCAAAGCCTTTACTGATTAAAAAACCCGTCTGTTTCACTGGGCTATGGCTCAGGTCCAAAGTCCCCAGTCCTGGGGTTCTGTCTGGGACCTTCAACATGACTCCGAGGATAGGATCAGGACCTATAGGCCTGGTCCAATTGGAGTCTTCTCACTGGCCTTCGTGCCAGATGGACCAGGGCTTAATTTGGCATTCAATCAGTTTACAGAGCTTCAGGGGGTAGCCGAGTTAGTCTGTTACAGAAAAAAACAACAAATGGTCTGGTAGCACTTTATAGACTAACAAAACATGTAGATGGTATCATGAGCTTTCATGGGCACAGCCCACTTCTTCAGATGACCGGAGTTATGAATGCTAATGGACTCAATCGAGATACAGGCTGGTGGGGACTCTACCACTGAAGGTGCTAACAGCTTTCTGAGTGGTATCCTTCCAGTCTCAGAAATCTATCTGTTGACTTTGATCTTTATCTGCTTAGGTTTAATTACCCATTCTCCAGATACTTCATGAGACCCTGAGGCCCCCGCCCTCCCTTTTCTTTCCTTGCTCTTCCCCTCTTCTATTTATTTCGGCTGTGTCTACACTGGCATGAATTTCCGGAAATGCTTAAAACAGAATAGTTTTCGTTATAAGTATTTCCGGAAAAAGAGCGTCTACATTGGCAGGCTGCTTTTCCGGAAAAGCCCTTTTTCTGGAAAAGCATGTGTGGCCAATGTAGACGTGCTTTTCCGGAAAAGAGCCCCGATTGTCATTTTCGCGATCGGGGCTTTTTTCTGGAAAAGACTACTGGGCTGTCTACACTGGCCCTTTTCCGGAACAGTGTTCCAGAATAAGGACTTATGCCCGAGCGGGAGCAGCATAGCTTTTCTGGAATAGCAGCTGATTTTGTACAGTAGAGCGTCGTTGCTTTTCCAGAAATTCAAGGGCCAGTGTAGACAGCTCGCAGCTTATTCTGGAAGAGCGGCTGATTTTCCGGAATAAGTGGTCCAGTGTAGACACAGCCGTTCTGTATTCCTTCCAAAGCCATTAAGAGGTCCAAGAAAACACCAGCTGTCAGAGAGAGGATGCCACATTAGATGGACTCTGGGTTTGATGCATTAGGGCCATTCTTATGATCATCAGCTCTGGAGTTAAAATGTGTCTGGCAGAAGCTGGTTCATTGGCTACATTCAGTCCTGGAGAAGTCTGCAGCTGATCAGACATTGAACTTACTAATTAAAGCAGCTGTAGACCAACATATGTTTTAAAAGACATGGCGTGGGGCTCTTGTCAAAGAAAAAAATCTTGCTGAAATATTTCAAAGGCAGTCGATTTTCAGGTGTTAGTAAGGAATGCTGAGCTTGATGTACAAGTGCTAGAAAAATTAAACAGGAAACGTTTTGAAGTTGGGTTTTCATTTCAACCACAAGCAACCAAGACGGCATAATTTGAGAACATTTTACTTATTTGAGGATTAAACCCTCAACAGATCCCAAATGCACATACTGTAAATTCTTCCGTATGCACTGAACTTTTGTTATATTTCTAATTTTAACTCAACATACAGAGATGAGTGGGAATGGCTCCAAATGCTTGCTGGCTTAGAATCTGTGGAAAGTGTGGATCATGCTTCAGACTGCCCTACTCAATTGTTCTATGAGCTCCAGATGGCAGTGAAAGCTCTCCTCAAACAGATCAATCTACCTCTGCGACAGGTATTTTGCTTTGTGGTATTTATCACCTTTTTCCCCCCCAAACTGCTTCTTGGGATCATGAATGAAATCTAAAAATTGTGAATGTTTCTACTAGTGGTGACATCTTAGAGTTGCAAAAACAAAGCAACTAAAAAGAATTTAACTAGGATTATTTGAACTGTGTTGTGAATATCAGCTGGCTAAAAAAAACCCTTTAGGATAATGTGCTTTCCTAGAGAATATGAATGCATGGGATTAAAACACTCAATCAACAGAGCCAGTTTTTTAGTAGTCTTCCTCATTTGCATTTGCAGGCACATGCTTTTGCATTTGTACAACTGCACGCACGGGCAAACAGGCACTTTTGCACACAGGTCAAGCCATAAGGCGTGCCTTTGTCCATCTTGCAAAGGCAAATCTGTATTTCCCTGTGGCCATAGAGAATTTGCACATTCCTGTGGCTGCACCTACCAAGATGGTAAATGCTTATGAGAAGCCCAGCTGAACGTTTGGCCCAAAGCGTACTATTGAGCTTAATTTTTTTTTACACCCAATGGAAATTTGGTGCTTCTGAAAATCTAGCCACAGTCTTCCAGACTGACAGCCCTGGAGACTGAAATCTTCTAGCCACTGAACAGGTATAGAAAGGCAGGAGCAATGCAAGCTTCCCTAACCTGTGGATGAAATCCTGGCTCCACTGAACTAAATGACAAAACTCTCATTGACTTCAGTGGGGCCAGGGTTTAACACAGTATCTCAACTGATAGATCATCAGTCGAGGAGAGAGCATAGCTGAGCCTCCATAGCTCATTCAGTCCTTGGCTTCTGCTGATGCTGCCATTAAAAATGCCCACTAGGTCCATCTGTAGTAGTGGAGACCAGACTGGCTGGAACGGCACTGAATCTCAAGCATATTTCACATAGACCCTTAAGCAAGCCTACAGCGTGTTTATCATTTGCCACTCACACAATGCTGCACAAAGGAGGGATGTCCTGCGGTTATACAAAATGAATCTTATCCAAGCGTAAACCATTTGTGGTCCCTACACCCTCTCTGTACCCAAGTCATAGAACAGCAATTATCAAACTGTGGTCTGCTGACCCCTTCTCCTCCTTTCCTCCCTCAACTTCTCCCCCTTCCTCCCAGTGCCTCCTGGGGCTAAGGCAGACTTCCTGCCTGTCCTTCTTCTACACAGATCCCAGAAGCAGCCACCAGATCCCCATGGCAGCCTCTAGGTGCATGGGCAACCAGAGAGGCTCTGTTCATTGCCCCTACCGGAGTGCCAGCTCTGCAGCTCCCATTGGCTGGGAGCCATGACCAATGGGAGCTGTGGGAGTGCCTACAGGCAGAAAAACAGAGTGCAGAGCCTCCCTGGTTGGCCCTGCACCCAGGGCCACAGGAATCTGGCAGTTGCCTCCAGGAGCCATGACAAATGCCGCTGGACCCCACATCACCTCACACAATCAATCACACTGCCCCAGCCAAGAGCCTCCTTCCTCCACCTGAACTCCCTTGCAGTGCCTGCACCTTGCCAACACCCTGATCGTCTGTCCCAACCTGGATCCCTCTCCTGCACCCAAAACCCCTTGTCCTTGGCTCCACCTCACAGTCCGCACCCCTAGCCAGAGTTCTCACGTCCCTCCTACACTCCTTCCCACCGCCCCAACTCATGAAAATGAGGGTGGGAGAGAGTGAGCAGCAGAAGGCGGGGGGTGGAGTGAGTGGTTGTGGGGCCTCAGAGAAGGGGGGGAGCTTGGGGAAAAGGGTAGGGCATGGTTGGGGCTTTAGGAAAGGGGTGGGGACAGGGAGGCTGTTACAGCCACTACTAGAGACTCTTTAACTTAGGCTACAGCTGCTCATTCTTTTAGGTCCCCAATTCAGTCCCGGTTAGTTGCCCAAGATAGTAGCAGTCACACAATCACTGTGGACCAGATTGTCTACCCTTCACTTACACTTGTGAGCAGTTACTCTCACAGGTATTCACTGCCCCGCCTTTAATGAGGCTATTTGCAGAGCCATCCCATTGATAGGACAAATGGGGCAGCCACTCTAGGCCCCGCGCTTTTGGGGGCCCCGTGATGGCTGCCCCAACCATCCTGTGCACAGGAGGAGCTGGGAGATTACGAGGGCCCGGTGCAATGGCAGCAGGGGTCACCTCCTCCCTTCCGCTCACCACATGAGTGGCATGGGTATGAGTGAGAACCGCCCAGCAGCCTGCTGCACCCCACTTCTCCACGGCGGCAGGAAGCAAAGCTGCTCAGGGAGGGTGCTGCAGTGAGGTGGGGTCTGTAAACAAACTTTATGAGACTGCGGGAAACTTGGCCATACCCATGATAAGTTGATATCTGGCTAACTCAAATCATGCCGGGCTACGGATGTTGCCGGACCAGAGAGGTCCAAACTGTAGTTTACACCAGCAAGTGACCCAAGCCTTATGGTGCCCATTTGCAGCCAGTCAATGCAATTTCAGAAACCGACACAGGGCTCCATGCTAGTGGCTCCCCAGGCAGGACTGGAGGGCTCATGCCAAAGTATTCACCTTTTTAAAACTAACTGAGTCCTACTGACGTCAGGGGGCACTGGGAGAGTGGGAGTCAGACTGCAAATGGTCCTTGCAGCCCCAGTTCCACCAACCACTTCAGCACATGCTGAGCTCCATCTCCAGTCAATGAAGCACTTAAGCATACCCTTGAAGCACGTGTTTAAATGCTTGGCTGAATCGGGACCTTCACTGTGCATTAAGGAATTTAATTTTTGATTCAATAACGGTATATAAGTGTTGCTATGATTTGTGTTGTAGTAGCACCTTAGACACCCAAACCTGGCCCAGGATTCTCTTGTAGCAGGCACTGTACCAATGCTGAACACAAAGACAGTGTTTTACATGACAGCTGCACAACAGTCTATATCCAACTACCGTTTGCACCGGTTTCCCTTCATGCAGCACTTGTTAAATCTTTCCAGGGCTGCGTTGGGAGTTGTGGAGGGGGGGAAGAGCTGCATATTTCTTTTAACCAATCCTAAATTAAATCCTAAAGGGTTTTAATTGAATCCATTTTCATGTTTTCACATAATTATACAATCATCATCTTGAAAAGCGGACGGCGTGCGATCATTTTCTGCCTAATAAGAAACATAAATGTTGTTTTCAGGGGGGTTATTTGTGTGTGTTGGTTTTTTAATGTGGAACATTACAGCTTTAAAGCCTGATTTTATGGAGCAACGTTAACCTGAGTTTAAGCCCCTCTAATATTTATGTTTTTATAAAAATTCCGAGCTTGATGTTGTTCACGTTTACTTTAATGTTTTATATCATTTGGGGTGTTGTTTATATAAGTGCCATGTTGTAACTCTCTCCCACTTCTCTCCCCGCGCGTGTCCCCTCGGCAGGCAAAGCACTTCCGTCTGTATACACAGGAGGTGTTGGAACTGGGTCACAATGTCTCCTTTCTTCTCCTGCTCCCCGCCTCAGACGACGTCTGCACTGCCCCAGGACAGAATAATCCTTACACCCCACATTCAGGATTTCTTAACCTCCCTCTTCAGATGTTTGAACTCGGTATAGTAGCTCGCTTCACCTAGAAATATTAACCCAGACTCCTTATAATAAAATCACAAAGTTGTATCTGTTTTCCCCCTTGTCCCAGTGGAGAGTCAATAAATCACATGATGGCTTTGGCAATAACACTACCTAGAACTGTGTACAAGGAGCATAGCGGCTGGAGTATATACTGTAGGCATCATTACTGAAATGCAAAAAAGCATAGAGCAAAAGCCCACAGTTATCAAGCATAAGCCCTAGTCTATTATGGAGGTGGAGGAGGATGGGGAGGGGGTGTAGACCGCACATAAGATGCCAAAGCTGATACGCTGAGAGCAGCCACAAAAATGTCTTTATTCTGAGGCGAGGTTTGCATCATCACCAAGAAGAATTAGTGCAGTGGACAGATCTAGCCGTGGTACACTGCAGAATTGTTGCCGCTTTGGACAGAGATGCTCCTCCGCCGGGCCTGTGAGGCCCCAGCGTTTTAAAGCGTTCAGAGCTGGATTTCACAGAGCAGGCCCATGTCCTTGCCTTTCATGCGGAAATACCAAAGGGCCCCGCACTAAAGTAATGATGCAGCAAAATTCCCATGGCGAGGCGAGGAAGAATCAGCTTGTGATTAAGGCACTGAACTGTGGCTGAGGAGAAATGGCTTCGGGTCCCAGTTCTGCCATCAGCTTCTTGTGTGAGCTTGGGCCAGATTCTTAGCTGTTGGCAGGGCTGGTGACAGATTTCACCGGGCCCTGGGCAATGCGTGTGGGAGGCTTGGCTCAGGGCCCCCCATAAGGCGGGGGGGGGGGCCTCAAATGGAAGGGGCAGGGCTCTGGGCAGCCAGGCCTCAGCAACACAGTGATTTCTGCCACTGCTGCCCAGAGCCCTGCTGGGCCCTTTTAAATCATCAGGCCCCACTGCTGCCCCCCTGGTCCTATAACAGCCCTGTCTGTTGCCAGTCAGCATAGCGCCACTGAAGTTGTGGGAAGGATGGAGCCAGGTCACTAGTGGGGGAAGGAGGGAAGGATTATCCCTCCTATCATGATGACATCCAAGTGTAACATGTGCTCAGTGCTCTGAGCTCTGTTGCATTAGGGTGCGCATCCTGCAGCGGTGCCGGGTCAACCGCCCTGCCCCACTGCAGTGCATGCTGAGATAGTATTCCGCAGCGCAAGGCTTCCTGGCGGACTGATGGCGAAGGAAAAGATGCTTCTGATGCCCCTTTCTCCCGGTGGTCCCCTCCAAGGAGCGGAGGGGCCAAGGCGGGGAGCAGCCCAGGGAACCTCACAGTAGCTTTGAGAGAGGAATAAGAGAGGAGCGATGGAGCCTGACACGTTTGCTAGAGGAAAGATGGGGCAGCAGACCCAGATCCACACCTCTGGCTTCTTTCTGTTTCCTCCTTCTTCCCTTCTGCTCATTCTACTTGGAAGGGAAAGGGAGAGAGGAGCTGCAACGGGCAGTCCCCGAGTCCCAGCTAAAGCTGCCCCTCTAAGAGAGGGAGAGTTAGGAAAGTGCTTTAGTGGAGGGGACAGAAGAGCTGCAGTAAATATGTCCTGCTCAGGCTGTGTTCGCTGATCAAGGGAGCTACACCAGGGGGAGAAGGGAGCTGGTATTAACTGGAATGGGGGAGCTGCATTAAGGAATTGTGCACATGGCGGGCAGGGAGGCAGCATGGATGAAAAGTGATAGAAAAGAAGGGACTGGATAGTAGAAGACTATGGGACAGTTTCTCCTGGGACACCAGCCTGGCTTCTCCTGGGACACTAGCTACAGGAAGATTTATGCCAGAAAAGTGGTTTCTTTTGGGGATAAAAGGACAGGGACCTCCCCTTCCCCTGCCTGATCTCTCATGAGAAGTCCAGGCAGGGAGTCCCTTTCCCCAACCTCCCAGGAGCCTGGGTAAGAACAAAGACTCCAAACGTTGGAAGACCCTTGCATTTTGTTCTCTGTTTGGACCAGAAACTGATACTCATTTTTAACTCCAAAATTGCTTTGAAGGTTGCTTTTGCACTGAGCAGAAACCAGATTTCACTCCATAACAGGCTTCCGTCCCTTCACTGAAGCTCTAACAGGTCCCAAAATGGATTTAATTGGGTCACATCATGAGAAAAACATGTACAGCAAAAAATACATACACACAGCAAATCACAAACATTCCACATGGGTGGTCACTTCTCCCTCGCCTTGATGGCTGGGTCACACATTGGCAGGCTTAAAAGTAGAGCTTAATGAACACACTCTTAGCTGCAGGTTAGAATATAGTCATGAAATCGAAAGCCCGGGCTCAATTTCATTTAAATATGTAATGGATATGAATAGAGCCACTCTTTCGAATCTAGTCCTGAGCAGACAAGGCTCTAGAAACAAAGCAGCAGAATGCAATGGGTATGAGAATACAGCTGATTGAGCTATTAGGGGGGTAAGACATCTTGAGATTATACTTTATGCTACTTCTTATTCAGCAGTAGGGAAATCAACCATTCAAGTCACGGGTGTGTGATGCGCTGTAATGCATTGATTTCCCAATGAAATCTATTTTGAGTATGTATTCCGGGACCTCACAATCTTTAATATATTTATCCTGACCAGGGAAGAAATTTTATTCCCATTTTGCAGATGGGAATTGAAGCCCCAGGGCTAATTAGCTTGCATGGGGTCACACGAGATCTCTCAAGCTCTAGGCTAGTGCACTAGCCTTCCTTGTGGATTCATTCCTGCCTTTGCTAAAACTGAGTCAGTTCGGATGCAGAGAGTCTGCCCACCACTGCTTTGAATAAGGTGGAGCTGTGTTCTTCCCCAAGGGGATGTACAGCAGCTTTCTCAAATGCCGTTGGCGTCTGTGTTGTGGTGAAATAATGGATCAGACATGTAAGAAGAGGGTAACTCAGGATCTACAGCAGTGATGGGCAACCAAGAACAGGGAGCTTCTGAAGCTCGCGGCCCACTGGAGCTCCACCTGCAGCCCCATGGTTCCCTTTCTACCGTCTACCCCCAAGCACCTCTCTCACACTGGGGCACCAGAGCCCAGCACCTACCTGCTCCTCCCCCCTGCCTCCCAGTACTTTTGTAGCATGAGAATTGCCTGATTTGCACTCCTTCCCCACTCCCTCTCCTCTCTCCCAGAGCTGGAACGCTAGGAACAGCTGATTTGCAGTGTTCCAGCTCTGGGAGGGAGGGAGAGAAGGCGGAACAGAGCATGAATCAGTGGATTTGCAGTGCTCTGGAAATGCTGGGAGGGAGGAGAAGTAGGAAGTCCAGAGCTCCTGTGCCATAGTGTGCAAGAGAGTATGCAGACAGGTGGTCCACAAGCCGCAGGTGGAACCCCAGTGGACCACAGGTTGCCCACCACTGATCTACATTCAGGCTTTGGGTACAGGCCATGTTGTCCATATGAGAGGAGAGAAATGAACTGGTTTTGCTGAAGTGCATTCACATTGGGTAAAAATCAGCACTGGGCAGAGGGTAGGTGCACCTCTTATCCTCACTACTTGCTGTGTAGGTCCTATGCAGGAATGGATCTTACCCTTGTGCATATCATAGATTAGTCATAGACTCGGATGAGGCTGTGTAGCTAGTACGGCTTGCTGCATGCAGTAGGGAAATGGGGATCGCATCTAGGGCGTTCTGGGCTTCTCACTACTCTGGTGATGGGATTGTGAAATATAGCAAAGAGAGAAACAGCAAACCCTGAATTTCACTCTTTGAATGAAAGAGGAAGCAATCCCATGGCCGAAGGCAGATGACACGTTCTCCCTGATTTATTGCAATACATCTCCCCAACATTCTGTAAAATGGCTGTGATTCACAGCGCAAATATTAGAAGCTTCCATTCCCCATTAGCTGGTGGCTACCGAATATATAATTGCAAACCCACAAAAGGCTATGTTGAAGTAACATTTGTTAAAGTAACATTAAAGGCTCTGACTTAAAACCACAAAGGCTAGAAACTTCAGCACTGAAGCCGAAACCACAGCTGTAATTCACTCAAGAGTGCAGCACATATGGCATAGACGCTGTAAGACCACACACTGTTCAGATTAGATTTTGGCCATATCTAGGCCCGATGAGGGGAGAAAGCAGAGGGGAGAATTCTGTCTTTGATGCTCACTGTTCTGGGGGGGGGGGGGGTTAGGGTTGAGATTAGACCTTTATTGTTATACAAACAAAGTGTTTGTAGTTTGATGTCCTAGTTGTGCTGCCATATGGCGAACACAAGAAAGATGTGGTTTGGGATTCTCTGATTTCTGTATTTATATTTTTGATTGGAACATAGGCACCACCCTGCCCAATGATTAACAAACTCTTCCATAAGAAAACCAAAAAAAAAAAAATACCTCTCTGCCATAGCAAGAAATGTGCTGTATGGTTAAGTTTAATGAAGTAGCAAGGGATTTTGAAATCCTCTGACAAGTGGAAGGGGAATACCAGCTCCACATAAGAAAGAAGTTCAATTCTGGGTTCCCTTCTTTTCTGGAAGGGTTTTCAGGCTGGACTGTGAGGAAAGACCCCGAAAATCATAACTGTTCTGCCCAAATTATGGCCTTTCTGAAATACACTGTGGCTACGTCTAGACTGGCATGATTTTCCGCAAATGCTTTTAACGGAAAAGTTTTCTGTTAAAAGCATTTGCGGAAAAGAGCGTCTAGATTGGCACGGACACTTTTCCGCAAAAGCACTTTTTGCGGAAAAGCATCCGTGCCAATCTAGACGTGCTTTTGCACAAAAAAGCCCCGATTGCCATTTTCACAATTGGGGCTTTTTTGCGCAAAACAAATCTGAGATGTCTACACTGGCCCTTTTGCGCAAAAGGACTTTTGCCCGAACAGAAGCAGCATAGTATTTCCGCAAGAAGCACTGATTTCTTACATGAGATCGTCAGTGTTCTTGCGGAAATTCAAGCGGCCAGTGTAGACAGCTGGCAAGTTTTTCCGCAAAAGCAGCTGCTTTTGTGGAAAAACTTGCCGGTCTAGACACAGCCTGTATATGGCTGCAAATGATTGACACTTTCATTGTTGCTCTCAGGTTGGCCTGGCTTGAGTGAGAGCAGCCACTCTCAAGCAGCTGTGGTCACCCTGGCACTGCACTCACTTGTGTATGGCACTAGGACTTTGAATTATCTCTGGGTAAACTGAGTGAATTTGTATGTCTTTTTGTGGCACAAGAGGAGACTGGAGGGAAGGCATTGGAATACAGAAGCTAGCATAACAACATAAGAACAGCCATAATAGGTCAGATCAAAGGTCCATCTAGTTCAGTATCCTGTCTTCTGACAGTGGCTAATGTCTGGTGCCCCAGAGGGAATGAACAGAACAAAGTCCTGGATCTTCACAATGTCTTCTGGCAAGGAGTTCCACAGGTTGTCTATGTGTTGCGTGAAGAAATACTTCATTTTTTTGGTTTGGTTTAAACCTGCTACCTAATAATTTCATGTGGTGACCCCTTTTTCCCCCCACCCACCCCGCCTCCCAGTTCTTATGTTATGGGAACAAAATAAACAACTTTTTCTTGTTCACTTTCTCCACACTGGTCATGAAAGTCATCAAGGTCATTGAGGGTATGTCTAGACTACACCTCTCTGTTGGCAAAGAGATGTAGATTAGGCACGTCGAAATTGCTAACGACGCAGGGATTTAAATATCCCATGCTTCATTAGCATAAACATGGCCACCACTTTTTTTCAAAATGGAGTTTTTTCGAAAAAACCAATAGTCTAGATACAGATTTGTCAAAAATAAACCCTTTTTCGAAATATCCTGTAGTCCTCAAAAAATGAAGTTTACAGGATCTTTCGAAAAAGGGTTTATTTTCGACAGATCCGTGTCTAGTCTGCTGGGGTTTTTTTTTCGAAAAAGCTTCGTTTATGCTAGTGAAGCACAGGATATTTAAATCCCTGCTTCATTAGCAATTTCGATGTGCCTAATCTACATCTCTCTGTCGACAGAGAGGTGTAGTCTAGACACAGCCTCAGTGAGAGATGAATAACTATTAGGGACTGGGATGTGGGTAGTCATGCTCAGTGGTTAGAGCATAAGCTAGGCATTGGAGGACAGGCACATTACCCAAAGGTTAGAGCTAAGTCAGAAATTAGAGATGTGGGCCAAGGCTGTTACCTGGAGTGAGGCAAGGCAGAAACAGGCCTGGGAATAAGTAGACACAGGAGCTATCGCAGCTGTGAATCAATGCTTTGAGCAGCCATCTAACGGTTCCTGCTGCTAGGCCTAGCAACAGGTTTGCTGCATCTTCCAACCCATCAGGAGGTGTAGCCAAACTCATTAGGTTGCCCAGAGTCTGGCTGTGCTGCAGGCCCTGATTGCTGACAATAACCAGACAGTAGACTGATTTTTTTGTGAACATTAGTGGAAAACAGGGATTCATTTTATCTTTGTTGTTCTTTGGCATGGCCTTAGCCTGGACAATGAAGCATATTAGCACCACAAACACTGGGATATGCCTAGAAGACCTAGAACTGTGCTGATGATATTGCGCTATTAAACAACACCTCTGTAAAGCTACAAAGAAAGACATCTTGGCAAAACCACAGGCCAGACAGGACTCACAATTAGATACACCAAAAGACACATCCTTGAAACCCAAGGATGAGAGGAGAGGAGAATCAGATCTTTATTATTTATTTCTGGCTCAACACATTCCATCAAGAATTTTAATAATCGTCTTTAATTAAAGTTTGTGTTAAAAATGTATGGATTTCAGGGGCAGCGTGTAATACTAATTACTTTTTTTCTCCTTCATTTTCACAGTTCATTTTTGCTGCTACAAAGAGAAATTTATTAGTCTGTATTGCCGCCTTTCTGCTGTCATAGAGCTGGACTCTCTGAAAACCCAGCAGTCCCTAAGGGAAGCAATTTCAGACAGTGAAGTCGCTGCTGCCAAACAAAGACACCAGCAAGTTTTAGACTATATACAGGTAACAGTCTGTTTCCGAGTAGACCAAGGAGACTTTTAAGGTCTATAATTTGGAATTTAAAAGGAGAATTATTTGCAGACATCATAAAAAGAGTGGTGTCAAAATGTTTTTTATGAAATTCCAAACCCATAGCACAATTTCTTCGATTGTTGCTTTTATAAAAGAGATTTTTAATGGATAAAAGCAAATGACAGTCTCACTAGACTGTTATACAGAAATGTCTCCGTTTGGATTATAGAGCTCACGCCTTTCCGTGTGAGGAAAACCAGTGCCAAGCACAGGGCATTACTCTGGAGGATACTTTTTCTCTCATTTGTGGACATACATTATTTTTACTCACTGGCAGGTTGCGAAGGAAAAAAAAAGAAAGTTGTGTCAAGGGCACACGCTATAGGAATAGATGATTGTCAGTAATGATCAGAAGGCGATCTGAGCCAGTGGCATCACAAAGCACAAGACGGAGGCTGGCTAACTGCATACCAGGAGTCCATTCGGCCAGGGTGACTCCTGCAAACCTTTATGATAACTAATTCTCCCTCTCGTGACCCTTGCACAAAGCATTTAGGGTGCATTATCGGGCATGGATCAGCTGTGTAGTCTGTAGGTTTAGGTTGGACATTAGGAAAATTTCCTAACTGCCAGAGGGGTTAAGCACTGGCATAAATTGTCTAGGGAGGTTGTGGAATTTCCACCATTGGAGATTTTTAAGAGCAGGTTGGATAGACATCTATCAGGGATGAACTAGATGATGCTTGGTCCTGCTGTGAGTGCAGGGGACTGGAACTGATGACCTCTTGAGGTCCTTTCCAGTTAGTATTTTGTGATTTTATGATTCTACTCACCTGCTACTCAAGTCTTCTCCAGTTGGAATATGGCCTGAGATAATGGTTCATCCTCTTGTTAGGGGCTTGTGGCCATTTAAATCCACATAATTATGAACCAGCAATCTCTGCTGCTCTTGTTGTGTTGTCACATACACCTTTGCAGAAGCCTGTTTGGAGCTGCCTTGAAGTTTAGGCAGCGAGGAATCCTGTGGCACTTGAAGTTTAGTTTTACTTCACATGTGTTGTGATAATCTATTGTGCTCCTGTTTTAAAACTGTTTTCTCCCCAAGTCCTTCTCCCACTTTCACACTCAGAAGAGCTGAATTAGTCCTAGTGATTCGGACCTTCTGGGGCTGCTGGGGAAATGAACGTATTTTCCGTGAAAGGTGCAGTTCACCCAGGATCCCCAGTAGGTGTCAAGGGGTACGTCTAGACTACCGGCTTCTGTCGACAAAGAGCATCTAGACTACATCCAGTTCTGTTGACAATGCAAGCTGCTTTATCAACATGACAGTGTAGATGCAAAGGACAGTGTAGATGCAATAACGCCTTCTGTTGACCCAACTCTGTCAACAAAAGGCGTTATTCCTTATAGAATGAGGTTTACAGCCTTCGACAAAACTGCTGAGTTCTGTTGACGTTATGGCGACAGAACTCAGTGGCAGTGTAGACGCAGGTATAGTTTTGTCGACAAAAGTCCACCCTATAGTCTAGACACACCCAAGTATTAGGACAAATTTGGCTCCTCTGCACATGGAAGTGGGAAGGATCTTGGGAAATACGGGTGGAGAAGCAGTTGTCAAGTGACAGCACAGTTTAACATGCCACCCAGTGTGCACTAAAACTAAGGGCATGTCTTCAATACAGGCTGCATCAACGTGCAGCAATCAATCCAGCGGGGGCTGATTTATCATGTCTGGTATAGATGTGATAAATCAACTGCAGAGCACTCTCCCCTCACTTCCAACACACCACCAAAATGAGAAGAGTAAGCGGAGTCAACAAGAGTGTGTCAGACTTACCACTGTGAAGACACCAGAGTAAACAGACCTAAGTTCACTGACCTCAGCTATGTTATTTGTGTAGCTGAAGTTGCATAACTTAGGTCAATGGCCTGCAGTAGTATAGACAAGGCCTAAGTTCCAAAGCAGCTCCAAAGAAGCCACTGTATATGTATAAAATTGCTGTGAGAGTTATGGATGCAGCAACTGTCCCTGCTCCCCCAGGGTGTTTTCGCTCATAAATATATTGTGAAGAAAGTCAAGAGAGTGCCTTAAACCCCAGTGTTTTGTACTGAATTATCGTGAAAGTGTATTAGCCTTGTCAGTTTTCTCTCAAATGAAAACCAGCTGTATTCCACCTATTGGCGAAAATATCTCAGCCCACCACATACTGCAATCTTCAGTGGCAACCACAAAACCGCAAGAGCATTTGTGTGATCCCAGATCTAAGACAGTGTTGAAGTTACTACACAAACCAAACATTGTAAAGAGCAAAGGAGTCTGTATAAACGCGGCTCTGAAAAGGAGTCAGAGGGCAGCCAAAAGAAAAATAAAAAATAACAGATAAGGGACTTGGAGTCTAAACCAGCATGTTAGACTGGAAGAAAAGAAATGTGTAGGCATATTCTCCAGCAATGAAGCAAAAATTGCAATTAAGTAATAATTCATATACTGTAATGCTTCAAATACTCTTAAGCTGTATAAGATGTATAGCTCATTAAGGGTACGTCTACACTACATGCCTCTGTCGGCAGCTGATCAGCTGTTTGTTGGCTTGCCGCTAGTCTGGACGTTCCCCCTGTTGACATCAAAGCCCTTTGTCGGCAGCCCCGGTAAACCTCATTCCACGAGGAATAACGGGGCTGCCGACAAAGGGCTTTGATGTCGACAGGGGGAACGTCCAGACTAGCGGCGAGCCGACAAACAGCTGATCAGCTGTTTGTCGGCTCAGCGTGGCAGCCATGTAAATGTAAATGAAGCCGCGATCATTTAAATCGTGGCTTCATTTACCTTTGCCTACAACCCTAATCTACATGCCTCTGCCGACAGAGGCATGTAGTGTAGACACAGCCTTAATGTGACTGGCCCATCATCCCAGGAGACACCATATTAGAGAGGACACCAACTGGCTTTATGTTTTAGTGAAAGCATTATATATCTCACGATCAGGTAGTGGATGAGTTATGGAATTAAAACCTAGGTTACACCCATCCAAATGAGTGAAGAACGCACAAGTTGATTGGCCAATCACACTGACCTCTTGGAGTTACACTACGACTTTGCAATGAGAGGGGATTATCTTGTCAAGTCCCTTTATTTCTGATAGGCAAAAGGTTCCACTTCTGAAGAACCACTTCTTGTTGCACACAGAGTGACATTCCAGCACCATTGAAGTCAGTGGCAAAAAATCATTGACTTCAATAGAGCCAGAATATATCTTCCATTCTTGTTACATGCACTGCTTGCTGCCTCTGTGCAACCTAGGAAACAATCCTGATTTGATTGATATACAAAGGTGTACAAAGGGCAAATCTGATGTACACATTCACAAAGGGTTCGGGGTAGAATTTGGGGTGCCTATAAAGAGTGATGCAAATGGCATAACAAGTCTAATTCTCCACTGCTCTGTGCCCTGTGCAGGTACCTGCACCAATGCCAAGCATCTGCGAAATTCTAGGGTAGCGCTGTACATGCTGTGCCCTCCCTTTGTGTTGGTGGAGATGATGGCATAAGGGGCAAGGCAATGGGAATCGGGTCCGATGACAGCGATTTGTACTGCTTAGGCATTGAGTGTTCCAGTTACACCCCAACAGAACGGGAGGCTAGGCAAGAAAGGTGACCCAAAGAAGAATGTGGTCAACTGTAGGCCCTATGCTATCTTACCTTAAAGCCTCCTGTTCATTGATTTCCCTGCTGAAACCTCCTTCCATGGTCCCACCACAAAAAGTGCCAGGCCCAACCTTAGGATTAATGGGGCCCTACACAGTACTATTAAACTGGTGTCCCAGCTATGCGCTTTGGCAGCCAGGGTTTGGTGGGGCGCTGATGTCAATTTATAGAGATGTGATTTTATCATTTTCAGCAACACACTCATGAACTATTTTTAACGCAAATTTTAAACTAAGATCCTGTCGACTAACACAGTAAATTCAGAAATTCACAGTACATATCTGGCTGTTAGATGGTTTTGTTGCCACTTGATTGGCTTTCACAGGTTCAGTGGTCTGCCAATTGGTCTGGCAGGCTTTGTCACTTTTAAGTTAACTAGGTTCTCTCTGAAGGAAGCAGAGCCACAGACCAGGGACGGGAAGAGGCAGGTGGGTGGATATTAAGACCCAGTGGTGCCCCAAATTTTCGGGTACGCCACGCAGCTGCTTAATCTGGCTCTAGCTCAGGACGGCTCTGGAAGGTATCACTCTTTTTTGCACACTCACCGACTCCCAATTCAGCGCAAGTTCCGTTATTTTATCACTCGCGGCCTTTCACTGACCAGTTCTCCCATTGCTCTTGACATCACGGCAGAAAGTTGGCTCCTATGGCTTCAACTCATCGCTATTTAGGTAGCGTTACTGCTCCCCTTCAAACACAATCTTGCTTTACAAGGAGCAGCCTGCACTGGAAGGGATGCACAGTGTAGCACCCCACAGGAAGCCCTGGGAAAGGTGTCTTCATTGCAAGACTTACACCCCTACTGCTACCTCCCTTCAAATGGCTGCAGCAGCATCCATCCAGTTGTCAAAGTGCTCCCAGTGATTAAAAATAACCACTCTGTTCCATATCAAAAGGCATTAAAAGGTGCCTAGGTTCCTCTCTATGCAGACCCTGAAAGCCATATCCTGCTATCAGTTTATCTGCATGCCTCTCACTACCATTAACAGGAGCCCAATGCATGGAACAACTCTCCTTAGTAGCAATGAAATGGGTGCAAATTAGAAAGGCTTCCAGGGAGGAAGTGGGGGGAAGGGAGGAGGGGCTTTTGGGCTGTAGATCCAGGGCAGATGCTCTCCCCTCTATACATAATGAACCACTGCGCTAGAGGTTTTAAGATAGGTGTTTTGTTTTATGGAAACCACAATAATAAATAAATAAAATGTTACATCTGAACAATGGCCATGGTGAAATATGTTAGTAGAGTCTGTCCAGTTCTCAGCCTACAGCTGTGGTCTTCGTTGACAGTGCCACCACAATAAATAACCCCCTGCTTGCTAGCTCAGCTAATGAGTCAGGAAACTGAACTGCACTGCGACTAGCCCTATCGATGGTCCCTGTAGGCCACTTTTGAGGCTCTTTGGCCTAGTTGATGGAGAAGGTCAAAGGGCTCTTGTCTGTGTTATGCCTGTCTGGTAGGTAGATGATGGAGAGCTTCATTCCCCAGCCTGTCACTTCACCTGCACTAAATTCTGAGTCAGCAGGCTTCATTCACTTCTAATTTTCACCAGCAGAACTCCATTGATTTCTGTGGCCTTCTCCCCCAGCTCATGTTACACTGGGGCAGCTGAGAAGTGAATCAGATCCACTCTTGTTAAAGGAGGAATCTAAACTTACAAACCTGTCACTTACCTCTCTTTGCAACATTACTGATTCTAGACCTAGACCTTTGACGTCTGTGGGCTTTGGATTTCTATGCTTCCCAAGTTCTACAGAGGAAAAAAATCCCATGGGTTCACATTATCTCCAGGGATTTTTGTTGAAATGTCACAACCTTTTGGCATTCATCTTGTGAGTTAAATGGCCAAATGTAACCCTTGAAGGAAACCAGAGAGCTCCCCCTGACTTGAGTAGATGCTGTAAATCCAAGAGCTTGCCCTACCCTTCAGTTTTTTTCTAAAGAACCACTGTGATCCATAGAGTCTTGCAAATACCAGTGAGATCCATTTGACATCTGGTGTAGGGGAAGCTGGAGCACAAGCATAGGGGAGCCCTGAGCTTCAGGGGCCAGATTCAGGCAAGCTGGTGGCTGCTTCCAGCCCCCAGGTCTTATGTTCCCCACCCCAATATACACACAGTGCTCTCACAGTGAGGTTATGTCTAAACTGCAGGCTTCTTTCAGAAGAAGTTTTTCCAGAAGAGATCTTCAGAAAAAACTTCTTCCAAAAGACAGCGTCCACACTGCGAAAGCCCATAGAAAAAGCGAGCTGCTTTTTCGACAGATAACGTCCGCCCTGAATGGATGCTCTCTCGTATGTATGCTGTGATTACTATGGGCGGAATGGCCACCAGGGCACCTGTGCTTTCTCCTCTTACTTCTTCTTGCAAAAGAACTACCTCTTCCCCATCCATACGTGCTTTTTTCTGAGAGCTCTGTTGGAAAAAGCCTTCTTCCTCATAGAAAGAGGTTTACCAATGTCAGTTCTTTCGATTTTTTTTTTCAAAAGAATGCAATTGCAGTGTGGATGTAATTGAAGTTTTTTCCGAAAAATGGCCATTTTTCTGGAAAATCTCTGCAGTATAGACATACTCAGAGATAGGGTATTGGTACGAATGTGGATGCAGATGTGGATATGTATAAAAGTGAAGCACATATGGCAGGTCATATACAAGTCTCATAGACTCATAGACTTTAAGGTCAGAAGGGACCATTATGATCATCTAGTCTGACCCCCTGCACAGTGCAGGCCACAGAATCTCGCCCACCCCTCTTAGAATAATCCTCTCACCTATGTCTCAGATATTGAAGCCTTCAAATACTTTGAAGGCCCCAACATGCAGAGAGTCCTTCAGCTGTGATCTGTGCCCAATGCTACAGAGGAAGGCGAAAAACCTCCAGGGCCTCTGCCAATCTACCCTGGAGGAAAATTCCTTCCTGACCCCAAATATGGCGATCAGCTAAACCCTGAGCATGTGGGTAAGACTCACCAGTCAGACACCCAGAAAGTTCCCTATAATGAATGGTCAATTAGTTACCAAGATCATGTTATTTCATCCAACCATCCCCTTATCATAGAACTGGAAGAGACCTCAGAAGGTCGTCAAGTCCAGCCCTCCGCTCTAGGCAGGACCAATCCCATCTAAATCAACCCGGCCAGGGTTTTGTCAAGCCGAGACTTAAACACCTCTAGGGATGGAGACTCCACTACTTCCCTAGGTAACCCATTCCAATGCTTCACTACCCTCCTAGTAAAATAGTTTTTCCTAATATCCAATCTGGACCTCTCCCACCACAACTTGAGACCATTGCTCCTTGTTCTGCCATCTGTCACTACTGAGAACAGCCTCTCTCCATCCTCTTTGGAACCTCCCTTCAGGAAGTTGAAGGCTGCTATCAAGTCCCCCCTTACTCTTCGCTTCTGCAGACTAAACAGACCCAAGTCCCTCAGCCTCTCCTCGTAGGTCATATGCTCCAGACCCCTAATCATTTTGGTTGCCCTCCGCTGGACCCTTTCCAATGCGTCCGCATCCTTTTTGTAGTGGGGGGCCCAGAACTGGACACAGTACTCCAGATGTGGCCTCACCAAAGCCGAATAAAGGGGAATAATGACATCTCTGGATCTGCTGGCAATGCTCCTCTTAATGCATCCTAATATGCCATTAGCCTTCTTGGCTACAAGGGCACACTGTTGACTCATATCTAGCTTCTCATCCACTGTAACCCCCAGGTCCTTTTCTGCAGAACTACTACTTAACTGGTTGGTCCCCAGCCTGTAACTATGCTTGGGATTCTTCCGTCCCAAGTGCAGGACTCTACACTTGTCTTTGTTGAATCTCATGAGATTTCTAGTGGCCCAATCCTCCAATTTGTCTAAGTCACTCTGGACCCTATCTCTGCCCTTAAGCGTATCTACCTCTCCCCCTAGCTTAGTGTCATCTGTAAACTTGCTGAGGGTGCAATCTATCCCCTCATCCAGGTCATTAATAAAGATATTGAACAAAACTGGTCCTAGAACCGAACCTTGGGGTACTCCACTAGAAACCGACCGCCATCCTGACATCGAGCCATTGATCACTACCCGCTGGGCCCGGCCTTCTAGCCATCTTTCTATCCATCTTACCGTCCATTTATCCAATCCGCATTCCCTTAACTTGCTGGCAAGAATATTGTGGGAGACCGTATCAAAAGCCTTGCTAAAGTCAATCATTGTGGATTGGATGAGGATCTAAATTTTGATATCTATGCAGGGCGCTAGCTGCAGAAACTGCAGGTTGCTAATGGCTAGGCAGATATCCATCCGGATTTGCTATTTTTATTAATATTTATATTTATATCTTTAAAAAAAATCCCATCCAATTATGCATGTGGTTAGTCTATGCAACCATGTAGGTCTTTAAAAGTCTGTTCTTCTAGTTCCTTTCTCCCTAACTCTGAAGAATATTTGTCACACCTGCTTGTTCATGCGCCTCAAGGAAGCAATTATGTCTCCCTATGTATGTGTACAGTACCAACTGCAGTGGAGCCCTGCTCTGGATTACGGCCTCAGGGCACAACCATAATATCAGTAAAGGTAACAGCATAGATGATGGAGAGCTTCATTCCCCAGCCTGTCACTTTACCCTGCGCTAAATGCTGAGACAGCACGCTTCACTCGCTTCTAACTTTCACCAGCAGAACTCCACTGATTTGTGTGGCATTCTCCCCCATCCCCTCATGTTACACGGGGTCAGCTGAGAACTGAATCCGATCCACTCTTGTGAAGGGGAATCTAACTGACACACCTGTCACTTAACTCTCTTGGCAAACATGACTCATCCTAGACCTGTGCTGGCTTGAATCCTGGATACCCCATTGGAGTTCTTGAGAATGGGGAAAGTCGGTAGGAATTTGGCTTTCCATGTGCAGGGCAAGCTTAGAGCGGAAGGGTGGGTGAGGTAATACCTTTTTCTGGGCTTCACACATACCTGAAGAAGGGTATGTCTACACTTGCACCCTATTTCGAAATAGGGATGCAAATGTAGGCATTCGAAATAGTCAATGAAGCCGGGATTTAAATAGCCTGTGCTTCATTAGCATAATTGCATCTGGGCACTATTTCGAAATTGCGCTATTTCAAAATAAAATGCCCTGCGTAACCATGTTATTTCGAGAGAAACCCCTTTTCTTGAAATAACTGGTAAACCTCATTGTATGAGGAATAACAGTTATTTCGAGAGAAGGGTTTTCTCTCAAAATAACACGGTAACATAGGGCATTTTATTTTGAAATAGCGCCTGGACGCTTTATGCTAATGAAGCGTGGGATATTTAAATCCCGGCTTCATTTACTATTTCGAATACCTACATTTGCCGTCTTTTCAGTCCATTCCAAAACCAAACCTTTGAAATCTTGAGCGTTGCCATGAAACAGAATTGTCATCCTCCCGGCAGCCCTAAATCATGCCCTAAGCATGGGTCTGAACCAGACCATTGGAGGCAAATCCCTCAAAAGCTGGTCTGGATTTGAACTCTCCTGCCTTGGGCCCGTCTCTGCCATGATCTGTCATTGACACTATGTAGATTTATATCCTGGCACTATGCATCTTTTTGGTTTAAATTAATTAAAAAAAAATAAAAACATGTAAAAAGAGCTGGTGATTTCTGTATCTTTTTTAAAAGAAAAACAAAAAGCGATACCTTCAGCATCGAGCGATCGCAAATGTTCACTGGTTTTTGTTCATTGTCTTTTTTCCCCCTTTCTTCCAAAGCAAATCGATGAGATCTGGCGTGAAATGAGATGGATCACAGAGGCACTGCAGTATGCCAGGTACAAACAGCTAGTGGCTGGCTTGTCCATAACAAAACTTGTGGACTTGTCGGAAGAGCAGACTCAGAAGAAAATAAATTCAACATCCTCCCATCTAGATTGTCTTCCATCACCACCACCCTCACCAGACACCAGGAGTCAGAGAAGAAAAACCCTGAGTGGTAAGAGAAGGATTTTTTTCTCCCTTGGGTGAAACGGAGCAAACAATAAGGATGGCTCCTCGATCTCTCATTTACACTAGGAGCAAGTCTGTGATATTTTTTCCATGCCTGTCTAGATGGATTTATAGAGCAACATTATGATATTTTCTGCCTTCTTATCTATCCCTTTCCTTATGGTTCCTGACATTCTGTTTGCTTTTTTGATTGCAGCCGCACATTGAGCAGATGTTTTCAGAGAACAATCCACAATGACTCCCGGTTCTCTTTCTTGAGGGTTAACGGCTAATTTAGACCCCATCATTTCCTATGTGTAGTTAAAACGATGTTTTCCAATGTACATTCCATTGCATTTATCAACATTGAATTTCATCTGCCATATTGTTGCCAAGTCACCCAATTTTGTGAGATTCCTTTGTAACTCTTCACAGTCTGCTTTGGACTTAACTAGCGTGAGTAATTTTGTATTGTCTGTAAAATTTGCCAGCATTAATTACCCCTTTTTTTTTAAGATCATTTCTGAATATGTTGAACAGCATAGGTCCCAGTAGACACCCCTAGAGGAAACCACTATCATCTCTCTCCATTCTGAAAACTGGTCATTTATTCCTACCCTTTGTTTCTGGCCTTTTCTCTAGCTACAAGTGAGAGGAATACTTTCCCACCTATCCCATTACTGCTTACTTTGATTACCAGTGGCGTAGCAAGGAGGAGGCGGGGGGGCAGTTGCCCCTGGGCACCACACTAGGCGGGCACCAATTTAGTCCCCCTCCAGTCCCCCGTCATCCCGCTGCTCACCTGCTCCTCCTCTGCCCATTGCTGCGGTTGGCACCTCCTCCCTGCCTCTCCGCCCCCAGCCCAACCCTCCTCCATCTCCAGGATGCAGCTATGCAACGCTCTTCCCTGGCTGCCGGTGGGTTAGTGCAAGCGGGAGCCCAGCCCCAAACTGGAGGAGGCGGGGGAAGATGTGGTACAAACTCCCCCCCTCCTCCCAGGGTCAGGCTCAGCCGTGCACCAGGTTCGGGGCCCTGCCAGTGCTGCCCCCGGGGGCATAATACCCTCGCTATGCCTCTGTTGCTCATGAGTCTTTGGTGATGGTCCTTGTCAAGCTTTCTGAAACTCTAAGTACACAGTAGATTGCCTTCTTTTAGCAATTCTTGGAGCTCTTGGAACCCAGCTTCGACTTCCTTTGTCTTCCAGAGTGTATATCTCTATTAGCACTAGTCTACACTTATTAATAACAATTACAATAAATATTTCAAAATAACAAGCAGAACATCCACACTACGAAGCCCATTATTTCAAAATAAGGGGCTGGTTATTTCGAAATAACAACTCCTGCTCTCCTTGGGGAATAAGCTTATTTTGAAATAGTTATTTCAGGAGCTATTATTTCACAGTAAGTTATTTTGAAATAATTTCCTAGTGTAGACATGCCCTTAGGGCAGTGTGAAAAGTTGATATTTTGTTTGGCTGGCAGTTCTGAAAAATGAAAATAAAACAATTTTTTCAGGTCAACCCAAAAAGTTTATTTAAACAATTGTTTCGGGTTAAAAAAATGTATTTGACCTAATTTTTTTTTCAGTTGTGAACATTTTTTAAAGGTTTGGTATGGTGAATAAAATAGATGGAAATTAAAAAAAAAAAAAAAAAAAAAAAAAAAAAAGTTGTTCTGACTGGAAAAATCAAACTGAAAAATTTCACCCTGCATTATTCCCCCAGAAATTCCCTTCTCTCAAAGCTCCATCTACCCCGTGTACCTCTGAGCCCAGTTTCTGTATTTTATTGCTCAGTGTTTTTCATGACAAGGCCTATCTGTGAAGCCTCCTTTTGCCTCAGGCTGATTTTGCCCAGTCAGTCAGCAGGCCATGTAGGAGAAACCCCCTGTGAAAGTTGCTCCATTGTTTGGCAGTTAGACCCACTCAGCCACTAATGGCTTGCAGTCCTTGATGTGCTGAAAGTGTCTGCTGCCCTCCAACATACGCCCCCTCCACCTCAGGAATCCCATGCATGAAACACATTTCAGTAGAAAGGTCAGTACGAATCACGGAGCAGACCCACATTCCTAGCCATAGAGTTTAAGTCCAGAAAGGATCACTAGATCACAGGGCCAGATTAAGGGGGGGAGGGGCTAGCCGGGCAGCTGCCCGGGGCGCCAACCTAAGGGGGGTGCCTGATTGATGTGGTAAGGGGCGCCATGCGCCTGGGGGCGGGGCTGCGCATGCACCGTGTGCCTGCTGCCCGGGGCACAAGTATGGCTCAGTCCAGCACTGCTAGAATACTCAGTATGACCTTCTGGGTCTCACAGAACACCAACACAACTGCATGCTAAACCCAATGGCTACGTCTACACTGGCGTGATTTTGCACAAATACTTTTAACGGAAGTTTTTCCGTTAAAAGTATTTGCGCAAGAGAGCGTCTATACTGGCATGTGCCTTTGCGCAAAAGATTTGCTTTTGTGCAAAAGCATCCGTGCCAGTGTAGATGCTCTCTTGCGCAAGAAAGCTCTTATGGCCATTTTAGCCATCGGGCTTTCTTGCGCAAGAAATTGATGTTACCTGTCTACACTGGCCTCTTGCGCAAGAACACTTGTGCAAGAGGATTTATCCCTGAGCGGGAGCGTCAGAGTATTTGCGCAAGAAGCACTGATTTTGCACATTAGAACGTCAGTGTTCTTGTGCAAATACTTGTGGCCAGTGTAGACAGGCAGCATGTTTTCGCGCAAAAGCAGCTGCTTTTGCAGAAAAACTTGCCAGTCTAGACGCAGCCAGAGTGTATATGATATTCAGGGTTTACTCTAGTTTATGCTGTGCTTGTGACATAGCATGGCCTGTGGGAAAGTCAAGCATTGGCAGGTTTGGTTTCTGTTCTGCCATTTGCCGTGAGATTGCGGGCAAATCACTTTGTTGCTCTGACTCAGTTTCCCTCTTTGTAAAGTGAGGCTAATATTAACCAGCATATTAACCAGGATAATATTAACAATCACATAGGGCTTTCAAGGAGAATAATGAATATTTGTACAAAGTATGCCACATATATGCAACCGTATTATCACTAAGCATTCCGAAATTAAATTCATCCTTCTGCACAGGGTCAACACAAGACCTGTGCACACCTCTTAGGCTCTGTTTGAAAGACATAAGTGATGCACTATCCCTGGCCTGGCCAGCACATGTGTGAATTTCATCCATGATGATTAAGTCCTCGTGAACTGCAAAATATGAAATACAAGTGGCTAAAGAATAGTGATCCCAGGATGTCTCTGATCATGTCTGAGGGTTTAATATTCCACAGAGGCATCAAAAGACACTTCAGAACATCAAGGTCAATTGTTCCATGTTCATCTTGGATCATATTTTCCTCCCATCCTTTGCTGACTCTTTTTGCTCTTTTTCTTCCGTTGCTCATCTGGTTTTATAGTGATGGAGCAGCTGACTTTTTGAGCCATCGAGTCCAGTTTGGCTTAACTGTCACTTTCAGATGGCTCGGTGTCCCAAGTGATCTGCGATGGACCCTTTAAGAACACAAAATTAAGCAAATGAGTAAAATGTTATACTCACTTTCTTGGCTGCTATCGCTGCTCAGAATAGCTGGAAAATTAAATAGATGAAATAAATGGATTGCAGCATAGAAAAAAAGGAAGCAAATTAAATGACAGTGCCTGTTTCATTAATAGAATAAGGACTTTGGGGAAAAATAAATCACTGTTCTGCTGAACTGTCGTTAAGCAATGAGTTAATGACATGGTAGAAACAAAAGCTGCAGATGCGACATGGAACAACTGCCACAGTCTTTTTGGTCAGAATAATTCATTTTTATTTCTAAATGGCAGTTTCCTACTGTCAAGAAAACCAAATAAATCTGCTCCTATTAGAGTAAAAGCAAAAAAGCGCAAAGAATTTGTATGGAAACTGCGGCCTTTATAAAAGCATGTGTTCCTGACTTTGATTTAATCCATTATATATTAATGTTTTCCTTTGATTTCATGGTCTCTCTCTAGGCCAAATTCTCCTTTGAATAACATAGTGCAAATGCAGAATAATTGCTCTTGGACTAGGTGGAGATACTTAGCATTAACACCATGTCTCTAAGAGCATAATGTGACCCCTATGTGGATCTGATTCATTGTTGCCCTGCTCTGTGTATGGCTATTTACACCAACGCAAGGTGAGTTGTGGGGATTATTTTATACCCACTCTGTGCTTGCTTTGTTCTGGTGTAATTGACTCCCACAATAGAGGGCAGCAAAGAATCAGAGCCGCCGTTTACATTACTGCAGAAGTTGGCCCTGATGCTTCCATGACAAAATGGCAATGACATCCAGGCTGGAGCCAGTTTGAACTTGGATTAATAAATTCACATGTGGATTAAAATTGTCAGGTTGAGTTTTGAATAAACATTCATGCACTGGGGCAGACTTTGCTCACGTAGCTGGATCACTTTTATCCACGTCAGTTTAGCAAGGCCACATCCCGCTCTTGATTACACAGATGAAAAAATCCAAGGAAACTCCATCCAACAGAGAACAGAATTTGAGTGATAGTTTCTCAATATCCAAAAATGTTCAGTCTCCATGAAATTCAATTTGCAACTCAGAAAACAAGATTACAGGTTGGACCTCCCTGATCCGGCAAATGAGAGAATTTGCCAGACCAGGGGAGGTGTCCCCTGTCCCTGCCCCAAACCAGCTGGCCTCCTGTCTCTGGCCCCTTCTACTCTCTCTCCAGCTGAGCAGTCCATTGTGCTGTCGCTGTCCTCCCAGCCCTGAGCTGCGATAGGCAGCTGGGAGGTTCTCCAGCCTCCAGCACTGGCCCCGTGCTGCCGTGGGCGGCCAGGTTTCCCTGGCTCCACACTGCTGCAGGTGGCTGGGGTTCTCCAGCCCCCAGCTCCACGCTTCTGTGGACTGCCTGGTTCTACGGCCTGGGTCCCAGCACTGCTGTGGGGCTCTGGCCAGCCCTGCTGACCCCAGCCCTGGCCAGGCTACTGGCCCTCCTGCCATTAGACTTCCAGGATCTCTGGTCCAGGAGCATCTGTGGTCTTACCACAGAGCATCCAGTTTTCAGAGATGCTACCTGTTCTTTAAAATTCCATCCCAACCCCAATTCTTCCCCTTTGCTCATTTCCCATCATCTCATTAGTCCTTTCTTCCCTCCTCTTTCTGACTGTGACACTATCTCCCCTCTATCAATCCACCTCAAACCATCAATCCACCTCAAACCATCAATCCACCTCAAACATCTGCTCTTTGCTAGTGTCATGTCCCCATGGAAAAATTCCACAATGGAAATACACAGAGGTTGCCAGAAATGTGTCTGAGATTCATTTTGCTTCCAAGTTAAGAAAATATATTAAGTGTCTTAAACTGTTCTTTTAAGTGGAGGGTGTGTCATGTCGGTGGTTATCCTGTTTTAATGAGTCTTCTATTTTCAGATTCCCAGCCCTGCTCAGATGAAGAAGGCTGCTCCGAAGTATTTCTTCCAACTGACAGCGACTATGATTCAAGTGATGCTCTGAGCCCCAGAGAACTGGATTTGGTTTACTCATCCTCACATGACATATCCCAACAGGCAGTGGGTGGCCTGGGCGGCAGTGCCCCTGATGTCCTACAGGTCCATGATATGAAGCCTCACCTGACTTTGAAAGAAGACCCCAAAGGCGGCAGTGACTTGTATGCCGACGCTGAATACTGCACTGAGTACATGAGTAGTGTGACCGTGGGAGGGTTCACGTCCAAAAGCATGGACAAGGCTTCCAACTCCAGGCAGCCTTTGAGTTTCTTGGGGAAAAAAAAGCTAGGGAAACATCAACACTACAACTACTTCAGCCGGCACCATCGCTGGCTGAGAGTGCACAGTGAGACGCAGCCCGCTTCTCTTTCTGAGGGCGTGTACACGCAGCATCTCACACGAGCCACGGATTTATCACAGGAGTCTACCTCCAGTGAGCAAATAAGGATTCCCATCGACGGTCCTAGGAGCACTTTCTTACTTCATGCCTCGAGCCTCCCAGAAGATGGGAAAGGCAAGTACCAAGAGTCGAGGCAGAATATCCGTAGGATATATGTGGAGCCTTATCAAACCGCGGTACTCAGTGAAGAGGGCAAGCCCTGGGCTCTGAGCATGCAGTCTGTAGAACGTGGAGATTTGCACGATACCACAGAACAGGAAGTGGGCTTGGATGACCAATCAAATTCTCCCATCTCGGAAGTATTCAGTAGCACGCTTTAGGAGTTTGCACTGCAACACGCTGCGCCCAAAATGGCATCATGACCATTCTCAATTTAGGATCATATTTTCAAATTAACCTTTAAAATGCAGATCCTCAACTCGCATCTGGTTCTACTTACTTTACCAGCTGAGGATCCGGCCTTAAATGGGTATCCCCCAAAGCGCATGCCAAATCGCTTGCATCTGCAATTTTCAGGTGTAAATAATCAATGTTTACCATCTAACTTAATGCTGCATGATGGCAAATCAGGTGGTTAGGCACAGAAATGTGCTTAATTACACAAATGTCTGGGCATGCAGAATTTCAGGCACATACAATTTGCCTGCAAAATTTGGGGGAAGCTGATTAAAGTCACTTTAGAAATGTGGTCCTAAGTTCTATTACCTCCCCCTCCCCGTAAATGTTTCCACTTCCCAACAAGCCCCTTGTGTGGATTTCGCTGACATGCAAGTACAGCACTGAGTGGTTGGGTGAATGAAAATAGGTCCTGCAGCTTCTGGTCTTACGTGCCCCTTTATTTCTATCACACAAAAAATTAGTGCCAACTCTAAACATTGGCATGGCCTGGTACAATTGCTAGCCTTGCACGCTTAGCTTCATAGGCTTTGATTTAAAGGAATGTAAATACCAACTTATTCTCCAGCTTTAGATGAGAGAGAATCCTTCTAGATCAAGAGGAGAGGGTATTAGGTGGTTTGCGGTAGCTGGTCTGACTAGTGAATGAATAATGCATAGTCACAGGGCTTTGGCTGGTCCTTTGCATGGGAATGAATTTCATCTGGTTACAGGGAATCTCAGACTGTCACTGGAGGTGGATCTAAGCCATAAAATTCAGGTTCGGGCTTTTTTTTTTTTTTCCAAATACTCCCTCCAAATTTCAAGGTTGTTTGGATCAATGGTTTCAGGTTTAGACCATTGTAGTAATTCTGAATTGGATAGATTTAGATTAGGGAAAAAAGGGCAGGGGCAGGGGAGCAGTTGAATCAGGGATTTTGGTTCAGGCTCATCTTCGATGACTATGTAAGTATCAGTATCATACTATGTAAGTATCAGTATCAAAAGAACAAATATAATCTTGAAATGCCCCAGTTTCTTAAAAACAGTGAGTAGTCCTATGGCACCTTAAAGACTAACAAAATATATAGAGAAGAAATATATGTAAAATGTGTATATATATATATATATATATATATATATAATATGAAGAAATGGGTTTTGCCCACAAAAGCTCATGATACTATCTATATCTATATGTATTTGTTAGTCTCTCAGGGTGTGTCTAGACTACAGGGTTTTTTCAAAAAAAACTTTCCCTGCATCAAGACTGCTGCTGCTTTCTTTCAAAAGTAAATCAAAAGAACACAGCAGTTTTTTCGACCACAGAAAACCCCGGCTTGCTTTTTCGAAAGTACTGGTTGTAATCTAGATGCTGTTTTTCGAAAGAGGCTTTTTCGGAAGTATCTTTCAAAAAAGCCTCTTTTGAAAGAGGCTTGCAGTCTAGACATAGCCTAAGGTGTCATAGACGTTCTCGCTGTATTTAAAGTTACAGACTAACTTGGCTACCCCCAGACATATTTTTTTAAGGATACTTCGAAATCCACAATAGATTTTGTCACGAGAATAAGACCCACCGTCCTCTCATCCTCCAGAAGACATTCTAGACAACTAAGTCCATATTAATCAGAGTCATGACACTAAGGTCATATTACTACATACATCTTTAGGACTTGGAGAAATTAATTACAAGTGAGGGATACTTCCCTTCACCCCTGCTTTCCCACCCCTGCTGTTGCGACAGCCTTTGACTTCTATTCTTTCTTATACAGTTCTTGAAGTTTAATCTTATAGGCCACCTTTCTTCAGGTTAAATGTCTTCACTTCATGTATGCCCAGCCATCTCCTTTTCAGTATGTGAAATTCCACATGGGTACGTTCTAAGGCCGAAGAGGCTTGAATTCAATGTGAAGATAAGGATTTGCCCCATGAGCTGTGGACCATATGAAAATAGCACATTGCTAACCCCAGAGCTTTTAAAATCCTCCTAATGCTTAGCACCAAGCCATAAATTCAGACATGGACGGTATTTACCATTGTCTTTGCTCTGATAGAAGGGACCACTGTTTCTCCGAGGGTTTTATTATGAGTGGGAATTATATATGTAACATCTAATGCATCACACATCAGAATATGATACAAGACTCGTATTGAGGATTGGGAAGACTCCCTCCGAGTTCAATGGTTTTGGATAAGACCCACCTGGAAAGTGTTAGTGAGGAGAAGGGTGTGAGGAGTCCAGGTGCCACACTGCTGTGGGGAGTATATGGAAGATTGCAGGTTTTATCCTATATGAGAAGGGAAATCCTGATGCAACTCAGAAACGGTCCAGAGAACCAAAAATTGGCACTGTGCTACTGACAGTAAAGTCAGTACCAGCTTGTCACGTTGCCACACAACCATTGGCACAACACCCCTATTAAGAGAGACTAGGACAGTCTGGTGCTTGAGCCCTGCAGGCAAAACATGCAACCATGCAAAATATAGTGCCTGGCCCAATGGGGCCCTGACCTGTTTGGGTTCTTGGTGCTATTGCCCCATGAGGCGTTTCATAGTAATAAGATTCTATCCCCAAAGCATTTTGCAGACCGTGATAGGGAAAAAAGAAATGTTACGTGGGCTTCTCTAGAGAATTGTTTTCCTAAATTGAAAACCATCTCCCCTTGCTCTGGTTCTCCAAAGCTATGGCAGTCTCCAGATTGACAGTAGCAAAGTCCACATTAGAAAGAACAGGACACACACTTGCCAGACATGTAGTTGGAGTACCTGCCCTACTCATCACCATCCCAGGCCATCAAATGAATCCCTGAATGTTAATGAGTGCCCAGTGCAAAACCCAGAAGGGGAAATGTGCCTTTCCATATTAGAGACCAAAATACAGTTATAATAATTTACACTTTTCATGGCAGGATTGTCCAAATTCATTCACAAGCAATTATGATTAGGGGGGAGGGATAGCTCAATGGTTTGAGCATTGGCCTACTAAACCCAGGGTTGTGAGTTCAATCCTTGTAGAGACAACTTGGGGCAAATATTTGTCAGGGATGGTACTTGGTCCTGCTGTGAAGGCAGGGGACTGGACTCAATGACCTTTCAAGGTCTCTTCCAGCTCTAAGAGAGAGGCAATCTCCATTAGTTAATTAAAAGAAACTCCTGGGAAGTGGGCAAATCTTAAATTCACTTCATATTTAGGTAAACCAAGGCCCAGGGGGATAAGTGTCTTTTCACAGGCCATATAATGATAATAGAACCCAGAATAAAGTCTTAAAATCAAGAATAAAACCTAATGAAAAATCCCAGTCCTTTTGTTCCACCCAACACACCCTACAAAACTCAGTTTCCCCTCTAAAAATCTTGCATAGCTATATATAAAAGGCCACGATTCAATGCAATCGAATTTCACTAGTCACATCTTCCTCTGATGTAAAGGAGCATAGCTCCATTTAAATCACAAGGCCTGTGCCTACTTCCAGAGCTGAAGACCTGGCCTTAAATGGGCATTCCAGATTCTCATGCATCCGGATAGATATCTGAATTGTTGCGCTAAAAACAGGAAGACGATATTCATTCTGGTTTGTCCGTGAAGGAGTGTATTTTCACCTGGGCTGAGTCGAACTCTTCCTGTTTGCAAACCTAATTTCTGCCTGTAACTTGTGCACCCACAAAATAAGTGCGGGCCAAAGTCTTCATGGATATTTGTCCAACTTCCTGACTTGTGCTGGGAATTAGGTAGTGACATGTATAGGTAGGAAGATATTGCATCGGCAAGAAAGTGGCTTGCACACTGATGAGTTGGCTCAAAAGACCTATGGCTAAGTGTCTCTCTCTCTCTCCTGTGCTTGCATGTTTGTTCTGTGAATTAGCCTCTACACACTAATTAACTGTTGGATTTGCCATGCAGCAAGGGCGCAGGCACAGAAAGCTATAAATTATTACTTCATTGCTGTAGTGTAAATATTTTAAAATGGAGCCAGTGAAGGGGGGAGGTGGGAATGGAATATTTTATCCTGAACGTTTATGTTTGGAGCATTTAAAGAGCAATGTTTTGGAAAGAGATGGTGCATCTTTACGTTCAGTGGGTTATAAAGAAATGCATTAAGTTGCTGGTCAACTCTTTTAAGATGTTTAAACACATGGCTCATGACTGTTATGTAAAATCTCAATGCAGCCTTACAAACAACAAGGGTGTAGTGTATTTGAAAATATGCTGTACCGTCTGGAAACTTATTCTGAGTTTTTGATTCAGAGTTTCTCTGAGGTGTTGAACTTTGCCATCAGCAAAAAGTATTTTTAGAAAAGGGCCTTGAATTTTCATACAACGCTGATTTCATCAAGTTTTGGTCTCCGTTTTTTCCACTACAGCAGCTCGTAAGTAGTAAGAATACTCCTGTATCTCTCTCTGTTATGTATCTATTTTTCTCTTCTGCTTCCACTGAGGAGAATTAACCAGGCTAAATCCTGCCCTTGTTGACACACAGAGGAGAAGCCGAGTGCAGGCCCATGACTTCCTCTGCAAAAAGTTGGAGCAAGGTTCCCCGATGCTTGTGATCCAGGAAACGTACATGATTTGCATCTGTGCAGGAACAAAAGGCAGCCAAGCCTGGTGCCAGCTAGTGGTTGCAATGATGATGGGAGTCTTTCCATTGACTTTAATGGGCTTTAGATAAGGCCCTACCACGTAGCCAAGAGCTAGTTATATCTCTTGCTAACCCACAGATCACGACTCTCGAAACTGATGTACACGAGCCCCTATGTTAACTAGCTGTGTCTTCTAGAACACACTATTTCTTGGGTGAAAGAAGAGTCCACCTATAACCTTTTTGCCCTGCCTTTATGCATCACTGCCACTGGGGTAAGATTTTGCCTTCACGTTGGTTATCTTAGGACAAGACACTATAGGGTTATTTGTTTTTTCTTGACTGCAGAAAATCTCCTATTTTGCTCAGAAGAATAAGGAATGTTATTTTTGTTTTCTTTGGTCATCACTGCCCTGTGTTCTTATTATTCATTAATTTTGGGAGTACCAAAAGCTAATTTGTAATTTCTCTGGAATTAAAAGGTTGTGATTGATTTATGGCTATTCTTCCTTCACACTGTGGATTACGGTCATTGAACCAGCAGCCCAGTGGCAATTCTTTATTTTTTTATTTTTTGCTAAAGGGCATGGACTTTTTGTATTGCATTTTGATTGATGTAGAAGTTTGTTTGGGCCCTTATGTGGTCCTTATGCCTAATTCTCCTCTGTTTTGACACCCAGTGTAAATCAAATGTAGTCCCATTGAAGCTGGCCAGGCCCTCAATGGGTGTAAATGAGCATCGCTCCATTGCTGATTTACACCAGCAAAGGATCTGGCACTCCATGAAGTCAGTGGAGATATACCTGTGTAAAGAGAACGAGGAGAACGAGGGCACTTATCTCAGGCAAAATCCTTCTTGAAGTCAATAGGTATTTTGTTAGGCTAGAGGAAAGGATTCAGCCCTCAGTGCTGCATTGTGACAGGGGCAACTATTTCTCAACTAAACACCATATTTAAAAAAAGAGACAGGAACAACTTTTTCTCCCAAGTTACACATATGCATCCCGCAGTTAAATGCAATGGGAGTTGCATGGGCTTGCCCCTGGGAAGAATTTGGTCCCAGTTTTTGTAATTGTAAAAAAATTAAAGACTGCTTTTTTTTCCCCAAGAGAAAAGGTAATTTAAGTGAAATGAGCAAGGCAGTGTTTAATTGCTTCCTGCCTTGTTTGTACATAGCAATTTGGCTGTTTATTGGTTGTCTTTGTTCAGATTTTTATTGTAACCCGTTGCTATATTTGCAACTGAGTGTATGTTAAAGTTTAAACTTTGGTATAGTATAATGCACAATTTTGTGTGCTTTAAATCTTTGTAAATAGACAGATGCACAATAGATGCTCTGTTAAGTGTGATCAAGGGACCTTACACTACACTATTTTCATGCATATGTATCTATAAACTGAAAATATCAAAATGTATATTGAGGATGGCCATGAGCCAAGAATAAAGGAGTGTGTTTTGACTCATGCTTCTTGAATAATTACTGGAAGAGGCATGTACATTAAGTAAAATAGAAAATGAACATAATTTTTGAGACTACAGGTATTTTTGATAACTTCAAATGTGTTAAATACTATTTTAGAAAAAATAATTGGTCGGAAAAGAAATATTAGATCTATTCGAGTGAATCATAGTCCTCAAAATGTATTTCACCTGGAATATTATTTTTGTCTGATCAGACATCATGAAAACCTTTTTTTTTTTTAGTTTTAGTAGGCAAGTGCTGTTGCATTCTTGCAACTTACAAAGGCTGTTTTCAATTACATTTCTAACGCCTTTACTCTTCCTTCATTTTTAAAAAGATATTACCATATATACGTGTGTATAATCCTAAATACCATATATACTTGTGTATAATCTTCCAATATATTCGAACCTCTTTAATCTGGCAACCTTGGGATATAAACTATGCAAGATTATGGAATTTTTCCAGACCATGGGTGCTCTCCATAATGAAGGGTAAACAAAGTCTATTACTAAAGCTTTTGTTTGTATACACTATTATAGAGGGAAGTACATGTAAAACATGTCATAAGATAAATCTTTAATGCACTGTATTTAAACTATTATTGGGGGTGAAGATACAGGGCCTGGAAGCTAGGGTGCAGGAGCATGCCAGGGGGTGGGCCATGTGAGGGTCTGGACAGGGTGTTTCCCATTCACAGACACCCAGATTAAGGACGTTCCAGTATATCATCCAAACTTTTTTCCCATATCTCTATACTCAGGCATCTAAGCAGAAATGGTCTCATTTTCAGAGTTCCTTAGGTTCGGGGGAACAGCTCCCACTGAAGTAAAATGAAACTGCAAATGCGCTATCACTTTGAAAATCAAGTCACTTACATGTATGTGCCCAATATGAGCTTATGAGACTCACTTTGGAAACCTAGATTTGAAAATTGTCCTTTCAGTCTGTTTATAGCCAGGGATGGAATTGCAGCAGCTGAAATCTGGGCACTGTGGCTGCCGGACAATGAACCATATAAGAACTGGGCTGGCGGGCAGACAGTCTGTTCAGGAATCATTCTATCCCAGGCCACACTGATGGCCTTGTTGTTGTACAGTTGTGCATATGCATGTCAGAATGAATCTCTCAATGGGGTTCCAGCACCAATCTGTGCATTTAAAAGCATGTTGTGAAAAGACAATAGGACCAGTATTGTGGGTGTCTAATATAATCCAGTTGTGGTCAAGAGAGAGGGTAGATGTTGCCTACCTAGGAAACTATAATAGAGGAGCACGCTCTTCTCTTGTAACTCCACTTCTCCTCCTCGTCAGTGTCCCCTTGGACACAGGAAAGCGCTGTAACAGTAGTATCATGATACTGAAGGGGATTAAGATTGGGCCTGCAGCATTTAAGCAGGAACAGGAAAACAGTGTCCTTTTTAGTAATGAAATACAATGGGGTTGATGTCTACAGTGGTGCTTGTTTATGTCAGCCTTGTTTCTGCAATGGAGGGGTAAGCATATTGATTGTAGGAACTCGTATGGGCCCTTACAATTTTTCATGTACTGTTATTCCCCATTGCATAGAAAGGGATGTAGTGGTGGCAGATGACAAAACGAGGAGCAGTGGTCTCAAGTTGCAGTGGGGGAGATCGAGGTTGGATAGTGAGAAAAACTATTTCACTAGGAGGATGGTGAAGCACTGGAATGGGTTACCTAGGGAAGAGGTGGAATCTCCATCTCTAGAAGTTTTTAAGGCCAGGCTTGATAAAGCCCTGCCTTGGATGATTTAGTTGGGTTTGGTCCTACTTTGAGCTGGAGGTTGGATTTGATGACCTCCTGAGGTCTCTTCCAATCCTAATCTTCTATGATTCTATGAATAAGTGAATTGTCCAGGGTCACAAAGGAAGTCTGTGGAAGAGAAGTGAATTGAACCCAGCTCTTTGACAAGCCCCATACCCACTGAACCATCCTTCATCTTCATATCGCTCCTGCACAAGTATATATGGTAATGCAGATTTTAGCATGTGCTCATAATTTGACCAAGACATGGGAACGTCTTGTAAGTTTCAGAACATTCACATCCCATTACAAATCTTACGTTACTTTCATGCATTAAAAATTCCACCAAAACCTAGCCAAAGTGGTATTAGACAACAGGCCAACAACCTTCTTAACACATGAAGTAAAACATGATCCTCAATCATATCTCCTTCCTTACATTTTAATTTCTGAGGATTAAGAATTTAATCACATGTACTAAAGTACACGAAAATGAGTAATTAAATCACAGACAATAATACAAAGGAGATTTACTAGAAAAACACCACCATTAGCAAGAAGGAATATTTTGTCTGCTTGTGTTTAAATGACTTTGGTGCATTTTTTGCATGTACCATGCATTTTTAGAATATGGTTGTTTGTACATTTTTGCTAACCAGGATTTTAGACTTCTTCTTTGCATAAGAGAATCCAGGTGAGCATTACAGTTCTTATAAGACTTAGCAGCCAAGTTTGTCATGTTTATTGAAGAGGAAGCACAGTGCTGTTTGATAATTGCCTCTGTGTCGTACATTGTTTTACTGAAATGCTTTTGAACCAACTGGGAAAAAAATAACAAACTCTTCTTGGCATGTTTGTGACTTGCTCTTCTGACAGCAACAGATAACCATTTTATTGTCTTATCCCATTGTATTGTCTTTTCTTATGTAAGCTCTCATCTTTCCAAGCAAATGATTACCTTATTTTTTAATTCTAACTTCAAATAAAAAGTTATTTTTTTCAAACACAAATAAACTTCTCTCTATATTAATAAACTACCCACTTCCTGGAATGCTGTTTGAAAGTCTCTTTTAAAATGATGGTACATTCAATTCAATTAGAAACATTTTACTAATTTATGCTTGTGGTTTCTGATGGTCACCTGAATAACCCTCTACATTGAACTTTAGCCTGAAAGTCTCTGGCACTTGTGTGCCTGAGTTACTTAGGCACTTCTGAAAATCTCACCCTAAGACAAAAATGTTCCAATGTGGAAACCTAAAATTAGACACCCATATCCATAGTAAAGGGTGACTAGATAAAAGTGGACTGATTTCCAGACCGGCTACGCTTCTGCAGTTCCCCGTGATGTCAAGTATTTGTGGGTATTTCTCATCTTTGTAAATCAGGTCATTTTATTTAAGGAACTATATATGTAGCGCCCTGTGCAGGCCCTGCATCCGCCCCTGCTTCTGTGATCTACGGGTATCCACAGCCGCAGATGCAGACCCCCATGAGTATTAAGCAGATAGCCTCAGATTTGCAGGGTTCTACATACAAAATTTATATCTGCATCAGTATCCGCAAAAATGAGCTGCAGATACCCATATCCACAGCCACGAATGCAGCTACCCATGGATATAAAGAGGATGCTATGGATCTGCAGAACTCTGTACTTACAAGGTTGACTGCCTAATTTTAGATGTACCCATGTTTAAAATTGTGGCCGTATAGCACCTGCTCCCTTCATCTTGCTTTCTTTACTGGATCATGAATAACCCAACATCATGCTCTGTCATCCTGCAGAGGGCTGTCATGGGCACCCTGTGAGGAGCAAGCCCTGCTTGAGAATACCGGAGAGGAACGTTTCATGCTCCTTTTATGTTGGTTTGAGCAGGAAGACGGTAGCTGGTTTATGGGTATCCCCTGCACTTCTCTCCCCACAGTGTCACAAACAAAGGGCCCAACGCAGGCTCCAGGGTGTAACTCCATTGATGCCGTTGGTTACATATATGCCTCTCTGAATCTGGCCTCAACCATGGGGTTTTTTTAAACACCTTTTCTGGCTCACACGTACTCCAGCCCCCTTCACACGCCTGTGGTCTAGTTCTGAGCCTGTCTCTCTCTCTCTCTCCTGGCTCCATCCTGTGCCCACTCTTCCTTGGGTCTGAGTCACGCGAGCAGTAACCCTGGCTGCTTCGCAAAGCACAGCCTCCCGAGGGACCCGTGCTGGAGTACAACCCCAGGATTGTCAGGCCTCTGGCTGGCAGGGCTGCAGAGGTGACATTCTAAGGACTCTATTTTAATCGCCTGGCGTCCAGCCAAAGAGTGGAATTCAGCAGCCAGCGCACGGAGGGGAAAGGGGGGGGGGGTATTCGCTGAGTCTGACCTCCCATGAGGAGAGGTGCTGGTGTTCCTTCTGAAACTACTGGGGGCTCTTTCATTGAGCCTGACCTCCCATCATGAGTTTTACCAGGGATCCTTCATCAACGGCTGGGGACTCGGCCCTGGCACCGGTCCAGCACACAGAGTTATGTGCTACTTGTCTCCAGATGTGTGTTAAGATGCACCAACTGTAAATCCATGTGCCACCGGCTTAGCTGCAGTGGGTCTGTTCAGGTACCTTTTCAAAACTGCTCTGGGAAGGGGGGTCCCGGTGACTTCACTCTGCCTTGTAAAGCTGCGTAGATTCCTGTGCCATTTTAAGCTAGCCTCCATCCAGGGAAGCCAACAGCTTCAGCAGGCCCTGGACAAGGAGTTGGGAGGGGGACAGCTCCATGCTCCCCTGGCAAGAGGGACGGAGCCACAGGGGAAATGAGCAAGGGTGGGGGCAGCCAGCTCTCAGTGTCTCTAGCACACCACCACCCTGCCCCCAGCACTACCTGGTGTGTGCCCTGTCAAGCCCCCCCCCCCCTCCCCAGGCAGCCTGGAGAGCTGCCCCGAGTCCTCCACTCCGTGCTCCAGTGGTGACATAAGGACCCAGGGCTCCTACTGCAGCAGCGGTGGCTGGAACCCTGGGCCCTTTTGGAAGGCCAGGTTCCTGGGCAATTATTCCCTTCCCCCCTCTCCCTCCCTTCCCCCCGCCTCCTCCTGTCGGCGGACCTGCCCTCCTTGGCCAGGTATCTATATGTGCAACCAACTCTTCAGTGTGTGCACGGTGGCCGTTCTGCGCTTGGCTCCCAGAGCCTCGCTCCTTTAGCACAGATGTCGACACTGGCTGCGGTCGAAAGATCTCTGGTTCAAACTTGTGCCCTCTCTCAGATGGTCGTGGTCACAGATGTGGGGTGTTCTCCTGAATTCAGACATCAGGGGATAGCTATGCTGCAATAAAAGACTCCTCGTTGGCCCAGGTCAGCAGGTTCAGAATCCCCCCCCCCCCCCCCTTCAGCTGGGGGACTAAAAATTGCAAGGGCGCAATTCAGGAGGGTCTCAGGAGGGGGCTCCAGCCTGCAGCTGTGTGGTACTTCTAGCTCCTCGGCCCTGTGAGCTCAGTCCAACTCCACTGACTCAGGCTCTAAGATGTGGTGCTAATGCAGGGGGAGGGGTTACTGTAGTGTAGACATATCCTCAGGTGCTTGAGGTGAGCTTGCTGTGTGCAGGGGAAGGACATGCCCCACTGTTCAACATGTACCATGTGATGAAAGTGTCATGGACTCCAGAAACAAAGGCAAGAAATTTAACTAGAACTGTAGGGCAGGGCCACTGGTGGGGGGCGGGGCAAAGGCAGAAGTTGCCCCAGGGCCCAGTGATTTAAAAGGGCCCAGGACTCTGGGCTGCTACCATGGCAGCAGCAGTGGGTGGAGACGAGGGCCCTTTGAATCACTGCCAGAGAGCAGCACAGCGCAGTCCAAGTGGTGCTGAGAGCTGGCTGGGAGAGGCTAGCCCCCAAGCTCCGCCCCTTGTGACCAAGGCCCCGCCCCTTGTGGGGAGCCCAGAGCCAAGCTCACCCCACCACACACACACACACACATTGCCCAGGGCCCAGCGAAGTCTGTCACCAGCCCTGCTGGAGGGCACGTCTCCACATCTCACAACAGGCCAGTGCGCCCAGGCTGAAAAATAGCTGGGTGGATGTGGTGCCTTAGGCCAGAGCTCAGGCTCTGAAGCTGACCCAGATTGGGAGGCTCAGTGCCACAGATGTGCCCAGGGAGGTGTCTCATTCAGTCCCTGGGTTTGGCCAGCATGGTGGAAGCCCGTATTACATTCCCATCCTACATGAGAACACCGAATGCATCAGCGGCACAAGCTAAAGCAGTGGTGGGCACGCTGGGGCCCTTTGACTACAGGGACGTTTTCTTTACCATTGCCTGGGTGTGGGGTTGTCCAGTTCCACTGGTTTCTGTCCACACTTGTGTTTTCCTACCGGTGTTACTAACGTGACACACACGTAAAGCAAGGGCACATGAGGTGAGGTGCACACAACAGTGGCTGTGAGAGCCGTACGCTCCCTCTGCATCCAATCAGAACCAGCCTGTGGTTCCATCAGCACAGCCCACCAATTCTAGGTAGGCAAACACAGTTAGCAAAACGACTCTATTCTGGGAAACCGTCTTGGTTACGACAATTTTGTGGCCCATTGAGATGAAAGAGGGCCCCTCATGCGGCCCACTCTAGCCTAATGTGCCCATCACTGATCTAAAGCATATTGAAGTCAATGTGTTTCAGCAGGCTTTAGATCGGGTCCCAATTTCCCAGTCACATCCCACCTAGGTACATATTACCTAAAGGCCCCTATTAATTGCAAGCACAGCTCATCCTGCCTGCACTTACTTACCTGCTATTCAAGGGACATTGGGTTAAAATTCTTACCTCCTCTAAGTAATAAAATCACCTGTTTTATGTATAGAATTCTCTCTCAGTGAAAGGGTCAAGTTCCCCGATCCTGCTGCTCTAATCGACTATAAAATAGTAACACCTTCCCAAAAGAAAGCCGGTCATTCAAGGAAGGCTGTAAGGCCAGATTCTCCTCTAATTTACCCTGGTTTTAATCTGTACTAATGCCAATGTTTTGCATTCTGCTGGAAAGCATTTGGTACCATGCTGAGGCGGCCAGGATATAGAGTTATTCTGGCGTTGTTGAATGGTGGCCGGTGTTATTAAAAAGCATCTTGGCCACTTGGTAAGGGAATTTCCCTTTGCCTACATTCACACACCCCTTTTAGTCACTTTTCATGACCAGGCCTGGGAGCCAAATACCTTTTTGTGACTCTAGACTGAATGTCCTCTTCATGGAGATGTAGCAGTTCTGCCTCAAGCTACTGGATTAAAGAATTGCTGGGTGAAGTTTCCGGGCCTGTTTTATACAAGAAGTCAGCCTGGCCTCTAGCCCAAGCCTGGAAGTCTACACAGCCATGAAAAGCCCCATAACCTGAGCCTGAGTCAGCTGGCATGGGCCAGCCATGGATGGCTCATTGCTCTTTAGGAAGACTCTTAGCTAACCAATAGCCCAGCTGGAATATGAAACAGTAACTGCTGAATTCAGATTCTGAAAAGCCAGATTCTGAAACAGAAACAAGCAACATTGCTGGCCGTTTGATACGTGTCCTAAATTTGCCAATGCTGTTACGTTGCCTATACTACTGAGATTGGGGTTTTTTTTCATTGCTGGGGAAACAACTGTTATTATTAACTACTTGTATGATAGTGGTGCCTACAATTATTTGTATCACCAAGGTTAGTGCACCATTGTGCAAGGTGCTGCACAGACACACAATACAAACCAGCTCAAGGGCTCAGGAATCATTCTGGGACCCAAGTGCTTGAAAGAGAAGTTCTCAATTCAGTGATCAGGCCCAACCACCTCCAGATAGGTGCAGCCCCCTTTCCCCAGACTTCCTATAGGCAAAGCCAACCCATGTACCGGTACCATTCCCTCTTGCTTCATTGCCTCTGCCCCAGTTTTCCCTCTGAACAGCCAGATGATGCAACATTCTCCCCATTTTACAGATCAAAACTGAGGCACAGAGAGAGTATGTGACTTGTCCAGGTCACACGGACAGTCTGAGCATACCTGCCAATGGGAACAGGGTGGGAGGAGAGGCAAAGAAGGCTATTGCACTAGGGCCCAGAGTTTCAAAGGGGCCAGGAACTCCCAGCTGCCACCATTGCTACTACGACAGCAGCCAGAACTCCAGACCCCTTTGAATTAGCACCATAGTGCTGTACCAGGTGCTATCTCTGGCCCCGCCTCTTCTGCCCAGGTCCCACAACTTCTGGGGGAACGCAGAGCCGGGGCCCCCTGCACCTTGCCCCAGGGCCCACGGTGGCTACTGGCCCTGCTGAGTCTAAAATATCAAGGAGCAATCTCCTGAGGCCCAGACTCATACCTCACTCACATATCCACTTCTCCTCTCAAAATATGGCGTAGTTTGGACTCTGGACTAACGCTGAATGTCAGTGCGGGCAAGTGTAGCATGGTCAGCAATTCAGTCCATGGTGACTTAATTGGGGCTGGGATTTAGATGGACCCTTGGTGGTAACGCTACATGGTCCAGACTAAAACTAGAGAACTCCCATTTTCTCCCCCCTTCCCTGCCCACACAGTGAGGCCTCAGTAAAAGAGTCCCATCGTGTTTGCTACACTGTGTTTTCTCTGCCAAAGGGACCCTACGGGATGGAAGGCTGAGCCTACATCAAGGTCAATAGTCTCCTATATTTGTAAATAAGGCTCCATTATAAAATACTGATTGACTCTGCTCACTGAATAATAATACCTGTTTCTTATACAGTGCTTTTCTCTCAGACCACTTCATAGGGTATGTCTACACTGCCACCCTAGTTCGAACTAGGGTGGCTAATGTAGGCATTCGAACTTGCAAATGAAGCCCGGGATTTAAATATCCCAGGATTTATTTGCATGTTCCCAGGCGCCGCCATTTTTAAATGCCCCGTAGTTCGAACTTCCTGCCCACAGCTACACACGGCACAGACTAGGTAGTTCAAATTAAAGCTCCTAATTCATTGCAGGAGGAGTAACGGTAGTTCGAATTAGGAGCTTTAATTCGCACTACCTAGTCTATACTGCAAGGCTATTTTGGGAGACCACAAGTATACCAAAATAGCTACCCCACATCCAAGGAACGCTTCATATTTTTTTAGCTACCCCGTGTCCAAGGAATGTTTCAATATTTTTCAAAATAACGGACACACTATTTTGCCATCCCTGTAAACCTTGTTTCATGAGGGATAAGGGATGGCTTGAAATAGTGCCTTATTTCAAAATTTGTCACCGTGTAGATGAGCCAAATTTTGACATAGCTCAATTTACGTAGCTTATTTCAGGTTAAGCCCTGCTATGTAAACGCACCCTAAGCTACATCAATTGTGTAGCTTATTTTGAGCTAGCTTATTTCAAAATTGGGAGCCTCTACACAGCACTAATTTCAAAATAGAGCTCACACTTCTTCTGACTTGCTTTACTCCTCGTACAATGAGGGTTACAGGAGTCGGAGTACGAAGTCCTCCAGCTTGACAGTATTTCGAAACTATTTCGAAATAACTGCCTGCTGTGTAGACGCAGACTAAGTTATTTCAGAATAACGCTAGTTATTTCAAAATAATGTTGCTGTGTAGATACTCCCTTAGCGCTCTAATATTAACCTGTAAATGCTTCAGGGCAGCAAATCACACTTCAGGTATGAATATTCAATACCTGGCCCACTAAGGCTTCATTCTTGACTGGCCCCTTTGTGTTGGATCCTTGCAATAGAACGACTCATTATTTTGCAGCTTTGCTATTCATTCAAGTTCCTGGGAAGCAGCAACAGTGCAGTTACCCACCACCCGGTGCTGTGTAAAGCTACATACAGTGGCATTTCCAGGTCCACTCATGTGATTCCAAGATGGCTTCCTTCTGAAGGAGTGTCGCTACATCTTCTATGGAGCTAGCACAGCACTGGGCAAGCTAGGGCAGACAGTGGGGCACAGGAGTGGCCCTTCATCTCACTGGGAAGACAGTCTCTCGGGATAGGATAGTTTTACTCACTGCGCTTGCGCACCTAGAATTTGCAATCAGCGTCCACCTCACTTCACACGTCCTTGCTTTATGTGAGTGTCCCATCAGTAATACCATTAGGGAAAAAAACCCTATGCAAAAGGAAACCAGGATCTGGCAACCCTGTGCATGGGCAACAGTAAATAAAAAGTCTCCTCCGCTGCAGATTGCCCAGCGCTGATCTAGAGGAAGGAAAGCCAGAATACTTGGAGAGTCTCGCAGTCCCGCCAACGTAAGAGCGTCTCCTGCTGTCTGCGGGAAGGCAAAGAGAAGAAGCTGACACTGCCTTGTGTCCCCTATAGCTGATTTCTCCTTTTCAAACCCACCCTTGAAGCATCATATTACAGAATGTTTTGTGGGCATTGAGGAAACTTCTGGCAGTTTTTGTAAATGTGGGGAATGTCTGTCAGGGATGAGCTAGATGGTGCTTGGTCCTGCCATGAGGGCAGGAGATTGGACTTGATGACCTCTCGAGGTCCCTTCCAGTTCTAGTCTTCTATGACGCTGTGATTTAGTGTCCTGGGGCATGGCCCACTGGGGATCTGCCTCCTGCCTCTCTAAAATTCCTCCCCTAGTTAGCATGTGTGTTCACATCCTTTACCTTACCTGGGGTTGAGCTGCTGAGGGCTATCAAAAGCTAACATGTTCCCCTCCTCCACCCACCAACACCACTTCATTTGCATAAGGGACGAGGGGATCTCTCTCTAGGATCTATTGTGAAGTGCTTCAGGTGTCCTCATGTTGACGGCAGCCAAGGTTGTCCATAGCACTGTTCTGGGGAAGCAAGCCGTGTTTGTGTTGGAGCCGTTGTGTGTCCTAAAAAGGGAGTGGACCCTCTGCTTGGGAGACTCATGATTTGAGCCTACAGATTTAAAATAGCTCTTGCCTCACTATGGTCCATCTTGACTGCTGTTTGGCAGGGAAGGCCCACTGGAGTCAATGGGAATCGATCCCCCGACACCAGCACACTTGGATGGGGTCCCGAGGGCCCTGCAGCTCACTGCTTACACCATAGGTGCTGACTCCCATGAAGAACACATGGGAAAAAATAATGGGCACTCAGCACCGACCAACAGCCCTACCAATCAGCCCTTTCTGCTCCCCCACAAGCACCTCCTGCCAGCCAGTGAGCCCCACTGATCAGCATCTCTTGCCACCCCAGGGCTTCCCTCCCCCCACCCAGCTACGGATCAGGAGGGTGCAGGAGGCACTGAGGGGAAGTGGATGAATGGGGTGAGAACAGGGGGTGGAGATGAGAAGAGGTGGGGGCTGAGGTTGGGGATAGTGGGGAGGTCTGGGATGGAGCAGAGGTTGCACACCCTCCAGGAGTTCAGCAAGCCAACACCTCCGACTGACACCAGTTAAGAGATACCTGACCCACAACAACCAAGCAGGTTTAGGGTCGTGTGTATAAAACCCCTCTCTGTAACTCCATTTGTACATGCCTGCTTGGCAATGGGGAGTGCACAAAGATCGCTCTGTTCGAACGATTGCATCACCGCAGGCTTCTGAATTACTCCAAACGCAAGATGCACATTTTAAATCCCCCCTGCTGTTGCTGATAATTTGTTCCATATTTACCCTATCACTTAGCACTTGCAAATGGCATTCTTTGGAATGTAAATGTTAATTAAACAGTGGTAGTTAAAGTGGGCCAAACTCATCACGGATGCTTTAACTCCACCGCAGTCCATGAAGTTGACACCAAAGATGAATTTGGCCCTAGTGAGTTTCACCTTACATCATTTTCCAAAACAGAGAGGAGCTTTCTTCCTTCCCTTATATTTAAATGTAAGCACTATGTGCCTTGCATGGCTGCCCTTAAAACGAAGACAGAACACTAGAGTGATAGCTATCCAAGGACACACTCGGGCCCTAAGCGTGAGGTTACTCCAATTGTATGAGACCAGAGTTTGTTAAAACATAAGCAGATGAAAAATGCAGAGTGTAATTTAAAGCAGTGGATCTCCACCAGGCTTATGTGTACCCCTGCGGGCATGTACAGGTCTTTCAGCAGGTACGTTAACTCATGTAGCTGTTTGCCTAGTTTTACGATAGGCTGAATAAAAAGCATTAGCGAAGTCAATACAAACTAAAACGTCATACAGACTATGACTTGTTTCTAATGTGTTCACTTTTTTCATTGTATTCCTTTGGTATATATGGTTGTGAATATGATCTGAGGAGTGGGTCTGGCCCATGAAAGCTCATCGCCTATTAAACCATCTTGTTAGTCTTTAAAGTGCTGCACAGTTTTTCCTTTTGTTTCTACCTATATACTCTACACCAAAGTGAAAGTACTATATTTATAGGCCAATTGAGTTATTGTATAATTCTATGGTGAAAATGAGAAAGGAAGCCTTGTTTCAGTACTAGTGTGCTGTGACATTGTGTTTTATATCTGAGTTTGTACACTAGTAGTTTTTAAATGAGGCGACGTGTACACAGACAAATTAGACTCCTGAAAAGGGTACAATAGTCTGCAAAGGCTGGGAACCATGGATGTAGGGATTATTCAAAGACCAAAGTTCCCATATTTTTTGCCATGGTGGAAACATGTGCCGGGGCGGGGGGGTTGTAGGGGGGGGGGGCAAAAGTGCAGGTGCATTGAAAATAAACTCCCTAAAAAATTTGATCTAAAGAAGTGGGTCTGGCCCACGAAAGCTCATCACCTAATAAACCATCTTGTTAGTCTTTATAGTGCTACATAGTCCTGTTTTTTTCCCCCTAAAACAAACAAGATTTTATCTAACCCCCAACTGCATAGCTGGAATTTGTATGGAGAGCTTACTCGCTGACGTATTTTGCTGGGCTCTCACAATAGCTGTAATAAAATGGCAACGCAGAAGAAAACTACCCCCAGTGTTTTTTCTACCCACGCCATTCCACCCCCACTTCTACAACAGAATATATTCATCTCTTTAAAACACATTCCACCTAGTAATACATTCTACCTTTCAATTCAATGTTAATAACTATTATTTGATATATAAAAATACAGGGCCGCCCGGGAGGGGTGGCAAGTGGGGCAATTTGCACTGGGTAGGGACTCCCATGAGAATGTCTGAAGTCTGAGGTCTGAGACAGGGAGTGCCAGGAACGGGCCCCCGAAATTGCTTTGCCCCAGACCCCCTGAATCCTCTGGGCGGCCCTGTAAAAATATATACAGGCAGTCCCCAAGTTACGCGGATCCGACTTATGTCGGATCTGCATTTACGAACGGGGCTTTTCTCGCCCCGGAGGATGCGGCTGGCGGGACCGCCCAGACGCGCCAAGGTCCCGCCGCCCTCGTCCTCCGGGGCGAGAAAAGCTGCTCTGCGTCTCCCTGGTCTGCTGGGGTGGGGGGGGCCAGCAGACCAGGGAGACGCGGAGCAAAGCCTCGGAGGACCCGGGCGGCGGGAGCCGCCGCCCGCGTCTGCATGGTCTGCTGCATGGTCTGCACCCCCCCCCCCCCCCCCAGCAGACCAGGCTTTTCTCGGGACGCCTGTGGTAGAGCAGCTGGGGCGCTGCCGGTTGGTCCCGCAGCGCCGCTCCTCAGCGCTACTGGACCAACCCGGCAGCACCCCAGCTGCTCTGCCCCAGGAGTCCTGATTCAGCCGCTGCTGATCAGTTTCAGCAGCGGCTGAATCAGGACGCCTGGGGCAGAGCAGCTGGGGTGCTGCTCTGCCCCAGGCGTCCCCAAGTCAGCTGCTGCTGAAACTGACCAGCAGCTGACTACAGTAAGCCCGAGGCAGAGTTGCTCTGCCCGGGCTTCCTGGAATCAGCTGCTGATCAGTTTCAGCAGCAGCTGACTTGGGGACACCAGGGGTAGAGCACCTGGGGTGCTGCCGGGTTGGTCCCGGCAGCGCTGAGGTGCTGCGCTGCGGAGACCTACCCGGCAGCGCCCCAGCTGCTCTGTCCTAGGCGTCCAGATTCAGCTGCTATTGAAACTGATCAGCAGCTGATTCCAGGATGCCCGGGGCAGAGAAACTCTGCCTCGGGCTTCCTGTAGTCAGCCGCTGGTCAGTTTCAGCAGCGGCTGAATCTGGATGCCAGTTCCGACTTAAGTATAAATTCGACTTAAGTACAAACCTACAGTCCCTATCTTGTACGTAACCCGGGGACTGCCTGTATTTCAAATGGCATATTTAGTCCATTTGGAGGATGCCTTTATTCCATCCCTGATGCTTAGTTTATGGCTTGCGTGAATCTCATTTGGGACAGGCCTTAAGACAGGTGAGATCAGCCCAGTTGGAATCATCACTGAGGGTGCGTCTACACAGCTGACACTAGTTCGAAATAACAATGCGACCGGCTACACAGCAACTCCGTTATTTAGAAATAAATTCGAAATAACGGATGGCTTATTCCAACTTCTGTAAACCTCATTCCACAAGGAATGATGCCTCTTCCGAAATAGCTATTTCAAAATAGCGGTGGCATGGACGCTCCACTGCTGCTATTTCGAAATAGCTGCACCCCAGGACCATTCAAACTAATTACTCCCCAATGCCTCCTGGAGCTCTAAATCGAGGTATCAGGTCCACATTAGGGAAGCCTGCCTCGGATTAATTTTGAAGCTTCCCTGTAGTGTAGACATGCTATTTTGAAATAAGCTATTTCTGAGTATTTCTTCTGGAATAGCTTATTTTGAAATAAGTGTGCCATGTAGACGGACCCTGAATCAGCTGGGGAGAGAGCGGTTGCTTCCAGAACCCAGAACCACAATTGTCTCGCTGTTGATTTGTTTCATGACATTTGCTTATTAGGTTCCGTTGAAAAAGCAGGGATATAAAGCAAAACTTTTCAGGTTTGGCACCTGCCTAGCTGACCTGATTTGCAAATTTGTGAAGTATCCAGCCGCAGTCATGGAAACCACGACACCTGGAGAGGGCTCTGCCCTTCATGTGCCTAAATATGGGTGCTGGGCTTACTTTTACACACTCCTTTTTTAAAATGTTGCCTGAAGTAGCTACATTTTTCCCGTAGGGAGTTTTCTCCTTCCTCTTCCCCCTAACCAGATCACACTCTTTTTAATCACCATCCTTTTTGTTACTTCCATCTGTTTACGCTGTCAGATTAACCAGACAGAATTCCTTTTTAGTACAAAAGTGGGATCGTCACTGAAATACTCTGTCCAATTCTAGAGGCCAAACTTCAAAAAGGAAGCTGACTAGAAAGGGCTCAGGATAGAGCTACAAGTATGAGTCAAGGTCTGGGAAACTGAGAGATTTAAGAAATAGAGATATGGGCTTGATGCAGTTTACTGGGTAAGGTTCTTTGGATTGCCTTATGCGGGAGATTAGACTAAATGATCGCAACGCACTGGTTTGTCCGTAACTTCTGTGCATCTGTGCTTCCAGAGCTGCCTCCAACACATAGATGTGGTTGTACTGAGCAGTTTTACAGAGAGATTTGGATGACTAGTTCCGTTTTTGTGAAGCTTGAATTTATGCTGCAATTAGCTCTCTGAAATTATCCGGAGTTGCTGCAGGCAAAGACCCACTGAAGCAGTTGGGCTAATAAATCAGCCATAAAAATCACTTCCCTATTAGATCTTCAAAGGCCTGTGGAAAGAAAAGAAAACAAACAGCATAAATCTTCAGCAGGACAGGTCACAACCGAATACGAGGTGCCCTCCTTCTGTAAGGCAACCGGGAAGAGAAAAAAAAATTCTCCTAATCAGCAGTGGTGGGAATAATTTATGAAGATATTTTTAGTTTTATGGCTTATATTGGTTCCCTTGCCACACAAGTATCACTGCGGGCTAGGTTCAGCTCTGTCTAACTTTAGCGGAGATACTACAGACGAAGGCTGTCATCTGAAGAAGTGGGTTGTGCCCATGAAAGCTCATGGTACCATCTATGTGTTTTATTAGTCTCGAAGGTGTTGCTAGGCTAGTTGTTGGTTTTTAAGTTTTTCCAGTTATAGACTAACTCGGCTACCCCTCGGAAGCTGTTGTAAACAGTTGCTCTGGGTTTACCTCAGGAAACCAGAGACCAGAATTTTGTCCAATATGCATGTCACTCACATTGGCTTCCATAGGGATTGCTGATGCACATGTGCTGAATGTAATCATAACCCTTACATAGATAGCATTTTTAGCAGCAGCGCAAAGCCCTTCACAAAAGTAGATAAGAATTGTTCTCCCTATTTTGTGGAGAGGGAATCATAGAATCATAGAACACTAGAACTGGGAGGGACCTTGAGAGGTCATCGAGTCCAGTCCCCTGCCCCTATGGCAGGACCAAGCACCGTCTAGACCATCTCTGACAGATGTCTATCCAACTGCTCTTAAATATCTCCAGAGATGGAGATTCCACAACCGCCTTAGGCAATTTATTCCAGTGTTTAACCACCCTGACAGTTAGGAAGTTTTTCCTAATGTCCAACCTAAACCTCCTTTGCTTCAGTTTAAGCCCATTGCTTCTTGTCCCATCATCAGAGGCCAAAGAGAACAGCTTTTCTCCCTCTTCCTTGTGACATCCTTTTAGATACTTGAAAACCGCTCTCATGTCCCCCCTCAGTCGTCTCCTTTCCAAACTAAACAAGTCCAATTCTTTCAGCCTTCCCTCATACCTCATGTTCTCTAGTCCAGACCTTTAATCATTCTTGTTGCTCTTCTCTGGACCTTCTCCGGTTTCTCCATATCTTTCTTGAAATGTGGTGCCCAGAACTGGATACAACACGCCAGTTGAGGCCTTATCAGCACAGAGTAGAGTGGAAGAATGACTTCTTCTGTCTTGCTCACAACACTCCTGTTAATGCATCTCAGAATCATGTTTGCTTTTTTTGCAACAGTGTCACACTGTTGACTCATATTTAGCTTGTGGTCCACTATGACCCCAGCGCCCTTTCAGCAGCCCTCCTTCCTAGACAGTCGCTTCCCATTCTGTATGGGTGAAACTAATTGTTGCTTCCTAAGTGGAGTACTTTCCATTTGTCCTAAGTAAACTTCATCCTGTTTAACTCAGACTTATTAAACTTCATCCTGTTTAGCTCATGTTCTCTAGTCCAGACCGTTAATCATTCTTGTTGTTCTTCACTGGACCCTCTCCAATTTCTCCATATCTTTCTTGAAATGTGGTGCCCAGAACTGGACACAACACGCCAACTGAGGCCTTATCAGTGCAAAGTTTGTCCAGTTTGTCCAGATCATTTTGAATTATGATCCTATCCTCTGAAACACTTGCAACCCCTCCCAGCTTGGTATCATCAGCAAACTTAATGGCTACGTCTAGAGTGGCATGATTTTCTGCAAATGCTTTTAACGGAAAAGTTTTCCATTAAAAGCATTTGTGGAAAAGAGCGTCTAGATTGGCATGGACGCTTTTCCGCAAATCACTTTTTGGGGAAAAGCAACCGTGCCAATCTAGACGCGCTTTTCCGCAAAAAAGCCCCGATCGCCATTTTCGCAATCGGGGCTTTTTTGCGCAAATCAAATCTCAGCTGTCTACCCTGGCCCTTTTGAGCAAAAGCTTTGCGCAAAAGGACTTTTGCCCGAACGGGAGTAGCATAATATTTCTGCAAGAAGCACTGATTTCAGACAGTAGGAAGTCAGTGCTTTTGCAGAAATTCAAGCAGCCAGTGTAGACAGCTGGCAGGTTTTTGCGGAAAAACTTGCCAGTCTAGACACAGCCAATAAGTGTACGCTCTATGCCATCATCTAAATTGTTGATGAAGATATTGAACAGAACTAGTCTCAGAACGGACTCCTGTGGATCCCCACTTGCTATGCCCTTCCAGCATGATTGTGAACCGTTAATAACAATTCTCTGAGAAAGGTTATCCAGCCAGTTATGCACCCACCTTATAGTAGCCCCATCTAAGTTTTATTTGCCTAGTTTACTGATAAGAAGATCAAGCGAGACCATATCAAATACTTTACTAAAGTCTAGGTATATCATGTCTACCACTTCTCCCTTATCCACAAGATTTGTTATCCTGTCAAAGGAAGCTATCAGATTGCATTGACCTTTACAAATCCATGGAAGAAGAGGCACAGATAGTTGTAGAGCGGTGGTGGGCAACCTGCAGCCCACAGACCACACGCAGCCCATCGGGACATTTTTTGTGGCTCATGGGACATTTTTTTTGGACTGTTGTCCACATGCAGAGTTGCCAGATTCCATTGGTTTCCATCCAGGAAGGTTTTTTCCTACCAGTGTTACTAAACGAGCAGGCACATAAAGCAAGGGCACGTGAAGTGAGGTGCGTGCTGATAGCACACAACAGTGATTGTGAGAGCCGTGCACTCCCTCTGCATCCAATCAAAGCGCTGCTGCGGTTCAGTGGGCACACCCTGCAAATTCCAGGCACGCAAGCACAGTTAGGAAAACTGCCCTACCCCAGGAGATCATCCCCTTTATGGCAATCTGGAGGCCCACTGAGATGAAGAAGGGCCACTCGTGTGGCCCACTCACTAGCCTAGGTTGCCCATTGTCTCTATAGAGTCATTGGCAGAATAACACCCAAGTGGAGAAGGGGCTAAGGAAGCTGCATTTTTGCATCCTCCCAAGCCTGGGCTGCCCCAGACCTAGAAAGGCCCTGGGTATAACTCAGATAGCTCCAGGGGCCTGTTTAAATTCCTGCGGACTCCCCTGGCTGCTCCTATGGGCCTCGTGCAGGCCAGAGTCTCTGCTTCTTGTGACAACCTCGAATCTCTTTGCTGCCCTCAGCCTCCTTTACAATTAGGTCCTGGGAAGGCAGCCTTGCAACTGTCAATTGATGTCCATGCACTAGAGGGAATTTGTCCCTCATTTGGATACTGGACACTCTCCCCCAGCTGATACTTTGTGCTGTTCTTGCCCTTTTGTGAAGTAGAAAGGAAACAGAGTCAGGGGTCCTGCCCCAAGTTTTCTGACTCCGAGTCCTGGGCCCTTTCCACTGGCCTAAGTTTGGACTCCAGTCTGCTTTCATGCCAGGTGTGAAAAGCATCAAGAGTTGCATGAAAAACAGTTATCTAGACCCTCTTGCTAATGAAGGAAAATAAAAAAGACTAAGAAGAAGATTTGAGAGTATACTTAATACATATGCACAAAAGTAGGCACCGGACAGCAGGCATCCTTACATAAATTTTACAGTGAATGGTGCTCACAGAAGTTCCTGTATCTTGGGTCGAGGCATGTGTTATTCATATGCCTACTTACTTCTGGGAAAGTAAGGAGCTGGACGAAAATGAATTCACTGGAAGACAAAGGAAGACATACGTGTTACTCCTCAGCCCACACGGTAACCAAAAGGCTGCTTTTTAGAGCAAAACTGTGGAATAATAGTGCAGAGAGTTTAGCTTTGCTTGAGTTAAAGCTGCAGTGCTGGGCCTTAATTAAAATGCAGGAATATCAGCTTGACACCTCCTCTAGCCAGACTGTATAGCACACCACTACCCGCCCTTTAAAAAAAAAAGCTGAGATTTCTTTCATGAAAATGAAACAAGTCAAACCTACCCTAACCTCTCCCCTTCATCCCACCTTGGTTTTGGTAAAGACCTCCACTTCTTAATGTGTACATCTTCACTGCTCCCCCACCAGTTTTTTGCGTGCACAAGTACTCACCCATATGCAAATTTCCTCTCATTATCTTCATAGCAAATTTCCTCTCATTATAGTTGCCAGTGTTGACATGTAAAGTATAACAGCTGGCATTTGAAGTAGTACCTGTTAAATCTGGTGTTTCAGAGCAATTGCTTTAGGCTCTCTGCAAACTCCAGCAGCTATTGTTGTATCTGTTCTTTTGACTTTGTATTTTGAAGGTTTCCTTTGCAATCATAACACCTACTGACATTTTTCCATAAAAGATGCTGTCAAGGCCTTTTCCACATCCTAGCACGAAGAATGCAGAAGTGAGGGCCCGCAAAAGTACCCCAAAACCTTATCTCCAGGTTTTGGTATAAAGCTTCCCCCCCCCCCATCTTAAAAACCTAGATTTTGGGGATAAAAATACGCTGCCACCACCCAAGTAATGATAAGAAAACCAGGAAAGAGATCACTTGGGAAATCTCAGCCCTAAAGTAAAACCAATACTCACAAAAAATTAACCGATACCAGGTTAATAAAAAAGAAAGAGAAAGACCTTTTATTATCACCACAATACCCCTGTTACAAGCATAATGACTAGAAAGAAAAGTCACCAATTAATAAACTCATGGGACATTCCACCACGGGCCAAAACTTAGTTACAAAGGAGCGAAAAACCCATTTTTAAATGCACAGACATCAGATTCCCACTCCCAAACCATAAAACAATAAAACCTAACAGATTTATCTAAACTTTACCCTACTTACAGATAGTGAAGAGTCTTTTCTTCGAGAGAGAGAGACATGTCTGTCTCCCTCCATTTCTGGAGAGAAACTGCCCAGGGACAAAGGAGGGAAAAATTTCTTTGTCCCAGTTTGAAATTGCTACCTACATTTCTGTTGGCTGCCTACTACCTGGTTAGGTAAGAGACATGGTTAACTCCTTAGTCCCCAAGCTGCTGGCCATCCCTCATGGTCATGACAGATGTGAATATGGGCTATGGCTACCCTATGAGTTTTGCCGAAAGAGGCAATGCAAATGAAGCACAGATTAGCATTTTCTCATGCTTCATTTGCATAATCTCTTTCAGTCCATTTTTGCGCAATGTCCACGAGCAGTGTGGACATTTCCTTTTTGCATAAAAACCCTTTTTTGCACAAGATCCTTATGCCTCCCGGATCTTGCACAAAAGGTGTGGAGGTTGCGCAAAAAGGAAACGTTCACACTGCTTGTTTTGCACAAAAACCCCTTGTGCAAAAACGGAGTGAAAGAGATTATGCAAAGGAAGCGTGAAAAAATGCAAATCCGCGCTTCATTTGCAATGCCTCTTCTGGCAAAATTCATAATGTAGACAAATCCATGGACAACAGTGGCAAGATCTGGCTGTGTTGCCTACTTTTCCATCCCTGCAATCAGTCCATCACACCCCATACTTTGGAAAATATGGGGGTAGGGCATTCAGCACAGAGATCTGGAGCCCACGGTTCTCTTTCTGCAGAGGTGGGCCTGGACTAGAGCTTTAAGTCTTGCGTGGAGTGTGGGGCCTTCAGTGATCACTCCAAACGTATGCTGCTTGCAGGAGTTCTGCTCTCAATTTGGGCAGCTCAACCCTTAAAGGCACAGTACTTAAAATTACAGAGTTGAAGGTGCTGGAATCTGACATTTCCATAACAGCACTGCTGGTGGGACAGGGCTGAACACAGATGAGGATCTATTTTTCACATCAAGGCTGGCTGCAGCAATAGGCAGCTGAGTTACCCAGCACAGAGTGCTTTTGAAAATTCCATAATTATACTTTCATTCTCTTGGGGTGCAGCTGTAACCACCACTCCAGGGATTTGAACCTGGGACCTCAGTATAGGAGCCTCTACCCTTTGAGCTAAAAGCCAGTTGACTCTCAGCCCACGCTGTTGAGGTCTCTGGCTCTTAGCCACTGCTTTGGTCTAGCTGCCACTGCATGGGACAATGAACCACACAAAGGCTATGTCTACACTGGCGGCTTCTTGTGCCAGAAATTTGCAAATGAGGCTAAGCGTAGAATATTGCCGAGCCTCATTTGTATACCTAATGAGCCACCATTTTTGCAGAAGAGGTTCTTGCGCCAGAAGGAGCTGTCTATAAAGCCCCTCTTGCACAATTCCGTTATTCCTGAAAATTATCAGCATACCTGCATTGCGCAAAAGGGTTTTTCATGCGCAAGAAGGGACAGTGTAGACGCTCCTTCTGGCTCAAGAGCCTCTTCTGCAAAAATGGCGGTTCATTAGGTATGCAAATGAGGCTCGGTGATATTCTATGCTTAGCCTCATTTGCTTATTTCTGGCGCAAGAAGCCGCCAGTGCAGACATAGCCTAAGGGTGCGTCTAGACTACACAGTTTTTTCGAAAAAAGGGCACTTTTTTGAAAAACTTCCCCTGCATCTAGACTGCTGCTGCATTCTTTCAAAAGTAAATCGAAAGAACGTGGAAGTATTTTTGACTGTGGAAAACCTCGTTTTACAAGGAATAACACCTTTTTTCGAAAGTGCTCTTTTGAAAAAAGGCTCTCGCTGTGTCTAGACTGCATCCCTTTTCTGTAAAAGGGATGCAAATTAGACACATCACAATTGCAAACGAAGTGGGGATTTAAATTCCCCCCCCCACTTCATTTGCATAAACATAGCTGCCGCTTTTTTTCCGGCTCGGAGCTTTGCCGGAAAAAAGTGCCAGTCTAGACGCGGATCTTTCAGAAAATAAAGCCTTTTCTGAAAGATCCATTATTCCTTTATTTTAAGAGGAATAAGGGATCTTTTGGAAAAGACTATTTTCCGAAAGATCCGCGTCTAGACTGGCGCTTTTTTCCAGCAAAACTCCGAGCTGGAAAAAAGTGGCAACCATGTTTATGCAAATGAAGCGGGGGGGATTTAAATCCCCGCTTCATTTGCAATTGCAATGTGTCTAATTTGCATCCCTTTTACATAAAAGGGATGCAGTCTAGACACAGCCTTTATGTAATGCAAACTGTGCTTTTTCAAAACAGAGCATCCAGACTGCCCGGGTGCTCTTTTTCAAAAAAGGCGGCTTGCTTTTTCGAAAGTACTGGGTGTAGTCTAGATGTTCTTTTTTGAAAGAGTCTTGCAGTCTAGACATAGCCTAGGTGTGTGGGTTACACATCTACACTGCACCTGCAGCTCGAACTAAGCTACTCAACTTGAGCTACGCATGGTTTCTGAAGCATGTCCAAGTCTAGGAGAGCTTTATCCAATCATGTAGCCTCTTTTAAGATCGTCTCCTGCCAAAACCCTGTCTCTTATCATCAGCTTGAAGCTATCAGAAAAACTCACAGGAGCTTTAGGACCAGCTGTGCAGTCCACTGGATGCAAACTGTGTCTAGTTTGTTAGGACCAGTCCCCTCTCATGATGCAAATACATCAATGGCGCTTTGTCCACCACAATGAACATTTAAGTAGCTGGAGCATCTATTCAGTCAGACGGCTGCCAACTCCCCAGTGTGAACATGTTTTTGTACAAATCTATGCAGCTAAACTGACCATTGAGGACTTGAGTGGCAGTCAACATCCACGCCACAAGGACACAATATTTTCTCTCTTCATTACAACACAGTTATTTATTTTGGAATTCTTGTGCCAGCTGAGAACTACGGGGCCATGACAGCAGAAGAGCTGTCCAGGTGCCAAGCAAAAGAGAGAGCTGCATATGCACTCCTGTTCTGAAAAGGATATGCTGGAAAGCAACAAAAAGGCTGGGCAGAGATTTAAAAGAATACCCTTCCAGAAATATTTTGAAGGCATCCCATAGATTGGTCCCACTGCAGCTGCCAACAATGTGCTGACATGATGCATCATATATCATTGCTTGCTGGATTCTCAAATTCAGTCATTTGTGTCTGAGTTTAACAGGCTCAGAATGATTTTACATGGGGGGGTGTTAAAATTAAAATAGATGTGTAAAGCCTGGTCATCAGCAGATGGGACTGAACCTGCAACCTTGGGGACTAAAGCCATGTGCCTCTACTGCATGGCTTCCTCATAACTAAGGCTGTAAAACAGAGTTCCCTTGTCAGTGGGCTCAGTGCCTCTGTGGTACAGGTGCTTGCCTTTCAGTTCACCTTTGCAGGCCACGCTACAAAGAAAATCCCATGGCACCGAGTGACAGCTCCAAGACCCAGCCCCTTTGCTGGGTTTCAGAGCCTTACCGGAAATATCTACCTGGTTGTTGATAGCCCCGCGCGCCCAAGTCAATTGACCTTGGGCTCTGAATGTCACAGGTTTTTCTTTGCATTGTCGACATGGCCAGTGTCTGTAAACTATGGATCTATGTAAACATGCAGCCCCTAGTACAAGGCAGCCATGCTTTCTGATTATGATCTAGTTTAGGATGTGCTGCAATCAAAATAAAGAGCAACCAAGAGATAATTATTCATTTTTTATGGAAAACTAAAACCACCATTTAGTTCTAGAATGTGACACATTCAAAGGTTGAAGACTGGCCCTTCAGCACTCTCGTACCACTTGTGTCCTTTTAGATTTTGTAATGGTTCAAAGCATCGAGCTGTTAAACCCTACTGCTCTCATTAAAGGCTACCGACTTTAAGCACTGTGGCCTTGTGGAGCGATTGCTGGACTGGGACTCAAGAGACCTGGAATCTATGCCCTCTTGGTCACTAGCCTACCAGGTGACTTTGAGCAACTCATGTCACTGCCCTGTGCCTCAGTTTTCCCATCTGTCAAACAGGGTTAATGATGCTTGCCTAAAGTGCTTTGAGTCCTAGTGAAAAGAAGCACTATCTGAAGACTTATTTCCACTCTGTGATGAATTGATGCTTCAGCAATCAACCCACCAGAGGTCGATTTATCGCTTCTGCTTAGATGTGATAAATCAATCTCCAAGACCTCTCCCATCGACGCCAGTACTCCACCAGAACAAGAGTAGCTAGAGTCAATGGGAGAGTTTTCTGTGTGGGAGATGCTGTGGTGAGTATGTTGACTTCTGTAACACTATTTCCATAATTGTGATAGAAATGTAGCCTTGTTAGTCTAGGGTAGCTGAAACAAAATACAGGACTATGTAGCACTTTAAAGACTAACAAGATGGTTTATTAAATGATGAGCTTTCGTGGGCCAGACCCACTTCCTCAGATCAAATAGTGGAAGAAAATAGTCACAACCATATATACCAAAGGATACATTCATTTTTTTTAATCATATTCTTTGGTATATATGGTTGTGACTATTTTCTTCCACTATTTGATCTGAGGAAGTGGGTCTGGCCCACGAAAGCTCATCATCTAATAAACCATCTTGTTAGTCTTTAAAGTGCTACATAGTCCTGTATTTTATTTCCATAATTGACGTTGTGTAAGGTAGATCAACAGGGGATTTGGTGTAGACAAGGTCTAAGAGCTCTAGCTGGTGGCATTACCTGTTAAAGAGAAATTGTCATTCTGATCTTATTTCTCTCTTACATACACTGATGTAAATCACAAGTAAATCTTCTAAAATAGATGAAATTGTTCGAGGATGTAACCAGCATTAAGTGAGAGGAGCTTCTTAAAGAAATGTAATAGGTGCATATTGCAATTTGCCATATTACTGTGCAGGCTCAGCTAACATTTTTATCTTATTTTATCTCACTGAGGCATTAGGTGTTTAAAATAATAAAAATAAAATCCTGCAAAGTTAATTAGCTAAAAGAACAAAAATAAATTGTTTCAATCTACACTAAAAGTGAAGCTATGGTCTTACTTGATGTCAAAAGACAATGCATTCCACGGAGAGGGTCCACAATATAAAAGCGATACAGCAAAATAACAAAAATACTAAGGACAAAAACAGGGTCTCCAAGGCTATGTCTAGACTACATGGCTCCGTCGACGGAGCCGTGTAAAATAGTTTATTCGGCATAGTCAAAGAAGCGGGGATTTAAATAATCCCTGCTTCATTAAAATAAAAATGGCAGCCACGCTATGCCGACGATCCGGCACAGTGCAGCAGTCTAGACACAATGCAGTCAACAAGGGAAGCCTTTATTCGACCGCTCCAATATGCCTTGTGAAATGAGGTTTATGATCAAGCTGCCTCCTCCAGACCACAGATGTATACATGTTGGGGAATATTCTTGAAACAACCCTCTGACAAACAAGCCACTCTCAGGATGCTCCTAGTTCCTAAGCATTTTCTCTTGGCTCCTCTCACAAAAAGGCTTTTTTCCAAGGACCCCAGCCATGGTCAAAGCTAGCCTTAATTGAAAGTCGGCTTCCATGTAACAATCAAATAGCATGCTAAGGGAAGGAGGCTGGGCTAACGTATCCAGCGCTGAATGGGACTTTGGTGATCTGGGTTCAGTTACTAATGTTGTCACACACTGGGTAGCCAAAGGCATGAAGTCCCCGTGTTCCCAGTCATTTGTTTATAAGCTATAATCCCTTGCGTCCCCCTCTATGCACTAGTGATGTACTGGAACAGAGCAACTCTTTGGGGCATGTCTAGACTACGCACGGATTCCAAATGAAGATATGCAAATTCGGCTCCTTGTAAACCTCCTTTTAAGAGGAATAAAGGGGCTTTCGAAAGAGGGTTTTTTTTTCAATATTTGGCCCCGTGAAGACGGGCCATATATCGAAAAAGCCTCTTCTGGGGGAAAAAACAAAAGGAGCTATGCAAATTTGAGCTAAATTTGCATATCTTCTTTTGGAAGCTGCGCATAGTCTAAATGTGCAGATTTCTTCCCATGAAAATCAGGTGAACCCCTGTCTCTTAGAATTTGGTTAAAAGTGAAACTGAATCCAATTAAATAACTCCTGGAACAACTTCACCAGACTTTGAGTTTGGAAAATAGGCTGTTGTTTTGGTTTTTGTTCTTCCACTTCACTTCCAGCCCTTCTTCACCTTTACATTGTCAGTGCCTGGCTCAGTTGTACAGATCCATGAGATTTGGAAAAAATTCTGGCAAGCGCCAAGTTGAGATCTATATGTCCCTGTTGAGCTTCCAGACCTGAACCAGGCAACTATGGAGAGTCATAGACTGATATCTGGATGCAGATGTTTCCTAATCAGCTTGGCCCTCTTGACGGTTGGGTGGCATTCCTGGTTCTTTCACAATCTCTCCTTCTCTGAATTTGCTATAGCTGTGTCTACCTGTGGAAGCTATGTCTAGACTGCAGGCTTCTTTCAGAAGAAGCTTTTCCAGAAGAGGTCGTCCACACTGCCAAAGCGCAACTTCTAGTTATCTAGAAAGACAGTGTCCACATGGAACGGATGCTATCTTGCATTTAAGTTATGGTTACTCTGGACAGAGTGGCCACCAGGGCACCTGTGCTTTTTCCTCTTTCCTCTTTTTTTGAAAGAACTCCCTCTTCCCCGTCCACACATGGCTTTTTCTGAAAGAGCTCTTTTGCAGAAAGGTTTCTTCCTTGTACAATGAGGATTACCAATGTCGGGAAAAAAACTCTGTGTTCTTTTGATTTTCTTCTGAAAGAACACGATTGCAGTGTGGACATAATTGAAGTTTTTTTGGAAAAACTCTGTAGTGCAGACTTACCCGGAGATGCATCTTCAACAAGGAGGCATAAGGAGTCCCACATGTCTCTTGCCGCTGCATTATAAAAGCTCTGGATCCGAGCTATAACACTTTGAAGTCAATGGGAATATGTCCTTTGGATCAAAGCCTTCAGTCCAACTGGGAGGGCAGCTTGCCTATGGACAGAAGGATCGGACTTGTCACTTGCAAATCTTTACATAGGGTGGCTGAAATGTTCCCTAGCTGGGGGCTGAACTAATCAATACGCACTTTTCAGCCCAAAGGAAAAGCCTATATTTATCCTTCTAAACTGGGGGAGGGGAGAGAGGGATTTCTTGGCTGAATCTCAGGGCACCATCAGGTCAAAGGCTAAATGACTTACCCTGGTTTGGGCCACTGGATAAAACGGACAGTGATGGGGTGGAAATGTATCCGCTCCTTCTGAATTTATCTCCAGAAAAGATTTATCGGGCAGGGGTGAACACATGACCCGGGTTTGTCCTTCGGGGGTCCCTCCAGCATGATTTAAAAGCTGCAAAGGGAATTAAGAAGTCCCAAGTGCTTTGCTAGTTTCAGGTATCTGTTACCCTCTTATTGATAGCCCTGTGCCCCAAGCATTCAAATTAAAACAAGGATTGATTTGGGCATAAGCAGATTTGGGCTTAAACATTTAGGCAAAGATCCACTTTGTCCTAACATGTGAAAGCTTCTGCCCAGATAAATCTGATATTTTTAAGGGTACGTCTACTTGACAGGAAGATGGAAACTGCTGCTGACAATCTTCTGGGGGTCAAATTAACAGGTCTAGTCAAGACAGCTAATTCAAACTGAGGGGCACTCTGGTTAATGCAGGCAGTCCTGCTCTCCCCAGGAGTAAGGGAAGTCAAAGGGAAAACGTTCTCCCCTTCAACTTCCTGCAGTGTAGACAGCACCAAAAGCCAAGTTAAGCGACTTTGACTTCAGCTACGCAATTAACGTAGCTGAAGCTGCGTATCTTCATTAGACTTTGTCCTGCAGCATAGACGTACCCTGAGGTGCGACAGGATGCCTCCTGGTTTCTGTGGATTCAGACTAACACGGCTACCCCCTCCAAGACTGAAGCATCCAAACTGGCCTTCACACCCACACAGCTGCCTTGGCATAGCCAAACCAGCACCACCTTCTGACGGGGCAGGAAGGGATTTTTACTCCATCACAGGTTGGTGGGGCTGAATATTTCCCTTCCCTCCCACCCAGCATATAGGCAGTGAGTTATATGGGCCCATAGTGCTCCAGCACCAGGAATATTCCTGGCCCAGGGCTGGGCTAAACCAAAGTTAGGAGGCAGGTCAATCACAGGCCCCATCTGCTGCTCCCCTGTGCTCCCCGCCTGATGTGTCCCCTGGCAGTGCCCAGCCTGCTGATCCCCGGTGACTGAAAACATCGTGGGGTGCCCACTGCCACCTCCCCGCTGCCCACACATCCCCCACCCCAACTCCATCCCTCCCCCTCCCCACTCCCTCCCAGAGCCTTAGGCAACTGGGGAGGAAGCTAAAAAGGGGGAGGGGCATGGGCTGTGGACACTGGGCCCCACCAGAAATCCTGCCAGCCTCCTGCCCCTGCCGGATCCCCACAAGCAGCTGCAGGCCTGGGCCGGGGGGAGGGGGGGAGAGCCCCCCACGCCGCGAGGCTGTCCCCCGCCAGACGGGCGTGGCGGGGCTGCTGCTAATTGAGCTTTCACGGCGCTGGCCGCTGGAGGGGCTGCTAATTGACGCCTTTCATCCCCAGCTCCGCGGCCTTCAAGGAGAAAGCCGCTGGGGGAAAGGCGGGGGGCGAGCCGATTTCGCACGCTCGTTTGCCTGCCGAGGGGGGCCGGGTGTCGGCGCCCCTGGGGAAGGCGGCGGGCTGGGGGGGGGGTGTCTATGGGGAGGGAGGGTTTATAGAGGGGATTCCCGGGGTCTGGCTCCACGCTGAAATATTGTCCTCGTCTCAATGACATAAACACAGGGCCAGCCGGGATCCTGGCGCCAGCGGAGCGAGGGAATGCGGCGGAAAAGTCGCAGGCAAGAAATCCCGGGCTCTCATTACAAATAAATCCCCGGCCCCCTCGCGCTCTCATGGCTCGCTTCGCCCAGCAAGTAGCCTCGGAGGCTAGACAAATAGCGGCCCGGCTTAGGCACTGACAGATCTACCGAGAGGCACTTAATGGAATAATGACTCCGGGAAGCGGAGAGGTAATTGACAAGCCCCGCGCCCTGCTTAGCAGAGCCCTAGGTGCGGTGTGGTGAGCGGACTCCTGCGAGCAATGAGATTCCCGGTTCCTGCCCTGGGGTGGGGGGATGGATCTGGGCTGGCTTTGGGGGGTATCACCGGAAAATGTCTAGGGAAAAAACCATCACTTTCCAGGGACACTGCATTCACTTCTTCGCTGTCCTCTTTTCTGATGCACGGCTTGTATCACCCCCCTCGCCCCTTTCGGGGTGATGGCCTCAAATCTGATCATCTAAACAAGCGATTAGGAGGTGACGCGGCCCTTTGGCTGGAGAGATTCGGCCCCGCTACTCCCATCAGGCGACTTCTCACCACTTGTCCAAGTGTGGCAGGCCAAAAGCTTTTGAGCGTGCACCGGGTGTTGTTCGAAGGAGACATCGTCCTGTGAAGAATGTTGGTGTTGTTAAAAATATCATCACCGTTGTACTTACAGAGGAAGCGCGGGGAGAGAGAGAGATCCAAAACATCATACAATGTGAGACAAATATTTCCCACGTTTGAAAATATAAGTCCCATCTGTGTATGTTTAACCTAGAATGCTAAATAGCACCTTAGTGACAAGATTTTAAGCATACCATTATTTAAATCTCTTATGATGTGTCTAGACTACATTCCTCTTTCCAAAGGGGATTGTAGTCTAGATGCACCCTTAGGATATATCTACAGAGCAACATTATTTCGAAACAACTAGCATTATTCCGACTCCTGTAACCCTGATTGTACGAGGAGTTAGGGAAGTCAGAGGAAGAGTGCTCTGTTTCGAAATAAGTGCTGTGTAGACACTCCCAATTTCGAAAGAAGCTATTTTGAAATAAGCTACGCAACTGACGAGTTAAACCCTGCCATGTAGATGCACCCAAAGGCTATGTCTAGACTGCAAGCCTCTTTCGAAAGAGGCTTTTTCAAAAGAATCTTTCTAAAAAGCCTCTTTCGAAAAAGAGCGTCTAGACTACAACCAGTACTTTCGAAAAAGCAAGCCGCTTTTTCGAAAGAAAGCACCCAGGCAGTCTGGATGCTCTCTTTCGAAAACACCCTGTTTGCATTCAAGAACGCCTTTTTTCAAAAGAGCACTTTCGAAAAAAGGCATTCTTCCTCGTGAAATTAGGTTTACCGCTGTCGAAAGAAAAGCTGTGTTCTTTTGATTTAATTTCGAAAGAACGCGGCTGTAGTCTAGACGCAAGTGAAGTTTTTTCGAAAAAAGGCTACTTTTTTTGAAGAAACCCTTGAGTCTGGACACAGCCAAAGGGTATGTCTACGCTTGCAGCCTATTTCGGCATAGGGCTGCAAATATAGGCATTCGGAATTGCAAATATCCCACGCTTGATTTGCATCTTCCCAGCTGGGTGCCATTTTTTGAAATTTACAAGCCTGGAATAAATGCCCGCGTCTACACGCAGCAGTGAAACAGGCGTTTGAAATAAAGCCCTATTTCAAACTACCTGTTATTCCACCTGCAATGAGGTTTAACAGGTAGTTTGAAATAGGGCTTTATTTCGAACACCTGTTTCACTGCCGCGTGTAGATGCGGGCAGTTATTCCGGGCTTGTAAATTTCAAAAAATGGCGCCCAGACAGGAAGACGCAAATCAAGCCCTGGATATTTAAATCCTGGGCTTGATTTGCAATTCCAAATGCCTACATTTGCAGCCCTATTCCAAAATAAGCTGCAAGTATAGACATACCCTTACATACTAAAGTGAATCATCTCAAAACTAAGATGAAAGCAACGAAGTCATAAGTATCCCAGCCTCCTTCCCCAAATCTGATGCCACAGACAAACTATTCATTACATATTCCTGCCATCTACTATATATTTTAGAGAGTTTGTCTGTCTGATCAATAACTGTTCCTAAAGGTAAGTGCTAGGGTGACCATTTTCAGTATACAGCTTCCTCTTATCATAACTTAAAACAATGTAAGGATTTGGTTGCCAACTTGTGCCAGCAAAATGGAGTGTGCCTAGAATGGGATTGCTTCTCAAAAAAAAAATAGAATAGAAAAGAGACAATCACTAAAGCAAGTACAGCCTCAAAATTGATATAACCGAGTGAATGTTGAAAGAGACTCAACCAAGATGAGCCAGAAAAATAGGATGAACCTGGAATAGGATTGCTTCTCAATAAACCCTTACAGAAAGAGATAAAATGGAGAAATTTGGAGTAGTGCTGTTTTGGCCCAGCTAAATCAATGCTTAAGGTTTGAAAATTAGAAAATGTGGGAAACCACATTGACTATGTCCCTTTTTTGTTAAAACATAACAAATGATAAAAGCATATAGGGATGAAAAAACAAAATACACTTAATGGAATTCCCAATTATGGACCCAAGCAATGCTGGATAAATCTGCTAGTGTCTTATAAGCGATTTCCCAAACAATGACTATGCTGCTGTGTAGAGTGGTGGGGAAAGAATAAGGCTGATGATCTGTGACTATTTTTAAAAAGTTCTCCTCTCCTGAGTTTATGGGAGGGATACTTATGTATAAGGGATACTCTGCAGTGAACAAAGCAATAACTTGTGACCGTTTGCTTGGCAAGGGGACTGTGTTCCGTTACTACTTGGGTGAGGTAGGGCTGTGTGATGCTTTGCTTTGCTTGAGCGCCGGGCTCCAAAAGCTTTTGAACCTGCCTTGTAATTGTGTAAACTGCAATAAAGGGAGAGTATTAAAAAGAGGAAGCATTTTTAATGAAGATGGATAAACACACCCAAAACGTAACTCTAGATATAAGAAAAATAAAAGCAGTTGGGGGGCTTCTGAGACATTGTTTGCCTTGAAAGTGATGAGAAGAGGCACGATCAAAAGGCTTGTTTTACTACAGTCATGCTTCATTATAGAGGCGGGGAAAGCAGGACTTCCATAAGCAACCTGGTTGCTAGAAAAGAGAACTCAACTATCTTCCATGGCCTAATTAATCCCTGAACCTAGTCAAACACCAAGAGAAAAAGGCCAGTCTCTGCCTGGGAAGCCCAGATTTGACTATGTCTTTGCCTGGTTCCCTTTGCTCCCACATGTGGTTGAGAAAGAATAAAACTAGCAAGGTTACAAAAATTCAAGTGGCATCTCCCAATCGGTTAGAATGTCCATTTCAGATCAATGCAAGTGCAGATCAGGCTCCTCTATGTCCATTTCCATTCTTGAATCAATCAGATCAGCCCCATGCATCTGTCTGTTTCAGTCCCTGAATCCTTCTACTTTGAACCGAAATATAAGATTTCCTGGGAAATAAACTCTTTGAACGGGTATTTTTTGTAGCCAACCAAATCTTCGATCATTCACTTTCTGGAACATTTTATGATCTTTGACCATGATAAGAAGTGCCAGAGTTAACTCTATGAGTTCAACTATTTAATAAAATGTTCTCCATGATCAGTTTAATCCACTATTTTTTTTAAAAAAAGATCAGATTTCCCAAAGAAACCAAGAATGACAACCAGAAAAAATTGTAATACAAAATCTCCAGAAGATGCAAGTTAATCTCTTTCCAGTTATTAAGACTTCACTTCTTTGCAAATTCTCTAAAACATTCACTGTTTTGTGGGGGTTTTGTTTGTTTTTTGGCCTGTTGATCCCTTACCCCAACTTTATTGGGTCCAAATCCACTGTCTTCACTCGGTTATAAAAACAGAAAAGTGTGTGGGGGGGGGGGGGGGGGAGTTAATATACTGGTCCTAATTCAGCTTTTGAGGCACCGATGTAAATCTAAGGAAGCTCCATTGAGTCCCTTAGAATTATTCCGGATTTGCACCTGAGCTGGATTTGGTCCTGTAGCCTTTTTTTGAGCTATGCACATACGGTATTTTTTATCAAGTCCCTGCCTCATTCTGAGGTCAAAATTAAAGACCCCCGCAGGCTAAGATGGTATAACATTGATCATGTCTACACTACAAAATTAAGTCAACCTAACTTAAGGTGTCATACAGCCGCCATAGTAATCATATCGCTTGTGCATGTCTATACTTTATTTCTTGTACTGGTGGTGCACATCCTCTCCAGGAAAATCTTCATGGATTCAAGTGTTAGTGTGAGGCTTTGTGGAGTAGTTTTTGAAAGCCCGCACCAGTGAATGTAGGCAACACAAGTGCTTACACTAACACTGCATTGACCTAGCGACATTGACACTGAATCTCTCTGCCTCTAATGGAGATGAAATTATTAAGCCGGTATAGCAAGCCCATTACATTGGTGAGAGTGTAATTATAGGCCTAATCTATATTAACCCCCACTGTCAATCCAATCTACGTCACTGCAGTGACACAAATAGTGTAGCTGAAGTCAACGTACTTACCACGGCATATTGAGTGCAATAAGGTCAGCGGGGGCCATCAATGTTGGCTATTCTTCTCATCCTGATGGAGTACTGGTGTCAACAGAAAAGCACTCAGAGATTGATTTATCACGTCTATGCATAAATCCATGGCCAATGGACAATCACTACACTAGACTCAGCAGCTTGGCTTACAGTATGTAACTCCAGCTACATAGAATATGTAGCAGGAGTCGGCTTACTTAAACCGAGCTTGGCAGTGTGCCCAGAGCAGGCCGACAGGAGCAAACGCTCCTGTCAGCTTCCCTTACTCCTTGCTAGAGCAGGAGTACCAGATGCCAGCTGGAGCACCCTCTGAGTTTGATTTAGTGAGACTTAACTAGATTCATTAAATCGAACTCTGAAAGATGGATCGCGATAGCAGTGATCTTCCATGGAGTGAAGGCATGGCCTCAGAGTAGATACTAGTGAGGGTTGTGTAAGTTGCCTTGTGTCGACCTTTCTCTGTAGTATAAAGAAAGGCATTTTCTGTCCACTAAATCTACTAGATCTCTCAAGAAATTTGCCGTAGGGCCTGGTGCAAAGCCTACTGAAGGAAACTGCAGGGTTTGGCTGAGCTAACTTTGATAAAGGTGCTTTTAAAAGCTTCATTTTTCTCCTGTGTTCAAAACCGGGAGGCTAAATATGATGTAATCGGATTTTTTCTTCACCCCCACTGGAGCCAGGAAAATGAAGTAGCTGAGAGCAAGTGGGGTTGTCATTTTCAGCCAAGCGGTAATCCATCATGTGGCAGGAGACAATCAGCAATAAAACATTTCAAGGGCTCCATTGGTGCTAACTAGGTATAGGGGCCTTTTTAAATATCAGAGGTGGGAAATGTTATGTATTAGGTTTGTTCAGTAGCTGGCATCAATGAATCACACACATGCTTGGAGCACTTGGTTGGAAGGGTGTTTAAATTTGCTGTATTTTCTTTGCTCTATTGGATGCCTGACGCCCTGTTATCTTTAGTCTTAAAGACCCTCTAGACCAGTTTATCTCAATAAACATCTATCTGAACCCATGGCTGGCAAAATAAATAAATTCCTAGCCTTCAAATATATATACACTGCTGCTGCAGGGAGTTTGTGTGAATAAACAAGGTTGCCTGTAAGTAAATTCAGATCCCAGCTAGGAGCCACCACTTGTAAATATAAGTGTCATAATTTTTAGGCTTAAAAAAGAAAGAAAGAATCTCCTGGTTACTGCTTCATCTTTGCCAATTCTCTCACCGGCCCCCCACCAGCCTCTCTTCCCGTGATGAATCTGTCTGCAAACTGTGAGGCACTTAACCAGCTTTGGTCTGGCATTTAAATTTCTCTCCACTTGATTGCTGAGATGTTAATATTTGGCATGAGAAGCGGGGCGAGGGGGGGTCAGGAGGGGGAATCAGAGCGTTTTTTGGTTTACTCTGCAGCAGACTAGGGGAGGGGGGAGACAGAATTAGAATACTCGCCTTAATTCCTCCTTATGGCCAAGTGGGGCTGTAGCCAAGAAAACTCCAGACTGAGAGGTTCAGATTTACTGCAGAAGACACTGCTGAGAGACAGAGACGGTGGAGTCCGCCTCTCATGATATATAGAGCCAAGGGGAGGTATACATACCCTCCTCCCCTCCCACCCCCTTTAAAAAAAGACAAACACCCAGGATCCTGTCTCTGGCTGGCTTGCAACAAGGCGCCCTCATAAAAGCTAAGATAAACAGTTTATCAGCAAATGAATGCACAAGCCCAGCTCGGAAGAGAGAAGTCTATACCTTAGGCAGAATGCTGGAGGTAATGGAGAATCAGCTGAAAATCTGGGTGGCATGGCATTTTAACAGCCGGGGTGAAAATGAAATCAGAAAAAAATAGAACCAGCGTTTTCTTTTATAGTGTTTTTTTGCAAGGCAACATGTGTGTGTTGGCAAGATTTTCGCTAATAACCTTTACATTTAACACTTGTTAGAGGAGCCTCAGCAGTCACTTACATTTTAGATTGGGGGCTCTCCCTGGTTTTGTATTTTCATTACTTTAATTTCTCAGCCATCTGAGGCTTTACTCAGCTATAACAGTCACTTCAAAGCTTAGCTTCAAAATATAGTATTTATATCCCATTTATCACTGTACATACAGATTCGCTGCCCAAACGATCTCTCTGTCTTGGACACTAAGGGGTGCGTCTAAACTGCAGGTGGGGGGAGTTCGGAAAACAGCAGTTGGTAAACCTCATTCTACAAGGAATAATGCCTTTTCCAAAAGAGCTCTTTTGGAAAAAAGTGTGTGTGGATGTAGAAGAGGAAATTCTTTCAAAAGAAGAGGAAAGAGGAAAAAAGCACAGGTGCCCTGGTAGCCACTCCGTCCATAATAATCACAGCTTAAATGTGAGATAGCATCCATTTAGTGTGGATACTATCTTTTGAAAAAGCAGATCATTTTTTCAATGTGCTTTGGCAGTGTGGACGCTCTCTTTCGGAAGAAGTTTTTTCGGATGATCTCTTCCAGAAAAGCTTCTTCCGAAAGAAGCCTGCAGTCTAGACGTACCCTAAGATGGAACTTTCTTCTCTCAAGTATTGTTTTCCTTCTAAAGCAGGGTGGGTTTTTTTCATGTCGGATGATCACCTATTAGACAAAAGATGGGCAATACTGTCTTCTAGCGCTGTCTGAAACTAGAAAACACCTGGGCTCCTACACTTTGAGGAAGACACGCTACCTTTCAAAAGTGCAGCTAAGCCCAGCCTAAATGATCAGCTATGAAAATTTGAGGAGATTCCTGTAAAATTCATCCAGGGTTGGGAAGGCCGGCTTAGGCAACAGCACGTTGGATAGGTATGCAAGCCATTTGGGTTCAATTCCTTCCTCTACCACAAATTTCCTATCTGACCTTGGGCGAGTCATTTACTCTTTGCCTTAATTCCTTAGCTGTAAAACAGGGATAATTCCCCTCTGTTGTGTCAAGTATTGAGAGGAGAAGCTCCACTAATAATTGCAAGGGAAATATCAATGCGTTGCACAGCTGGGCCTCTGCCTGGGAGTGCTCTGCCGCAGAGTCTCCTACCCCCTTGACTGAACTCTTTCTGCTTTTCTATGAATAAGGTAACCTCCTCAGACAGCCATCCGTCTGATCCCTTAGCTTGTTCTCAACAAAGCTGCCATTCCCAATGCGGCTGACTGCCCGTTCGCCAAACAGACCTCCCTGTTACCTCCCAGACGCTGCACACGCTGTATGGTGTGTAACTTCTTACTCATGTGAGTAAAACTGGACGTGTGTTTGAGCAGCTGCAGGATCAGGACCTAACTTATGAGTCAAGCATCTTAATTGCCCTGCAGATCACAGCTTTGCTTTCAGACTCCAAGTTGAGCATGCGGCTGCGGCCGTTACTATGGGTGCGAAATAAGGATGTAAAATCCCATTGAAAAAGTGAACTGATGAAAGGTTAAGTTTATCTGGTTCACTGGGATCCCGCAGGCCTGGGGCCTGGCTGGGCTGGAGTGTCCTCCCCCCGCAATGTGGGTGGGAGGCTGCTCCAGCCTGACCAGACCTGCCGTGCCGCAGGCTGCTCCAGCCAGACCTGCAGCACCAGGAGCAGGGGAGCTGTCCAACCCAGCTGGCCACTGATTACCTGGTAAGGCTGATGCTTACCAGGTAACCAGTTAACTGGTTAAACCTTTACATCCCTATTGTGACAACAATTTTTTTTCTGAGTCAACTCAACACTGAACTGAAAATAAATACAGAACATCGGGCTGCAACTCTGAGTCATTTTTCTCATCAAAACTTCTTTTAGTTTAGTATTTTTGTTAGTTTCCTTATTCTTAAACCATGGTGATTTGAAAAACGGATGCAGTATCTATTTATTGACTTTTGGCCCAAAAATATTTTCCTCCACTGAGATGATGATGCAACAAAAGAGAGTTGTAATAAGCCTACAGGGAGTTTTGCCCCTGACTTCAATGGGCAAAGGGTCTGGCCTAGTGTCTGAGATTTTGTAGAAACCCTTTGTGAAGAACCGGAAGTGTTATAAAATGCCAGAGCCATCCTGTCCATAGGACAGTTCAAGGTGGCTGCCCTGGGCCCTGTGTTTTGAGGGCCTTGTGGCAGCTGCCCCAACTGTTCTATGGAGAGGATGGTCCCCAGTAGGGATCTTAGCCTGCAGGGTCTGGGGATTACCTGAGGGGTCTGAGGCAGGCAGCAGGGGGTCAGGCCCCCCTTGTACTCACTGTGGCAGCAGAAGCCCCAGGAAGTGGCCCCAGCTGGGAGCTGGCAGAGCAGAGCGGGCTGCTGGGTTGCTCCACTTCCCACACATCCGGCCACTGCAGTGTGTGGGATGTCTGACCGTTGATGCCACCCCATGCCAGGCTCCCGGTAATCCCCCAAGGTCATGTTGCTCTTGGCGGAGGGAGCTTTGGCCAAGCAGTGCAATGTGGGTAGGAACGGGTGGGAAGGAGCAGGATGGGGGTGGAGCAGGGGTGGGGCTTAGGAGAAGGGGTGGAGTGACGGTGGGACAGGGGCATAACAAGGATGGGAGGAGGTGGGCCCCACGTCCTGCTAGGGATGGCCCTGCAAAATGCAAGAGCTTTAGCAGTTATTAAACAGCTGATCTATAAAGGAGTACACATGTATATATACACGTAGAATTATTGATTCAAGTATATGTTGCCAGATCATTGACACAAAGGATTGTTAACATCAAGTTAACGGGAGCTTGCATAATTGCAAATAGTACATTAAAAATGTGCCTGGCAATTAGCTGTAGATGGTGCTAGACATAGATAGGTAAACAAATGCAAAATGACATGGATTGGGTGTGACTAGACAGCGGCGCTATTTCGGGATACTTCTGGTATTCCAAACTAGCATTTTCTATGTCTTTGACAGCACATCCGTTATTTAGAAATAGTTTTTGAAATAAGGAACATGTTATTCCAACGTCCCTATAAACCTCGTTCCACGAAGAGTAAGGGACGTTTCAGAATAGTGCTCTATTTTGAAATTAACTTGAAATAAGCTATGCAATTTGCACAGCTCAAATCACTTAGCTTATTTCGAGATAAGGGTGCAGTGTAGACACACCCATTGTATTTGCTAAAACCACAAAGAGAAAAAGGCACAACACTGAACGATATGAAAAACCATAAACTACCATCAGCTAGAAAAACTTGAAAAACAATGAATAGTCTAGCAGCACCTTAAAAACTAACAAAACATGTAGATGGTATCATGAGCATTTGTGGATACAACCCACTTTTTCAGATGAATCCAGCATTAAAAGTCCAGTTCCAAAATAAATAAATAAATACAGACTAACTCGGCTACCCCGAACAAGTTTTTTTAAATCAGCTAGGCCAGGTTACCGAGTCTGTAGCTATAGTTATAGATTGATGGATAATGCTCTTCATGTAAGTAAACTTATAGCCTTTACTTTGGATGACCATCAGAAGTATGGGAACTGCTTAAAGCAGGGCTACTCAACTTTGGAAGCCTCGGGGGGCCACAATGATACTCACAGAACATGCCCAGGGCTGCAACTTAAGCGTGGTTGCATATACATGCAAATATATATGCAAATATATGCAAATAGCTTCTTTCACCCTGACGGACATGACTACACAACACACAGGCCCCATTTAAGTCAGTTCTGCTGATATTAATAAAATGCAATATTTACCCGATTTTCACCCATATGACAGCACTTTTAATGAGCAATGGCAGTCCAGGAATGTAACTACTAACATGCATATCAACAGAAGACCATTATATTGACCACTTTTTTGTTTTGGCTCCTACGCATGAGCTGCATGTTGAGCCCCATGTAAACACAAACTGCACTGTGGGCCGCAAACAAATGAGCCGCAGGCCGCATGCGTGTTGAGTAGCCTTGGCTTAAAGCAATCACATGAGCGAGTAAATCAGACTTAGTACTCAGCTTCTGCTAAGGTTTTCTGCATTCAGGCACCTTCTGCCTCTTTCTGAGGGAATCTGCAGGAATAGATGAAGGCTGAGCAAGTCCTGCCAAGCTCAAAGCAGCTATGGGGTTAACTGCTACTGCGACCGAGGGTAATTTGTACGGTGCAGGATTGGACCTAACTTGCAACTCTATTCAAGAGAGAGAGGCATAACTGGTAGTAGTTAGAACTGTGCAAATCTTCGCTCTGTCCCTTCATATGGGACTCAGCAAAACTCAGTCTTGGGTTCATGTTAGGTTCAAACCCCCTGGATTTCACTGTGAGTTTTACAAAAGATTAGCACAGCTGTTGTGGTAGCTAACTTTTGTATGTGGGCAATTGCTGAGAGCAGAGATTGGCATGCCAAAGTTCCAGTAATGAGCAACAATTTTCCCTGAGGGACTAGGGAAAGGAAGAGATCTAAACTTTCGGGGGGGGGGGGGGAGAGTTATCTAATAGAAATGCTCACATACTCTTACTAGTACAAGTGGGAGCAGATATGACTATAAGAGCCTTTCCACAGTATAGCTCCAGGTTGAACTTCACCCTCTCTTTAATATTGATTAGTAGAATCACTATATATATTTTTACAAAACATTCTGATTAGTCAAAATAGAAACAGAAACAACGTCCCTGCGAAGGATCTTACAATCTAAGGCTACATGTAGACTGCATACCTTTTTCGACAGAAGCTTTGTTGACAGATACTGTCAACGAAGCCTCTGTCGAGAAAGAGAATCTAGACTACAATCAGTATTGTTGAAAAAGCAAACCGCTTTTTTGAAAGAAAGTCTAGACGCTCTCTTTCAAAAAAGCACAGTTTCCACGCAATAGCGCCTTTTTTTGAAAGAGTACTTTCGAAAAAAGGCATTATTCCTTGTAAAATGAGTTTTACCTCTGTAGACACAGGTATAGTTTTGTCGACAAAAGGCCACTTTTAGCGACAAAACCCTGTAGTCTAGACACACCCTAAGACTGCAAACCAGCAAAATGCATAAGCTGATGCTTAACTTTAAGCACATGGATAGTCATATTTAGACACTTACCTGCCTAATTGCTTTGCTGGATCGAGGCCTACTTCAAAGTGGATGAAGAACAAATGAAAGTTACAGGCTCACCATCAGTTACTGGTCACCCTTAATGTAGTAAACGACGCTTGCTGCAAATGAAGTTTACCAAAGCCTAATACTAATAGAAGTGTTTTCACCAAATTTCACCATAAAAAAGCCTGCTTTTTTATTTAGTGTGAAAGATTCTGCTGTAGGGTTTGCAACCCAAATATTGCATCATTGTACTAATATGTAAGAACCAGAGCAGACTATACACAGAAGCTGAGATAGATCTGAGATACACAACTGGTGCCATATTGGGATTTTGAAACTCCCACCCCTCAATAAACAAAACCACAAGGATGGTACAACAGTTAATGTACTAACCTCAAATCTGAAGAAACAGGTTCAAGTCATTGCTCTACCACAGACTTCCTGTATGACCTTGGGCAAGTCACTTAGCCTCTCTAGTCTCTGTTCTTCTCTGTAAAGTGGGGATAAGGGTATTTCTCTACATTGTGGGGGTGTGATGACATACTCAGATTCTGTGTTAATAGGAGTCATATAAGTAACTTAGGTTGTTCTGAAACATATTTTTCATTTCAACTAAGAAGCAAAGCACAAACCAGATCTGCATCTGGATTTAGTAACATCCTTACTTTATGGTTCAGCTGTAGGGTTTTCTGTCAGGCCTGCCTCTTGACAAAAGCAATGCTGAGCAGTTGGCAGAAGCCGGCGCAAAAACCAAACATCATCAGTGGTGAAAATTAATTCAAATGTTTAAAACGATTTCAGTTTCATAATCTAAGAGGCTGTCAGCAACACCCATCTGTTGGATTAAATTAAGTCTCCCTTGAGCAAAGCAATTAAGCACTTTAAATCAGTGAGATTTAAAAGGTGACTAAAGTGAAATGTTTTGCTGAATCTCCCTCACAGTTTAACTTTTGGGATATATTGTATCTCTGGTCCATCTTAACAGTTCTAGTGGAATATTGTATAAAGATGTGGACATACATACTTGAACATACATTTTGATTGTGTGGGCATATACATTGAGTGGTTCAAAGGACCAGAGGTGAGCATATCTGGTATTCAGTGAGCATATCTTAGGATGTGTTATTGGGTTTATAAAATGGTTGTTTCATTTAAAAAAAGAAATAAAATTACTTTTTAGAAAAAAGCACAGTTTGGCATAGAGATAATAGTTCTTTGTACAAGGCATGCTTTCACAAGAGTCTAAAGTCAAAGAGTAACATTTTCCAAAGTGCCTAAGTTACATTTTCAGAAGTGACAGTTATTCAGGAGCCAAAATTCCAAGAGAGGTAGCTTAAATCATTTTTGAAAAAACAATGGGACTTCGGCTCCTAAATCACTTACATACCTTTACAAATGTTACTCCACGTCTTAATAGAAGACAATACCATTGACCTGATGCTGGGTGGCACTGATCTATATTGTGCCTGTCTTTCTCTCCTATGCTATGTCTACACAGCAGCATTATTTCGGAATAACTGATGTTATTTTGAAATAACATTGTGCGCATCAACACAGCAAGCTGTTATTTCGAAATAATGGTGAGATGGAGGACTTCTTACTCCGACTCCTGTAATCCTCATTTCATGAGAAGTAAAGGAAGTCGAAGGAAGAGTGTTCTTCCTTCGACTTCCTGCTATGCAGACAGCACCAAAAGCCAAATTAAGCTATTTCGACTTCGGCTACACAATTAACGTAGCTGAAGTTACGTATCTTAATTCTCCTTTTGCTTTGCAGTGTAGATGTGCCCTAGGAAATTATTTTGAAATAACTAAATTCAAAATAATAACTCCTGAAATAACTACTTCAAAATAAGATTATTCTCTGAGGCTATGTCTACACAGCAGAATTATTTCAGAATAACTGAAAATATTTCAAGCTGTTATTTTGAAATAGGGTGCATCTACACAGCAGGGCTTAACTCAAAATAAACTACGGAAATTGAACTACGTCATTTGTGTAGCTTATTTCGAAATAGCTTATTGTGAAACTGGGAGCGTCTACACAGCACTTATTTTGAAACAGACCACACTCTTCCTCCAACTTCCCTTACTCCTGGTACAATGAGGGTTACAGGAGTCTGAGTAAGATGTCCTCCAGCCTGACAGTGTTTTGATACCATTTTGAATTAACTTCCCGCTGTGTAGATGTGAACTAAGTTATTTTGGAAAAGTTATTTCGAAATAGTGTTGCAGTGTAGACGTACCCATAATGTTGAGCTGGAGGTCTTCTTCCTCTGACTCCTGTAACCCTCATTTTATGAGGAGTAAGGGACGTTGAAGGAAAAGTGTTCTTCCTTCAACTTCCTGCTGCATAGACAGCGCCAAAAGCCGAGTTTAACTATTTTGACTTGAGCTATGCAATTGACGTAGCTCAAGTTGTGTAATTCGACTTTTGCCCTGCTGTGTAGACGTGCCCTGAGGAAAGCAGTAGTACAGATTTCAAAATAACCAGCATGGATGCTCCACTTATTATTTCGAAATAAGGGGGTGTATTTCAAAATAACTCCTCATGGTGTGTCTACACTGCAGGGCTTAACTCGAAATAAGCTATGCAAATTGAACAACGTCAATTGCGTATCTTATTTTGAATTAGCTTATTTCAAAACAGGGACCATCTACACAGCACTTTTTTCGAAATAGAGCACTCTTCCTCTGACTTCCCTTATTTCTTTTACAATGAGGAATTAGAGTAAGAAGCTCTCCAGCTTGACAGTATTTTGATATTATTTCAAAGTAACTGCCTGCTGTATATATGTAGATTAAGTTATTTCAAGGTGTATCTAGACTACAGCGGTTTTTTGAAAAAAAGTAACCTTTTTTGAAAAAACTTCACCTATGTCTACACTGCAGCTGCATACTTTTGAAATTAAATTGAAAGAACGCGGCAGTGTTTTCGACAGCGATAAACCTACTTTTACAAGGAATAACGCCTTTTTTCGAAAGTACTCTTTCAAAAAAAGGCACTATTGTAAGCAAACTGTGCTTTTTCAAAAGAGAGCATCTGGACTCTCTTTCGAAAAAGCAGCTCGCTTTTTCGGAAAATCTGCTTGTAGTCTAGACGCGCTCTTTTGAAAGAGGCTTGTAGTCTAGCGGGACTCTCAGAATAGTGCTAGTTATTTCAAAGTAATGTTGCAGTGCAGAGGGTGACAGCCGGCTTACGGTTTGGCAGGTTACACAGAAGGGGGAAATGGACTGAGAAGGATCTCAAAGGATTTGGTGTGTTTGTTTTTCGTGCGGATGGTGCTTTTCCAGGAGAATTCCCCCACCACCACCATCACCATCACCATCACCATCACCATCACACACACTTGCCACTTTGACCAGAAAGGACACTCTCTAAATGACTTAGCCACCTGCATTCTGCTACAAAGACCTTTTACATCTGCACTTGAAAGGGAATCCTCTGAACTGTCATTCATGTTAAAATTCGACACTTGCCAACAAGGACTTAACAAGACTTTGAACTTTCTCACCCATTACCAAGACAGTTTCCCCAATTATCACCTGTAATACCATTAACTCACAAACATCCCACTCTCCCTACCTTTAATATCAGCAATTCACAGACACTTACCTTCCTTCCTCCCCCTTCCCTCCCACCCCCCCCATCCCCCTTCTGTTCTGCAATGTGATTTGTCCTTTTCATATTTGTTCATTTTTTTAATTGTATCCTTTGGTATATATGGTTGTGACTACTTTCTTCCACTATTTGATCTGAGGAAGTGGGTCTGGCCCACGAAAGCTCATCATCTAATAAACCATCTTGTTAGTCTTTAAAGTGCTACATCGTCCTGCATTTTGCTTCAGCTACCCCAGACTAACACGGCTACATTTCTATCACCATCACACACACACACACCCTCCCTTCTCCTCCCCTCCCCTCCGCGCCCTTCACACACACACTCTCCAGGGTGAGTCCCACCTTGGCCTGGAGACACAACCGCGCCTTGCCACCAGCAGAGGGCTCGCTCCGCCCGGCTCCCGAGGCGGCCGCTCGGAGCCAGGCGTCGAGGCAGAGGCGGTAGGTGTCTGCAGAGTCCCGCTCGGGCTGGCAGCCAGCCGGAGCGAGGGCTTCATAGGAATTACATCACCGGCCCGTGCGCGGAGCCGGGCAAATCACCCCCCAGCGGCCAGGTAGCGGGGGAAGGGGGGAGCGAGCCAGGGAAGAACCGGGCACGGGAGGGGACTCCCGGGGAGCTCTGAGGGCACCGTCCCCAGCCCTAGAGAGTGAGCGCGCTGGGGGGGCGCCCATCAAAGCCCCGTCACTTATCCCTGGAGTCGTTTCCCCCCCCCCTCCTCTTGCATCGCGGCGGGGAGGGGAGCGAGCGAGCTCCAGTCCCCCACCGCGGAGCCGAGCCTCCGCCGGACGCAGCGTGCGAGCCCGGCCCGGGGGGCAGAGCCAGCGGCGCGCCGCGCGCCCCACCAGTGGGTGGCTGGCGGGGGTGTGGAGGGGAGCGGAGCTGGCCCGGCCTTTGGCGGGGGTGGGGGCTGGGTGTGTTTTCAAGTGGGGTGGGGGGGCGTGAGGAGGGAGAGAGAGAGAGAGAGAGTCGGTGGTTTCCATGGTGATGGAGCTGAAAGTGCAGGAAATTTAAAGGCTTTGGATCCTGGCGGAGCAGACACACTGGTGCCAACGTGCGCGGCGGCGGCTGCTGCTGGCGGAGCGGGCGGCTTCGCTCCCTGCAGCGCGGAGGCTACGGGGACGGACCTGGGGGACGACTTTGCAAAAGGGGGGGCGGAGGAACACCCTACCCCAGCCGGCTCTTGCACCAGGGGGGCGCCGCCGCGAGGAGACCTGGCCCCCCGAAAAGCGGCTCTCTCCCTCCCTGGGAAAGGAAGGGCTTAAAAAGAGGGTTTAAAAAAAAAAAGCTGCCGGAGAATTTGCAAAGGCGCCCGCAGGAGAGAGGAGTCGCCAGGGGGAGGGGGGTTGGCTCCTGCCTTTCGGGGCGCCGCCTGCGGGGGGGCCCCGCTGGGGAGGACGCCCCTCAAGACAACCCCGCTTGGATAGGCGCGGACAAGTTGGCTGATGCCTTCGCCCTCCGCTGCTTGGTGAGCCTGCCTCCCCCTCCCCTACCCCCTCGCCGATCTGCCCGAGGATGGAGCAGTCCCCGTGCCTTGTGACTCTGTACGCCTTGGCGGTCCTGCTGGCCCTGCGGATCGGGCAGGGCGCTAGCCAGCACTATCTGCACATCCGCCCGGCGCCCAGCGAGAACTTGCCCCTGGTGGATCTAATCGAGCACCCGGACCCTCTCTTTGACCCCAAGGAGAAGGATCTTAACGAGACCTTGCTGCGGAGCCTCCTGGGCGGTCACTTCGACCCTAACTTTATGGCCGTCTCCTTGCCCGAGGAGCGGCTGGGGGGCGAGGATCTAGGCGAGCTGGACTTGCTGCTCCGGCAGAGACCTTCGGGGGCGATGCCCAGCGAAATCAAAGGGCTGGAGTTTCACGAGGGGCTGCCGCCGGGGAAAAAGCCCCGGCTGAGCAAAAAGCTGCGCAGGAAGCTGCAGATGTGGCTCTGGTCCCAGATCTTCTGCCCGGTCCTCTACACGTGGAACGACCTCGGAAGCCGCTTTTGGCCCCGCTTCGTGAAAGTGGGCAGCTGCTACAGCAAGAGGTCTTGCTCGGTGCCCGAGGGCATGCTCTGCAAGCCTGCCAAGTCGGTGCATTTGACCATCTTGAGGTGGCGGTGCCAGCGCCGGGGGGGGCAGAGGTGCACATGGATACCCATTCAGTACCCCATCATTTCGGAGTGCAAATGCTCCTGCTAGGACTTGCACTTAATCCCCCCCCCCCTCTTCCTCGGAACCGGACTCCGGTGGACTTCGCTGCCCATCCATAACTCAAAAAAAAAAAGACAATTGCTTTCTGGTTAACGTTGTAATGCACTGTAACGTGTAGGAGAATGTATATGTGTGTGTATATATGGCACCGTGTTAATTTACTATTAAAAGGTCAGTATTATAAGTGAAATAACCCGCCTCTACTGTATTTTTAAGACTATTATCCGGATCCTAATGTATCCTCCCCCCCCTTGTATTTATATTCCAGACACAGAGAGAGATAGCTTCGCTTTGGTAGAGCCCCCTCCCCCCCTTTTTTTAATAAAAGGGTTTTTAAAAAAACCAAACTTTTGATGGAAAGACGTTTGCAAGCTATTTTCCATGCTTCGGAAAGCGAGGGGGGGAGGGAGCGGAGATTTAATGGAGTTCAGAATTTAACAAACTTAATAAGCGCCTAGAGGGAAACGTTATTGTAAAGAGAGAGAACACATATTGGAATGGCTTGGTCCGATATCGGGGAAGAATATCTATTTAGTGTGTCTATCCCTGTAGTCAAAGTGCAGCGCAGAATTACATTCAACCTCTAACACACGAGCCGGCTCGATTTTGTTTGGGGGGGGAGGGGGCTGGATGCAAATTCCAGGCTGCCCTCCCCCCATATGATTCGATAAGATGTATTGATTGTGTGTTCCGAGCAGAACGGGTCTGAATGGGAAGAGGAGGGCTCAGTGCTTGCTCATTACTGTGCGTATTAAGGGAACATCTCACCGCCACAAAAGCCGGGGAGAATCTCACTTTGCATGTGGGTCTGAGACGCTGACTTTGCCCGTCTGCTGGGTTTCTTGGCTCGCTAGCGCTCTGCTTGCCGACAGGCCCGCCTGTTCCCCCCCCCCCCCCCAGCCTCTCGCCCCCACCCCGGAGCGTGCTCCCGGCGCACGGGCAAACTCCGCAGCGGACTTACCCGCTTGACATTTCATTTACAACGGGCCACGTGTCGTTCACACCTGCCAGGGTGGTGGGACGCTGCTGAAACTGGAGCCTGGGACTTGGGGGGAGGGCGGGAGTGCAGCAGGCACATTGTCAGCCTGATCCTTTTTCTGAACGGGAAACCATCCCATCTAGCCACTGCCTTAATTAATCCTTGGGGGGTCTTGAGACTCAGGACTTTGCAAGCGACCCTTTCCCACAGCTGGGATCGAAGACCCCCCCCCCTTGCCTTGGAATGGCCATTGCTTGGACATGGGCTTGGGGCTGACTTTTTCTGCCCACCTCTAACCCCAAAGGCGTGCATTGGCCGTAGCCCTATCCGTCCTCCTCCCGAAGACACGCTGTGTTTTGCTGGGCAGATGGGTTATGAATGAAGGCTTCTATTACTGCAGAGCGCTGAAGGAAATACCAACCCGCGTACCGAGAGGGAGTAACTTTGTGTATGTGTATTTATAGGGGATCCTACTGAAAAGAGGGTTGTAGTCTCTCTCCGGAGCTACCACCCGGGTATTGTGAAATTAACAAGCCCGGGTCCTTTCCCGCGGCGCGCTTTGGATTGTAACTGGATTCCTCCAGACGTGTTTTATTTTAATGTTCGTCAAAACGCACGTGTTGGAAAGTTGTCAGCTGACTGCCACACGCTTCCCCCCCCCTTCCCCCTAGTTGATTCTAATTTTGTCTGCCACTAACCCCACCCGCTTCGTCTACCTGTCTCCCTTACAGTCTCTGCCTCTCTGTTTGCGCCAGTGGCTTGCTTGTTACCGATAAGAAACGTTGCCATCTTCAGCCATGTCTAGAGAAGGGAAGACGCCCGGGGACTTGAGACGAGATATGCTCCTCATTGCTCAATCCGCTTCCTTGTGGCTCTAGAGGGACCCATCCTCGCTAAGGATTTGCCTTAGACGTGCTGGAAGACCTCAGGTTAGCGTCTTATAGATCCCAACTGCAGAAACAAACTTTCCGCCTCTGGCCGCGCAGAAAACGTTTTCCTGATTTATCTTGGCAGCGAGCACTTGTTTTAAGCCTCGGGGAATCCATGCTAATTATTCCACACCAGTCATTCTTTCAGCTCCTAGTTTCTGGAATTGTCTAGCTTTTCCATCTCCCAATACATATTCTCTCTTATTCAGCGCGTTCCCCCATCAGCCTCTTTGCTCCTTCTTTCCAACATTTTAAAAAATCAGATCTGGGGACATTTGGGGGGTATTCATTAACTTCGTGAGGAGGAACAGAGGCATTGTTACTCAAGTAGGAGGCACCCTGCCCCAAGAGTATCTAAGAGTTCATTGTAAAAGGATTAAAAGTTAAAGACCTTCATCTTATGATTCTTTCATTTAATCTTCGTGGCGCCTGAAAGACATGCTGGATGGATGATCACATATAAAATATTCCTAATGTCGGCTACCTTAGGACTCCAGGCAGAGCAAACAAACGTAATTTATTTCTAGAAGAAAGGGGATATTGAGATGTTTAAATTTCTGAACCGCCCTTACCATGTATGTTTGTTAGGTTCTGACAAATACCCAAATAACATTAAAATCAGCCATTCATCACACATGCATTTATGCAAAACTTTCTGTGCCTGGGGCCAATGGTGGTTTTTTTTAGACAAGACTTTCACTTGCAAACAAACATTTGTTAAAAAACCTGAAAGGTAGATATTTCATGACTGGTAAACAGGGAAAATATGTGAACAGAAACTATTTCATGCTGGTTTGGCAGCCAGAGATTCGGGGATGTGAACAAAAGTTCCCTGGAGGTTGAAATTGTCATTGGATGATAATGCAAGGTCCTTTCTCCCATTAGCAAACCTACCTGAAGTAATATTGCCACTTTATTATCATTATCTACTCCATTCACATGTCTGTAACTGGAGCAATTACTGCAGAGAGACCTCATCTAGAAACTACCACTGATATGTTGGCTAAAGGTTAAAATGATGGGGGTTGGGAGAGAATGTATTGTACATGCCTGAGTGTTATTTTTTATCCTGGCAACATCCCTTTAATCAGAAATCAGTTGTGGCTTCAATACATATCCCTTCATTATTAATACATCATAATTAGTAATAACTTTTAATAATATTAAATGGGACCACCCAAAAAACAGATGTTCCTGTAACCGGTTTTTACTTCCAGGCACAGGAAAAATTGCTAGTCAGTTTCATTCTGGATAGTGATCAGTTTCATTTTCTGGATTTCCTGCCTTGCAGCTGCAATACTAGGTACTTCAGGCCAAACAAACAAACACAAATCTTTCTGATCTCATTCATATTTAGGCAAACATTTTCTTGATATTAAATTTTGTAAAATTCCTGAACTCAGGACCCTTTCACCTGACATCAAGTCATTTGTATGTTGTCCTTCATATGTGGTTCCACAAGAGAGACTTTACAGAGACATTTATAAGCAGAATATAGAAATAAATAGAAAAGGAAAAGGTAAAAGTAAAATATAAGGTGTCTCTCACATTGTTACAATCTTAAAATACAATAGACTATTAAAGGGCAAAAAGCAAAGGGCTTAAATTGCAACAAGGAAGGTTTAGGTTGGACATTAGGAAAAGCTTCCTAACTGTCAGGCTGGTTAAGCACTGGAATAAATTGCCTAGGGAGGTTGTGGAATCTCCATCACTGGAGACATTTAAGAACCCGGTAGCTAAACATCTGTCAGGGATGATCTAGAAGATGGTGCTTGGTCCTGCCGTTAATGCAGGGGACTGGACTTCATGATCTCTCAAGGTCCCTTCCAGTTCTAGTTTTCTCTGATTCTACACAGTGTGCAGTGGCGGTCAAAAAGGCAAATAGGATGCTAGGAATTATTAAGAAAGGGATAGAAAATAAGACACAGAATATCTTACTGCCCCTGTATAAAACTATGGTACATCCACATCTTGAATAGTGTGTACAGATGTGGTCTCTTCATCTCAAAAAAGATATTTGGGCCTTGGAGAGGGTTCAGAAAAGGGCAACTAAAATGATTAGGGGTTTGGAATGGGTCCCATATGAAGAGAGGTTAAAGCGACTGGAACTTTTCAGTTTAGAAAAGAGGAGACTGAGGGGGGATATGATAGAGGTATATAAAATCATGAGTGGTGTGGAGAGGGCTGATAAAGAAAAGTTATTTATTAGTTCCCATAATAGAAGAACTAGAGGACATCAAATGAAATTACTGGGTAGCAGGTTTAAAACTAATAAAAGAAAGTTCTTCTTCACACAGCGAGTAGTCAACCTGTGGAACTCCTTGCCAGAGGAGGCTGTGAAGGCTAGGACTATAACAGAGTTTAAAGAGAAGCTAGATAATTTAATGGAGGTTAGATCCATAAAAGGCTATTAGCCAGGGGATAGAAATGGTGTCCCTGGCCTCTGTTTGTCAGAGGCTGGAGAAGAATGGCAGGAGACAAATCGCTTGATCATTGTCTTCAGTCCACCCTCTCTGGGGCACCTGGTGCTAGCCACTGTTGGCAGACAGGCTACTGGGCTAGATGACCTTTGGTCTGACCCAGTACGGCCGTTCTCATGTTCTTATGAAAAGATTTTATTTCCATTTTCAGTATATCACAATTTTTTAGCATGGAACTTAGCAAGTTTAATCTCTCTGTGCCTCAATTCCTCATCTGTAAAATGGGGATAATGGGGGATACTTTTCTTCTCGCTCACTTTATCTGTCTAAATAGTTCTTCACCAGGAGAGTTTACTATCTCACACTATGTGCTTGTATAGCATACAGCACCAGAAGGCCTGGTTTTGATTGGGGCGTTAGATAACACTGAACGCTTAGTCCATCAACTTTGCCACTGCAGGATTATTTCTTGCTTTATGTTGGCTAATACGATGCTGTTCCACTTGTCAGAATTAACATGCCATTTTAAAGAAAGTTGCACTGTATCTTGCACTTTAAAAAATAAATAAATGATACGTAGGTGAAAATAAAAAACAGAGGTAATGTTAAGTAATATTTAGGATAAGAAAACTCAAAATAAGACCATTCTAAAAACACTAGCTCTGTGCAGGAAAAACAAACTGGGGAAAGCAAAGGGCACAAAGTGTTAATATAAGGTGTCCTCACACCCAAATTTAAATAATCCTGGAAACCTGTGTTTGATTGATCATTACTGTCTAGTTCACACGGCCCTCTTAGCCCTAGTCTGCACTAGGGAGTTATTTCAAAATAATTTCCCAGTGTAGACATGCTCCTAGTTCAGAGTTGCAATCTCCAGCTTGAGGATGTGCTTGCAAGCAACAGGTATGAGTGAGGATGGAACACCAGGTGGATAATCCTACATGGAAATAAAGGTTTTTAAAAATAGTGGGTGATGGTTTTCCTCTTAATAGTTTTTCATAGAGAAATATCCTTTATTTAGTAACATCAACTGGTATTAATAAGACCCTAGCAGTTCATGTGACTTGGGGTGTGTTATATACATATAATTTGGGTTGTGCATACTAGATCTTGGATCTGTTAAAAAGCAGATATTCCAGCTCAAAGACTTGCCAGGATTCTTCATTGAAAGTCAAAATAAAAATGATGACATCATCAAATGTAACATCATAGCTTTCAAGCTAAGCCAAACCAAAGGTATGTTGGCAGGGGAATGCTGCCACCTGGTAGATTCATGCTCGGAATAGATACGATAAATTGATTCACTGAGAATGGACACACATTTCCTGGAGTATCTGCAAGGATCCTGTGGGCTTTATGTGCATGCAAGCCCATGGGGAGTTTTGCTAGCACACACAACTACTGCAGAACTTGTGTCAATGTGCTCTTTAAGGGAGCAGGTACAGTGAGTTTGAAGAGACCTTTTCATTCTCTGCTTCACTGAGAGACCAGACAAGAAGCTCCAGTTGTTACAGATACATTAATAAATGTGTGTGCTAAGAAAGCAAGGTCAGGATGGTTGAGAGGAGAGCAAGACATGGCTATTATGGGCTTGGAGAGGTGGCACAAGATCTGCTGCGTGCAGACGCCCTCCCATGAAATGTTTGCTCCCACACCTTGCTGTTAGGGATCCTGGTTTCTGTGCTGAAGTGTGGGAAAAGTGACTGCTCTCCATAACAGGCTTTCCTGGAATCCAGACTCTTACTGGGACAGAAATCTGTGTGGCACCTTACTTTGATGGAGTGGGATGGAAGAGGTAGCCCATGGCACAGGAGGCTGCCAAGGACAACACAACACAACTCATTTGGAGCTATGCTGCCTGGAGAGAAACTAGATAACAGTGCAAGAAGGTAAGTAGATGCTTCAGGTTCCGTACCACTGGAAACCAACATCTCTCAGATCCAGGGGCCTTTCTGTGGAAGCACCAGCACTGCAAGATGGTCATAAGAGAATTTTTAAAGTCGATTTTCCCTCCCTGTCCTTCCATGGGAGGGGTATAGCCAGACTACAGTCACAAGGGCCATTACACAGAACCAGAATAGATCGTCTAGTGCACAACATCAAAATTCATAGGTCAGGGGGAAGGATTGAGCAGCTTAGAAGGTTGATGATGGGATAAAGAGCTTTTCACAGCTAGGCTGCTGGCTCCCATCTAGCAAAATGTGTAACAAGCCCAACAAGATTTCCTCTTCATCACCCTTTTATCCTCACTCTTTCTGCTAAAACAGCCAATAAGCGTGTCAGTTAAGGTGATGGCTTGTGACACAGATGCCCGCTTTGGGGAAATGCTGGTCCCTGTATAGATCCTCGCAAACAGGCATCTGTGTCACAAACCAACACTTTAACTGACACCCTTGTTGACCTGCAAACATTATGCCTTATATAACTATGCTGGTTGGAGACGGGGGGGGGGGGGGGGGTTCATGTAGCAATGTAGCTATGCCAATGTAACCTCTAGTGTGGACACAGTCATACCAGTACAACAGCCTCATACTGATAGGGCTCGTCTACACTGGCCCCATTTCCGGAAGGGGCATGTTAATTTCAGCTATCGTAGTAGGGAAATCCGCGGGGGATTTAAATATCCCCTGCGGCATTTAAATAAAAATGTCCGCCGCTTTTTTCCGGCTTTTAGAAAAGCCGGAAAAGAGCGTCTACACTGGCCCCGATCCTCCGGAAAAAGCGCCCTTTTCCAGAGGCTCTTATTCCTACTTCAAAGTTTAACTTCAAAGTAGGAATAAGAGCCTCCGGAAAAGGGCGCTTTTTCCGGAGGATCGGGGCCAGTGTAGACGCTCTTTTCCGGCTTTTCTAAAAGCCGGAAAAAAGCAGCGGACATTTTTAATTAAATGCCGCGGGGGATATTTAAATCCCCCGCGGATTTCCCTACTACGATAGCTGAAATTAACATGCCCCTTCCGGAAAAGGGGCCAGTGTAGACGTAGCCATATAGTTATTCTCCCTCCGATATAGGAATAGCTATTTGAAGCTCCAGAAGGCTATCTGACAAGCATGTTCATCTATTATGTATTTGAGAGAGTGTGTCTGTCTGTTTGTTCAAGGACTCCTCCTAAACAGTAAGAGCTAAGACCACCAAATTCAGCATGCAGCCTCCTCTTATTATAACTTACAGCAAGGTCAGAGTTTGGTTGTGCCAGAGGAATGGGATGTGCCTGGAATGGGATTGAATAGAACGCTACAGACAAGAGACAGGATCAGTAGGCAGGTGAAAGGGTCTGACTGGAGGTGCGCCCTCCACCCCCTATCTGGGACTGCCCTATTCCCAAGCCTCCCACCTCCCAGACACCCATGGGGGGGAGACTGAAGCTCTCCCCCTCCCTGATTTGTACAGGAACATTTCTGGCTGTTCCCCTTCATTAGAGTGCAAGGGGAAAATGCACAGTTTGCTGCATTCCTCACTGTGGCTGTGGAGTGCAGGAGGCAGACAAATCTGGACCTGCCCCAGCCAGAGGACAAGCACCCCTCCCCACAGGTGCTTTTGCGGAAAAACTTGCCAGTCTAGACACAGCCATAGTGTGGTTCACTGTCCCATGCAGTGGCACTTAGGCCACATCAACAGCTAAGAATAAGAGACCTCTACAGCATGAGCTGAGAGCCTGCTGACTTTTAGCTCAAAGGGTAGAAGTGCCTACACTAGACTCCAGAGGTCCCAGGTTCAAATGTGGTGTTACATAGAGAGGACACAGGCAGCAGGGGGGAGAGTTGGTGTGTGAGTAGCAGGATTGTCACATTTTCTATTTTATTATTAGTTTCTTTTGAGCATTTCTGTTCCTAGACACAGAAGGAAGGGGGGAGGGGTAGATCCGGAGCCACATGTTGGATTTCCACCCTTGTGGAGGCTGCAGTCCTTTTTAACAGTGTGATGGGACTCTGTAGGGGAAGAGCGGGAGGAAAGGCAGGGCCAGCACTCAGCCCTCCCTGCCGGGAGTTGTAGGACAGAGCTTCTTGCATCCTTTCCCTGCTGGCAGTACAGGGGCCTTTCCTGGCATCCCCCATCCCCCTCCACTAGAGAAGGAGGGGTGTCCTGTGCTGGTATCCTCTTCACCATCCTGTCCACTATCTGCGGATATCTACGGATATGCAGGGCTCTCCCATTCCGCTGCTCAGAGTATATACTAACATTGCTAGCCTGTACTGAAGCCACACCCTGACTGCTAGTTTGGTGAGCAAGCTAGACTAAAGCTAGCCTGGGTTTGTAGCAATACCAGCCACAAGCTCCCTCTCTGGTTGGAATGGAGATGTAGCCTTTGTGGTAAAGCCACATTTTTTTCCCCGTCAGTAAATGAATCATTTTTAAAAAACTCAAATTATTTTATGGACATAAAAAGAACCTGAAAGGATCAGTTATGTATTTCTGAAAAGGTCAATGCCAACATCCCCTTCTGCCTGAAATGGGACATAATATGAGCTTAACTGTGATTGAAAAAGAAAATAATTTCCCCCTATTTCTTTCTATTTGTTTTCTGTGTGCCCTTGACAACACTCAGTGCGTCAGTTTCATATTTTGCCTCTGCAGAGTCAGCTGTCCCCATTGTTTCTGTGGTTCTTTCATGTAGCAAGGGGGCGGGGAGGCAGAGATAAATATTTAAATGTGATTGATTGTAAAACTAAGAACTGGCAATGGCAATTTTAACTCTTTTTTCAAAACTGACTGGCTTTCAAGCTGATGGTGTCCCCTCGGAGGGTATGTCTACACTACAAAGTTTTGTTGGAAAAACGCTGTTTTTCTGACAAAACTCGAGGAATGTCCACACTGCAATTGCATTCTTCTGCAAGAAAACCAAAAGAACAGAGGGGTTTTCTAGCATTGGTAAACCTCATTCTACGAGAAAGAAGCCTCTTTGCAAACGAGGGAAAGGACGGGGAAAAGGGAGTTCTTTCGGAAGAAGAGGAAGAGGAAAAAGCACAGGTGCCCTGGTGATGATTCTGCCCATAGCAATCACAGCTTACATGTGAGAGAGCGTCCATTCAGTCTGGATGCTCTCTTTCAAAAAATCAGATTGCTTTTTCGACGCACTTTTGCAGTGTGGACACTCTCTTTCAGAAGAATTTTTTTTGGAAAAAAGCTTCTTCCGAAAGAAGCCTGTAGTCTAGACGTAGCCTAAGAGAGTGTCCATTGGTACAGGTCACACCCTATGCATCTTGCTTGTGTGACTAATACTTGCTCACAAGAGTTAGGTCATTGACTTGAAAACTCATGTGAGGAAGACTCAGCTGACTGAGGTTTATAACATGAAGCCTTATGTTCAAACCAAAATAAATTACTTTCACGCCCTTCATCCTGCCAACAGCCTGCCATGGGAATCTCCCTGTACCCACATAGAACCCCCGTTGGTTTTGACAAGGCTGAAAGGAGTCCATCTATCAGGAGCAGCCTGCGGGATCAGGACTTTGTTATGCATCAAAGCAGTCTCATAATGAGTAGGAAAGTGTGGAAAAATAAAGTAGAAACACAAGAAGAGGGCATTGATGGTTGACAGCAGCCCAGATTTTTCTGATGCTGCCCTGTGGGCTTGACATTGAAAGGCGCTGAGCATTTTGACCTGATCCAGCCAAGCCTTTTCAGCCCATCCATAGCTTAACGCATGTGCAGAGTCCTACTGGTGCTCAGAAGAGGGCTGTTCTAAGAGGGAACAGCTGAGAGTTGTGGTTTATATAAAACTAGATGGCATGTATATGTGGCATGTGGCAGTAAATGAAACATTTACTTCAGAACTTATTGAAATTCTTTCAGAAAAAATTTATTCTGAGCTTGGCTTTTATGTTTTGTTTCAAATGAAGCAGAGATCCTAATTTATTACTCTAGACTCTGCCACAGAGCCCACTCGTATCTTATGGGAAATTAGGCACAGAGATTTGAAAGAGATCATTTCAATTTTCCACCTATGGTACCAAAAAATAGTGTCAGCCTAATACAGTGGCATGTAGTGAAACGGTCCTTCTGTAGGCATTCACAATGGACTTAAAACAATCAAAATGAAAGTTTCAAGCAGCTGCCAAACTTGGTTCCTCTCACCTTCGAGCTTTTGAGAAATGCCAGCAGACTTTATAATTGGGTGCCTAAAATTAGGCCTCTAACTCCACTTTCAGTATCTTGGGAGTGCAGAGGAGTGGCCTGAATTTCAGACACTGCGTGTTCATGTAACCCACACACCTTCTGGGTGTGGTGCACTGTCCCATCTAGGGCACCAAGACCTCTTCCAGAGAGAGAATAATGAGTCTGCTCTACAGCCTTAGCTAATAGCCAGCTGGTTTTTAGTTCATGCACTAGAACCTCATGTACTAAGTTCCAGAGATCCCTGGTTCTATTCCATCTGTTTGCATTACATTTGCAACTATCAATAAGGGATTGTGTTATCTGTGTGGATCCTCAGCCCCACTAAAAATCAGCCCACTTCTATATCAACACCGAAATATGTGAGTAAGGGTTCATCTACGCTGCATGGCTATTTTGGGATACTGGTATCTTGAAATAGCTACCCTGCGTCTACACAAGCTGACTGTTATTTCCAAATATCTTTCTAAAGAACGAGCGCGCTATTTCGGCATCCCATTAACCCTCATTCCACAAGGTCTAAGGGATGTCTCAAAATAGTGCTTTATTTTGAAATTTGTAGATGCACCAAATTTCAAAATAACCTATTTTGAAATAGATTCGAAATAAGATACGTAATTTGCAAATTTGCAAATTGCATATCTTATTTGAGTTTAGGGTGCAGTGTAGATGCACCCTAAGTGTCTAACTGCAGGAACCCAATATTTTTAAAGTTTGGTTTAAGAGTCAAGGGTAGGATTTTCAGGACCTAAATGAGAGAGGTGCCCACTTTCCATTGACAGCCAATAGCATTAGGAGCCTAACACCCTTAGGTGCATTAGAAAATGCTCCCCTCTCTTTCCCTACCAATACAAACTTCAGTTAAGTCATGAGAGCAAAAGCAGGCTTCATACTCGCAGGCAAGAAACCCAGGTCAACATAGTTCGATGTTTATACCCGATCTTCAGGTGGTATAAATAGACATAAATCCACTGACTTTTCCCCATAGATTTCAGGGCAGATGGTCCCATTATGACCTCTGTAATACAGGCCAGATACATTTCCCCAAAATAATTCCTAGAGCAGATCCCTTAGAAAAATGTCTAATCTTATGGAAGAATTGCCTGTGCCTGTGTGTGTTAATTACCCTCATAATGCATGTCTTATTTCCAGTCTGAAATTATCTAATTTAAACGTCCAGCCATTGGATTATTTCACCCTGCTAGACTGAAACCCACACTATTAAATATTTGTTTCCCATGTAAGTACTTATAAACTGTGATCATCGCCCCATACCCTTCTCTTTCTTCATAGATTCTACTCTTTTGAGTCCATCACTGTAAGGCCTGGTTTCTAACCTTTTGATCATTCTCCTGATTCTTCTCTGAATCTCTTTGGTTTATCAATCTCTTTCTTGAACCGTGGACACTAGAACTGGGCACAGTTTTTCAGCAGCAGTTGCACCACTGCCAGATGCAGGGATCCTCTCAACCCCTACTCAAGATCAGGGCCATCTTTTCCCATATGCAGAATACCCAATCGCATAGGGCACCTGAAAATTTGGGGCAGCGCTGGGTCTTAATGTCCACCCACCCACCCAACCCTTCCTGTCCCTGTTCTGTGCCGCTGCTTCCTCCGGAGAGGATCTAGTTAACTGAACAGTGAAAAAGCCTGCCAGACCTATGAGCAGGACACTGAACCTGGGAAAGAGCCATTCAAGTGGTAATGATGCCATCTAACAGGTATTTGCCCAGGTCTGTACTGTCGGTTTTGAATGTTCTGTGTTAGTCAACAGGACTTTAGTTTAAAATATTTCATTGGTGTGTTGCAGAAGATTATAAAATCACATCTCTAAAAAATCATCCTTCCTCCCCATCGGGCAGAGGGGCACCAGTTTAATACAGGTTAGACCTGTCTGGTCCAGCCCCCTCAGGATCCTAGAGATCTCAAAGGAAGGTGTTTGCTGGACTAGGGGAGATCAACCTTCAGGTTCTCCCAGAGCTCCCCTCCTGGCCACTGGCCCAGCCAGTGCCCTGCCCCCGACCTGCTAACCGGGTTCTACTCTGGGCCACAGCCCTGCTCCAGCCAGTGGGACTCCCTGCCCCCAGCTGACAGGACTCCCTGTACCTGGCCAATGGTGGCTCCGCACTGCGGGCCACCAGGGCTCCCTGCCCAGCACTGATCCATCTGCCAGCCTGCTGGATGGGCTCCCTGCCCTCAGGCCTGCTGCCAGACCAGCTGATCTCCCAGGGTACGTCTAAACTAGGTTTTTTTTTTCCGAAAGGGGATATGCAAATTTGGTGATAATTTGCATATCGTCTTCTGATTGCTGTTTTCGAAAGCAGGTTTTTCGAAAGTGAAAATAGATTGGATGATTTCTTTTGAAAAAAAAACTTTTTCAAAAATCGTGTAAACCTCCTTTTTTTTAGGAAGAGTGTTTTTTCGAAAAAGGGTTTTTTCCGAAAAAAACCACATCTAGACTACTTTCACTTTTGAAAAACCCGCTTTCGAAAAAGCGATCAGAAGAAGATATGCAAATGAGTGCCAAATTTGCATATCTCCTTTCTAGAAAAAAACCCGTAGTCTAGACATACCCCCAAACACTGGCAACCTCTGTGGCTGGGACTCTCTAGTCCAGCAACATCCGTGGTCCTATTGGACGGCCCTGCCAAAGTTACTCCTGCTTATGCACCCTAGAAGCACATTCAGGCCACCATGTCACATGGGGAACTACGTTCAGCTGATCTTCCACTGCAACCCCAAAATCTTTTTTCAGTCACTACTTTGCAGGACAGAGGATCTGACCCATAAGCCTGGTCTACATTCCTTGTTCCCAGATGTAGATGTTTACATTTAGCCACATTAAAACACATTGTTTATTTGAACCCTTCTTACCAAAAGTCCCAGCTCACTCTGTGTTAATGACCAGATGTCTTCATTATTTGCCACTCCCCCCAATTTGTGTGTTGTCTGCAAACTTTATCGGTGTTGTTTTCTTTATTTTGTTTTCTTTTTGAAAAAAAAAAGTTATATATATAGAGTAGGGACAAGAACCAATCCCTGTGGGATCTCAGTAGAAATGCATCTATTCAATAATGATTTCCTGTTTATCATTCTATTTTGAAATTGATCTGCTAGACAATTTTAGTAGGTGCTATGTTAATTTCATATCAATGTAGGTTTCTCAATCAAAATGGCGTGCAATACCATTTCAAATTCCTTACAGAAGTTTAAATATATTCCATCAACATTGTAAAGATATCAAGTTGGTTTGACACGATCTATTTTCCATAAACCTATGTTGATTGGCATTAATTATATTCTCCTCCTTTAATTTTTTCTTAATTTAGACCCATATTAGCTTCTCCTTCCTTGGAGCAATGTCAGGCTGACATGCTAAAATCTATAGGGAATAATTCCATTTACTCTTTTTAAACATTGGCACAACATTACGTTTTTTCCAGTCTTCTGAAACTTCCAACACTTATTGAAAATAAACATTAACAGTACAAGTGAAAATAAACATAAACAGTACATAAACAAGTGTTGGAAGCTCCTGATCCAACTCTTCTAAAACACTTGGATGTAGAGTTATCCCAAAAAACTGATATTAAAATGTTTAACTGTACTAGCTGCTGTGTAACATCCTCCTGAGATAACAGTGGAATAGAAGGAGTGTTATGTTATATGACATAACTACATTATCTGCCCCTATACAGAACAGCATTATTATTGATTATTATTGATATTTCTGCCATTTAATCTAGTAATAAACCAATATCATTTTTAGAATTCTTTTTGTTTCCATTATACTTAACAATCTAGGCATACATTTCTAGGCATAGATTTCTCCTTGTGTCCCTTTGCTTTTCCTAGCAATTTTCTATAATTCTTTACTTCTGACTTAAATTCATTAATGTCAACTTTCCCTTTCTTCCCTTTGTTACGTGTGTGTGTGTGTGTGTGTGTGCGCGCGCACGCTCCTACCTTCACTTCCCCTCTAAAACAAGTCAGTTTTTTAACCAATATGATCACCTATTTCAAATCTCAATTGTGGATTTTTGGACATCTAGTAAAGTGTTCTTAAGTAATTACCAATTAGCATTAACATTAACATTTTTAAATTAAATTCCTCCTGCTAGATGATATGGCTCTTAATTGTTTTCAGCTTTGTGAAACTGGCCCTTATAAAGCTTTCCTTGTGTGTGTGTGAGAGACAAACAGAGAGATCATCATGATTACTTATTCTTAAGCTACCATTAATTTTTATCCCTGTGATCAATTCCCCCTTTTCTGTCAAAGCAAGGTCTAACATAAAATTACCCCATGTGATGTGCAGCCCTTCTTGACTTCAATAGAGCTATACCAATTTTACGCCAGCTGTCTATTTATACCTTTTTCTTCTTCTGCAGCATGTACCCTTTCAGGATGTTTTTACACAGCAACTCTTTGTTGCAAGGGATGTTAGTGGTGGTAGAAGAGTGAGTTGTAGTTACAAATATTTTTATCTTTTTTAATATGTGTTTTCTAGGGCTCGTTCAGATATTGAAATGTTTTCCATAAAAATAGCATTTTAAAGCAGATAAAAAAAGTTCTCAAATATTTTTCTTAGTTTAAATTTTCTAGCTTTCTGTCAAAAAACAAAAATATAAAAAAATTGCCTTGGGCAATTCCTTCTGGAAAACAAAAAGGCATTTGTTTAACCTGCCCTGTTTTTCCCATGAAAGACAATAAGGACTGATCCCGTGTGAGTCATCCATGTGATGCACCTCTTGTAATCATCCAAGCTTTTTCTGAGGGTACGTCTAGACTACATGCCTCTGGCGACAGAGGCATGTAGATTAGGCTACCCGACAGAGTAAAATGAAGCGGCGATTTAAATAATCGCCGCTTCATTTAAATTTACATGGCTGCCGCGTTGAGCCGACAAACAGCTGATCAGCTGTTTGTCGGCTCAGCGCGATAGTCTGGACGCTCCCCTGCCGACATCAAAGGGAGTTGTCGACAACCCAGGTATGCCTCATCCCAGGAGGCATACCTGGGTTGTCGACAACTCCCTTTGATGTCGGCAGGGGAGCGTCCAGACTATCGCGCTGAGCCGACAAACAGCTGATCAGCTGTTTATCGGCTCAACGCGGCAGCCATGTAAATTTAAATGAAGCGGCGATTATTTAAATCGCCGCTTCATTTTACTCTGTCGGGTAGCCTAATCTACATGCCTCTGTCGCCAGAGGCATGTAGTCTAGACGTACCCTGAGTTAAGACTGAGATGGGCCTGTAGCAGATTCCATTGAAAAGGGTTTTGTGCCAGCATTACTGTATGAATGAGTAAAGTTCAAAGACACAGGAGAAATGTTGCACTGGAAGTTTGATTACCTCAACCAGAGGCCATGAGCAAGTTTTGAATCCAGACCTTTACTTGCTGATCTAAATGACTTCATTAGTTAGCAGCAGTAGACTCCTGTCTTCTGATCACACCAGCAAAAAAAAGGGATATGATATTACACTGTGCAAGTGTGTTACTCTAACCTTCCACTTACCAGTTGGTAACAGATGTTAATGTAATCTCAAACGATATGCTGCTAATTTGAAATAGGAACTGAAATAAGGAAATGAAGAGAAACAGTCAAACAAAAGAGTCCCGTTCAATTACATCATATGAAAGAGGACAAATATTGACAAATTATATGAGTGATTGTATAGCAAAATGCAAGAAATCTGAATACTAAAACGGGTGAACTTAAGGGTCTAAATGAGGGTATTTATTAATGGGAATCATGGAAACTGGTGAAAAGATGATAATCAATAGGACAAAGTAATATCAGGTTACAAAATATATAGGATGCACTGCTAGAGGAGTGGCACTACACATGAAAGAAAACACAGAGTCAAATATAATAAAAACTTTAAATGTATCAAATAGTACCATAGAATCACTATGGATAGAAATTCCATGCTTGAATAATATGAGTGTAGCAGTAAGAATGTACATATCCGGATGTGTCTACACTGCAGGACTTAACTTGAAATAAGCTATGCAAATTGAGCTATGTTAATTGGGTATCTTATTTCAAAATAGGGAGCGTATGCTCAGCACTTCCTCCAACTTCCCTTATTCCTCATACAATGAGGGTTACAGGAGTCGGATTAAGAAGTCCTCCAGCTTGACAGTACTTGGACACTATTGTGAAATAACTGCCTGCTTTGTAGACACAGACTAAGTTATTTCGGAATAGCACTAGTTATTTTGAAATAGTGTTGCAGTGTAGATGTACATCTCTGACCAGGATGATGACCCTGAAATTCTCAGGAAGGTTAGAGAAGCTATAAAAACTGAAAACCCAGTAATAATGGGAGATTTTGACTATCCCCATATTGGCTGGGAACATCAGGATAAGATGCAGCACTAAAATTTCTAGACACCCAGAATGACTGCTTCTTGATGCAGCTTGTCCACAACCCACAAAGAAAGAAGCAGCTATTGATTTAGTCCTAAGTGATGCACAGGATCTGGTCTTAGAGGTAGATTTAGCTGATCCATTCAGCATGGGTGACCATAATCAAATTTTAACTTCCTTATAAGGGGGAAATACCAAATATACCTACTGCAATAGTATTAAACTACAGAAGAAGGAGGAGGCTAGCTAATGGAAATGAAAAAGAACAGGAACAAGAGTGAATCCGTACATGCTTCATGCAACCTTTTTTAAAAACCATCATAAGCTTGAGGCTTAAACTATATGTATACCTCTAACTAAAAAAAAAAAAAAACCAAAGTAAGACGAGCAAAAAATGCCACTATGGCTAAACAACAGAGTAAAAGAGGCAGTTAGAGGCCAAAAGGCAACTTTTAAAAATTGGAAGTCAAATCCTATTGAAGAAAAGAGAAAGGAACGCAAATGCTGGCCAGTCAAGTGTAAGGCTACATCTAGACTGACCCCTTCTCCAGAAGAGGCATGCAAAGCAGGCAAGTCAGAATAGGGAAATCCACGGGGGATTTAAATATCCCCCGAGGGATTTAAATAAACATGGCTGCCACTTTTTTTCCGGCTTGGGGAAAAGCCGGAAAAGAGCGTCTAGACTGGTGCGATCCTCCGGAATAAAGCCCTTTTCTGGAGGATCTCTTATTCCTACTTGCAGGAAGCAAAGTGGAAAAGGAACATCCAAAAGGATGCTAGACACTTTACCATAAAGATACTAAAGTCAAGGTATCTGCCTCAAGTCATTTACAATCTAATTTCACCCCTGGGTCAGATGGGTAGAAAGCAGTAGCAGGAGGTGGTCAGAGGAGACGGAGAGGAATGATAGGAATTAGATGATGGGATCTTTCAGCAAAGAATAGTGCAGGGCAGGGTGACCCAGAAGTTTTTAAATAGCCAAATGGTTGGTTCATTTCTTGGAAGTGCATTGTCAGATGAGTTACCAGGCTTTGACGACCTACTGCTTCTGTGGCATAAGAGCTCCTGGAGTTACTGCTCAGTGCCGCAGGCCTTGCTACACTAAACAGCATTGTCTTGCTACGTCAACCATGCAAATAGCTTGCAGCGTCTTGCATGCAGTAAGGTCGGCAGGGGCAGCTTTGGCAATGATGCCAGCTTTGTTTCTCACTTTGGTGGAGTACCAGCATCGATGGGAGAGCACTTGGAGATCAATTTATCATGTCTAAGCAGATATGATAAATCGACAGCCACTGGATTGGTTGCTGCAGCATCGATCCATCGCATAGTGTAGACAAGGCCTCAGTGTGGATGTTGGGCCATACTAAATGCCTGATTCTGTAGGGTGCTAAGCAACCACTGGGAGCAGCTGAGTGTCCCAAGCCCCCTTTGGAATCAGTGTTGCTCAGATACTAAGGTCAATATAAGAACCTGGATAGATAGATGCATAGACAATCAAATCATACATCTGCAGAAGTGTCTTCAAGGAAAGGCACAGGCTGTGCCTTGTGGACTAGCTAGGTTGTGTTAATGTGCCTTTGCAGACTCTGAATTGGAACCAATAACCTAAGATCAGCTCAAGTGAGAATGAGTTCTTTACACAGGCTGAAGTTGACCAGGAGGCCACAGGACTCTCCCTTGTGGTCTCCTGTGCCTTGAACTAACCTCTAGAACCAACGTGAACAAGTACAAATTGCTTTGGACTTTGACTCTAAGAAATGGCATCACATGCCCTGTTGCTTCATGCTCTGGAGGACGGGGCCTGATTCTCTAACCTTTACTTAGAACATAAGAGTGTCCACACTGAGTCAGACCAAAAGTCCATCTAGCCCAATATCCTGTCTTCCAAAAGTGGCCAATACCAGATGCTCCAGAGGGAGGGAACACAATAGGTAATCATAACATGATCCCTCTCCTGTCATCCATTTCTAGACAAACAGAGGCTAAGGACACCATTCTTACTCATACTGGCTAATAGTCATTGATATACCTAACTTCCATGAATCTATCTAGCTCTTTTTTGAACCCTGCTAAAGTCCTAGTCTTCACAACATCCTCTGGCAAGGAGTTCCACAGGTTGACTGTGCACTAAATGAAGAAAAACTTCCTTTTGTTTATTTTAAACCTGCTGCCTATTAAGTTCATTTGGTGATCCATAGTTCTTATATTGTGAGAATAAGTAAATAACTTTTCCTTATTCACTTTTTCCACACCAGTCATGATTTTATAGAACTCTATCACATCCCCCCTTAGTCTCCTCTTTTCTAAGCTGAAAAGTCCAAGTATTTTTAATCTCTCTTCATATGGAACCCATTCCAAAGCCCTAATAATTTTTGTGGACCTTTTCTGAACCTTTTTCAATGCCAATATATCTTTTTCAAGATGAGGAGATCACATTTGTATGCAGTATTGAAGATGTGGGCATACCGTGGTTTAATATAGACGCAATAAGATATTCTCTATCCCTTTTTAAATGATTCCTAACATTCTATTTGCTTTTTTTACTGCCGCTGCACACTGAGTGGTTGTTTTCAGAGAACTATCCACGACTCCAAGATCTCTCTCTTGAGTAGTTGTAGCCAAATTAGTCCCCATCATATTGTATGTAGAGTTGGGGTTATTTTTTCCAATGTTCATTACTTTACATTTATCAACATTAAATTCCATTTGCCATTTTGTTGTGCAGTCACTTAGTTTGGTGAGATCTTTTAGAAGCTCTTCACAGACTGCTTTGGTCTTAACTGTCTTGAGCAGTTTGGTATCATCTGAAAATTTTGCCACCTCACTGTTTACCCCTTTCTAGATCATTTATAAATAAGTTGAATAGGATTGGTCCCAGGACAGACCTTTGGGGGACCCCACTGGTTACCTCTCTCCAATCTGAAAACCCATTTATTCCAACCCTTTGTTTCCTGCCTTTTATCCAGTTATCAGTCCATGAAAGGAGCTTCCCTCTTATTCCATGACAATTTACTTTATTTCTGAATAGTCTTTCTTCACATACTTAGTCAATGGAACTACATGTGCAGGTAAGGACACCCTGCTAAGGATTCCCTGCCAATCTTGAGCTTTTGTACTCTAGGTACATTCTTTGCCTCTAGTTTTGCATCATTGAGTTCTCAGTGTTGCCTCCAAGCCACCAGTACATGTCTTCCTTTCAATGGTTTTCAAATGGTTAGATGGCCATCCAGTGATCGCCAGTGCATCCAATGAGCTGGCTTCTTGGAATCCTGAAATATATATGAACTGCAGTCTTGATCCAGAGCCCATTGAAGTCAATCAAAACACTCTCATTAGCTTTCATACCGCCCTCCCCCCACCTCCAGTAGCTTCATTTGCACTATTAGGGCACGTCTACACTATGGGGAAGACCAATGCTGCTGCGGTCAATCTTCCAGGGTTCAATTTAGCAGGTCTAGTGAAGACATGCCATGGTGTCCACCCAGTTCTGAAGCAGTAGCCACTATAGTGTCTACTGCAGTAGCAAACTAACCACACTCAACTGGCCAAATAGCCACATTGTTCCAGCCAAATAGCCACACTCAGCCAGCCAAATAGCCACATCGTTCAAGCTAGCTAGCCACACTCAACTGACCATATAGCCACACTGTTCAAGCCAACTAGCCACACTCAACTGGCCATATAGCCACATGTGGTGAGTGACTAGTGTGTTGGACACCATGGTGCTAAATCGAATTCAGAGTGTTCTCCCATCACCACTGGAACTCCTGCTCCTCAGGAGGAGTAAGGGAAGCTGAGGGGAGTGTGTGCTCCCATCAACCTCCCGCTGTGTGGCCAGTGATTTAAGATACGTTAACTCCAGCTACTCAATTAATGTAGCTGAAGTTGTGTATCTTAGGTCGACCTTTCCCTCCCTCCTGTTTGAGTTTTGCTTCTCGATGGCATGTTTTCCAATCACAGCTTCACCCCTCCACCGGTGCGCACAGGTCGGAGCCTAGCTACGGTCGAGCAGGATGAATGTGGTGTTAACAGATGGGCATGACTGCACCCAGTCAAGAAAGCACGTTGAAGGGTTAGTGTTGAGAGTAGAACTCACAGGTGGGAATGGCCAAATGTCTGCCTGTGCTGTGGTTACAGGGACCTATCATTGCTAATTCTGCTGTGGGCTGCCTTAACTTAAAAAAGAAATACTTTCCTCACCACATAAGGAGAGGGTTTGGCCTGGTGGAATGGACTAGTTGGTGTCACAAGGGGCAAAGTATAGAGAAACATTCTAATTAAGTCTCTATCCCCTTTTGTTTGTATCTTTTTAGGAAGCCCCTGTGGAATAGACCAAAATAATTTTCTACCCCTAGCTGAATAGGTTGTCAGGGTGCAGAACTATATTCTGCAGACTTATGCATGTGTAAGGGGCGTGTAACATTTTTGTCTGAATGGAGCCCTATGTTCCCATAATTTATAGTAAGTAATCTTATTTGCAAAGCATGCCCTTGCCGTTTTAAAAAACAAGTTAATTGACTTGCATAAAAATCAGACATGTCAAAGTTTTCCATCTCTGCACAAGCAACACATTGAGCAGCCCATGGCTACAATAGCCCTGATGCAGTCTGGGATACCTATTGAGATATTTCATAAACCAAAATGGAATCTTAAAAAGTTTGCCCGTTTCACATACCTGAGAGTCGCTGCATTGAGGCGTCGTTACTGGACTAATTATACAATGTTTTATTTTTTTTTTCCTTGGGTAAATAAACAAACTTGGGTCTGAATTTTGGCAAGAGGCACTAGAAGCTAATTAGAAGGTGTTCTCAATGTATTCCAGTAGTACAAACAAGTTGCCTTTTCTTAGAAAGGTGGACACACTGTGTTTCATTTAATGAGTGTGAAAATATGAGGTTCTTAATCAGTAGTAACTTATAATTATAAGTATAAGTGAGCCCTTTCTCAGGAATGAAAAACACAGCGTAGGGTTTTTTTTAAACTAACAGATGACAGTTTTGAGTTAAAGTTCCAGCGTTTGTCTGAAAGAACTAGAAATGCCTGCATTATCTGAGTCAGAAATGTGAAGGGGGAAATTGAGGAACGGGAATAATGTCCTGTCTCACAGAGTTGAGCAATTCCTGAAACTGACACATACGTCACTTGGATTGCATTTGCAGTGTGATCTGGCATGTTGCATCACTTCCGATATATTTTATTCACACGGTTTCAACACTTTGGCACATGATATCAAATGAACCCATAGCTACAAATGCTATGAGGTCATGGGGTCCCATTTACTTGCTTAGGGCTAGACTGTGCTTTCTATATGGAGGGGATGGAGTAGTTCACATGTGCACCACAGTAGGGGAGGCATTGTGACTCAGTTGCAATTATTCCCAGTCTTCTCTTGGCTGCAAAGTGGGGGTGGAGAATTTAACTTTGCAATATGAAACGTACATCTCCCTATGCATCCAGAGAGCTCAGCTCTGCAGATCAAGAATAATCTAGAAGCAGTAAAGAGAAATAAGCAAATAAGACGTGATGAAAATTGTGGACAAATAGCCTTCAGTTTATATCCTTTATTTTTTCTCTAGTTTATCTAGAAACTGTAGTGATGGGTTGATTTTTAACTTGATGAGGCAAGCGTCAAATCAGATGGTGCAATATTACATACCCTGGGTCCAATCCTCCATTAGAGCGAGTTCCATCGATTGCAGTCAACCTCTGCCAATTTACATTGATTGTGAGTCTGGCTCAGGGACTGATTCTGCTACTCACACTCCCAGGCAATGGGGCTGCACTAGATTTAAGGTACAGGCAGTCCCCTGGTTACGTACAAGATAGGGACTGTAGGTTTGTTCTTAAGTTGAATTTGTATGTAATTCGGAACTGGTACATATTGTAGGAGAAACTCTAGCCAAACATTTCTCCAGAGCTCAGTTTTATTCTCCCACACCTCACTTCCCTCAGTCCTTTATTCTCAAGCTAAGGTGTCTGCTGAGAAAAGCCGCTCCGTGTCTCCCTGGTCTGCTGGGGGGGGGGGCGCTAGCTTCGCATCTCCCTGGTCTGCTGGGGGGAAGCAGCTAGTGCGGGGTTGCCTCACCCCGTTTGTAAGTAGGGATCTGATGTAAGTCGGATCCATGTAACTTGGGGACTGCCTGTACTTGTTATAAGCAGTAAAGCTGCAAGAATCTGGTCCATCATTGGTTTTAGTCTTCATAAAAATACACTTGGAAGAAGCTCTGTCGTGTGGTTTAAGATTAACAACAATACGGGTTAAAGATTTTCTATGGGTTGTGCAAATTACTATTTTATTAGAAAAAGGGTAATTTTAGCAAAGGGGGGGATTTTTCTTAATACAAATGTTTAAGTTCATCAGGATATTTTACTTTTCAAAAAATCATTTTAAAGAGACCCATTTTCCTTTTCTAGAAAGTCCTTTCCCTGCTTCTTACTCCCAAGGACAGAACTGCCCTCTGTGTAGCAGGGAAAGCTGCCCCTCAGTCAACAACAATGTGAATTTAAACGGAATGACATTACACCCATGTCGCATCCTGGGTTTGTTATTTGAGAGCGGTGTCCCCTGTAAGCCATGCACGTGTGCAGGCACTCAGAAGAGATTCAAATGCTGCCCTGCTGCTGAGCAGAGCACCCACAGCTAGGTGTTTTTTCTACTGGTGGTGCACATTCACACATGCCTCGGTGCACATAAACATATGGGTGGGAAAAAATCTGCACATAGATGGAAAAGATTAGGGGGAACATTGTTTGAGAATCTTTTTTGGTTTAACTTAGGACAGGTATAAATTCCACTGAACATAGCCCCTCTAAAACCAAAATTAGAGGGGCCACACAGCAAGTTTGCGCTAGTTTAGCTAAACCACTGCAATTTCCTTCCTAGACATGGCTTTGGATTCTGGATCCATGCAGACAGTAGAGACCCCTCTATGTTCATATGCAGGGACCATGTACCACCAGGCAGATTTGAACCTGGAATCTCTGGAGCTTACTATAGGAGCCTCTACTCTCTGAGCTAAAATCCATCTGGCTCCCAGCCTGTTCTGTAGCGGGCTCTTGCTCTTAGCTGTTGCTGTGGTCTAGGTGCCACTGCATTGGTCAGTGAACCACACTAGGGCTATGTCTACACTGCAGGCTTTTTGCACAAGAACAGCTGTGCTTGTGCAAAAACTTGCGGATCATCTACACTGCACACGCGTGCTTGCACAAGTAAATTTACAGTAAAGCATCAGAAGAGAGGGCTTCGTGCGCAAGAGTTATTCCTCCCTCCATGAGAAATAAACCCTCTTGTGCAAGAAGCAGTGTGGATGAGCAACAGGGGTTTCCTGTGCAAGAACCCCTATGGCTAAAATGGCCATCAGAGCTTTCTTGCGCAAGAGATCGTCCACACTGCCATGGACACTGTTGCGCAAAAGCACATGGCAGTGTGGACGTGCTCTTGTGCAAGACCTTTTGTGCAAGAACTCTTGTGCAAAACTGTTCTTGAGCAAGAAGCCTGCAGTGTAGACATAGCCCCAGTGTGTGGGTTATATGTGCACATAGCAGGAAATGGGATGATTCTCTCTCCAGACAGGTAGATGGAGAGAGGCTGGATATAGCAATAAAACCTCAGTTGAAATACTGTGTCCAGTTTTAGGCATCTCACTTTAAGAAAGGTGGTAACCAACTGGAGTGTCCAGATGGAAGCAATGAAAATAAGTCAGGTTTTGTTGGATCATGAGCAAAGGTTGAAAGAATCATGTATGTTGAGTCTAGGGAAGAGAAAGCCAAGGGGAAACCTGATGATAGTCTTCAAACATGGAAAGTATTGTTATAAAGAGGACAGTAATTCTCTGAGGGTAGGACAAGAAGTAACTGGCTTAGTTTGCACAAACAGAGATTTAGGTTAGATATTAGAAACACGGAGAGTCAAACACTGAAACGCATTACCTAAGAAGGTTGTGTAATCCCTGTCAGTGGAGGTTTTTAAGAACAGGTAGACAAAAATCTGTCAGGTATATCTTCCAGCCTCAGAGCAAAGGCTTGAGATCACTCGATCATTCGATTCCCCTATTCTATTCATTCCCTCTGAAATACCTGGCACTAGCAACAGTCATAAGAGAGGATGCTGAGTTAGAAGGATGGGCCATTGATCTGAGTCAGTATGGCCATTCTTATGTTCTTACAAGGTCACCTACTTTTCTACAGTTCTGTGATTCTAATCCCTGACCCTTGCTAGTCAGGGTAACTGAGTCAGCCCAAGGGAAGAAGTGATCTGCTAGTGTAGGCAAGCAACAAACCATGTCTTCTTTAGAATCAAAAGGAAGCGATTGTACTTGGAAGGATAAAACTGAGTAACAGCACCTCCCCCGGGTATTCCTGGAATGTCCTTTGCTCAGGGATGTGTGTGTGGTTACAATCTATATCATAAGGCTTGTCTCCACAATCAGGTGGATCGATATGATTGGGGATCGTTTTAGTGGGTCTAACAAAGACCTGCTAAATCAACCGCTGCTCATTCTCCCGTTGACTCGGGTACTCCACCAGAAGGAAACGAGTGAGGGGTGTTGATGGGAGAGTTTCTTCTGTTGACCCACCATGGTGTGGACTATACAGTAAGTAGATCTAAGCTACATTGATTTGAGTTATGTTACTAATGTAACTCAAACTGCGTAGCTTAGAGTGACCCGTCCAAAGATAACATAGCATAATATTAGAGCTGGTTGGAAAATGTTTGGGTGGAAGATGGAAAAGAAGATTTTGATGAAAAAGAATCACTTTTTCATTTTTCTCAAGATTTGTAAAAGAAAGTTTTGACTTTTTCTCAAAAACGCCCTTTTTTATAAGAAAAATGTGATAACTAGTTAAAAGACAGGAAACAAAGGATAGGAATAAATGGTCAGTTTTTAGAATCAAGAGAGGTAATTAGTGTTGTCCCCCAGGGGTCCATACAGGGAACAACCCTTTTCAACATATTTATAAATGATCTGGAGAAAGAAGTAAATAGTGAGGTGGCAAAATTTTCAGATGGTACAAAACTATTCAAGATAGTTAAGTCCAAAGCAGACTGTGAAGAGCCTCAAAAGAATCTCACAAAACTAGATGACTGGGCAACAAAATAGCAGATTAATTTTAATGTTGATAAATGCAAAGTAATGAACGTTGGAAAACATAAATCCCAAGCATACATATAAAATGATGGTGACTAAATTAGCTGTTGCCATTCAAGAGAGAGATCTTGGAGTCTATTTAGATAGTTCTCTGAAAACATCCATTCAATGTGTAGAAGCAGTAAAAAAAAAAAGCAAACAGAACGTTAAGAAAAATTTAAAAGGGGATAGAGAATAAGACAGAGAATATCTTATTGCCTCTATATAAATTCATGGCACACTCACATCTTGAATACCACATACAGATATTCAGGAGCTTCAGGGGGTAGCCGAGTTAGTCTGTTACAGAAAAAAACAACAAATGGTCTAGTAGCACTTTATAGACTAACGAAATATGTAGATGGTATCATGAGCTTTCGTGGGCACAGCCCACTTCTTCAGATGATGTGAATAAAGTGCTACCAGACCATTTGTTGTTTTTTTTACATACAGATATGATCACCCCATCTCAAAAAAGTTATCTAAGCATTGGAAAAACTTCAGAAGAGGGCAATAAAAATGATAATGGGTATGGAACACCTGCCATATGAGGAAAGATTAATATAATTGTGACTTTTCATCTTGAAAAAGAGATGACTAAGGAGGCATTATGCTAAAGGTCCATAAAATCATGACTGCTCTGGAAAAGTAAATAAGGAAATGTTAACACAATAATTAGGGGTCACCAAATGAAATTAGGCAGCAGGTTTAAAACAACCAAGAGGAAGTGTTTTTCGCACAGTCATCCTGTGGAACTCCTTGCCAGAGGATATTGTGAAGGCCATGACTTTAACAGGGTTCAACAAAGACCTAGATAAATTCATGGAGGTTAGGCCCATCTATGGCTATTAGCCAGGATGGGTAGGAATGGTGTTCCTAGCCTCTGTTTGTCAGAAGCTGGGGAAGGGCAAGAGGGGATGGATGATTACAAGTTCTGTTCTTTCCCTCTCAGTCATCTGGCATTGGCCACTGTCAGCAGACGAGTTGCTGGGCTATATGGACCTTTAGTCTGACCTAGTATAGCTGTTCTTATGTTAAATGAACATTTTGTGGGGACAAAAACATTATTGTGGGAATTTTTCAGCTTTAAACCAAATATTTTCCATTTTTAGGTTTTCAACAATGGAACGTTATTAGTTTTGCTTTTTATTTCATTTTTCTTAAAAAAAATCTTTGATTTTTTCAGGGTTTTGTTGAAAAATCTCCAAAGCAAAAATTGTTTGGTTTTCAGCATCCAAAAGCTAAAAAAAAATCAGCTAAAAATGGATGGGGAGGGAGGGAATCAGCTTTTGACTGTTGAAAACAGAGAAGTTGTCAGTGAATATTTCTTTCGTGGAGAAAGCATACTTTCCAGCTTGCTCTAGTCCTGAGAGCTTAAGGGAGACATCCAAATGGGACAGAGAATAAGACAGAGAATATCTTACTGCCTCTATATAAATCCATGGTATGCTCACATCTCGAATACTAGGTACAGATATGGTTGCTTCAACTCAAAAAAGATATATTGGCATTAGAAAAGGTTCAGAAAAAGGCAACAAAAATGATCAGGGATTTGGAACAGGTGCCATATGAAGAGAGATTAAAAAGACTTGGACTTTTCATCTTAGAAAAGAGTAGACTAAGGGGGGACGTGATAGAGGTCTATAAAATCATGACAGGTATGGAGAAAATGAATAAGGAAAAGTTATTTACTTATTTCCATAACATAAGAACTAGGGGTCACCAAATGAAATTAATAGGTAGCAGGTTTAAAACAAATAAAAGGAAGTTTTTCTTCATACAGCGCACAGTCAACCTGTGGAACTCCTTGCCAGAGTATGTTGTAAAGACCAGGACTTTAACATGGTTCAAAAAAGAACTAGATAAATTCATGGAGATTAGTTCCATCAGTATTTATTAGCCAGGGGTGGGTAGGAATGGTGTCCCTAGCTTCTGTTTGTCAGAAACTGGGAAAGGATAAAAGGAGAGGGATCACTTGATGATTATCTGTTCTGTTCACTCCCTCTGGGGCATCTGGCATTGGCCAGTGTCAGAAGACAGGATACTAATCTAGATGGATCTTTGGTCTCACCCAATATGGCTGTTCTTATGAGAAAGGATGGTGTTTTGGTCAATGCTCTGGATTGGAATTGTCCCGTTCTTGGCTTTGTCAATGATTCCATATGACAAGTCACTTTGACTTTGTGCCGCTGTTCCCCCATCTTCAAAACGGAGATAATACTTCCTATAATAGTCTTGTCTATGTAGATTGTAAGGACTCTGTAACAGTGACTCTCTTACTATCTGTGTGAATCCTGCCTAACCAAATGGGGCCCCTATTCCAGCTGAGGAATTTTCCAGTGCTTCTCCTAATGACTGAATAGAGGTGTAACTAGATAGTCCTCTGGCTCTGAGCTTCATGGGGGTTGAGATCCTATAATTGAGCGTTTTGCTACACAACACCCACTCCTTAGCTCGTATAAATCAGCATAAATCCACTGATGTCAATGCAGCGATGCTGATTTGCACCCGCTGAAATTCTTGGTCCACCACTGTACTTTCAAAAGCAAGCAAGGAAGGGTGGTGCAGGACTCCTTTTGTTAGTGCAATTAACGTATTTCATATTTATGGAATTTTTTTAAGGTTCTGTTAAAAATAAATTCCTGGCGTGGTCGATAAATAAACAGTTGTACAGAAGAGTCCTCTGTGGCCACAAAGTTGCCAAAAACGATCAGTGATCCTCAGTCAGATGGAATGTACCGTTGGCAAGAGGATGGCAGGAAAGCATCCTCATCAGTTGTGCCTCATATTCCCATACAATGCGTGAGGCCAAGATTTTCCATTAGCGTCTGCGGTGCACTTGGCGATGGGAGAGTTTAATAGTAAGAGGGCCTGGTTTTAGTTAAATAACCAGTAAAGGGCTCAGTTCAGGTGCATATTTTTCCATTGCTGGCCATTGATTTTCATGCAAGCTGTTTTATTTGCTTTTGAAATTTGACTCTCCTCCTCCCCCCCTCCAGTTATGCTCAATTTATGTCAAAATGCAGAGTATGCAAATAAAGGCCCACACGCCAAGTCCAGAGATAATGAGGTTTCCAAGTTCTAAAGGTAAATTCATTAAAACTACTTAGAAAGTAGACTGAGGCTATATATGACTAATCTGAAGCTATATATGAGTAGTCTGGAGTGGTATACGACTAGTCTGAGGCTATATATGACAAATATGAAGCTATTTATGAATAGCCTGAGGCTATAGATGACTAGTCTGAGACTATATATGACTAATCTGAAGATGTATACAATTAGTCTGAGGCCATATCCGACTAGTCTGCGGCTGTATGGGACTTGAGAATTCATGTTCAGTGTCCTGGCAACTATGCATACACACTTGAATACTGGTGCAGTTCTGTGATTTTAAAAAGTGACTAGTGATTTTGAGAGCCTCAATTTTTGATTTTGCTACGTGGAACACATGAAAGGGGCTCCATATTCAGAGGGTGTGTTCTCTGATTAAAGAGTTTCTGAAAAATTGACATTTTTAAGGTGTAAAGTAAGATCTCAAATCCTGAGGAACCCAGTGCTAGTCAGTGTTGTAATCCTGAGAAGAAAGAAAGAAAGAAAGAAAGAAAGAAAGAAAGAAAGAAAGAAAGAAAGAAAGAAAGAAAGAAAGAAAGAAAGAAAGAAAGAAAGAATCCTGAGGTCAGTGTTGAAAATCTTGTGATAGATAGATAGATAGATAGATAGATAGATAGATAGATAGATAGATAGATAGATAGATAGATAGATAGATAGATACTGGGCCAAATTCTGTTACCATGGTGCAGTTCCCACCTGTTTCAGCCATAGTTGCACCTGTTCCACTGAAAGCAAAATTGGCCCAGTGCACGTACGCTACCTGTGCACCAAACACCACTGCATTTTAAGTCACATCCTTCAGGAAGTGCATCTGAGCCCTGTCACTGCTTGCGTTAGTTATTTGCCCCCTTCGGTATGTGTCAGCAGTGGCAGTGCAAGGCACAATGTGAAGACAAAACAACATAGGGGGAACAAAACGGGGATCTGCCCAGTTCGAGGTTCTCAAGGCTGGCTGATTGGATCCAGCTCCTAATAAATATACCTGCTAAATGTTCCACAGTGAAGTTTATGTGATTTGTTTTAAGCCAACAGAATAGCTATAAAACACAATGCAGCTTAGAAACAATGTCTGCTGAAAAGTTTAGTAGCTTAATAGTATACTTTAAGCATGTAGAAATTCTGAGTGTGGTCAAAAGAGTACGACTGTGGTTATATAAGCAGTGATTGTGTCTGCATAACATTTACATCTTTTCAATTAGCCCTGAAAGCAAAAGTATAAAGACTGGAAAATTAAGAGAGACTGAAAAGAGTTCCCATCCAAGGATTAAAAGCCCCATTCCCACTCAATTTTTCAGTTTTCCCACTCATCAGAACACAAAAATACAGTTAAACATTTGAAGAGTAACACAACTCCAGAGTGAATTAATATCTATATTAAAATAGCTATTTACTCTCTGTCCTGCCCAAGAGGGAAGGTAGAAAGAAAATAATAGAGAGTCTTCATTATGAAGCCCTGAAACTGGATACTAGCAAAGTCATGCCAGCTCATGGCGATGTAATACAATATAACCTTTTCATGTTTAGACTAAAGCATTTTCATTTCACGTTGTACTTATAACAGATTTAAACAAGTGACCTGGTATGTATTGACTATCATAAGCATTGATTTCATGCCAATATGGTTCAGAGATGAATCAATGATACTAGCTTTTTATGGGAGCCAATAAAATGTACTATTTTGAATGGAAATGTGAATTTTAATTTCATTTTTCATTTTCTTGACAGAAAGGAATGAAAGGGAAAACAGGAAGAAAGAATGAGTGAGCAATGCTAAACTTATTAAGAAAGTGCATAAAGTTTTTATTATAAAATAAAAGCTGGTTAGATTGAATAGGGTGCGGAAAGTTCCATGAGCACTGTGAAAAGATTTCCTATTTCCCATGGACTGAGAGAAGGACCAGATGGTCTTTTTCACTGAAAATAACCTTGGGTGGTGAGATTCAGTCTCGCTACAGCTGGATCTCTGCCCTCAGATGTGCTACTGTTTGGGCGGTTGGATGGTCTTGCAGTTAAGGTGCTATTTGGGAATCCAAGAGATACAAATCCAGTGCCTGACTCTGCTACAGACTTTCTGTATCAGTTTCAGTAAATCGCTTTTGTCTAATCCCACCTTTTGTCTATTTAGATCAAGGCTACTCAACTTTGGAAGCCCCGGGGGCCACAATGATTCTCACAGTACATGTTGAGAGCCACAACTTAAGTGTGGTTGCATATACATGTAAATATATGTAAATATATGCAAATAGCTTATTTCACACTGACAGGCATGAATGCAAAAATTAAGGCAAGACTACACAACACACAGGCCCCATTTAAGTCAGTTCTTCTGATATTAATAAAATGCAACATTTACCCAATTTCCACCCATAGGACAGCACTTTTAATGAGCAATGACAGTGCAGGAATTTAACTACTAAAATGCATATCAACAGAAGACCATTATATTGACTCCTTTTTATGTTTTAGCTCCTATCCGCAGGCCACAAATAAACAGGCTGCGTGTTGAGTAGCCTTGATTTAGACTATAAAACCCTTCATTACAATCTGAAATGTACTGTGTAGGGCACTTAGCATGATGGTGCCCCCAAATCTTCAGTGGGGCTTTCAAATGGTACTGGAATACAACCAATAAAAGCAATGCTAGGCAAAATAATTATGAATGGGGGAGACACAGGGTTCCTTTGGGGTGCGGGGTTACATTTTGTTGCAGAGATGTGAGAAGGGATAGCAGGGACAGCTTATGTGCCCAGAGAATCTGCAATCTTTGGTCTTGGACCACACCTCTCATGTGAGGCACTTCAAGTACTTTACAAATGAATTCCCATAGTCTCATTGTCTATTTGGATAAGTGGTTTTAGTCACATTTTACAGATAAATCAATGGAGTATCAGCAGATTAAATGATTTTACCAAGGTTACACGGTCCATCAGTGGCTGAGCCAAGAATAGACTCCAGTCCCCTGTTCTTACCACTTGATCACACACCTTCTGTGAGTCAAAATATGCTGAACATATATAAATTCATTGCACTGGACTATAATTTGACAAATGCAAATTTGATAAAAGCCAGAATTCTTCACTAAACAATGGTCTTTATTTCCAAGTATTTTGCTAGGGTATTCATCTGCATTAGATTAAAACTATAACACAAACAGGTTCAGAGAGGCAGCCAAGTTCGTCTGTAACTGGAAAAACTTAAAAAAAACAACTAATAGTCTAGCAGCACCTTAAAGACTAACAAAACGTGTAGCTGGTATAACTGATTCACAAGCCACAGAGTAGAAATTCACCTCACCCCATAAATTATCATCCAAACCAATGAGAGCTCATCCAAGGAGACTATGTCATAAATACAGAACAAGGGTTGCTCCAATGCAATCTATGAGTAAAACAGGCAGTTTCTGGAGGTCAAGAGCAAAAGTCATCTGGCATAAACTTAGCTGGGTGAGGAATGAAGAGGTGTATCTGATCAATTGTTTTATAGCCGATGGCTGTACAGTTCTTCATTAACTAGAGGTTTTTCCAACTATGACAAGCAGCTGAGAAGACACTCTCCAAGCAAATTTCCATAAACTGAATGGCCAACAGTTAGGGCTCTACCAAACTCACAATCCATTCACGGTCATAGGATTTTTAAAAATCATACATTTCTTTATTTCAGCAATTTAGATCTCAAATTTCAGGGGTTGCAATTGTAGGGGTCCTGCCCCAAAAAGGAGTTGTGGGGAGGTGGCAAAGGTATTGTGGGCAAAGGGAAGGTTGCGGTCGTACTACCTTTACTTCTGTAGTGCTGCTGCTAGCAGCAATACTGCCCTCAGAGCTAGTGGCTAGGGAGAGTAGCAGATGTTGACTGGAAATCCTGCTCTGAAGGCAGAGACACTGCCAGCAACAGTGCAGAAGTAAGGGTGGCATGGTCTGGTATTCAGAGCTGGGTTCCTAGCCAACAGCCACTGCTCTCCAGCCACCCAGCTCTGAAGGCAGCACAGAAATAAGGGTGGAAATACCATGACTCCCTAAAATAACTTTGTGGCTCCCCCACAATCATTTTTGGGTCAGGGCCCCCAGTTTGAGGAACATTGATTTCATTTTCCCTATGAAATCTGTATAGTAACGTGTAAAGGCACACAAAAGGCCAGATTTCAAGGGGAGAGATTTCACTGTCCATAATACATTTTTCACTGCCATGAATTTAATAGGGCCTTACCTCTCGTGAAACATCATTGAAGTTTCTACAAACTATTGATGATGGCTTTCTAATTGTTGCATTTCATTCTTTGGCACATATACACGAGTGGTCCAACTATATTCTGAGGATCCATTCTTATCCTCTGTGAAATCTATGCCATCTATTACAAATTAAACATTAGCAGAACAACGCCTGAAGGTATTTCTTCAGCAAAGCTTCCTCATCCCCATATTTCAAGCATGAGCCCCACAATTGTATAGTTTTGTGGACAATTCAATTGTTTGTCAATTACAATTGGCTTCAGTGGCCATTTTAGTCAAGTAAGCACCCTGGCACATGCAGAGTCATCCCCAATTCATAACATACTTGTTCCGTCACTGTAAGGGCCTGGTATTGTACCCAAAATCAGGGCCGGCTAGAGACATTCCTGCACCCCGGGCAGTGGGCATGCAACGCATGTACGGCTCTGCCACAGGCACACGGCTCATGTGCGGCCCTGCCCCCCTGGCGTGCTGTGCACCTTATAGCTGCAATTGGGCATGTGGCGCCTGATTGCAGCTCTAAGGGGCGCCGCACAGTCCCTGGCCCCGGGTGCGCAGCACCCCTTACAGCTGCAATTAGGCACCCCCCATAGGTTGGCGCCCTGGGCAGCTGCCCAGCTAGCACCTCCCCTTAATCCGACCCTGGTTCCCATTAAAGTGAATGGAAGAGCTACACCAAGTGGAGCAGGAACCCTGACACCGTACACTCCATTGAATTCACTGGTGCTGTCATGAGGAAGGCAGGTCAGAGTGAACTTTAAGTTTGAAGCAGGGCTCATTTTGACATCATTATGTATTTGGTAGCATCCGAGAAGCCCAGCCCCTTTAGTATACATTCATACCAAAGGTGGGCAATCCGCTGCCCATCGGGGTTCTATGTGTGGCCCACGAGATAATTCGTTTACGGTTGCCCATGCACAGGGTTGTCATCATGATGGGTTTTGTCCACATAATTTTTTAAACTTAAAGCAAGGGCACGTGGAGTGAGGTGTGCGCTGATTGCACACAGGGCCGGATTAAGACCTTTAGAGGCCCTAAGCACTGAAAAGATTATGGTGCCCCCCCCATATGTAATTCAAAATAAAAACAGTACTATACCATAAAATAAAATGTTATTTTTCGAAATGACACAAAACTTACCTGTGTGAAGAAATTAAAACAGCTTCTTTCTAGATTTTCTGATTGCAAAATTCTGGATACGTTCATCGAAGCGGACTCGACGAAGCATGTCTGCCTCCATACACAATAGGGAAAGTGAATCAAGGCTCTCCTGACACACTGTTGTTCTCTGAAGGTTTTTTATTCTTTTCAGCTGGGAAAAAGAGCGTTCTGTGGAGTTCTGATTTTTCCCATGATGACTACTTTGATGATTTTTTGAAATACCAAATTAAAAAAAAAAATCATTTTTTTTTTGGTGCCCCTGCTTTGCTGTTTCCCTAAGCACGTGCTTAGTCTGCCTATTGGGTAATCCAGCCCTGACTGCACACCATGTGAGAGCCGTGCGCTCCCTCTGCATCCACTCAAAGCTCTGCTACGGTTCCATCAACACAGCCCGTAAATTCTAGGTACGCAAGCACCGCGAGCAAAACTACCCAATCCCAAGAGACTGTCTTGGTTACGACAATCTTGCAGCCCACTGAGATGAAGGAGAGCCGCTCATGAGGCCCACTTGCTAGCCTAGATTGCCCCTCAATGATTTACACAATTGAGTAGCTCAGAGACAGTGCTGCCCTGAAGAGCTTACAATCCATACAGACAAAGTAGACAATGCCTGGGAGGGGAAACAGAGGCATGGGGAAGTGAAATAACTTGCCCAAAGTCATGCAGGTCAGTGGCAGAGGCAGGATGACCGGTCCACTGGACTGCTACATTTCCAAGAAAGGGATTTATTGTGCTATTAATGCTCTCATTATTTCTTGTTCACACTGCTATTCTTTCAACTACTACTTACAGCTGTTACTTGGCAGCAATGTTCCCTCTAATTTTTTCCATTCACCCGCAGAATAAATTTTGTTATGTGCACTGAGGCATGTGCAGATGTGCACCTGCAGTAGAAACACATGCTGCTGTCTGAGGGTGCTCTGCTAATCAACAGGGCAACATTTTAATCTCTCCTGGGTGGTCATCCAAACGCACAGCTTACAAGGCACACAGGATGTAGTACTGTAGATGGAACTGTGACTTAAGCACTTTTCGGTGTTGTGCAACCCATGTCTAGGGTTGGAACTGGCTTTATACAATTATTCCTACTTGCAAGAGATCCTCTGGAAAAGGGCTTTATTCCGGAGGATTGCGCCAGTCTAGACGCTTTTTTCCGGCTTTTCCCCAAGCTGGAAAAAAAGCGGCGACCATGTTTATTTAAATCCCACAGGGGATATTTAAATCCCCCCGTGGATTTCCCTATTCCAAAGTTCTAAATTAGCATGCCTCTTCCGGAGAAGGGGCCAGTGTAGACGTAGCCTTAGGGTCTCATTTTTACATGTTTTCTCTGTTGGCACACTGTTAAATGTTGATAGTGTTTTAAGTGTGATCAAAGTTGCATGTATTAGGAGATTTAAGGGACACAAGGTTTGCTGTGAGCTCTGTACTTCTTTACAAATGTGTATGCGTCTTTCTTTGTGTACAAATATGTGCAATATTTGTGCGAACCAATGTCTTGACATAGGTCATTCCAGTTCAGCAGAGAGCACTTAAGTCTGTGCTTCCAAGTCAATGAAACTTAAGCATGTGCTTTACTTTAAGCACCTGTTTAAATTATTGTCTTCAATAGTGATGTATTTAAACATGCACTCAAGTGATTTCCTGAACTCAGGCCATAAACTATAGCACTCTAGTTCTGACAAATGGTAGGTAGATTCCAGCTCACAGGGAATTCAAGTTAACCTACTAACAGCATGCCCTATTTTGCTATGAGTAGTAATCCAATATTTGCAGGGATAATACCCCATTTCCATGTTCTGTTTTTTTGCTTTTATTTTTGGAACAGAAGTGTTTACACAAGAGTCTTTGTAGCGATTTAGGGTAGAGAAAACCCTGGTTGTGGCTCTGGCTATTAACCTCATGTGCCATTTTTGTAAAAAAAGCCACTTTAATACACTGTTGCATAAAGTATATAAAAAAAAGAAAGAAAGAAAGAAAGAAAGAAAAATCCATGACCACCAAGAGGATTTGCAAGACGGTATTAACCCAGGAAGAGGGTTAACAAAGTTGTGCTTTCTTTTGTGTAATAATAATCAAGGCACAACTTAGTACAAGCAGTTACTGTGCAGTGTTGCTGGGAATGTGCCGCAGCAAACACTACTGGATACTGGCACAGACATATAATCATTTCACTGACACCCTTTTCCCTGTATTTGTATTAGTCCAGGAGTATATTAGGCCTCATACCAGGTTGTTCAGAATTCACTGACCATTGCTTCCCACCTTTAACGGAGATTCTAACATGGCCAGCTCAGGACCCCGGTACAGCTTGCCCAAGTTATGCTGGGACATGTAGTGGCAGCAGAAAAATTTAAAGTTGGGGATGGTGAGTAGGGCAAAATGCCTGCTCATTGCCGCTAAGACTGGGGTGCCTGGCCCCCTTCGCTAGCTAGTAGAATGTATCAGACGTGTATTTACCCTCTCCAAACTCTGACTGGATGTTACCTTTTTGTGGGTGGAGAACCAGGGAGAATCCCATTACATTAGTGGTGGGCAACCTGCAGCCTGAGGGCCGCATGTGGCCTATTGCGGTTCTATGTATGGCCCAGGCGACATTTTGTTTCCCGTTGCCCTCACACAGGGTTGCCAGATTCCGCTGGTTTCCATCCACGTCATTTTTTTCCTGCTGGTATTACTAACGTGACATGTACGTAAGGCCAGGGCACATGAAGTGAGGTGATGCTGACTGCACACAACATTGACCGGGAGAGTCATGTGCTCCCTCTGCATCCAATCAGAGGGCTGCTACGGTTCAATGGGCACACACGGCAAATTCTAGGTACACAAACACAGTTAGCAAAACTGCCCTATCCTGGAAGACCATCATGGTTAGGACGGTCTTGTCACCCATGGAGATGAAGGAGGGCCACTCATGCAGCCCACTCACTAGCCTAGGTTGCCCAATGCTGCTTTATATAATGCCAGGGGTACCCTCATAGGAATGGCAATGAGTACTACCCCAAACGTCACAAATTCACTAAGTGGCGGGCCCTCTATTTCTCCAACAGCTGTGGGGGCGCGAGAGAAATGGCTCATCAGCTGCAGACCGCCTCCAGCTCTCTATCAGGCCTGCCTCTTACCAGGGCAGTCCCTCATAGGGAAAGCCTCCACTGGAAAAATGAGTGCAGCTTGGGTCTGCCTTGTTCTTTCTGGCTAATTTCTATGGGGGCAGGAGCAAACGATGAGCATCCACTTCCAACCCAGCCAGAAGCCAGTCTAGTCTCCACCAGTGTGCTCTCCAATATTGTATGCCCACGTGCAGAATGAATTTTGTTATGTACACCAATGTCAGGATGATGTGCAACACATCACCTCCCAAGAGAGCTGACAACCTGGAAGAGGGGGTCTGAGGGCTAAAGGGGTGGAGCTGAGGGCAAAAGGGGTGGGGCAGAGGGCAGTGAGTGTGCTATGTCAGCCCCTTCGCCACAGCCCTCAGCGCTGCCGGGAGTGCAGAGAACCCCATCCCCCAAGCTCTTAGAAGTGCCCAGAGCTTGCAGTGTGCCACTCCAGTGGTAAGTTAAAGGGCCTGGGGCAGCAGCAGCTGGGAGCCCCAGACTCTGTAGAATCACAGGGCTCCAGGGCAGATGCCTCCTTTGTTTCCCCTCCTCCACCGTTGGTGGGCCTGCCACCTCCATACTGGTGCACATAACAAAATTCATTCTGCACATGGACAATCTGTGGCGGAGGAGGGGCTGAAGGGTTTGGAATGTGGGAGGGGGTTTAGGGTTTTCCACACCCTCCCCAGCACAGAACCTCTTGGCGAGGCCTCCTTTTGAGACAGCTGAATCCACCTGCTATCGGTTGAGGAGCTGGTACCTAAGTTAATTACATTCAGCCTGCCTAAATTCACCCTCGTAAGGCCTTGTCTACTCTAAAAGGAAGATTACCACTTCTACCATCAATGTTCTGAGGTTTGATTTAGCGAGTCTAGTTCAGACTCTCTGAATCAAACTCAGAGGGCACCCCCACCAGCATCAGGTTCTCCTCCTATTGCAAGGAATAAGGGAAGCTGACAGAAGCATTTGGTCCTGTAAGCCTCCCACTGTGGGGATGCCACCAAACTCAGCTTTAGGTAAACCGACTCCAGCTACATATCCTTCGTAGCTGGAGTTGCGTACCGTAAGCCGAACTGCCGGGTCTAGAGTAGGCCTGACCTAAGATAGGAGAGGCATAGTTTTCCTTTCACTTAAACCAGTGTAAATCAGGAATAACTCCACTTGAAGTCAATGGAATTACACTGGGATTAAGGAGAAGAGAATCAGGCTGATGTTCTGCATGTCCTGCCTATGTTGTAGCACAGCATTGCTATCGCTTTTAAATATCGACCACCCCAGAGGTAGCTGCATTTCTGTGATGAATGACCCCTATGTATAGACTGTCTTTTTGTTTTGTTTTGTTTTAATTCTGCAAAGCACTGAGGAATCCTCCCCGATAAAAAGCGCTATATAAAGGCAAGATTGTTATTCTTCAGATTTGGAAATAGCCTTTCTGAAAATAGTAACTAGTAGATGAAATGCCAGAGCAGGATGAGGCAATACCGCTTTGTACACAGAGAGGATTATTAGAAATATTTCCTTAGAATGATACCCAGAATGTGAATTACTCCACTTGCCAGGTTCCTTATGAAACAGAAAAAGTTACAGAAGCTCTTATGTAACATTGTTTTTTTCAGGGAAAACGAGGTGGTGTTTTTTTTCTCAACGGCTCCAGCAGCTAAGTGGCCCTAATATCTTGCAAAAACTCCCTCAAACTTCTTTCTCAATGCAGGGCCACACAGAGAGAAGCATATTCCTGAATAGCAAAGAGTAAAACTCAGAATACGTAAATCAGCAATCTGGGAGCCAAGCACAAGCTTGGACTATTTGATGGGTGAAAAAGGTCAGTTTGTTTTTAACTGCCCTGAATATAAACTATCTATGAAAAAATCTATTTTGCACATGTCTGGTGCAATGTAAATAAGCAACACAAGGTTCTTTTTTTTTTTAAGGGGAAGGCAAGTGGGTTAAATATTAACAACCCCTCTTGCCTTTAGAGCCTGATTCTTATTTACATCAAGACCCTTTTACCTGCTCTGGAAACAGGTAGAAATAAGGCTCTTTATCCCATTAGGGTAGAGTAAAGAGGCATTAGTGTAAAAAATGAGTACGTCCCTGGCATGTTCTCATTTTCTGAGTGCAGGGATATTTATAGATTAGAAACTGCTACCCTGGGCATTGGGAAGTGTGAAGGGGACATTTTAATATTTGGGGCAAAGTTCTTCTGAAGAATGTATGAATAAATAAAAATAAATATAACAACAACAACAACAATAATAATAATAATAATAAATAATAAATGGCAGAAGGGAAAAGGCCTAATTATTCACCTCAGAATGTTAGCCCAGAGGCAAACACATGGGGGGTCTCTGGTGATACAAAGTTATGTTGTGCCTAATATTTAGTCTGCCTCATAGAACATGCAGTTTCTCAAACTGAGACGTCTGACAGAGATCTCTTTCAGAGGGTGTGTAATGCACCCTTTCCAAACAATACTAGATGCTTATTTTTTCGTGATATTTTTAAGTTTGACATAGAACAACAAAAACCCTCCTCTCCTGCCCAGTAAAGCTGTGAGTGGGTGTTTATGTCACTCCTTTAATAGGTGCTTGTATTTTAATGCCATATTTTAAAAATGCATTTACAGATTTTTTTTAATTAAATTTTATGGGTGAATTTACTGCTCATGAAAGTGAGTGATTAATAACGCTGGCTAGAGTCAGACGCAGTGTGGCTAAGTCTTATGCAAACTTCCTGGCCTGGCTCTGCCAGTGCATCGCAGCCTTGACCTCTTTTACCCCAGCTCTTTGAAACACAGACTAGCAGTCGTGTGAAAAACTGTGGCACATTGTGTGGCGGGTTTTTTGGTCACGTGCCACCAAGCAAGCTAGGAAGAATTTTCCCTTGGAATCTCAATGAGATTTTCTTAGTATTGTTTATGGGACATTGTTGGCATTCATGGTGCAGTGCAGATGAGTAAGAGCGTGATCCCAAAGAGTTCTATATGGAGAAGGCCCAATCCCATTCCCTGAGAAGTCAGCGGGAGATTTTTAGCTGCCCTCAGTGTGAGCAAGGATCCTGCTTCCCTGTTAGACAGGTCCTGCTCCAGCAAAGCACTTAATCACATGTATAACATTAAGTATGTGAATAATCCCATTGACTTTAATGGGGAGCTCACATGCAAAACGTTACACACCTGTTTTGAGGACTATGAAAATCAAGAGGCAGTGCAGGGTGTAGAGACCAGAGCCTGACAATGATTTGAGCTTGGGTCACAAGGGGATAAAACCCCATGTCCATAATGCACTAAAATCCACATCAGAAATGACATTAATATATTTGACTTCCCAATGGGTCCTGACCCTGTTTTCCTTGTGCATCCAAAACATCCCTTATCTCCAGGCAAAGTTTTGGATTTCCAAGGAATCTAGAGTCAGGCCATCTGTGGGAAAGTAAATCTTTATAATACTGCTAGGACTGTTGCTACTTTTCACTTCCACGCCTCTGTTGCTTCCCTTCTCATGCAAGTACCTGTGCTGCTTCCTTCCAAGTGCCCACAATCCTTCCTTACATGACACTCCTCCACTTTCCAGAAACTTTCTGTGTGGGTGGTGGGATAAGGCCCCGCTGGGGAAAGAAGCTGAAGCCCCGCCTCTTCTACCCAAAGCCACACCTCTTCCCATGAGACCATGCCCCTTCACAACCTTCTCCTCCCCAGCCAAGCCCTGCCCAACCCCAGCTGCCACACAGTGCACTCCAGCCTTCCCCAGCTGCCGGGCATTTAGGGGCCCCAGCCTTCCCCAGCTGCTGGGGAGCCAGGCTGCAATGCAGCATGGCCCCAGCCTTCCTTGGCCACGCAGCCCCAATCCCTCCCGGGCAGCTGGGCAGTGTAGGCAGTTTTGGTAAGGCAATGCTTTTCCTTGCCTACATTACCCATCACCGATGCCTTTATGGCCCTTGCCATACCATCTCCTGAAAACACTGCCTGTATATATCCCAGAAGGCTCCTCTGCAGGATTTGGTCGTACTTTCCAAAAATGCTTCTTAGTAGAACAGTCACTGGTATATTCATAAACATTTTCATCCCCTTCCTTTTCCCATTTGCAGGGTTGCCAACTCTCATAAGATTTGGTGTTTATTTTAAAGACCCAGCTCCTGGAGTCCTGTGAATAAATTAGCATCACAGCTTTCCCTTAAAAAGCATTTTTCCTTCTCTCTTGGCCATAGAGAAAAGCTGAAAATAAAGACATTGCCAAAAAAAGAACCTCAAGCTTTTTATTGGTTGATTGGTTTGTTTGGTTTTTTTAAGTCTCATTATTTTGGAGGGCTGATTCATGATTTTTGAACATTTGGTATTAACAAGGCTACATTGCATCCAGTTTTATGTGGGAGAAGGGAAGAGATTCTGTAAAGCTCCTTGTTCAGAATAACAGGTACTACCAATATATAAATGATATTAAAAATTGAAGAACAATGTAATTGTTTTAGCAGAACTGGACAAGCCTGAAGCAACCCATTCAGTTTTACTTGCCCCCCCCCCCCCCCCCCACCTCCCAAGAGCGGTTATAGAATCATAGAATCACAGGATCCTAGAAATGGAAGGGACCTCGAGAGGTCATCAAGTCCAGTCCCCTGCCCTCACGGCAGGACCAAGCACCATCTAGATCATCCCTGATAGATGCCTATCTAACCTGCTCTTAAATATCTCCAGGGATGGAGATTCCACAACCTCCCTAGACAATTTATTCCAGTGCTTATCCAGCTGGACAGCTGGGAAGTTTTTCCTAATGTTCAACCTAAACCTCCCTGGCTGCAATTTCAGCTCATTGCTTTTTGTCCTGTCATCACAGGCTAAGGAAAATAATTTTTCTCCTTCTTCCTTGTAGCACCCTTTTTCTAGTTATTGTCTAAGCTGCAAAGCTTAATTAATGTCAGTGGAGATACAAAGCATTTCTTGTGAAATTGCCACTGTATGTCTTGTAAAGTCACGTAGGACTGTTGGAGCAATTTTTGGAGAACAACCATATATTTAAAGATCCACATAAAGAATATCACAGATACAACATATAGGTGTCCTATGTATATCACTATTGATTCTGAAATAGGTACCTGCATTATAGTTCAGCAGTGGTTTGTGCATGCATAACCTATTGCTCTAACCTATGCATGTGGTATGGGTTAGCCATATGGAATAGAGCTGAATTCTTACATCTCAATCAGAGATCTCTAATCTAAAGGCAACTTCTTGACTCTAAACACACCACAGATATTTCTACACTGCAATTAAACACCTGTGGTTGACCCATGTCAGATGATTCAGGTTCCAGCTGTGGGGCAATGCAGATGTTTGGGTTTGGGCGGGTGCCTGGGCTCTGGTCACCCAGGCTCCAACATCTACCCCTATAGCCCTGCAGCTGGATCCCCCTGAATCTGAATCAGCCAACCAGAGCTATTCGGTGGGAGTGTTGCAGAGCAGATATAGCCCATGGGGACAAGAGACTACTCACAGATTATGCTTCTTCATGACATACATAATGTGCATCCATATTATCACAACTGCGTATGTAAATTTGACTTTGCATGTGATATATTCAGGTTGGTATCTATAGAGTCCAGCATGGATGCAGAATTGGTATCTGCATCTGCAAAAATAATTAATGGATAAAAAGCAGATATCCACAAATTTTGCAGGGTTGTAGATAAAAAAAATTAATATCCGAATCTGCATCCACAGATGTGGATACCCATGGATATAAAGCAGATATCCACGTACTGGCAGGGCTCTAGGTATCTATGTTAAATGGCAGTGGTACATCCATTTACTTATACACCATTGTCGCAATTGAGCATTTTGTGCAAAATTACACATTTTCTTCCCCTTTTGAAAATCCGGCCCGTGAAGTCCAGGAGAAGAGAGAATCTCTGTTTCCTAGGGTTCTATAAAATTGTATGAAACCCATATAATCAGCTGCTTGGAATTCAACGAAGCTACCACAGAATGATTAAGATACAGCCTCCTCTAGTTTTCGTTTTCTTTAATGTATTCAGAACATGATCTGCAAAAGAGTCATTATGGAAATTGCTTATAACTAGTTAATGTAATACAGATTAAACATTTTGGTTATCTTTGCTTGAAGAGATAGTCAGATTGTTATATAAAAAACTGCACTGATCATGTCAGATATTTTATTTTCTGGTGAATTTTGTGCCGTCTGTACAGAATTATATGGGGATATGGCGATAATTTTGCCTACTCCCTCATTAAAGCACCTTCTTTTCCTCTCGACTGACACAAACTAGTTCTCTTTACATCCCAGGAAGTGAGAGAGAATCTGGCCCAAAGCTTTTAACGTTTCTCTCCTTAGGGAAATGCCTGGAGTGACCATCTCAGAGGAATTGGCAGAACAAATATTTACCTGTGCAGGCACTGAACTTCTTATTAACCATGTATAGCAGCAGTGGGCAATCTGCAGTCTGCGGGCCACATGTGGCCCTTTGGGGTTCCCTGTACAGCTCATGCACCCCCTTTCTGCTCCCTTCCCCCATGCCTCCTGTGCACTGCAGGTCCTGCACTTACCTTCCTCTCCCCCATCCTCCCAGCACTTCTAGAGTACCATGAATCAACAGATTTGCAGCGTTCAAGTTCTGAGAGGGAGGGGGAGGCGTGGCGATGGGGCATGAATCAGCCAGTTCATGGAGCTTGGGAAGTGCTGGGAGGGCGGGGGGGGGAGCAAGGAGAGGATGCGCTTGGGAGAGGAGGTGGGGAAAGGCCAGGCAGGGATTTGACATTGCAAAGTATAAATGTTTGTTTCTTATTATCATTGGACGTTGATGACAGTTCTATTAATATATGAATGATTAAAGCATTTCTACTTGTTTTGACATACTCAGCATGCCATGTATTTATGTATTTAAGCTTATTTTGGGGGTCATGGTTAGTGCTCATGCCCGATTTCTATCTGGCAGCCTGCTGAGATGAAGAAGGGTCACTCCTGCTGCCCACCCACTAGCCTTGGTTGCCCATCACTGGTATAGAGCATTTTCCAATGAATAGTCAATTAATAGTTTGGCTGAAACTGAAAAAGCCTAACACCTCATCTTGTTGGCCGTTTTTGTGGGCTGCAGACTTAATTATCTCCCCTCTCCAAGCACTCTTTTTAGAGATGCAGCCAAAAGTCCCCATGTTTTAGTAAAGATCAAATCCAGATGAGAACTATATGGGCCAGACAATCACATTGAAGGCGAGGGAGCTGTGTTAGTCCTTAAACCAGCTGAAGATCTGTCCTTAAACTTATCCCCTGGCATCAGAATAACCTGAATCACTCAAAGCCCAAAATGCAAGCACTCTAGGACATTGAGCAAGTTTGCATGTGGAACCAAACCCCAACTTCCCAGCCTGGATCCAGGTTGTCTTGTCTGGTTGATTACTTTAATGCCAGACCTTACCCTCAAGTGAAATGGTTTGTACCATCAAAGTAACAAACGTTACCACAATTGAGACGTTTCCATCTTATGAACTAAATAAGGTGCGTCTACACGGCATATTAAGGCAAAGCCCTGTCTTAGGTTGGAGCTCTGTCTAGTCCATTTTCCATCCACACACAGGGCTGCCAACAAGCAGAGGGAGGGGGACAGTCACTCTGGGGCCCCGTGAATTGGGCCCAGGGCTGCACCAGAGTACCGCGCAGCACTGCATGTGTGTTGCTGAGGGCTGAGCAGAGGAAGTGCAGCGCAGTCTGGGTGGTGCTGAGGGTTGAAGAGAATTAGGTCGTTTGCATCAAATTATGATACTAAAGCCAGTCTGAATCAAACAGAATCTGAGTCTTCTATTTCTCAGATGAATGGGCTACTGGCGGCTTCTTTCTTTCTTTCTTTCTTTCTTTCTTTCTTTCTTTCTTTCTTTCTTTCTTTCTTTCTTTCCAAAGGCTTGGTTCCTTCTTCATTAGAATAGAAACAAACAAATCAACATTGCTTGCAAAAAGGAATACTTGTTTTCCATCCCACCCTAGTTATAACTAGTAGCCATTCCTCTCTCTGCTCGCCACATAAAGTCCTTGCCTGACTCTCGACAAGTTTCTGCATTCTTCTGTTCTGCTTTCCTCTCTGAGCATATGTGAGTCCATAGAGACCAAAGGTGTTGGACTGAAATATTCCTCAAGAGAAAAAACAACCCAAGGCAGGTAGCGTCATGAAGTTAAGAAAATATTAAACAGTTCTATTAATATGAAGACGTATTCTTATCTGTTGGCTTTAAACTTCTAGCCATGGGCATAAGGAATTAGGTGTGCCAATCCCATTAACAATAATGGGAGCTGCAGCATAATTCCCTGCATACTATGCTGAAAATGGACCCCTTAAGAGTCCTGCCTGTATAATTGATTTGGGGCTATTTGTTTGAACTTGCCAAATGGATTTCTGAGATGTTTGTAGCTCGTTTCTGAAGTGCTCCTATGCTCAGCCAGACACACACGTTATTAAGGGATTTGATTTGACATTTAACAATTTTGTATATTAATATTCCCCTCTTTTTTCCTAAATCGGCATAATCCAGATAAATCCTAGCATCAGCAGTCATTACACCGAAGGAACTAGAGTTGCTGGTGCTGCTGTGTTCCAACATTGAATTTGGTGTGAGCGTGGCTGATTCGGACAGATTTATGTTCTGCTATTTCCTGATCGGCGAGCAGAACCTTGCAGGTTCAGCTCCTTGAAAACATTCCCATAAACAATCTCACTTCATTACTTTGAAAGCAGTAGCGTCTGTATCATCTGCTCGGGCAGTGACAACTGAGTCACACCGGAAAAAAGTTTTTCCATCTCAGTCCTAGATGCAAGCCTCATAGGCAGCAGAGACAGAGACAGAGATAGAGACCCCAAGCACTCGGAGAGGAAGATACCACATTCCAATCTTAGCACCATCAAGGCTACTTGCTTTATTTTTCATTGAGTGACTCTGCGCTTTAACTAGTAAAAGGGAAAGCAAGGACTTTAGTTTCTCCAAGACCTGGTTGATTTCATGACTCCTGTTTCTTGCCCATGTGGTGGCAGTTTAACACGCCTTTGCTAAGACTTTTTCTGCTTTATGGGTTATACTACTACTGAACTTAAGGCCAGGTCCATACTAGATCCAGCAGCTTGGCTTAAGGTACGCAACCCCAGCTATGTAGAATATGTAGCTGAAGTTGGCTCACCTTAAACCAAGGGTGGGCAATAATTTTTGCCCAGGGACCACTTCAAAAATTTTGGAAGTAGCCCTGGGCCACCCTGGAAGGGGCGGACCCTAAACAGGAAGGGGTGGGGCCTAAAATAGGAAGGGGTGGAGCTACCCACCCCCATTCCATGATTGGTCTGGGGGTGGGGGAGCCCCTTTGCCCCCCCTTCCCACTAGGCACCCATGCCCTGGAAGAGGCTTGGCATGCTCCTCCACCCCCAAGCCAATCAGGGTCTGGGGGCAGGGAAGCGTTGGAAGCCTCCTCCCACCTTTCAAGGAGCTCGTGGCACTTTGAAGTGCTGCAGGCTCCTCTCAGGGCTGGGGCATGGTGAAGGAAGGTTCACAGAGCTCCCCCACCCCCAGGTCCTGATTGGCCTGGGGGCGGGGGAGCACCCGAAGCCTCCTCCACTCTCCCTCCCCCCCACCCCTCTGCCCTGTGAGGAGCATGCAGCACTTCAAAGTGAAACGCACTTCTCTCAGGGCAGAAGGAAGCTTTGTGCGCTCCCCCACCCCCAGGTCAATCAGGGCCTGGGGGCGGGGGAGCTGCACGAAGCTTTCTCCATTCTGCCCGCGTCCTGCAAGCAGCGCATGGTGCAGAGTGGATAAGGCTTCACGTGCTTCCCCACCCCCAGGCTTTAATTGTCCTGGGGGAGGGGGAGCCAGCAGAGCCTCTGCAGGCTGGATCCACTCGCTTGGTGGATCGGATCCGGCCCTCGGAGACCCTTTTGACCACTCTTGCCTTAAACCAAGCTTGGCAGTGTCTCCACACCAGGAGGCCAACAGAAGCAAATGCTCTTGTCTGCTTCCCTTATTCCTCATAAAAACAGGAGTTCCAGATACTAGCGGGGTTCCTTCAGAGTTTGATTTAGGAAGTCTTAACTAGACTCACTAAATCAAACTCCAGAAGTTCAGTCGTGACCGTGGCGATCTTCCATTTAGTGTAGACAAGGCCTAACCACCTTCCACGGAATTCCTGTCCACGCTCACAAACTATAAGCCATGTATTGCCACCTTTACTCGAGTTCAAAACATCCTTATGCCATAAGTAATCCTATTAAACTGGGTGAAGCTATTCTCACCCTTCCACATTTGGTCCTGGCTCTTTTGGTATAAAAGGGTAGAGAGGGTTACTCACTTTTTAATTTCTCCATAGAGTAGATGGGTGGCTAGGATGAAGAATAGGTGTCATAGTGATAGAGATGTAGCCGTGTTAGTCTGGGGTAGCTGAAGCAAAATGCAGGACAATGTAGCACTTTAAAGACTAACAAGATGGTTTATTAGATGATGAGCTTTCATGGGCCAGACCCACTTCCTCAGATCAAATAGTGGAAGAAAGTAGTCACAACCATATATACCAAAGGATACAATTAAAAAAAATGAACAAATATGAAAAGGACAAATCACATTGCAGAACAGGAGAGGGATGCAGGGGGAGGGAGGAAGGAAGGTAAGTGTCTGTGAATTGATGATATTAGAGGTAGGGAGAGTGGGATGTTTGTGAGTTAATGGTATTAGAGGTGATAATTGGGGAAACTATCTTGGTAATGGGTGAGATAGTTCAAATGTTTGTTGAGTCCTTTTTGGAAAGTGTCGAATTTTAACATGAATGACAGTTCAGAGGATTCCCTTTCAGGTGCAGATGTAAAAGGTCTTTGTAGCAGAATGCAGGTGGTTAAGTCATTGAGAGAGTGTCCTTTCTGGTTAAAATGGCAAGAAACTGTTTTCTCTTTGTGATCTTGTCTGATATCTGTTTTGTGGGCATTAATCCTTTGGCGAAGTGTCTGAGATGTTTGTCCAATGTACATAGCAGACGGACACTTTCGGCACATGATAGCATAGATTATATTTCTGGATGTGCAGGTGTCATAGTGGCTTCAATTACATGTAGAATAGTAATAGAGATGTAGCCGTGTTAGTCTGGTCTAGCTGAAACAAAAGACAGGACTACGCAGCACTTTAAAGACTAACCACAATTTTCTTCCACAATTTGATCTGAGGAAGTGGGTCTGGCCCACAAAAGCTCATCACCTAATTAACCATCTTGTAAGTCTTTAAAGTGCTGCATAGTCCTGTCTTTTGTTTCAATTACAAGGGCACTGGTAAAACCAGCAGAGGGAGGGGACGTCATAATTTGCAGTTGGGGGCAAGCCAGCTGTAAGTTTCTATCCTATGTGAGGAAGGAGGAACTACTGAAAGATCTCTCATTCAGAGGAGGGTGTGTGTGTAGCATGATGATTTGGGAGGTATACTTGGGGCAATGCTGCTCATGCACTGTTCTTTGCACCGTGCTCAGCCTAAATTCAGAAACTAGCCCCATATGGACAAGAGTGATTTGTGCATTGTGACTCATCCAAATGGCTACAGCATCTAGAAAGGTAAATACTGAGCCTAAGGTAGGTTGAGGTGCAGAGAGCAGACAACACACAGCGCCCCTAGCAAAGAACCTTCCTGTCAAACAGAACCCCATGGCGTGACTTTCGTTTTCATCCCTACCAGTCCACAGTTCAGACCAGTGAGGAGGTTTCAGCGCTATTTGGGAAGTCGGTAGAATCTATGTGCCCCCACCTTTTTTTTAAGCAGAATTCCCCATTGGAGTTGCCAAGGAGCTCTACTTCACGGCCAATGGCACGGTATCTAGATCACGGTTGCCACTTTCAGACTCCCCACCATGGCTCGGGGAGGCCAAGGACCTGCCCTCAGTTCTGTCTGAGTTTTCTGTAGTAATTGACTCCCAGACCCAAGCACCAAGAACAAGCTCCCCCCTGTTACCTCTTTTACAGTGTATACACCTCTGCTTTAGTCATGCAAGTTCAGATCTTCTACTTCAGCCCTCCTTGTTGGGGCCATACTGAAACAAGTCAGCGGTGTCTTTCAGGCAGCTTCTCCAATCTGACCCCTTTTCTCTTAGGCTACATCTACACCACTGTGGGGATCAACGCTGTGAAATCGATCCACCGGCAGTCAATTTAGCAGGTCTAGTGAAAGCCTGCCAAATCGACCTCAGATCACTCTCCAGTTGAGTCTGTTACTCAACGCTGGATGAGAAGAGTAAGAGAAGTCAATGGGAGAATTTCTTCCATTGCCTACCCCCCATGCAGTGTAGCCCCCATGGTAACTCAATCTAGGTATGTCATCTCCAACTGCATTATTCATGTACCTTAGGTCGACTTTCTGCAGTAGTGTAGGTGTAGCATAAATCCTTTTGCTCCCTGGGCAGGGAGAGGGCAGAGGGCAGCAATCCTTCTTCTGAGGATGTCTCCCTTGTTATGAGAGAGGAGGCAGAATACATGCTTCCCTGCTTCCCTGGGCTCATCCCAGTTGACAGTGAGGAGAGGAGCCAGGCCTCATTCTGGACCCAAACTTCCTGATCCTGGACCCTTAAACAATAGCCTGAGTCCTCCCCAAGCATTAAGTAATCCTCCTGGGCCATTGTCCTCTCTCCCAACTGCTGTCTCTGCCCTTCCGTAGGCCTTGATCCATTCAGAAAATCCCAGGAACCTTAAAGGAACACATCATGGATAATGGATTGATTGACCCTTAATCCCTACCATCCTTAAAATGGATGGTCCATCACTATCCTTCACTAGCTAAAAAGTTTCTAAAAAGTCTAACACTGTGGTCTCTGGCCTAAGGTATCAGTTCAGGATGTGCTACAAGGAATCCAACTGTGGCCCATTGAGTTCAGTAGCCCATCCCTAGCAGAAGACAATATCAGAGGACAGCATGTCTCCCCGTCTCCATCCCCGATAATAATGCCCCTAGCCAAACGTGCTATATTACATGTGTAGGGGGAATCCTTTCTCGACCTCTTTTGCTGCAAAACATGAACTCTGACACAGGATTTGCAAGATATCCTTTTAAAGTCTTATCATGAAAAACCAAGATACACTTGTTCACTAATTCCCAAAATGATCTGTTTGGTTTTATTCTATCTGCCCCACCATATGTCACTGTTGTGACTCATGGAAAGATCTTGCATGGGTGATTCAGATACCTTAAAAATCACCAGTTGCGTGAGCTTTATTTCTTAAGGGAGATGACACCAATTTGTGGTCTTGGTTATAGTTTGCAGTTTCCTCCTATTAGGACCACATTCAGGAAGTCATGGTTGATACCACATGACATAAATACACTCATGGTTAAGACGAATGAGGTTTTCGATTAGTTAAGGTTCTAATGTAGGTAACCTACCAGCTGTAGCAAGATAGCAGAGGGGTAGCTTAAGGATCTACACTTCCTGTTTTGCCCAGGTGAGGTTACTTGGAAAGACGTAATCAAATCAAAACATCATCCCCTTTGTCCTTCCAAGATCAGTGACTCAGATACCACAGAGTTTTCTGGAGGAACGGGGTGTGACCTTAAAAAATCATGTCTTCTCTCCACAGAACTCTCTGTACTTTTTGTAAGTATAGCGGGGTTTCCTTGGTTAAACTGTCTAGTCCCAGCTAATAATACTGGAAAAATCTAGAGTCTGGTCTATGCCTAAGAGAAATCCACATATTAGTCATGCTATGCAATTTAAATTCCATTCTCCAGGAGTGAACCTAATTTGACTTCTATGTACTGCTTATTTAGATTCCCATTTGTAAATTTCTCTTCATAGCCTGTAGAAGAGCATTACAAAATAGCCTCAGTCAATAGCTCCTTTGGGCATTGCCATGATATAAACATTTAATAGGAATAATAGTATCTTTTTAGAGGTAAAAGCCTCAAGTTCCTTTTATCATATTCTTTTGCACCCTCTATTGGTTGTGGGGCAGTACTGCAGCTTTGGAGGAAAGGTTCCCCTCCCCCCCATTTTAAGTTACTTTCATGTGCAGCATGTTTGAATTATGTTTGAATTATGCAGATGGGATTATGCAGTGAAATGGGTAACTCACAATGTAGGGGACGGATGACAAAACCCTACTCTCTCACCTTGATCTGACTTGGACAGTTTTTGTTGTCAGGACAGCAAGGAGAGGATTGGATTGTAGAGAATGACCATGAATCGTAGCCAATGTGCCAAAGCGGATGGAACTGAAATGAATGGCTGGAGGAGGGTGTGCATTTTTTATCTGTAATTCGGTGCTGGGTTATTTTAAGATTCCTTGTCCCCTTAAAGAGTGAACAGCCATTTATTACATAAATCCGTCTGGGGTGAGTTGCGTTAACTCCACTGCATTCTGTACAGGCTCTATGAATATGAATCACACAATGTATTTGGGGGGGGGGGGAGGGAGAGTTTGATTTATGCTTATTTATTCTGTGCAACTACAAACATCTGCGTAGAAATTAAATATGGGCATTTAGGAGAAACCCACTCCAACCCCCTCGTTCTTTTCTTTTTGTATTTTATGTTATTTATTTATTTATTTATTTATTTATGTGTTTATTTATTTATTTATTTCAGCCCTACAAAGGCAGCCATGTGGTCAGCATCTGGAATATATGTGGGAATTATTCAAATGAGCGGTAATAATAACAGCTCTATCCTAGGCCCCTAGAGCAGCAAGAAGAGAGTGGCCGAATCAGCCATCCGTGTGTACACAGGGCATGCTTGTGCACCACTGCTACGTTCCTGTTGTCTTGTGGTGGCTTTGCCACTAGTGTCTTATTGTGCGATTCAAATCATTCCCCGTTTGAATATCAGCTATTAATACCATTTTGCCCAGGTATAGCCATGTCTATACAGGGGTCTGGAAGCATTTTCCAAACACAAATTGAGCCGTGCCACATCCCAGGCAGGTAGGAGACTATTAGTGGCACTGTTTTCAGATTGGGACACAGAGGAGCAAAGATGTTGAGTGGCCTGCCCATCATTGAGCCAGTGGGAAAAAAGGGAATCGAATTCTCATTATGAGCTATGTATCCTCATTCTGCTCCAAAATGAAGGCTTAAGAAAGCATTAAGGGTCAAAGGGTATTCACCCTGGAACCTCTCACTGGGTTTGCCACAAGATTCCAGCTTCTAGAGTAGATTTAACTCCTTTCTGAATCCCTTTCTTTGCTGCTGGACTCATTCGACCAAACCAATGCCTCTTGTAGCTCTGTGGTCTTCAGTGCAGCTCCACGAGGGATGTATTTGGTCCATTGTGTGCCTTCAACATAGAATCATAGAATCATAGAAACTTAGAACTAGAAGGGACCTCACGAGGTCTTAGAGTCCAGTTCCCTGCTCTCGCAGAAGGACCAAGCACTATCTAGATTGGAGTGGGCAATAATTTTTGATGGGGGGCTACTCCAAGATTTTGGAAAGTGATCAAGGGCTGCATTTTTCTGTGGAGGAGATGCGGGGTCTAGGATGGAGGTTGGGTACAGAAGGGTGTGTATGGTAAGGTACTGGGGTGCAGGAGATGTTGTGACACATCTCAAAGAAAGGAGCACACATGGCCATGGCTTCTAACAGTTCAAATACTTCAGGGTATATCTACACTGCATCCCTAGTTCGGACTAGGGCATTTTTTGAGGCGTTATGTTAGTTCGGACTAAGGGCTTTAGTCCGAACTAACGGCTCCCGGTGCGCACTTCCTGGTTCAAATCAGATGTGATTTGAACTAGCGCGCCGGCAAGATGATGTTAATGAAGTACAGGATATTTAAATCCTCGCTTCATTAACTACTTCGGTCGTCTCCATTTGCATCCTTAGTCCAAACTAGGGATGCAGTGTAGACATACCCTCAGTGATTTTAAATATTTCTTGTCCCACGGGCTCTAATTTCCAGGAGCACAGAAAAGCACCAACGTGGAGTGTCCAAGAGATCTTGGATCTCACTGAGGCATGGGGAGAGGAATCCATTCTCTCCGAGCCCCGAACCAGCAAACAAAATGCAGACATTTACTTAAAGATCACAAGCTGCCTGCTGGCCAAAGGATTTTTCAGGGACGCCCAGCAGTGCAGAGTCAAAATCAAGGAGCTGAAGCAATCCCACTACAAGGCAAAGGAGACGAATGGACGGTCTGGTGCAGCACTGCATAAGGCCCAGGTTTATGGACACATTCAGTCAGCATCCGCTCCCGATCACTGTGTGTGATTCAGAGAAGTCTGATATCTCTTATGGCAACCTGGATGAAGGGGAAGCTATTAGCCCTCTTCCCCAGAAACCCCACCAAATTCAGGACCATGAAAAATGCATCATGGACTGTGGACGCTCGTTTCCCACTGTGAAATCTGGCCTTTTGTGTGCTTTGACCCTGTACTATACAGATTTTACTGGGGAAACTAGTGTTTCTCAAATTGGGGGTTGCAAGGTTATTTTAGGGGGGATCCTGGTGTGGCCACCCTGACTTCAGCTCTGTGGCAGCAAAGGGCAGCTAGAGAGCAGGCGCTTTTGGTCAGGTGCCCAGCTCTGAAGGCAGCATTGCTGCCAGCAGCAGCGCAGAAGTGAGGGTGGCAATACCATACCACGCTTCCCTTATTTCTGCACTACTGCCTTCAGAGCTGCACAGGCAGAGAGTGGCGACTGGTAACTGAGGCCGCAGCTCTGCCTTTAGAGATGGGCTCCCTGCCAGCAGCTACGGCTCTGAAAGCAGCACTGCCAGCAGCAGTAGCACAGAAGGGTGGCAGTACCGTGACCCCTTCCCCTCCCCATGTCCCAGACTACTCCTTTTTATGGTAGGATCCTTGCAATGTGAAATTTCAAATTTAGATAGCTGAAATCATGGAAGTTACGTTTTTTTTAAAATCCTATGACTGTGGAATTGACTGGGAATTAGGTAGGGCCCTCTATATGACCTATCCCAAACCTGAATCAGGGTCATGTCAATATACCCGGAACTGCAGCTAGATGAAAATTGTTGACACTCGGGAGCAAAAAGCATCTCCAGAGAGTTTTTGCAACCACAGTAAAAATTCATGTAGAATCCCCATTGGATCATGGATACGGCTCAAAATCAAATCAAGACTCATTCAAAGTACTTTTGTGGTTTAAATCAAATTGCTCATTCAGCTTCTGGGTGTAACGCTGCTGATGCCAAAGCAAAGCTCAAACTTTCATCGACTTCAGGATCAGGCCTCCAGCGAGAGCCAGGAGAGCTTACAACAACCGGCCTGGAAAGTTAAGAATTGGCTTTGAAAAACTACAAAATAAAGCTATAAAAGGAGGCTGAACTTAATTAAATACAGTGGAGGAAAATGACAGGGAGAAAAATGTAGTTAATCACCGCTGCTTGGCCTTTTGGTTAAGCTCAAATATCAGTTTAATATCTGATAGATCCTCCGTCAGGGGAATATAGTCAGGAATCAAATAGCTCTTTTCCATCACTCACAGCAAAGACCCTAAATGTACTTTCTTTTTGCAGAGTTTAGAGCCTCTCTCTCTTTTTGCCTGGCTGGTGTCAGGTGTCAAAATGCCCTAAGGATAAATAAGTGCTTGTCATTTCCCTTGTGCTCCCCCCCAAAATCTCTCCTTCTTCTTCCCAAGTAGCCACACATCTCAGAATTAAAGGCCAGATTCTGAGTGCCTGCCCATGAGTAACTCATTACATGAGTGGTCCCATTTGCATCCATCTCTGCTAAGACTCTGCCCCGTCACCTTCAGTGGCAATGCATGTGTGTGAGTAAACGCTTACCCCAAGGAGTTCATAGTTGGGCCCTAAATATGCAAATTTGATCTGTTCTATAAGTAATCACTGGGGTGGCTCTGGACGCACAGAAAGGGCATGTTTTGCAGGGGGCTGGCTTTGTTACAACTATAAAATCATCATTCCCAACCCTTCTTTCCTTCTCTGTTCTTCTAATGAATGGAGGGAAGAATACCTCCATCGAGGAGGCTGTCACTCTCTCAGTCTCTCTGGTGCTCCTGCCTTGGCTCGCAAACACATACACAGTTTAAAAAAAAAAACTTTACAGAATGAGGTTTCTCAGCAATTCCATTGGCCCCTTCTCCTTGGAGCGTTTTGAAACATGTTGACGGCTTAGCAGCTCAGTGGCCAGTTTCCACACAGCCTCAACCAGGAGGCAGAAGGGCAAACGACAAAGCAGGCACTTGTTTCTTGCCAGAGAGGGAGTTCTCTGCGGCTTGTGCTGTCTGTGCGTGTGTGTGAGATACCTCATTTGATCATCCCCATTGTCAGGATGAGACTAGCACACCTACAAAAATTGTCCTTCTCATATTCTTCCCTAAGGAGAAGAATTCCTCCTCACGTTCTCCTCCCACCTAAATCAAACCCAACAGGCAGCACTTGCCACCAGAAGTTCCCATCACTGTGGCCAGTGGGGATGTTAGTGTTTACATGCCCTCTAGTGGACTTGGTTAATCAATAATCAGCATCGCACCAGGGCTGGGCCTAATACATGCAAAACAAAAGGCTGGATTTTCAGCTGCTGCTGCTAATTGACACCAGCTGAGGATCTGCGCCAACTTGTTCAAACAAATTAGGGTGATCCAAATGTGTCACTCCTGCTGGCTGATTTCACTGGGCAAAGGGGAATACCACGCTGCTGCCCTCTGTGCCCTCAGTGCCTTTTGCAAGCCTCGCATTTTTTATCTGAAAGGCACGTCCCTTTAGTTAATTAATGGGTCAAAAACCAAAAAATCTGGCAAGCTACTTTTTAAAAAAAATTGGGGTTCGGGCCAAATGAAACTTTTTTGTTGAAAATGTCTGTTTTCCATTGAAATTTAGTGTTTTTCACCCAAAAGAAAAATCAGCTGAAAACTTTTGGTTTCCAGATGAAAGTTTGGGGGTTTGAGCTTTTCAATAAAAGTCAAGATTTTCCCCCCAAGTTCTCAACACTGTGAGTTATGGGAACTCAAGGCTGTGAGTTAATCTATTCTCACAGTATTTCTTTGTGAGGGGCTTAAACTCTTTACCTGGGGGCATAGAGAGGTTTCCTAACACAGCACCCCCATATCAAAGCCAGGGATACTCTAGAAATGAAGAGGTCAGGAGATTAGATTTCCTAAGGTCACATAGGGTGCATCGACACGGCACCCATAGGTCGAAATAATATACGCAATTTGAGGTACACAAATTGTGTATCTTGTTTCGATCTAATTTTGAAATAGCTTATTGCAAAATCTGGCACTGTCTACACAACTCCAAATTCCAAAATAAAGTGCTATTCTGAAATGTCCTTTAACCCTTGTGAAAAGAGGGTTACAGGGACACTGGAATAGCATATCCATTATTTATAATGGGTCTTGTGGATAACGGAGAAGCAGTGGACGTGGTATACCTAGACTTTAGTAAGGCATTTGATACGGTCTCGCATGATATTCTTATCAATAAACTAGGCAAATACAACTTAGATGGGACTACTATAAGGTGGGTGCATAATTGGCTGGATAACCATTCTCAGGGTATGTCTACACTACAGCGCTAATTCGAACTAACTTAATTCGAACTTAATTAACTTAATTAGTTAATTCGAACTAAGCTAATTCGAATTAGCACATCTAGACTTAAAAACTAGTTCTAATTAGTGTTTTGCTAATTCGAACTAGCACGTCCACACTGAGTGGACCCTGAACCGAGGTTAAGGATGGCCGGAAGCAGTGCCGGCAGGGCAGCAGATTAGGATTTAGAGCGTGGAGCTGCTGTCTCAGGCTAGCCGAGGGCTGTGCTTAAAGAGACCCGACTCCCACCCCAGACAGACAGTTCTCAGGGGTTCCCCGCTTGCAAAGCAGTCCTGGCTTGGAGTGCCCTGAGTGCCCACACTCGGCACATGACAGCACTCGGCCATCAGCCCAGCTGCACTTGCCGCAGGCTGCCATCCGGGGGGGAGTCAATCGGGGGGCTGCAGGAGAGCTTCCACCCCGAGGAGCCCGCAGAGCCACCCCAGTCCTCTCCATCGGGGGCTCGTACCCCATTCCTCCCTCACCTCCTTCCACTTACCCCTCCCTAGCCCCCCTTCCTGATGTACAAAATAAAGGACACGTGTGTTCAAAAATAGACACTCTCTTTATTGAACAAAACTCAGGGAGACTGGGAAAAGGAGGTGAGAGAGGGGAAGAGAGAGGGTGGGAGAGGGGAGGGCAACTAAAATGATCAGGGGTTTGGAACAGGTCCCACATGAAGAAAGGCTAAAGAGACTGGGACTTTTCAGCTTAGAAAAGAGGAGACTGAGGGGGGATATGATAGAGGTCTATAAAAGCATGAGTGGTGTGGAGAGGGTGCATAAAGAAAAGTTCTTCATTAGTTCCCATACTAGAAGGACTAGAGGACACCAAATGAAATGAATGGGTAGCAGGCTTCAAACTAATAACAGAAAGTTCTTCTTCACAAAGCAAATAGTCAACCTGTGGAACTCCTTGCTGCAGGAGGCTGTGAAGGCTAGAACTAGAACCGATTTTAAAGAGAAGTGAGATAAAATCATGGAGGTTGGGTCCATGGAGTGGTATTAGTCAGGGGGTAGAAATGGTGTCCCTGGCCTCTGTTTGTGGAAGGCTGGAGATGGATGGCACGAGACAAATGGCTTGGTCATTGTCTTCAGTCCATCCCCTCCAGGGTCCCTAGTGTTGGCCGCTGTCGGCAGACAGGCTACTGGGCTAGATGGACCTTTGGTCTTACCCAGTACTGACATTCTAAGCTCAGGGCTCAGGGTCGGGGGTCTCACTGGACCACCTTGATTTTCATGCACACCTGCTCCTGGGTGGCCATGCTGGCAGTTATCCTGCCCTAGATGGCCACTTTTGTGTGCCTAGTTCGGAGGTCGTGGATGAGGTCCACGATTTCCGCACTAGACCAGACGGGCGCCCGCCTCTTACGGACCTGGGCAGGCTCCCAGGAGCCGCCAGCCTGGTTCCAGGAAGAGGCAGAGGGCTGGGTGGCAGCGGGTGGCTGGCTCGAGCTGTGCCAGGTGCGGGGTCTGCTGGCTGGGTGCTGGCAGGCTTGCACCTGGCACAGGCACCGTAGCCAGCCCGTGCCCCTTTAAGGGCTCCGGGGCCGGAAGGGGAGCAGAAGAGTTTCCCTGGTGGTGCCCAGAGTGGCCACCAGGGAAAGCTGGGGAGGGCTAGCCTCCCACTAGATCGAATTAAGTGGCTACACAGCCCTTAATTCGAACTCCTTAATTCGAACTAGGCGTTAGTCCTCGTAGAATGAGGTTTACCTAGTTCGAATTAAGCGCTCTGCTAGTTCAAATTAAGTTCGAACTAGCGGTTTGCTAGTGTAGCGCCTATCAAAGTTAATTCGAACTAACATCTGTTAGTTCGAATTAACTTTGAAGTGTAGACATACCCTCAGAGAGTAGTTATTAACGGTTCACAATCCTGCTGGAAAGGTATAGCAAGTGGGGTTCTGCAGGGGTCTATTTTAGGACTGGTCCTGTTCAATATTTTCATCAATGATTTAGATATCGGCGTAGAGCGTATGCTTATTAGGTTTGCAGATGATACCAAGCTGGGAGGGGTAGCAAGTGTTTTGGAGGATAGGGTCATAATTCAAAATGATCTGGACAAATTGGAGATATGGTCTGAGGTAAACAGGATGAAGTTTAATAAGGACAAATGCAAAGTGCTCCACTTAGGAAGGAACAATCAGTTTCACACATACAGAATGGAAAGCAAACAACAAATGGTCTGGTATCACTTTATAGACTAACAAAACATGTAGATGGTATCATGAGGTTTCATGGGCACAGCCCACTTCTTCAGATGACCGGAGTTTTGAGTTTAGGATGTGCAGACCCAAAATAAATAGGAGAGAAGGGGGGGTGAAGGGAGGGGAAAAAAGGAGGGGGTGGAAGAAAGTGAACAGAGGGTGTAGAAAATTCAGGAAGGTAGAGGGAATCAGTAAGTATCTGATTGGGTAGTTAAAACAAAGCAGATGAGAATCAAAGTCAATTGATAGTATCCTTCCTGACATAGGAATCTACACAAAGAGCTGTTTGCACCTTCATTGACTGATAGGTAGATAGTGTCCTAACCATCCTTCATCACGATTGAGTCCATTAGCATGAGAATGGAATTTGCGGATGAAATCTAATTCCAGTGCTTCTCTGTATATCTGGCTAGTAGAATTGGTTTGTGACAAGACAGCCACTTGAAGATCTTTTAAACAGCGATTAGGAAGATTAAAGTGTTCCCCAATAGGTTTCTGTATGTTTCCTTTACGTATATCTGACGTAGTATACCTAGACTTTATACCAGGCATTGCTGGCATTTGAATGGGAAGTGATTGTCTAGGAAGGAGTACAGCAGAAAGGGATCTAGAGGTTATAGTGGACCACAAGCTAAATATGAGTCCACAGTGTGACGCTGTTGCAAAAAAAGCAAACATGATTCTAGGATGCATTAACAGGTGTGTTGTGAGCAAGACATGAAAAGTCATTCTTCCGCTCTACTCTGCACTGAGTAGGCCTCAGTTGGAGTATTGTATCCAGTTCTGGGCACCACATTTCAAGAAAGATGTGGAGAAATTGGAAAGGGTACAGAGAAGAGCAACAAGAATGATTAAAGTTCTCGAGAACATGACCTATGAAGGAACACTGAAAGAACTGGGCTTGTTTAGTTTGGAAAAGAGAAGATTGAGAGGGGACATGATAGTGGTTTTCAGGTATTTAAAAGGGTGTCACAAGGAGGAGAGAGAAATATTGTTCTTCCTGACCGCTGAGGACATAACAAGAAGCAATGGGCTTAAACTGCAGCAAGGGCAGTTTAGGTTGGACATTAAGAAAAAGTTCCTAGCTGTCAGGGTGGTTAAACACTGGAATAAATTGCATAGAGAGGTTGTGGAATCTCCATTACTGGAGATATTTAAGAGTAGGATAGACAAATGTCTATCAGGGATAGTCTAGACACTACTGGGTCCTGCCTTGAGGGCAGGGGACTGGACTCGATGACTTCTCAAGGTCCCGTCCTGTCCTAGTATTCTATGATTCTATGATTTTGAAATATATTGTGAAATAGTGGGTGCATTTAAAGACGCAGACTAGCTATTTCAGGATACGTCCGGTATCCTGAAATAGCACCACTGTCTAGACATAGCCACAGTGAATCCATAGTAGAATTAGGATTAAAACTCCAGCAGCTTGTACTAACCTCTAGACCACATTGCTTTCCAAAATAGAAAGCTTTATAGTTTGCTTTTTGTTACACAAGGGTGAACCTAGTACCCTGGAATTCAGCAGCCGTGTTGGTTCTCTGCCCTGTATTGAAAATTGGATCATTCTCACTGCCTATGTTTATATGCAATGGTGTAGTAACATCAATGAACAACTGAAATTTATGGTCTGGGCCAACCATCAGTGAATATTAGGGTACATCTACACTGCAATGCTATTTCAGGATACCAGAGGTATCCCAAAATAGCTACTCCACATCTTTTGAACGTGTCCGCTATTGCAAAATATAGTGGACGCGCTATTTCAGTATCCCTGTAAACCCTGTTGCACGAGGGATAAGGGATGTCTCCAAATAGTGTGCTATTTTGAAATTTGGTGCTGTGTAGATGCGCCACATTCCGAAATAGCCTATTTCGAAAAAGAATCAAAATAAGATATGCAATTTGAATAGTGCAAATTGTGTATCTTATTTCGAGCTAAGGGTGTGGTACAGACACACCATTAGGGTAATTCATCTTGTTTGGGAGGAAGAACTTTTGAACCTTCCTTTTTATATTAATTCAAACAACTTTCAACCCATTTCGAACGCCCACATTCGTTGAGTCACTAGCTCCTAGCATTTTGAGTCACTAGCTTCTAGCATTTCTTCTTGTCTTTAGCATCATCAAGTCCATATTAGTTTCACCTCTTTGCCTTTCAGGTAGCAGGCTCATGTGACTTTCTGTGTTCACATTACTTTGACTAATCAAATTAATCAACATTCAGTTTTCCAGCTCGAAGCTCTTTACATTTTAACACAGATAGCCAGCTGATCTAGGTCTGGACACTTTCTGAGGGTGAATCTGAGCACGGCTTCTGAATTTTTCTTTGCCCTCTGATTCATAAGACTTAGGCATTGCTACATGTGTTGCATAATAATTCCTGGAAACTGTCTAATTTTTTATCTAAAACATTGAAATGAGAAGTCTCAATTGAATTGCTTAGATTCTTTGTTCTAGCTTGAGGAAATCTATGCATCTGATTTATTGCAATATAAACTAAATTGGGAGTATTGTGCAAATATTAACCTTCACAACCAGAGCTGGGAAAACTGACACACAGACTGAATTTGACTAAAATGTGACTTAGCCGAGGCTGCATATTAAGTTAGTGACAGAAGCAAGCTCAGCCAGGAGTTACTAATTCCCAGTACTCTGCCTCTGTCTCAGAGCCACATCCATTCCCACTGTGAGCCCTTTCCTATGGCAGGGGCTTTGGCCCATTGCTAGTACCATGAGGGTGGAGCAATAACAAGTAAAAAATAATCTTAGTGTGGACAAGACTCTTCTCTGCACCCCAGGCTTCCTCCCCTTCATACTGCTAGGGTGTGTCTAGACTACAGGGTTTTTTGGAAAAAAGTGGCCTTTTTTCAGAAAACCTTTCCCTGCATCTAGACTGCTGCCGCGTTCTTTCGAAAGTAAATTGAAAAAAACATGGCAATTTTTTCAATCATGGAAAACCTCATTTTACGAGGAAGAACACCTTTTTTCGAAAGTGCTCTTTTGAAAAAAGGCGCTATGTCATGCAAACTGTGCTTTTTCGAAAGAGAGTATCCAGACTGCCTGGGTGCTCTCTTTCAAAAAAGCAACTTGCTTTTACGAAAGTACTGGTTGTAGTCTAGATGCTCTTTTTCGAAAGAGGCTTGCAGTCTAGACGTAGCCCTGATGTCTATCTTCATCTGCCTCTGCAAAAAGAGGCCTGGATTCTCTTCTCACTTACCCCAGGATAAGCACATCCATGGCTGTACAGGAACTTGCAGGAGAGGAGAATCCAAAGCGCTACCTTAACCTTATGATTTCAGAGTTGTTGGTTTTTTCACAATAACCATTATTGACCCCACATTAATTCACTTCTCCTTGCCCCACATACACCCTCCCTGCACACACATCCCCCAGCAGGACCCCGGATGTTGCTGGACCACAAAGTCCAAGTATAGGGAGGTCTGGACACGGGGCAGGAGCATAGCAGTGGGGACCAGTGACTCAGCCAGGAGCCCCGTGGTGGGGGCGCCACAGTGGGGAGATCTGGTCCTAGCAGCTGGGCAGTAGAAGGGGGCTGGCTCAGCCGGCAGCAGTCAGGAAGTTCTGGCCCCAGCTGCAGAGCTCCGGATGCAGTGGCAGCCAGGGAACTCCAGCCGCACAGCTCCAGCCCTGGCAACAGCAGGGCCAGCGGGAACTGGAGAGCTCTGGCCCAGGGAGTGAAGGCTGGCCAGGCGGGGGGGCGGGGGGGGGGGGCGGGCTGGAGCCTTAAGGGGGGAGGGTGGTGCAGCAGTTTAGCATGATCCAGGAGGGGAGGGACCTCCCCTACTCCTGCAAATCCCCTCATTCAGGACTGGTCAGGTCCCAAGGGTGCTGGACCAGATAGGTCCAACCAGTACTGAAATGGAGCTACACCTATTCACGCCGGGGGGATGAATGACATTCTCTGTTGAAGTCAGTGGATCAGAGCTAACTTACACCAACAACGTGACCCAGCTCGATGTAGTATCATGTGTGTTTAGGATGCTCAAGTAGCCATGGCAGTGGGGAATTTTGTAAATTACATTATGTATTAGTGGTATTTATTGTGGCTATTTTATGGTATTACTTGGTTATCGTTTCCTCAATGTCTCAAGAACAGGGCCAGGCATTCCTAGCACATGTTTTAACACTAATCATTATATCCTCTGCAGCTTAAAGCACTTTGGTAATTGCTAATTGTCCGACACTCTATAGGTAATTAAACTAACGCACAGGGCGCTCACATGGTTTTCTCGAGAATGATTTGCTTGAGCCTATACAAGAAGTCAGCAACAGAGCTGCTTAGAACCCAGGAATCCTGATGCCCTGACATTTGCTGTAGACACTACAAAACACTCCCACCGCCGTAACAGCAAGCATAATAGAAATGAAGATTGCCACTCCAGAGGTTTTTAGGTCAGTCATAAGGAGAGCACTCAATGTTTTATAAACCCTTTAAGTTTCCTGTTTAGGACTTGATCAAACCATAAACTACTTGTTTAAATAAGCTCCAAAAACAAAATGTACTAGAAAGCTGAGGAGTAAGAAGACAACATTCAACAGCAAACTCAAATGTTTATTGCTGATTAAATCTCCCTACTGAGGTGAGGCAAGGAACTGCCGTTAAATATACAGGGCCAAATTCATCCCTGGTGCAATTCTGCTGATGCTGTTTGAGTGACACCAAACATTTTGAACAATGCTCAAAATTCTGAGAGTCAGAGTCTGTTCTCGGTTCCCCCAGCACTAAACCAAACTAACATAATTCTGATCTTAATCTGGATTTATGGTAGAGTAAATTCCACTGTGCCAGATTCTCAACTGGGACCAATTAGTTCAGCTTCATAGGAATTAATGTAGATTTACATCAGTAGATTTACACCTTTTGAAGAGCTGACCCCTATTTAAAGGGCGTTGCTCCTGATTTACACCAGCGTGAATGCAATCAGATCAGAATCAAGCCCAGGGTGTCTCTGGATTTACATTGGGGTAGCAACAGAATTTGTCCCTGTACCTGACTCTATATAACTATACAAACCCCACGTGTCGCCAACCTGAACCTGACCCCAGTTCAGCCTTCTGATGCTTTATATGTTTTAAAAATACGCTGCAGTAAGTGTTGCACATGCTGTGAGTGTGTAAATCATCCCAAACTGCTGCAAAACATCATTTGTTCTCTTGTTTCAAAGCAGAGACGGAGAAGTGGCTGGTGATAGTTGGGTACAGTTCAGATATTCCAAAGCTCTGATGTATGGAATGTTTTGATTCTTTCTTTGAACTCCTTTCCCACCCCTGCTAAAAGAAACAGACAGATCTACTGAGTTAAGCGACAGACAAGTCGGAGACAATGAGCCATTGGCCCCCTACAAGCATCCCCCACCCATACACACACACACACACACACACACACACCAAATTTGCAGACATCTGCTAGCTGGAGCACGACTCTGCGGTCATAAAGAAGTGCTGGTATTCATGTGATGTGCTGCCTTTAGCAGTCACAAATGACTGAAATTTACTTCTGCTCTACGGGCCTTCGCTTAGTTTACGACTGGGGGTCTTTTGTTTTATACGGCTATACGGAGGTGCCTTTGCCATACTAAAGATTAAACTAAATTATAATGAATGATCCTCACCAGCACTGTGCCCCTAATTAGAACAAGTCGCACAGACATATTGTCTCCTTGATTTCCTCTGTTACATTTCTCTCACTCCCTTTCTCTGTCTGAGACACATGGGTTCCATTAAACATTTTAGTATTTAATGTGGTTCCCTTAAATTACTTCTCGAGTTTTCAAGTTCCATTTAGAATTGTATGTTACTCTCTTGACTGTGGTTTTGATTTTATGTTTTATACATTTAGCCAATCATATTTGTTCTTCTTCCCCCCCTAGTGGAGAGTTTATAGCTCTGTCTAGGCTGTGCACCCTCCTTTATACACACAGAGAATCCTAAAATAGAGCTGGAAAATAGCACCTAATTGTTTATTTATCTAACCCTGCTTGTGAAAATGCATCAGTGCAATGAAATGTATCTATTAATGAATGTTAATGTCAGTTTTTAAAAATTGTCTTTACGGTAGCACTTAAATAGTCCAACCAAGATCGGGGCCATGCTTTACTTGGGGCTGTATATAGAATCATAGAATTGGGAGGAACTTCAAGAAATCATCAAGTCCGGTCATCTGCACTCATGGCAGGACCAAGCACCATCTTCTAGACCATCCCTGACAGGCATTTGTGTAACCTGTTCTTAAATATCTCCAGCGGTGGAGATTCCACAACCTCCCTAGGCAATTTATTCCGATGCTTAACCCCCCTGACAATTTTTTCTCATGTCCAACCTAAGCCTCCCTTGCTGCAATTTAAGTCCATGGCTTCTTGTCCTATCCTCAGAGGTCAATGAGAGTAATTTTTCTCCCTCCCCCTTGTAACAATCTTTTAGGTGCTCAAAAGTCCTTCACTTCAAGTGCTCTATGGCCTGGGTCCAGGATATGTAAATAAGCTTAGATGAAGATCAGCGTCAGTAATTTCACTTCTCTGGCAGAATGAGATTCTCTAGGTTTTCTGTGCGGAAAACAGAACTTTTTTAGGGGCTGCTCTGAGGACTGTGGAAGGGGCCCACCAACTGGGGAGGGAGGAAGGGGACAACGGAGGCAACCGCCTTGGGGCCCGGTGATTCAAAAGGACCCTCAGCAACCAGAGTGCTGGACTCTTTAAATCACTGCCAGAGCGCCACAAGGAGTGCTTTGGGCAGCGCTGAGGGCTGCCTGGGAGAGATGCGGCACACTGCAGGTGTCTGGGAGAAGATAGCCTCAGCCTCACCCCTTCTGTCCAAGGACACCCCCCTTCCCAAGGCAAGGAGCTGTCCCAAGGGCCAGATGAGCCTGTTGGCCCCACTGCTGTGGAAGGAACTCCCTCAGAAACCACAAACCACCTCAGATATCACCATCTTCCGCTCCAGGTCCAAAGTACATATCTTTGGCCTTGCCTTCCATGGGTATGGAAACAAGCCAAAAAACCCTACCAAAACATGACGCTTTCCCCCCTAGGAAAGGAGACGAGAACAAACAACACATGACAGGCAGTAGTCACAGCCCTTCATGCACTACTGGCAGTGCTCAGATGCTAGGGTGATGAGCTTAGAAAAGAGGAGACTAAGAGGGGGATATGATAGAGGTCTATAAAATCATGACTGGTGTGGAAAAAGTGAATAAGGCAAAGTTATTTACTTACTTCCACAATATAAGAACTAGAGGTCACCAAATGAAATTAATAGGCGGCAGGTTTAAAACAAACAGAAGGAAGTTTTTTCTTCACTCAGTGTATAGTCAACCTGTGGAACTCCTTGCCAGAGGATGTGGTGAAGACTAGGACTTTAAGAGGAATAAAAAAGGGCTAGATAGATTCATGGAGGTTAGGTCCATCAATAGCTATTAGCCAGGATGGGTAGGAATGGAGTCCCTAGCCTCTGTGTATCTGGAAATGGGTGACAGGGGAGGGATCACATGAGGATTACCTGTTATGTTCCCTCTCTCTGGGGCAACTGGTATCGGTCACTGTCGGCAGACAGGACATAGGGCTGGATGGACCTTGTGTGTGACCCAAGATGGCCGTTCTTATGTTCTTATGAGCGGGGCATCAGTACCTGCATAGAATAGAACTATTTATTATTTGTGTTGCAGTAGGGCCTATGAACTCCAATCAGGGGCCCAGACTCCATTTCACTAGGCACTGTGCAAGAAGAATGTACCAGCCCTCCAAAGTTTACAGCCAAGGGGTTTTCTGTATAGGGTAGCACTGACCAGTGGAACTATACCAATGTAATTATACTCCTCATGTAGACACTCTGGGCATGTCTACACGATGGAGAAGATCGACCCTCCAAAGGTCGATCTTCTAGCATTCGATTTAGTGGCTCTGCTGTAGATTCCCACATTGAACGGTGAGGGTAGCCCACGCCGGCGTCCTGTACTCCGCATTCTGCCCTGGTCTGCACTAGAGGATAAGTTTGAATTAAGCTATGCAACTTCGCCTACGTTAATGGCGTAGCTTAAGTCGAAGTACTCAAATTTTGGCACCGTCCACACTGTGGGAAGTCAAAGGGACACTCCCAGCCTGTCTCAGCCAGAGAAAGTCCCTGCTGCAGTGGCAGCCAGCTGGCAGAGGAGTGTCTGCCTCCGTTTCTTCCCTATCTGGCATGGGTGGCGGGTAATGTAGGCAAGGGAAGGCGTTGTCTTCCCTAAACTGTCTACACTCCCCGACTATCGAGGAGGGCTGGGACCGTGGCATGGCAGCCTGGCTCCCCACCTGCTCAAGAGGTCTGGGGCTGCAGCGCACCAGCCCCTGCTCTCCATCAGGGCTGGGATCGGGCAGGGCTTGGCTGCATGAGATGGAGATTGTTGAAGGGGTGATGTCTTGGGTGGAAGAGGTAGGGCCTCGGGAGGAAGGGGTGGGGCTGCGGCTTCCCCAGCGGGGGCTTCACCTGCCGCTGGGCTGCCTGGGGGTTGGGAGACACTGAAAGTCCCAGCTGCAGCTGGGAGGACAAACAGAAGGGGGCTAGGAGGAGTGAGACAAGTGGCTGGAGAACAGCTCCAGTAACCGTGGTTTGTTTTTGAAAAGGAATCCAAACTCCTGTATTTTTAACCTGTGAAGGCTGCAGTGGCACTGGCAGCAGAGATGCCTCTTCCCAAACAATTTCTAAAACTGAATGGAAATCACTTGGATCCCAGACAAGTGGTTTCCATTAGGTTTTAGAATTAGTTTGGGGCCAGGCTCTGTGCTCCTGGAAAAAAAAGGGGCCTTGGGTGGAAGGGGCAGGATCAGGGGCAACCAGTCCTCAGTGCTGCCCAGAGGACAGCATGCTGGTCCCCTGCAGCCCTCAGCACCTCCCGGAGTGTGTCACCCTCCCCACTCCAGCCCTTAGTGCTGCACAGAGCATGCAGCAAAGCACTTCGGTGGCAATTTACAGGAGCTCAGAGCTCCATCCGCCCCCACTGCCTCAGTAGTAGCAGCAGCAACGGGAGCCCCAGGCCCCCTTGAATCACCATGCCCCAGAGCAACTGCTCCCTTCACCCCATTGGCAGGCCTGCTTATGACCATTTTAACACATGCAACTCAGACCTCTCTGACATGCTCATAACACATTAGTGATTAACTATTTCTTAATGGAAATTTGATATTATAATTATTAATTTAAGTCCATTTATATGGGACTTAAATTTAAGTTTTTATATGGGAGTTTGGTGCAACTGAGTGACAAGTTTTCCCACAAGGAACTCTGCTTTGTTTATCATTGGTTGTGCCTTTGCCTCTATCGCCTGAATCAAAATGTCAGCCTGCTTAGTTTGTTTTCATATTACATGAACCCAAAATGAGCTTGATCTGCAAAGTCTGAAACCAGATCAAAGCTCTTCAAGTGCTGAGGGTTGTTTGGATCCAGGAGTTTGAGTCAGGATTATCTCTATGTAAAAACCTCACTAGTGAGACCCTAAATATTTCCGTTAACGGCATTCTGATATCATAACTTAGGTCTTGGGTTCTCATCATGGAGTTTCCCTTTCACTAGTGTTAGATGTAATGGGGGAGGGTCCCAAAACCCTTTGTCTGTTGTAATATGGAGCTAAATAGGGAAAAGGTTGAGAACTAGCTTTAAGCAGGTTAACCCAAGATCTACCTAAACTCTCTGAACTTTTGTCCCTTGTCTCTACTAGGGTGTTATTTCGAAATAACCCCCCTTATTTCAAAATAATAAGTGGAACATCCACGCTACCATGCCTATTATTTTAATATAACGGGCTGGCTATTTCAAAATCTGTACTCCTGTTTTCCTCCAGGAATAAGCTTATTTCAAAATAGTTATTTTGGGAGTTATTATTCCGAATTTAGTTATTTCAAAATCATTTCTTAGTGTAGATATGCCCTGGGAGTCTTTGATTTCAGCATGCTCCTAAATGAAGCATTCATAATGGAGAAAATCTGAGTTCATGGTGCCCGCAAGCATGCCATGGGTATATTCCCCAAAGTGCCCATGAACAGAAATAGCACATTCTGAGATCACAAATTCCGGCACCCCCTTAGCTTATGCCTGGAGTTTGTGACGGTATGTCTACACTTGGTCTCTAGTTCGAACTAGGGAGGCAAACGAAGCATACTGAAGTTGCTAATGAAGCGCAGGATTTAAATATCCCGTGCTTGATTAGCATATTCATGGCCGGTCGCCATTTTAAAAAGCCGGTAGCCTGACTTAACTCGCCGCGTGTAGAAGCAATAGTCCGATCCAAAACCCTTCCCTCGAATTAACTGTTACTCCTCGTGCATTGCATTGCAATAGAACTCATCAGTACCCATACATCTGTCTGTTCTTAAGAAAGCTCATTTCTGTCCAGTACACAGGCAAAAAACAAAATAGCTACCCACACATAATTGGCTACATCTTCCCAGGTTGTAATGGTGTTCACCACCTCTTGTTCACCATTCTCATACAAATCAGCACAAGCTACAAGCAGAGCCTGGGCTGAAATATGCACATTATCTTGCCCCTACGGGAGAAAAATGAAAAAAAAAAACCCAACCTGACACTCATGTAGATCCTGTTTGAGCATGTACGGATACTGGAGAGTTCCATAATGCTGGTGGAAGGTTTCTCTGCCCAGTTATATAGGCAGTTAAGGCAGGTTCTTCATTGCAGTATCTTTTGTATGACACAGAATCTGGGGCTATTTCAACAAGCATGAGTCTGCAGCAAAAGACATACTTTGGGGAAGACCACAGTGGACTATTCTAATGCTAGCACTAGGGTATGTCATTAGAATGTTTTGTGTGTGTGGCACATTATTTCTAGTCTGGTGACAGAGGAAAATCGAGGAAGGGTTCCTGCATTTGTATGGCCAGTTGATCTCTATTTGTTGGCTCTGTCTAGCCAAACACTTCCCTGCAGCCCCAGGCACAGTCAGATATTCGGTGCATGGAATTCCTATGGCATGAGAAACACCCACTAACGTGGGGTATCTTTCATGTAAAATGTTTTCCTTTGTGTACAATGTATTAACATTTCTTCTCCCTTTCTCGGGTAGCTATTACTATGGTACCTGAGTAGCAAGGCTGACAACTGCAAACACCCAGGAAGGTTTATCACACTTACGAAATGGGCCAAATTATCTCTTGTATTATCTGACTCCACCCCACCCCCATTATCATAGTAACTGAGTCCTTCGCTATCTTTTTATGCATTTATCCTCCCAACACCATTGTGGGATTTGGATTAGCCCCATTTTATAGATGGGGAAATACATCAAAAAGACGTACTTCACGCAGCACACCATCAGCCTGTGGAACTCCTTGCCAGAGGATGTTGTGAAGACTAAGATTATAACAGGGTTCAAAAAAAAAAAAGAGGTATATGCACTCATGGAGGATAGGTCCACCAATGGCTACAGGCTGAAACACTCTTAACTGAGATACTCTGGTCCGGCAACATCCGTGGTCCATCAGGATCAGAAAGTCCCACTGGAGGCCTAGTGCTCCGGAACCGTAGTGGCTGGCAGGGCAGCGGGTCGTCCCAGCAGGGCAATGGGAGCACCACGCAAGGCAGTGGGAGCTTAGCACAAAGGCTGCAGGGCTGCCCGGAGCAGCAGCAGGATCTAGGCTCTGCAATGGGAACCCAGTGTGCAGAGCAGTGGGGCTGCCAGTGCTGGATCAGGAGCCTGGTGCGTGCAGGCAGTGGGGCAGTGGGAGCCCAGCGAGCAGAGGCAACAGGGGCTGACAGGGCAGCGGGGCCAGCTAGACAGGGGAGATAGCTGGGAGGGCAGCATTCGAGCCAGAGTGAGAGGGGGCTGATGGCCGGGGGGCCAGCAATGATCACCCCTGATTTGGCAAAATCTTTCATCCGGGACCGATCAGGTCCCAAGGGTCCCAGACCAGCGAGGTCCAGCCTGTATTAGCCAGGATGGGCAGGAATTGTGTCCCTAACCTCTGTTTGTCAGAAGCTAGGAATGGGTGACAGGGGAGAGATCACTTGGTGATTCCCTGTTCTGTTCATTCCCTCTGGGGCACCTGGCATGGACCAATGTCAGAAGACAGGACCTCTGGTCTGACCCACTATGGCCGTTCTTATAGGGAACTGAGGTAGAGAGGGACTAAGTGACTTTCTAAAGGTCCCATTCAAGGTCTGTGCTAGAGGAAGAGATTTCACTCAGGGCTCCAACCTCTTTGCTACAAGCTGAGGCTACATGGCTGTCACTGAAATCTGGCCCACTGTGAAAATCCTGATTTCCAGAACATAAAGGGTTAAAAGCCAAGAAGGCAGAACAACACCAACAAAATGCCATGCCTTTGATTTAATAAAGAGATAATCCTCTTTCTATTAGCCACGGTAATAAGGACTCACCAGTAGTTAATGAAGGAACATGCACAGCTATGACATCATGTGAACAGCACAATGTCTGTGGAACTTAAAACAAAAAGGATTATTCCAATCTATCAGCTCTGAGCCAAAAGCCGGCGAGGATGGATCAGGAGTAAATTTTAACATGTGAAATGTTTATTGAAGCACTAACATGAGAGCGGAATTATACAGCCTATGTTATTAAAAACAATAAGCTCCTATTTCAAAAGATTTAATTTATAGAGAATAATATACACCCAGCTCGCAGAGGGCTGGAATTCCACTGAGTCATTCCAATGACATCACGAACCACAAGAGTGGCACTGCTGTGGGTTATCAGTGTCTCAGAATGCCCCCCACACCCTGGGAAGGAATTACAGTCTCCTTCTTCCACTGAAGTCTGATTTACCAGCCCTGAATTTGGTCTGGCTTGAGCTGATGGCCTTCAGTGGCTTTCCCCCAGATTGAAACTGGTGTGGGAAAAAAAGCAAGCCCACTACAGCCGCTCCCCGAGTTACGAACAATTTACGGACCAACACTTGGTCCGTAACTCAAAGTGTTTGTAACTCGGATCCCATAGAGTTACATGGCGACCACGCTGTTCGTAAGCGCAGATCACCATTCAGAACTCAGATCCGCATTTACGACCGCTTTGGTCGTAAGTGCGGATGGTCGTAAGCGGAAGTGGTCATACCTCGGGGAGCGGCTGTATTTATAATTCATGATGAAAGGGCTCTAGGACCTTTACGGCTGTAAACAAAAATGGCCAAGAACCTTCTTCAGAACAGACCCCAACCTAAAAACCAATAATCCAGCACAACAAAGCAAGGTTCTGTTCTTAAGGCCTCTATCTGATCTTGTGAACAGCACCATCACGGTGGTCTGATTCCACTAACCTGGATTGTTCCCTCCAAATAAAGACCTCCATACTCTGGCCATCTCACTCCTAGGTAGAACAGGCCACTTCCATTCCTCACTCATCCAGACCCATGAAGGTTTCTCTGAGGTTCTAGGGTTCACACCAGCAGAAAGAAGCAGGGAACAGAGATGAATACAGATCCCACTTCTGAATACAGAGGTGGGATCTGTATTCATCTCTGTTCCCTGCTTCTTATTCCCTCCAGGGAATACTTAGAATTTTCCTTATTCCCTCCAGGGAATACTTAGAAAAAGTCTTATAACCCCGAGGCTGTATTATATTATTCACCAATGCCCATCCATCCAAGATGGGAGAAGCTGCCACAAGGGTAAAACTGGTCCCATGATCCCATGAATCAGGGACCAATGGGGAGAAACAGGATCCCATGCAGATGGTCCAATAGCTATTTAGGATGCTCTGGCAGCTTGTCCCATTAGGAAGGGGTAAACCTGCAGCTGGTGTGGAAGAGTGAATTTCCTTGAGTTTAGCAATCGGAAGGGGGTGGTGTGCCTGACTGGCATCAGTGGAGTTACTCCTGATTTACACCAGCACAGGTGAGATCAGAAGCAAGCCCCTGATGGGATAGCAAAGTTGGCTGTCATGGCAATGATGAATGGGTCACCATGCAAACATTCTGGGCAAAGAAGATCCGTGGGGTGGAGCGATTGCAAATCTATTGATCTCAGTGGTAGTTGCATCTCATTTACAGTCTGTCTGGCTTTAGCCCTGGATCTTCAAGAGAGAAATAAATACAATTTAAATCCAATGGGCCAAATTCTGCCTCCATTTACTCTACCCTAACCCTAGAGCAAATCCCACTGATTCCAACAGGTTTGATTCTCATCTCCTTTACACTTGTGCAAATGCAGAATAACTTGCCAGAGGTCAGGGAGAGATTCATATAGTGGTAACTGGAAGCAGGATTTGATCTGTTTATGACAGGGCTACTCAACTTTGGAAGCCCCAATGATACTCACAGCACGGGGTGGTGGGCAGGTTGGTCTGTGAGACTCTCAAACTTACTCCCATTGGTTCAAATGTGGTGACTTTCCAGGCACACTGCAGAAGACATCTGGTTGATAGGTCTCTGGTGAGAGTGCCAGGTACACTTCCTGGATGATGAAGGGCATAGACTTGGTGCTTGTCTCCACTACTCTGGGGATCGATGTTGCAGCGATCAATCCACCAGCTGTTGATTTATCATGTCTGCTTAGGCACAATAAATCAATCTCCAAATATTCTCCCGTCAATGTCAATACTCCATCACGATGAGAAGAGTAGTTGGCATTGACAGGAGAGCAGCCCTACCAACCTTATCACACATAAGGCGCCACAGTAAGTACGTCGACTTCAGCTACAGTATTTGCGTAGCTGAAGTGATGTAGATTACATCAGCAGTGGGGGTAGTATAGACAAAGCCTGGCGGAGTCTCTGTGGCAATGAGGATTTCAATATTGCTGAGGCTTAATATAATTTGTCTTTGATGTATGACTAGGGAGGTTAGAGCCCTGAATAGAAAGCTGTAGCATTTTAAATCTAAATGAATAGATAACATAGGCTGAAATTGAGAGAGAAGCTGAGAATTTTCCAAGCAGACTATGGGAGTTAGGCATCTAGATCCCAGTGTGCAGGAAATCTCCGTGGGCTTTTTTTGTTAATCCCTATAGGTATGTCTACACTACAAAGTTAATTTGAAATAACAGCCATTATTTGAAATTAATTCGAAATAGCGGAGCGCTTAATTCGAATTTGGTAACCTCATTCTATGAGGAGTAACACCAAATTCAAAATAGTTATTTCGCATTAAGTGCTGTGTAGACACTTAATTCGAAGTAGGGGGCCTCCAGCTCTTCCCAGGGAGCTCTGGTGGCCACTCTGGGCACAACCAGGAAAACTTACTCTCCTCTCGCCTAGCCCCAGAGCCATTAAAGGGGTAGACTCTGGCCACAGTGCCTGTGCCAGCTCCAAGCCTGCCAGCCCAGAGCCAGCAGTGGCCACCGGGGCCCCTGACCCAGTGGCCCCAAAACATGAGCCAGCAAGCCACTGGCAGCCAGCCCTCCACCGCTCCCCAGGAGCAGTCTGCCAGCTCCCAGGAGCCTGACAGAGGCTGGAGAAGGTGGGTGCTTTCCTGGTCTAGGGTGGAGATCATGAACCTTATTCAGGTTGGGGGGGGATGCCCCCAATGTCCATGATCTCCGCACAAGATGGAGGAACATGGCCGTCTATGGTAGGATAGCTGCCAGCCTGGCCACCAAAGGCCACATGCGAACCCAAGAGCAGGTTTGCATGAAAATCAAGTTGGTCCAGCAAGACACCCAACCCTGGGCCCTGAGCTTCCCCTCTCCCTTCTTCTTCTTGCTTCCCCCTTCCAGCTCCCTCCTCCCAGGTTTCCCCTCCCCTCTCCCACCCTCTCTCTTCCCCTCTCCCACCTCCTTTTCCCAGTTTCCCCAGAGGTTCATCCCCCCCAGTTTTGTTCAATAAATCCAGTTTCTATTTTTGAACATACGTATCTTTTGTTTGACATCAGGAAGGGGGGCTAGGGAGGGGTAAATGGAAGGACATGAGGGAGGAATGGGGCATGAGCCCCCGGTGGGGAGGAACAGGGTGTCTCTGAGGGCTCTTCGGGGTGGACGCTCTCCCGCAGGGCCTCCTGGATCCTGACAGCCCCCCCCCCCGATGGACTCCCCAGATGGCAGCCTGCAACGAGTGCAGCTGGGCTGTTGGCAACGACCCCATGAGATGCACCAGCGTGCCCAGGGGCAGCTCTGGCTCCATGTGGCCAAGTGCTGTGGTGTCCCAAGTGCGGGCACTCAGGGCACTCCAAGACAAGACTGCTTTGCTGTCCCTCATCGAGGGAGACAAGCATGTGGGGAACCCTGAGAACTGTCTGTCCAGGATGGGGGGTAGGGTCCCTTTAAGCACGGAGCTCAGTTAGCGTCAGGCAGCAGCTCCACACACTAAGTCCTAACCTGATGTCCTGCCAGCACTGGTTCTGGCCAACCTTAACTTCGGTTCAGGGTCCACTCAGTGTGGACGCACTATTTCAAAATAGTTTTTGTGTGTAGATGCGTTCTTTCGAATTAGCTTAATTTGAATTAACTATTTTGAATTAAGTTACCTCAAATTAACACTGTAGTGTAGACACACCCTTTCAGAATTGTTTCCTAAATGGACCATTTAGTGACAGCTTTCTAAGAAACACTGGCAAGTCTGCGTGTTCCCCAATTTGAATAATAAATACAAACTTGTATTACTTACAGTCATCATCTGATTCCTCATCGTCCTTGTTTGATGTCAGTCCGGAGTGATGATAATGTGAATGACTGCTCCTGATTAGTCGCGTTCTGCTGCACTACCGCACACAGCATTGCAGAGTCGAAGGTCGGACACAGCCACATCAATACAAGAGAGGATAAATAAATGAACCAGGAAGAGGACATTCTGGAGCAAAGCTATGAAATGTCTTACTAGGGTCATTTTTCTAATTATAGGACGGTGAGGCTGGAGTCTCTAGATGCTGAGGCGAAGGATGAAAAAAAAAAGTATCCAACTGAATAAATAAATCTCTTAAAGAAAAAGATAGTTGTCTGCCAAGAAACTTAATACTAAATGTTTGGATTGCAGTTCTGAAAAGATTTAATTGGAGATATTGCCCTAAGAATATGTAAATAGTCTCTCAGTTTCTTAACTAAAAGGAGAAACAGATGCCTTGTCTAAGATCTGAGTTGTAATATGAAAAGTACTGAGGCTTCTAAAATGTCATTTAAAATGCATATAATTAGATTCTTATCTCCTTAAGGGATTGTACTATGCTTTGCCCAATGGAAGATGTAAACTCCTTATATATACCATCTATGACAGGAGGTTCTATTGGCTGCTTTAACTCGTTGATGGAGTAAATTTGAACATCTGGATTTTAAAGTGCAATTTTTAATTTGAGATGGGCTCAAGGCACATCATGTGGATCTGGATTTTGAACATCTCAGTGGGGCCTGGGCTTTTTACTTGGGCCCAGTCTAAATGATTAGGAGATTCAGGTCGTGATTTAGAGTTTGAATTTCCTGCCATGTAGTGCTTTGGGTTTCGTCTCATTTCTGCTTAGAGGAAGAGGTAAATAATAATTCCAGTTGGGTTAATGAGTTTGGGTTAATGACCCATCTGCAACCATTATGGAGATTTAGAAGAGTTTGGTTCCATTTTATTCATTAAGGGTCCAGCTCAAAGCCTCTAGACATCGACGGAAAGACTCCCATTGATTTCAGTGGGCCATGCTTTTAATTTTTGGCATGTCTTTGCACTTTTGGAATTTGGTCAGGACCAGCAGGGAAAGCACCGAAATCCCATAACCTGCACCCAAATGCAGCTATTGTACCTCTTTACCCCCCATAAGCAACTAAGTGACTGACTCAGAACCTCCCACGAGTTTTCTGTTTTGCTTCAAGCCCAGCCTCCCACTCTCTTCTAGTGGCATCTTGGATCCAGCAGGAATTGGGAAGTCCCTAGAGTTGTGCACAACTTCCAGTCCAGTTCAGGTCAGAGCTGTAGGGAGACCCAGGACCAAGCCAAAGCGCCCAGTTTGGGAGGTTGTTACAAACCTGAAATTCAGGTCAGCTCGCTGAGACCTTGAGTTGTGTTGCCCATGATAAGAACAATAATACTGGGTCAGCCCAAAGGTCCATCTAGAGACAGTGGACCATGCTAGGTGCCCCAGAGGGAATAAGCAGAACAGATAATCATCAAGTGATCCATTTTTCCCACCCTTTTGCAAAGAGAGGCTAGGGACACCTTTCCTACTCATCCTGGCTAATAGCTATTGATGAATTTACCTAGTTCTTTTTTGAACCCTGTTAAAAGCCTGGTGTTCACATCCTCAGCAAGGAGTTCCACAGATTGGCTGGGCATTGTATGAAGAAATACATACATTCCTTTTGTTTGTTTTAAACCTGTTACCTATTCATTTCATTTGGTGACCTCTAGTTCTTATGTAATGGGAACAAGTAATTAACGTTTCCTTATTCACTTTCTCCACTGGATCTGACTGGCAGTGTTGGAGACAGACCATGTTGATTTTGTTAGGATTGCATGGATTCCCTCTTGAAACCAGGCCATGCCTGCCAGTTTCAGCTGAGCTCCTGGGCTGGTCTTAGAGTTCATTCCAATCCCAAAGTCAAAGTCAAGGTCTGTGGGGCCACAAGTAGGAAAGGGGTTTCCACCCACTTAACAGGATCCAAAATCAGCCTGCTTCTAACAGCTCTAGAGGAAACAACCATCCATCCTGGTAGGACCCACAGAGGGATGGCAGCAGGGAAGCGTGTACAACCCAATCACAATCCTGCCCATGCAGTGCAGAGGAGCTCAGTCCATCTCTCAGGAGATGGGCAAGCTGCTGATGGAAGGATGCCTTCGTTGGCAGAGCTTGTACACTTAGGACTGTAGCGTGCCAGTGGGCAGAGGAGTTAAGCCCGCTTCCCAGTGCTTTGTTGAGCAGCAGTAGAAATCCTGCCCTACAGAGGGGTGTATGTATTCAGGAATGCTGGTCCAAAGCCTGCTTAAGTCCATGAGCATCTATCCATTCACTTCAGTGGGCTTTGCATCTGGCTATGGTGAGGGAAAAGCATCTCCTTACAACTTCTCCCAGTGTCGCACAACACAGCTAGCTTTCCTGACTTCAAAAATGAGTAGCCTTATGGCCCCTTTTGGGTACATCTACACTGCACGGCTATTTATAAATAAGCTATTCCGAAATAGTTATTCCAAAAGAGCTAATTTTGAAATAGCACATCTACACTGCAGGGAAGCCTCACAATTAGTCCGTGGCAGGCTTCCCTAATGTAGACATGCTATCTCTAAATTGAGGCACTGGGAAGGAATAACTTAGAATGGTCCTGGTGACGGGCTATTTCGAAATAGCAGCAGTGGAGCATCTACATGCGCCTTGTTTCAAGATAGCTATTTCGGAATAGGCATTATTCCTTGTAGAACGAAATTTACAGATTTTGGAATAAGCCATCCGTTATTTCGAAATAAGGGAATAGCTGTGTAGACGCTCACATTGTTATTTTGAAATAACGCGAGTTATCTCAAAATAACGGTGCAGTCTAGACGCAACCTTAGAGACTAACAAAATATATCTATAACATCACAAGTTTTCATGGGCAATACCCACTTCCTCAGATGAGCTGAAGAGGGATGATGGGAATCCAGAATTTATAACAGAAAAAAAAGGGGAGGGAGGGGAAATTCCTTTCAATTGTAGGCTTGGTGCTGACTTGGACAGGAGTTGTCCTCTGGATTAGATCAACACTGCAATTAAAAACCTGCGGCTGGCTCCTCCTGGCAAATTCAGGTTACAGGGACTAGGACTGTTTAAGTGGGGTGGCTCAGGATGGAGCTTAAGCCTGACTATACTGCAGTCAAAGAGCCTCTTAGCTCTGCAAGCCCAAGTCCTCTGGCACGGGCCAGCCACGGGTGTTCCCCCCACAACCGAGCAGAATTGCAAAGCTGCTCTTATTACAGCCAAAAACTGCTGAACACCAAGGAAAAGGCTCTGAGTTCAGTGTGAGTAACCATGCAGCGTAAACTCTGAGACCCATGCTAAGACACAGCGCTGTGCCTCTCTAGACCACCCCGCCCCTCTCTCCCTTCTCCTTTCGCTTCCTCTTGAAAAGCTGCATTTGCAGTACTTGGCATGCAACGATCAGAGGGGTCAGAAGCTAAGGGGCACTGATATGGGATATTGAGCAGGGAGAGGTGGAACGGACGTGATTTTATACGGCGCTCTCCGCAACTGTGTCCCAGTTTGATTTTGCATTTGCAAAACCAGGTGTCCCCCAGACCTTTGCCCAGGAAGGGGAAGTCTTTTGTCAGGTAGATTTCTCCCACCGAAACTGTTGAAACATTGATAGGCCAATGGTGCCAACCGCCACAGTTCCACAGAAGTCAATGGATCTGGCCCATGGTTCCTGAGGTAAAAACTAATCTTCACCACATTACATTTGACAGTTCCGAAATGTAGAAAATGCCAAGATGTTTATGTTAAATTATAGGAAAGTTTTTGATTGAAAAGAACCAATCGTTCTCTCACTCTTTCTCTCTCTCTCTCTAGCATTCTCATTCTCTCTGTCATATCTTAGAAAGTAGCCCAATGTCTGTGACTCTGTAACGCTGAAATGTTGGGCGGTGCTGTTACCCGAGTCACGTCCTTCGCCTTCTGCCGTGGCGCTCGGCTGACTTCTGCGCCGCTCAGCTGGGCCATCGCGTGGGAGCAAGTGGTGTAAGCGACCGTTTGGGCTCCGCGGTCCCCCGAGAGAGAAGCAGGAGGGGGAAGAGAAGAGAGAGACGGAGAGAGAGGCAGGAGGCAGAGGAGAGCAGAGAGAGGGGGGGGAGGCAGTAGAAGGAGGAGAGAGAGAGAGACGTGGCGGAGAGACCCGAAAATCCCGTCTTATGACAGGCTATTGACTAGTATTTTAGAATGTTCCTCAACCCCCAAATTCAATATTTGATAGAGCAACAGAGGCTATGTCTACACTGCAGGGTTTTATCAGAAAAAGATATGCAATTTGCATACCTTTTTCCGATTGTTCTTTTGGAAGAAGCTTTTCTGACATTTGGCTCTTCGACACGGGGCCAAATGTCAGAAAAAAATCCTAATCCGGAAGAGCCCTTATTCCTCACAAAATGAGGAATAGAGGGCTTCTGAAAGAGCGTGTCTGCTCTTCTGAAAAAAATTTCGGAAAAGCAGACGCGTTCCCTGGATGCAGAGGGGTTTTTCCGGGATACTTCCGGTATCCCGGAAAAAACTCCATAGAGTAGACATAGCCAAACAGTGAAACCTGCAAGTACTGAGCTTTAATTCTAGGTTTTCTCTGTAATGGTTCAGGACAGCATTGGGAACAGCATCTCCTTTTCTTCTCCCACCTCATAAAAGCTGTCTCCTGGCCTTACTTCTGGCCCTACAGTGAAATAAAGCACTAGTATTTCCTTCTAAAGCAGGAGAGGGTAATGACTATTCCAAAGTCCTCTGAAGCCAGCAGATCTCTTACCACGGACTTCAAGGGGCTTTCGATTGGGCCATAAAAATATCAAAAGGGGGGAGGGGGGAAACTTGAAAGAATAAGAGGGAAAGGGAACAAATAATGAGGAGGACTTTGTTCTGAAGGGTTCTGACATGGTTCCATGTCTGGCATTCCCCTTCAACCCAGCTGCTTATTCCCCAGCTGAGATGGGCTCTGGAGCCTTACAGGAATTCCCCCGCTTTGCTCACTGTAGCTGTGTGAAGTGTCTGTAAATCCAGCGCCTTAACCTCATAACTTTACTCAACCGCTCTCGTGTCATTTTTAGATTCCAAAATAATTTTTTTCCGTCGGTTGGGGGGACGCTTTGGAACGGATTTCGACGCTTGTGGGAGCGGTGGAGCTGACCTTCATGGTGCCGTCCTGTGAACTGGCTCGCGCAGACTGGTTGGCACCTCTGCAAAGACTGAAATCATCACCTTTGCCTCCACTGTCTGCCTCTGAGCTCAGCTCTCCCACACTGGCGGTGTAATGTGCCTCTTGTCTGCTACCAGGCCAGCCGTGGAGGTTTGGAAAAGGTTTAATTTAGCTCTCTCTTGAAGCCCTTTGCCCTGCCAAAAAATCTGAACTTTGGTTCCAAATTGAGCTTAGAAATCTTGATTCCCAGGGGAAGAGGAGGGGAGTATGAAGGAGAAAAATCGGGTGTTGTCTGAAAGAGAAAGAGGGATGCTACCGCATGGTGGTATTTATTTGCTGATCATTTATTTTTACATTTTTAAAGGGATGGTTGAGTTTTTGTCTTTAATCTGATTTAATGCTGCATCACAAAAGGTTAGCAAATAGGACCAAAATTTGGGGCAACAGCGACACCTCGTGGCCAGATAAATGTATCCTTGGCCTGTTTTCCCTAGGGTTCTTCACTTTGTCATCCTATTTGGCAATGAGGGACCCAATTCTGATCTTGCTTACACCAGTTTCACACCAGTTTTCACTCCACTGGGCTTTGCTCTGAATTGTACTGGTGTGAATCCTGACACTAGTGCAATGGAAAGTGGAATCAGGCCTACCAGTGTTCTATCAGTGACGAGCAGCCCTTATTGCTGTCAAGAAACTTGGAAACTAACCAAAAGCCAGAGCTTCCGCTGGTGAAATCAACATAGCCCCATTGAAGGGCAATGCATTATTGCCAATTCCCACCATTTTATCGTGACTCTCTATTTGGCATCTTGCTTAAAGCCCTAGGTCATGGAGTCATGTGATGATACAAAAAATCTCACCTTTTTGAGTAAGTTACTAGCCCCATAGTTGTTGAGAGAAGCTTGAGTATGTGACCTTGGTAGGTTCAAATACCAGCAAGCACACAAAGAGAATCCAATAGGTATTTATTTATGTATTTATTAATTATTAATTATTATTATGTGTTACTTTTAAGCCAATCTCATGATTGAGGGGAAGTGACTCATGCCTTTTGAATGCTTGTGGGTGGCAATATTGAATTGGAGCTCCATTAATTGGAGCTCCGTTAATTTACACTAGGCTACAATCTGGCCCAAGCAATCTCTCTAGCACCATAGTACAGATCTGATTCAATTTCCCTTCCCTTGGAAATTCTTTTTTCCTCTTTGTTCCTTCCTTGCTAGAAAAAGACCTGCCTCACAAGCAAAATGCCCCAATTGCCTCTTCATTTCACCCACACACAGCTTTAGTGGCTCATTAATCCATTGCTTAACAACTATCTCTTTCCATCTGTGTTGATATCACAGCACACTGCAGCAGAGATCTCACAACATGTGACGGTAACAGGTCAGGGATTGCTGATCCCCGGCTACTATAAAGCTTTGGACACCCGCCTACGGATTTAACTAGTGAGGCATGTTTCACTTGGGTGTGGAAGGAACAATTCTCCATGGGGGCAACAACTGGAGAAACTGCATGTGAGGCAAGGCATTTCTTTTAAAATTTTTAACCTCGAATCGTGTCTGCTGTGACAATCAGTTTAACTACAGGCTGTCAGAGAGGAAACTCTTGAGACTTCTCAGACTATCTGCAATGAGACATCAAGTGATCTTGCTGACCTCGAACACTGCAAGGCCAATACGCCAAAGCAAAGAGCTGCACAAAGCTGTCAGGATATATACAAGGACTAATTTTGGTGCCTGCTGACTGTTCAATGGGGCTACTGACATGGGCAAGGGGCAGCAGGACTGGCCCCTAGGTACAGAAATCTAAACAGCAGGAGTAATTAGATATCTCAGAGACGGCTGCCATCTAAAGTGGTAGTAGTCATGAATGCACTCAGAGCTGCAAACAAAGGCTGGATTGAAGAGGCAGTACAATAGAGATACTCAGGATTAGACAAACAGGGTGGGGAGGGACTGTCATTTTAGGAGATTCTGTAATGACAGGGCACTGGCCTAAGCAAAGTTATGGGACCCTTCTTATATCTATCTTCCAATGGCATGTAAAAAGCAGGGGGTCAGTCCCCAGTTGATTTAAATATCCAGGACTCCATTGGCTCCACCTGGCTCACATCAGCTGAGAATCTGGGCCCCAGATGCTGACCATCTGTAGCCATTCAACATTCTAGATTGTTTATTGCAAAGATGTGTTAATCCCCTTGCCCTAAATTCTAACATGGGGAGTTATAATTCACTCTGGTGAATCCAGTTGGGTAATTAACATCCAGCTAAATGAATTTCTCCGTGAAAGTTCAGCTGGATTTACTTTACTTTCTGTCGTACACCAGCATGTGGTGTTACTGTGGGCTGTGAAGCTGTGGCCATGTCTCACCCCAGAGGAAGCTGCTGTTCTGTGGTTGTTGATGAGATTTCTGTCCATTGTTTATAAGTCCCTCTGGATAGAAGACACACAGGGCCTGATTCTGATCTTGCACCAGCTTTACAAACTATGACTCAACTGAATTTAAATAAATTACTCCTGATTCAGAGCAATGTAAATTGGCTCACTGAATTTACCTGATGCAGACTCAGGGGGAGCAAGGGGCCTGAAACAGTAGTTCTTAAGGGATGAGCTACCCCATTCAGCTTGTTCCCGAAACCTACTGCTACCCTGGAGTTTCGGCAAGGGAACAAAGCCTCTAGCTCTGGGGCTATGTCTAGACTGGCATGATTTTCCGGAAATGCTTTTAATGGAAAAGTTTTCTGTTAAAAGCATTTTCGGAAAAGTGCGTCTAGATTGGCACGGACGCTTTTCCGCAAAAGCATTTTTTGCGGAAAAGCGTCCGTGGCCAATCTAGACGCGCTTTTGTGCAAAAAAGCCCCGATCGCCATTTTCACGATCGGGGCTTTTTTATGCAAAACAAATCTCAGCTGTCTACACTGGCCCTTTTGCGCAAAAGTTTTGCGCAAAAGGGACTTTTGCCCGAACGGGAGCAGCATAGTATTTCTGCAAAAAGCACTGATTTCTTACAGTAGGAAGTCGGTGCTTTTGCGGAAATTCAAGTGGCCAGTGTAGACAGCTGGCAAGTTTTTCCGGAAAATCGGCCGCACTGGCCAGTCTAGACACAGCCTGGATGTAAGTGTGAACAGAATTAAGCCAATGAGGTGTGATACTTTCAGAATGTTCAGTTAATGAAATGTTGATGCATTTCCAAATACACACAAACAGTCTGCAAACAGAATTAGATCATATTCCTCGAGGAGCCTGGCCTGTATGATGGAGTACAGGGAGTCCCCCTAAAGCTTGACTCTCGGAGTGGAGGGACACTCCCCAGCCTGGGAAGGTGCAGGGTCCCTGTGAGGAGAGGGGAAGGAAGGGTGGTGACTGTCAGAAAGGAACAGGGACTGGAATTTGTTCTTCTGCCATCCCCCAGAAATTTCAAAATTGGTATCACAGCTGTGCACAGGTTTGCCTCTGATCTCCCTGATAGCAATGCAAATCAGAGATAACCTCATTGTAGATTTGTAGAGAGTAAAATTGGGCTAATCACATGGAAACTCAGATTCTGGGCCTTGCTGAAGTGCCAAAAAGCCTAAAATGCACTTCGATGTCCCTTTTCAGCTGAAATTCTTCAAGCAGTAATAAAGCTGCAAACTAGCCATTTTACAGATGGGCAAAATAAGGCAGAGAGAGGTTAAATCAAAACTTATCTAGCTTGATAAAGTGAGTGCATGAAAGAACTAGGAAACAAACCCAGAAGGCCTGCCTCTCTCTCCCTTCCTGTAACTGCTGGAAACACACCATCCCAAAATCTGTCAAAATATGTGGGAAACAGCCTCCCCCAAAACAAGGAGACCGAGTATGGTTTCTCTGTAACCAGTCAAGAGCAGTGTGAGGCCAGCTGCGGCAGCTGGCGTCCCCGCCTGCACGGCCGTCAATGACCATGATGTAATCACAGGGCGTCCCGCCCCATGACGTCATCATCGGGTGTCCGGGCCAGTGGCACCCTAGGCAACTGCCTAGTTTACCTAGGCTCACGGGCCACCCCTGTAACCAGCTGTAGGCATGGACTATGGAATCATAGAATGCTAGAACTGGAAGGGACCTCAAAAGATCATCAAGTCCAGTCCCCTGCCCTCAGGGCAGGACCAAGCGCCATCTAAAACAAGGTTCCCACTTAGCTGCACGGCAGCACAACCCTTTAGCTGTTTAATGAGCCCCGCCCTGCTACGGACTTGTGCACGGAGCCCCTGGCTGGGGAAGGGCACTTCTCCCTCAGCGACAGCAGCAGCTCCCAGTCGAAGACAGAGCAGCGAGCCTCTCCCAGCTGGTAGGGACACGTCTCCTCCTTACCGGCTGGGAGAGACTCACTGCTCTGTCCTCAGCAGGGAGCTGTTGCCATCACTGAGGGAGCAGAGCCCTGAGCCGCTGGCTGGGCGAGGCTCATTAAGTAGCTCCGGGTCTGTGCTGCCACACAGATTAGAGGGAACCCTGATCTAGAATCTCACCCTTGTCATTTGTTTGCCAGCGCAACTGTCTTCACAAACCGTAACTGCTCCAAAATCAAGCTGGAGCATGTCGTGAGAACTGCTCAATGGCACCAAACCTTCAACATGCCTCTAGAGCCGTGCTTTATAAGGAAGACTAAGAAAATAGCTTTCCTCGAGGAGGGGATCCCAAGATCTCACAGGGATAGTTCTCCGTTCCCAGGGGCTTTGTAAGCACCACTCACATTTCATGCTCCGTGTGCTTCTTTTGTCGTGTAATCCATGCTGAGATTGAATGCATTAAACTCATCCGAGCCAATCCCCTGGGTAGGCCAGGTGCTCTTTGAGACACGGCTGTTTCAAATACATGGCTCTCATGGCTCTCCATTACTAGGCCGAAGAGTCAGAGGAGGGATACACGATCCGTAAGTGCTGTGAGTAGACATAGTGGCACTAATTCTCTGTTGGCTTGTACCTGGTGCATTCATTTACCTTTGTGCAAAGAGGGCATAATGCCCCAACACTGAACTCTTGCCTGATTCGCCTTCCATCCTGAGTGATGTAAATCCTCTGACTTACACTAAGGTAAGAGGGAGGGGAATCAGGCTCAAAGTTAGATTAATTTCAGAGATACCCTTGGCTAGGTTCTCAGATCGTATAAATCAGCATTATTCCGGTCACAGGGTGAGCTGCCTCTTCAACGGCCCCCCATGGAGGAGGGGAGGAAGGGAGCAGTGGTCCCTGCTCCAAGGAGAAGCCTGGCAGTCAGGAGCTAGGAATCAGCTGACCCAGCTGATCAAAGCCACATAATTGGGCCCACGCACTCGCAGCTGGACAATAAAGGAGGGCCCAGCTCCAAGAGGAAGAGGAGAAGACCAGGAATCAGAGAGTAAGTGGGATGCTCAGTTGTAATCAGAGTAAGGCCTTGTCTATACTTACGTGGAGATCAACGCTTCAGAGATTGATCTTCCGGGGTTTGATTTAGTGGGACCCTCTCAATTGAATGCTGATGGTATCCCCATGCACCTTGGCACTCCACAGGGTTGTGAGCAGAAAGGGAAGTTGACAGGAGAGTTTCTCCCATCATCGACCTCCCATTGTGAGGACACCAGAGAAATTCGATTTAAGGTACGTTGACTCCAGCTACACAATTCTCATAGGTGGAGTTGCATATCTTAAGTCGAATTTCTCACGTAGTGTAGTCCTGGCCTTAGAGATTGCAGGCAGGTGGGCCCTGCTGATCAGCACCCAGTATTTTCGTGAGGCCAAACAACCCCAGTCTGAATCCTTGACCAGATTGTTTGTCTTGTTTTTCCATGTTGGGTCTTTCTTTGTGAGGCTCATTTGCAGAGCCCTTAAAGGACAGAACAGGAACTAGGCTGGGCTTGGCTGACTATTTCTCCCTAGCTGGTGATTAGGCCTGTCAGCTACAACTGGGCTGAAGCCCACTAAAGTTGTTGCGAATATAATCTGCTGTGGACTTCTTCCATCAGTGTTTTGTCATGAAGCTGTCTGACATGAGGGAAATCTTACTGGAGAAGCCTCCATCCTCTAACATTATCCAATAGAATCATTTGTGTTCCAGTTTTTGAATATATCGGTCCCGCTGTTCTTTCAGGAGGAAACCGTTCAGATACAAATGCCATCCCAGGAGAGGATCTCTCATTCTGCTGGCTCTACACATTTCTTTCTACTGAGATCACAATCAGTCTAAAAGTAGAAATGAATTTTAAAAGACCAAAAACCACTAGTTTCCAAACAACCACAAAGCTACTTGAAGAGAGAGCCAGCATGCCACCCATTTTTTAACATTAGGCCTAAATTCAAAATAACTACATTCAAGTCAAGGAGATCACACTGGATTTACACCTGTGTCACTAAGGCTATGTCTAGACTACAGACTTCTTTCGGAAGAAGCTTTTCTGGAAGAGAGCATCCACACAGCAAAAGCGCAACGAAAAAGCGATCTGCTTTTTCAAAAAATAGCGTCCACATTGATTGGACACTATCTCGCATTTAAGTTGCAATTACTGTGGATGGAGTGGCCACCAAGGAACCTGTGCTTTTTCCTGGAGACCTCTTCCTTTGAAAAAACACTCTTCTTCATCCACACACACCTTTTTCTGAAAAAGTTTTTTTGGAAAAAGCCTTCTTCCTCATAAAATGAGGTTTACCACCGTCGGAAAAAACTCTCTGTTCTTACAGCTTTCTGTCGAAAAAATGCAATAGCAGTGTGGACATAAGTATAATTTTCCCGGAAAAATGGCCGTTTTTCAATAAAAAGTCTGCAGTGTAGACATACCTTGAGATGAGTTCCTGGCCCTGTATCAAGACCTCCAGCTATCAATGCAAAAACAACAGCATCTTGTTAGAGTGCAAATTATCTCCTACATCGCTGAAAGGAAACAGCAAGCTCTGACTAAGACAATGTTCCTCAAAGTGGTCCGTGGACCCACTCTGAGACAGCAGCTACCGGGCCACTCTGGTCTGTTTACTGACCAGCTCCACAGCCATGGAGCTTTGTGGCTCCCATTGGCTGCAAATGGTGAACTGCAGACAATAGGAGCTGCGAGGCTCTGTGGCTGCAGAGCCAGTAAGTAAACAAACCAGAGCAGCCCGGTAGCAGCTCTCTCAGAATGAGTCTGTGGACCACGTTGAGAAACATTGGCCTAAGCGGTGACTTTAGGAGCAAGGACTGTCTTTTCAACACAGTCAAGATTCACAAAAGTAACCAGTAATTTTCAGGTGTTTAGTCTAAGGCCTAGTCTACACCACACGCACACATTGATCTATGCAACATCAGCTGCGCAAATAGCATAGCTGAAGTCAATGAACTTACCACAGTGTCTTCCATGTGGTAAGGCCAGCAGGGGCCGCTCTCCTGTCAACTCCGGCTACTATTATCATCCTGCTGGAGTACCAGAGTCGATGGGAAACTACTCAGAGGTCAATTAATCACGTCTAAGCAGACATGATAAATCGACCACTAGAAGATTGACTGCTGTAGGGTAGATCCTCCGTCTGGTGTAGAAAAGCCCTGAGACACCATTAGGAGGCCTGATTTTTCAGAAAGTCCGCAACACACACCCTCTAATACTTAGGTGGTTTTAGACTGTCTCAAACTAGACACCAGAAAAGGAAGCTTCAGGGGGTAACCGAGTTAGTCTGTACAGGATAAACTTAAAAACAACAAATGTTCAGGCAGCACTTTATAGACTAACAGGCATACAAAATCACTAGTCACTTTTGAAAATATTGATGTCTACCCATACAGCATCTTGCCCAATGGGGCCCTGATCTTTGACTATTGGATGTGGCCAAGTCCTGAGATACTAACGGTAGTAGAAATCAGAGATGTCAGATTTTGATTGCTGTCTGGCAAAATGAGGGTTATTCAGAAATAAAAGGAAAAACTTCTGACATTAAGGTGCGGGTATTTCATGCAGAATGCAGGGTTTTTTCTCTGGCTGTCCAGGGGAACACGCTGTACTGCAGCTATCATCCCCAGGAAACTGCTAATGAGTCTATAATTATGGATAGTTATTAGGAAAAGCTAACTCTCCTTCACAACGCTGGGGCCTTGCCAGCCTGCCTGCTTTTCCCCTAACAAAACTGAAGCTGCCTGTGACATGCTGCTTTTGAAGATGAGTTATGGCAGAGGAGGAAACATTTCCGAAAACGGTGCAAACTTTGAAAATGGTTCAGGTTCGGTTTGGAAAGTCAACAGAACTGCGGTTTAGGTTGGTTGGGAAACATCCCAGATCAGTTTGAGCCACTCACACAGATTAGTTTATACACATTGCAAATTTCTCTCCAAAGCAATCTCTTCACAGGGCTCTCCAGCACCAATGGGATAATCTATCAAATACTTGACTTTGCCTTACACTTTGAGGCCATGAAAAGAGACGTTCCCCTCAAATTTTTTAAGCATCTGGCCATGGGATTTTTAAACTTGATTCAAGGAACATGCAAAAGTGTATTAATAATCCACTGCTGGGAATTGAATACACTATGATACAGTTATTCAGGGGTTGGGGTTTTTATTTCATCTTTCCCTCATCCCCTCCCTCACCTACTCCTGAATAGCGCCTTGGAATTTTGATCAGGCATGTCAAGAATAAATGTGTGTGTTGACTTGGAGGCAAACCGATGCTGCCCCTCACAGATGATAGTAACATTTACGAAAAAAATTAATGAAATGGGTGGCATTCTGATGTCAGAAGGATCGGAGCCAGAGGTGGTTTGCTAACGGGCGGCTCTGCATGAATCTCTCCAGACTGCCGAGCAGTCAAGGAGATTATATTCTCAACTGTTAAAGCTGTTTACACATACCAAGCAGCACTGACTGCCTCTTTGTGGCAAGTTGTTTACATGAATTTATTTTGGGAAAATTCCATTAGACGGGACCAAGATTTCTTCATAAATCATTGAATCTAGCTTGTGTGCTGATAAAATCTGGTTAGTCATTTATTCTTTTGGGCAGTGTTTAGCTATGTGTGTTCATTATGTGGAAGGAGCAACTTACATGAGTAGTGTAAAAATAATGGATTGCCTATGGCTGCTTCGCAGTTGTGGACGTTTTGCTTTTCTGGGAAAAACAGCAGTAGAAAATCTTATCCATCTAATAAAATTCACTAACAGAGTCCAAGATTTACTGAGTGCTCCACTTCTGGCTAAGTGACCCTCCGGCAGACACTAGAATGACCTTTATTTTAACACCTTTAACAATGGGTCCTATGTGGTCTGTGCTCTCTGTTGTTATGAGGACCTGGGCAGAGATATCAAGGCTACTTTCATGCTCATGTCTTCCTTTGGTGAAGAAGAACTGTTGTTGTCAGGTCCTAAAGCTATGTGTCAGCCCAGATGGAGTCTGCTGAAATTTACCCCTAGACTAGGTTTAAGGTTCATAGGTGCTGGGTAGAGCTGTGAGCAACTTTCATAACTAAGCCCAAACTGGGAGCATGTTAACTGACTTGTTTGCTTTCTTGCTTAGCCCCAAATCATGGCAAGTTCACAACCTTTCTATGAAGCTGGCCCAAGTTTTGAGAGGATGCAGATTTCATTCTCTAGTATTGGATATGTGACGCTGACAGGCAGAACCAAACCTGGGACATCTAGACTAAAAGCCTCTTTCGAAAGAGATCGTCTTGACATCCACAAGACTTTCGAAAAAGTGATCCGCTTTTTTGAAAGACAGCACCCAGGCAATCTGGATGCTCTCTTTCGAAAAAGTCCTGTTTGTGTTCAAGAACGCCTTTTTTCGAAAGAGCTTTTTTTCGAAAAAAGGCGTTCTTCCTCATAACATGAGGTTTACCGCTGTCAAAAAAAACCCGCCGTGTTCTTTCGATTTAATTTTGAAAGATCGCAACAGCAGTCTAGACACAGGTGACTTTTTTGAAAAAAGGCTACTTTTTTCGAAAAAACTGTGTAGTCTAGACATAGCCCTAGAGCTTAGTGCATGAGCCTCTACTGCTTGAGCTAAAAGCCAGGTAATTCTCAGGTAAAGCTGTAGAGCAGAATCATTCTTTCTCTCTGTAAGTGGTCTAAGTGCCACTACATGGGTCAGTGAACGACACCCAGTAAGTGTGTGGGTTACAGATAGCAAGAACGATTTTATATTCCGGCTCTAGAATTCTGTAAAGAGGCTTAAAAACCCTACAGACAGGATCTCATTCTCTTAAAGGAAAACTATGATTTTTAGGATAACTTCAATGAAACCCTGTTGGTTCAATCTTGATTAAAGGATGGTAGGAATTTTCCACAAGCATTATGGCCAAAAGGCTATTAGTTTTATCACTGATTCACAAAATAATCCTTAATAATAATCCACGTTCCAGAACGATGCTCACCAGGAAGTAAACTACTTAATGCCCATAATGAAGAGTGAATGTAGAAAACATAAGAGGCAAGAAAAATATGTTTGCTTCTTACACAGGTAGATTCCAACCACTGCTGTCATTTAGCCTCCACCACCCTTCATTATCCAAATTAAAACTCCTTTGCCCTTACTCTAAGGTTGGCTTTCTGCGTTTTCACTCTCTGCTCTAATGTAGTGTGAATGTTCATATAGGAATGCTAGGCACTTCCCCCAAAGTCTTCCAGGCCTTGCTATCACTAGGCCTCCCTATGAACATTTAATCGAACTTTATCATCTCTATCAAATCTAATTGCAGTAGCGACCACTGTTTGCGCTGGATTACAGTAGGCCACAGACTGCCTGGGTGATCCGCCACACTCTGACACCTGTGGCTGTTTTGCTGGATCTGGCAGAGGGGGATCATGTTCCTTGGGGTGACTGTAATGCACGGGACAGGGGGAGACACTTTCTTTTGTGCCTGCTCAGCCTTTTGCAATATCCTAGCCAGAAGAAAAGGGGGTGAAGATAGAGCTCTGAGATATGCTTGTGGAGCTCCTTCATTCAGAGGTATCCAAAGCAAAGTACCCCCAAAACCACCAGGCAGCCTCAACAATCCACCGGTGATCTCTCGATTCGAGGATGATCTCTACCACAGATTTACATATGGGGCCTGAGATGACTCAGGAGTCCCATCCTGGAACCACAGATACACCCACAGTAGGAATCAACTTTTCCGGATGGGTCAGCTGCCAGTTTTGAGAAAGTTCATTCGTTTTCCTTCCTTCTCGCTCTCTCTTTTCAGCTTTGAGGGCCAGGCACTTCTCCCCATAGTGGCCCTCTGCCTGATGGTCCTCTTTGGAGAGGAACCTCCTCACACAGTATAATGGGGTTGGCACTCAACCTCATGCAAGCACCCGTCTGGCTGAGTGCGGGTTCCTCCTGCAATGCCTCAGTGTGTTAGCTGAAAGCCTCTTCGGCAACTCAGCCCTCCGGCCGAGTCACATCCTGTATATCACAAGCCACTTCTGGGGTACACCTCTAACAGGGGCCCATCCTGGTGCACTCTGTAGAGCGCCTCTGTCTCTCAGTTCTTGCCCCACTCCAGACAAGAGTGGTGTCTCCAGGGCTTCCCCTCCTGGAGACAACTCCTTTGCCCTTACCTCAGGGCTTTATTTTCCAGTCCAGAATATAGTCCACCTTTGTCCACATGAGCTCCCCACACAGAGTTTCCTGTGGTGCTGCTGCTCCTGTAGTCAGCCAGCTACCTGGTCTACACTGGTTCAGGGCTCCAGAGACCCTGACCTGCTGGTGAGCTTTCCTGCACCTTTTGTAGGCCTCCCTGGCCCTTGATTGGTCTGTTTCTTCTGTTCCTACTCTAGTCTCATGAAGGACTTCTCTATGGCCTTTTCTGAGCTCAGGGTTTGGTCCACCCCATTACACATGGCTAGAGAAAGTGCCCATTACCCATCGCAGCTCGTCCCTCCCCTCTGACCTTCACCAACACCCTAACATTCAGGCAGTTCCAGGGGTGCCAGCCAGTAATGAGCAGTGGTTGAACCCTTTGAAATATCTCAGGCCAGGGCCCTGGAAATCCCTGCATGCAGAAGAACTCATGTGACCCCACTACACAATGGGCCACCTTCCGCCCAACTTGATTCCGTGGTGCTCAACTTGAATGTCAAACAGGTGTGGACCAGGTCAGCTGGGTTCAGCGTCCTTTTTAACAAAGTCCTCGTTCTGCCACACTCATTGAGAAGGGACTTGGGAGAGCCACCTTTGGAAGCATCAGCTGAGAACTCTGATGCTGACACAGCCTAACAGATCCATTTCCACCTCAGGAGTCCCACTGGAAACGTCCACGAACAATACCAGGAAGCTGCCCTGCCTTCTAACTCCTCGGGCATAAAGTTTGCTCTCTGCGGCCATCTCTGACTACGTCCTGCTGCCTAAGTCTGCATCCCCACCAACACCCAGTCCAAAACAGATAATCAGTGACCATAAGTTAAACAATATTCCCCTCCCCACCACCATCCTGCAAGGGGCTCCACTCTACCCAATAACTGACTGTAATGAGACATAGATGTGTTCCTAGCCAGAGGCTCATACCAATGTCTCATTCATAAGCAAGCTGCCTCATAGCATGTTCTTGTAGCAAGCTAGCTACAAGTTCACTGGAGTTGTCTTGATACAGCTGAGTAAAACAAACTCTGTAAACATGCGGCAGACCCAACATTCATATGTAAATGAAGCTTGCGGTACACCCGTGGCACATGTTCAATATCTTGTGGCAAAATCACAGTGTATCTTTAGCAGATTCTTTAATAACTCTGCCCCTCCTCCCTGGCTCTCTCCTTATCCCTTCTCTTTCTGTGACTTTTCTTCCCATGTTCTGTTACCTTCCCTTGTGCCTTCTCCCACTTTCCTTCTCCTCACGTGTTCTCACCTTCTTTCTCTGCTAGCTATCATGAGAAGCATACCTTTCAAACAGCTTGTCATCATTCATTCATGGCAAAGATGACCCAAGATGCAAAGTTCAGCCATGTTCAGAACCAGGGTTTGGGTTTAAGGCAATTTTTTGGCTGGTGTAAATTGGCAGAGCTCTTTCAGGTCCACAGAGGCGTGCTAATTTACACCAGCAGAGAACTTGACCCACAAGGAACCAAATGGCAAAACGGGGATGCAGATGGAGATTCCAGACACTTGTCTTCCAAGTTCACAGGGTTGTGTTAATCCAGGGTTTCAGTTTGGCCCAACTTCTAACTTTATATAGCACCTTCCTCAAACACTTCACAGATAACACTGGAAGGCAGCCACCTCCAGGGGAGAAGGCAGATACATGCCACAACACTCAAAAGAGAAGCTGTGACCAAGGAAAAGCACCATGGGATCTTTGACATTCCAACGGATAAACCAGGATCTCAGTCAGGGCCATCCATAGGATTTATGGGGCAAACACTGTACTATTAAATTGGTACTCCTATGTCCAATGGCAGCCGGGGGAGCAATTTTTTGGAGATGTGCTTTTATAATCTTCAGCAAAACACTCCTGATACAGTAGACTTCTGATAATCTGGAACCTATGGGACCTAGGTGGTGCCGAATTATCAGATATGCTGGACTATCAGGAGGTACTATAAGATGGTTATATATATACTGTATACATTATATACTGTATATAAAGTGTTCTTAACCCTTTTTATTGTACATACTGTATACGGTATACTGTAATGTTTTCGGTTTTTTAAGCCTTTTTTATCCTTTTTGCTCAGTTCACCTGCTGCTGCTGTTACCTTGTAACTCATTTTTTCCAAAGCTCACTCACTAGGCTCTTGCCATTTTGATGCCAGACTATCAGGAGTGCCGGACTATTGGATGCCGGACTATTGGAGTTTTACTGTATATTTTTAAAGAAAATTTTAAACTCAGGTCCTGTCAACTAACACAGTAAATTCAGACACTGACACTACAGAGCTGGGGTTGGCAAATGCTTGTTCAATGGCTTCATTACCACTTGAATGGCTCTTCCACAGGTTCAGTGTTCTGCTAATAGCTCAGGCTTTCATTTTTTCAGTTAACTAAATCCTGTCCGGAGGAAACAGAGCCATAGACCAGGGATAGGAAGAGGCAGGTGGGTGGATATTAAGACCCAGTGATGCCCCACATTTTCAGGTGCCTATCATAACTGCATAATCTGTATATGGGTAAGGACAGCCCTGATGTCAGTGAATCTGAAACACCCAGACTGACGTGCATGGAGCTCAGTCCATCTACCTCTGTGCAACGTTCAGTTGGCCCTACCAGAATTTGCACCTTTTATCCCTAGAGGCTCTTATATATTTGGTTCCGTATTATGGCCGTAAGCAGCCCCATGCAGCTTATAGAAGAATGGGCCTCACAGGAATAAGACATCTTCTGGTGAGGCTGAATGGCAGGAAGAATTGAAGTGAAAAAATAACTGGGAAGACATTTGTAAAAAGACAGTGAATCCCTTCAAGCCATGATCTCATTTTAGCCCCAGGAATTTATGTAGCTAACTTGAGTATAATCCTTTAGAATAGTCAGATTTGGGTTGCGGTCCATGCACCCCTCTGCTCTGGTTAGAGCAAAGTCATCACATTGCTCGCATATGATTTAATGAGGGTTTATGGCCAACATGTGTGATAAATACTTGTGGCACCCATTGAGTTGTACTCTAGGGATATGTCTAGATTACATGGCTCCATCAACAGAGCCATGCAGTCTAGACATACCCTAGATGTGGTGTGGCCTGATCCTGGACTCACTGACAGTGGTGTGAATCAGGAGTGTCTCATGGACACCACTGGCTACATCTAGACTGGCATGATTTTCCACAAATGCTTTTAACGGATAAGTTTTTCCGTTAAAAGCATTTGTGGAAAAGAGCGTCTAGATTGGCACGGACGCTTTTCCACAAAAGCACTTGTTGCAGAAAAGCGTCCGTGCCAATCTAGACGCGGTTTTGTGCAAGAAAGCCCCGATTGCCATTTTCGCCACTGGGGCTTTTTTGGGCAAAACAGTTTTCAGCTGTCTACACTGGCCCTTTTGCGCAAAAGCATTTCCAGAAAAGGGCTTTTGCCCGAACAGGAGCAGCATAGTATTTGCGCAAGAAGCACTGATTTCAGACAGTAGGAAGTCCGTGCTTTTGTGCAAAATCAAGTGGCCAGTGTAGACAGCTGGCAAGTTTTTCTGCAAAAGCAAAATAAAAGTTTTCCGAAAACCTTGCCAGTCTAGACACAGCCACTGAGTTATACTGGAGTGAAGGGAGAGGGGCCTCTACTTTATCTCTGTGACCTCACCTGCAACAGGTGCTGTACCCTGCGGATGCTGCCAGGGCACATCTCTTCACAGAGACCTCCAAAGTTGGACCTGTTTTCCTGCTCCATAGCACATTATCCTTGGCCCCTAACTACAAATCTGATACACATGTCATTGCCTCTCAGGCTTTGCTTAGGTGTGTCTGATCTCCTGGCCCATCTCTTCTGGCTAGGCTTTCCATGTGCATATAACTCATTTAAGGTGGGGTTCTGGCAGTGTCAGCAAAGATAGGGGAGGAAACACAATACCTCCTTCTAAACAATAGGCAAGAGATAGGATAACACAAATGATTCATATGTTAGTCGCGGGGCAAACCCAGTCAAATAAACAGTCCCCAGAGGTACTAGTTGTAAAGGCTGACCGGTTAAATGATCTTGGAACGTTCCACCCTTAGGCCAAGAGGAACTCGGAGGGATGAGGGACACACAGAAATGAGACATTCAGACTGGTGGCTGCCTGGCCCCCACGGTAGACGTCGTCAGATCCGTCTGAAGGAGGGCGGGGTAGAAGGCCTGTCACCGGCACAATCTATCAGGATTGGAAGTGCCAAATCAGCACCACCACCACCCCAATCACTGGCCTGGCTGGAGCCATCTGGAGGAGACGGGAGGAAGATGGAAATGCTGATGGCTGCCTGATATCAGGGGCTTTTTTCATCATCCTGGGCAGCTGGTTTTCAAAATGGCTTGGGAAAGGTGACATGCACCACTGTGTAGGGGACCGGAGCTGGGACGGACCGAGGCGGTCTGTCACTCTCACGTTAGTAGAAGGGAGTCAGAGAGAGGGAGAAAGCACAACCAGCTTCATGTGCGATCTGAGATCTCCCAGCTTCACGTGCGATGCTGTTAGATGCTGACCTTGCAGAGAGGGTGGTACAGCCAGGGGGCCGAGCCCTGTGCCCTGGCGCAGACTTTGCCAGCAGAGGTGTTCACCCCAGGAAAGGGTAGGCTGCTGAACCCCCAAGCCCTTAACAGCAGGATTTCCCAGGTGACGCTTTATCTCACAGTGGGGGCTCTCTAAAAGCTCTCTCAGAGTCTGCTCCCTTGCAGACGTGCAAAATCAGCCAGCTGGATCCTGACCCCTTCTGATCCAGCCCCGTCCATTTTGTGTGCTGCACCAGACAGGCCTGAACGCTGTTCTGCATCTGGGAGCTTTACTGCTATTAGGGGCCAGCAGCGTGGGGAGGGGGCGGTGATTTGGGCTTGAAAAGAGCATGGTTCTGTTTTGGCTCCACCTGATGCAACGCATGAAACTGTGAAGTACAGGTTGATCCTCTCTAGTCTGGCACCTTCAGGACCTGACCAGTGCCGAACCTGAGAATTTACCGAACCACCAATATTGTCTAGCTGCATTACTAACACTTCCACTGCTTCCTGGGCTCTTAGAAGACATTTAGGGTATGTCTAGACTACAGGGTTTTTTCTAAAAAAGTGGTCTTTTTTCGAAAAAACTTCCCCTGTGTCTAGACTGCTGCCGCGTTCTTTCAAAAATAAATCGAAAGAACGCAGCAGTTTTTATGAGGAATAATGCCTTTTTTCGAAAGTGCTCTTTGCATGTAATGCAAACTGTGCTTTTTCAAAAGAGAGCATCCAGACTGCCTAGGTGCTCTTTTGAAAAAGCAGCTCGCTTTTATGAAAGTACTGGTTGTAGTCTAGACACTCTTTTCGAAAGAGGCTTGCAGTCTAGACGTAACCTTAGGGATAAATTAGAACTAAATAACAGCACAGAACATTAAGAGGCAGGGAAACTTTATGGGACCATGGGAATTTTGGCCACACCCATGATAAATGGACATCCAGCTTACTAATATCAAGTGGGACCACCGATATTCCCAGACCAGAGAGTGCCAGACTAGAGAGGTTCAGCCTGTAGCAACAGACTTTAGGCTTCAAAGTTAATTTTCTCACTCTGTTTATTGTGTATTTAGAAATTGCTGACAAATATAGTATCATGAAAACACTGGGGCTATGCCTACACTACATGGCAGCGTGTCCACACCTCAAGCGCGTTTTTGTGCAAAAAAAAAAATACAGTAAATTGACAGGACTTTTTCCAGTAGAGTTATTTCTCGCCCCATGAGGAATAACTTCTTTTTGTGCGACAATGCATGTGTAGACACTGCAGGGGTTTCTTGCACAAAAAGAGCCTATCAGAAAAAGCACAGGTGCTCTGATGGCCATTCTGTGAATGGCCATCAGAATTTTCTTGCGCAAGAGTGTCCATGCAGCGTGAATGCTCTCTTGGGCAAAAGCACATCGCCGGTCCTCTGCATGACCTTGTGAAAATCTCTGGCCTCTATTTCCCATCCTAACTGTTGTCTGCCTTGTCTATTTAGATTGTGAGCCTTCCATGGCAGGGACTGTCCCGCTCTGTGGAGGGGAGTTCAAGGGGGCCTCTAAATGATACTGCAATCAAAAATAACAATAATTCAAGACCAAAGCTTCAATTCTCCTGCTGCAGTCAATATCTGTCTGCCTGAGTGAACACAGAGTGAGGACTTTGACCCTTCTGGAAGCAAACTTTTGATGTCTCCAAAGTTCAAATCCTCTGAAGACAAGGAAGGAAACTTTTTAGCTTTGTAAAGAGCAACCAGGCTGAAGACAAATACTGTAACTGCAAGAAAACTGGCTAGCAAATGAAATACAATGTTTCCTATTGGCGAAAAGTGCCGACTATAAAATAGATTTTTTTTCTGCACAAATCATTTAAACATAAGTAAAAACTAGTTCCCACTGCAGAAGGCACCATAAGGAATAAAAACGCAGTGAATCATGAGTATTTTATTACTAGTTTGTGTGTCTATCTGATGGCAAGCATCAATGGCTTCCCTTACTGAAAGTCCCCGTGGGGATAGAAGAATGTAGGGAATAGATTACTAGTTTCTGTGTCTGTCTAATGGCAAAAATCCATGTTTTCTTATAGAAGATACTGCAGCAGCAGTAATGCACCAGCAGCACTTTAGCTTCCGCATTTGACTTTCGGGTGGCAAATTATAAAGCAGGATTGAAATTGCCCAGTTTCTCCAGCTGGTGAAATGGCCCATTGTGCCAACCAGCCCTGCCATGTGAGACGCTAGCCTGACATGAGAGGGTCGGAACCCCAGCCATTCAGGGTGGCAGGGTTGCCTGTTGCCTGCAGTAGTTAAGGATGGGGATACACTTATTCGTAAATAGCCAATGAACAGAATTAAGAGACAGTGTGTGTGTGCCAGGAAAAAAATCCACAGAGTGTAGCCAAAGGAGCACGGCTCAAGTAGCCGTTGGAGTCTCCGATTCACACCACCCTGTGACCCATGAGTGCGGTGTTCAGGAATCACTTTAGGTCCAGGGGGCTTGACAGAGATCTTCTTTATTCTGAGACCAGTTGCAACTGCCTCTGCATAACAGAGTATGGGCCCCTGCCATGCCACTCCCCTAGACTCCCTGGCTGGGAAGCTGGTCCCCTTAAAGGTACAGTTCCCAATACCCCAGTGAGCACTGGAAAAGAGTCCTCACCATTCATGTCCGATGTGTGACAAAGGCTGTGTCTATACTACAAAGAAAAGTCGGAAAAAGATACGCAAATGGCAAACTGCAACGTGCGTATCTTTTTCCGCTTTCCTTTTGGAAGAGGCTTTTCCAAAATGTGTTGCGTCTACACGGCACCAAATTTCAGAAAAACCTCCTCTTTCGGTATATCCCTTTTTCCTCATACGATGAGGTTTCCAGGGATGGTAAAAGAACGCATCCCAGAGGCCTCCCGGAGCTCAGAGGCACCCAGGAGTGGGCAGCCCATGGACCAGGGAGGTGAGACAGAGGCCCACACCACAGCTGTGGGGAACGGCAGCAGGAAGTAGTCCTGGAGAAGGAGATGGCTGATTAGTAAGTCGATGCTTGGGAGTCAGCATGTTTCAGTAGGAACTTTCCCCTGCTGACTCAGTGGCTGGACCTACAGCCACTAATAGGGCCCTGGGCTAGGATCCAGTGGAGAGGGAGGGCCTAGACCCCCTCCTAAGGGATGTAAACCCCTCCCCTGTCTCCTGCTCCTAACTAGGACGCCCCACTGCCTTGAGAACGGGGGATGGGTTTACTCACTCTGGCCACTGATCCAAACTGCCCTGTGACTTGGGATGAGTTTACTAACACTAGCCATTGGGCCACACTGCTCTAAGAATGAGTGGTGGTAATTTACTGACTCTGGCTATTGGGCTGCACTGCCCTGCAACTTGGGGCTAGTTTGCCCATTGTGGCCACCGGACCATAATGCCATACAACTGAAGGCAAACTTATAGACACGGGTTTGGGAGACCAAAGCCGGGAATTTCATGTATTCTCCAGAAGGGAGATGGGCACGCTTGACCCACACTGAGCATGGTCTTCCCCAACCATGTCACAGTACCAGAACAGCAATTTTAGGGCATTATAATTTGTGAAACCCAGTCAACGTGCTATGCAAACAATGGGTAAAGGAAGAGGTCAGCCACTGCTGTGCTTATCTCACTCATGCAAACCACAGGCAACTGTTTTGGGGAGCCAAAGGCTTTCCAAGCCCAGAAGGAACTAGCCTACTCATCGAGTCTGACACAGGCCAAAGAACCTCACTGAGAAATTGTTGCATCCTCCATGCCTGTTTGAGCTACAGAGTCTTTGTTATCAAGATCTCCGATCCTGCCTTAAGACTTCAAGTGGTGGAAAAGCCACCACGTCAGATATTCCAATATTCAATGACCCTCATTGTTTAAAATTTCATAGAAGGAACCTCAAGAGATCATCAAGTCCAGTCCACTGCACTCAAGGCAGGACCACCCACATCATCCCTGATAGGTGTTTGTCTACCTGCTCTTAAAAATCTCCAACAATGGAGATTCCACAACCTCCCTAGGCAATTTATTCCAGTGCTTTACCACAATTTGCACCTGATTTATACAGATAAAATCTCTCACATCAGCATTCTAACATTTGGGGTCCCCAATAAACAGGTGTTGGGCATCTAAGTATCTTTGAGAACCAGCACCTAAGCCCCACCCCTTTCCTCTGTATTTCATGCCTGACTAATTTAGACAGCTCCTTTTTCTTCACTCAGAGCACAGTCAACCTGTGGAACTCCTTGCCACAGGATGTGATGAAGGCTAGGACTTTAACAGGGTTCAAAAAAGAGCTAGATAGATTCATGTAGGTTAGGTCCATCAAGGGCTATTAGCCCGTAAGTAGGAATGGTGTCCCTAGCCTCCGTTTCTCTGGAGGTGGTTGACAGGGGAGGGATCATGTGAGGATTACCTGTTGTGTTCCCTCCCTCTGAGGTATCTGGTATTGGTCACTGTCGGCAGACAGGATACTGGACTGGATGGACCGCTGGTCTGACCCAATATGGCAGCATTCTTATGTTCTTATGTTCTCAACTTTCTGACTTCTGAGACTCTTCTTTCTCTGGTGCTGAACTTTTCCCATAGCTGGGTGCCTATCTCAGAGCTGAGCAATGCACAAAACAGAAGGGCAACTAGGGGTTAGGTGTTGTCATGCTGAGCATTGCATCCTGAATACTTGTGTGACTCATGAATCCCATTGAAAATCAATGGGACGTACATGCCTAAATCCCTTTGGTTTTGAAATTCTCCCCTTTCCTACACAAGGACTACACCCTGCACTGAACTGCGCAGAGGTCCCTGTGTGGTCAGATCAAAGCCTTGCTTCTGTTTACCATTTCCAAATACCAGAATGGAATTTAAAAAACAATCTTTATAATAGCATTGCTCCTCCAGAGATGTTTTATTTTTTCCCCTCCTTTCATGGAGACATGAAGTGCCTCCACACTCTCATTGTGGTTACTCGCATTTTCCCTGGCTGTTTATGTGGAAAATCATAAAAAATACTTGGTGGGTGAAATAGAGAGATGTAAAATCGCTTTGGTGGTCTGATGTAACGAGACTGTTTGGAAAGGCTGGATGTTTCACTTTTAATCAAATAAAATGCGCAAGCACTTAGCTGATGGCATGGGGAGACACACTGAATTCTGCAACAGTTTCATTTTTTCCCTGTAATTCGTATTTTTTACGAGGAGTCTGAATGTATCAGATGCAACTGTAACTAGGACAGCCACGGTTTAAATGCCTGTCACTGTTCTGGCAAGGCTAAGTAAGCATCCTGATCTGGCCATCACTCAGTCATGGGCATGGGCATCTGAAATTAACATGATTTTGTTAGAAAGGAGGGGGCAGGTTCTACTATACGAAGGCTTGTGTGTGACTTCCCATGTCACAAATGAGAAATAGACACGCATAATGGGCCTGAGACCCAGGAATGGAAACTTACCTTGCTGGGCTTTGGATCAGGCACAGCAAGGGAAGAACAAACCCCCCACCCCTCTTTTCCGCCAAAAAAAGGTAACAGCTTCCCCCAAAGGGGTGGGCTTAAGATATGTCGGCACTTAGCAATTAGCTGACTAAGTGACTTGTCAGCACTTAATGATTAGCTGAGTAAGTCAGCTTAACTTCTGTGCCAGGAATGATAATGAAGCAAATAATTAAGGAATTCATCTGCAAACATCTTGAAGATAATAAAGTGATAAGTAACAACCAGCATGGATTTGTAAAGCACAAATTATGAAAAACCAATCTGATAGCTTTCTTTGATAGGATAACAAGCCTTGTGGATAAGGGGGAAGCAGTAGACGCGGTATACCTAGACTTTAGTAAAGCATTTGATACAATCTCACATGACCTTCTTATCAATAAAATAGGGAAATGCAATCTAGAAAGGGCTACCATAAGATGAGTGCATAACTGGCTGTATAACCATGATCAGAGAGTAGTTATTAATGGTTCACAGTCATGCTGGAAGGTCATAACAAGTGGGGTTCCGCAGGGATCAGTTTTGGGACTGGTTCTGTTCAATATCTTCATCAACGATTTAGATAATGGTATAGAGAGTACGCTTATTAAATTTGCAGATGATACCAAGGGGTTGCAAGTGCTTTTGAGAATAAGGTCATACTTCAAAATGATCTAGACAAACTGGAGAAATGGTCTGAGGTAAATAAGATGAGGTTTAATAAATATAAATGCAAAGTATTCCACTTAGAAAGGAACAATCAGTTTCACACATACAGAATGGGAAGTGACTGTCTAGGATGAAGTACTGCTGAAAGGGATCCAGCAGCCACAGTAGACCACAAGACAATGTGAGTCGACGGTGTTGCAAAAAAAACAAACATGATTCTGGGATGCATTAACAGGAATGTTGTGAGCAAGACACATGAAGTCATTCTTCCGCTCTGTTCTGCTGATTAGGCCTAAATTGAAGTATTGTGTCCAGTTCTGGGCACCACATTTCAAGAAAGATGTGGACAAATTGGAGACGGTCCAGAGAAGAACAACAAAAATGATTAAAGGTCTAAAAAACATGACCTATGAGTGAAGGCTGAAGGAATTGGGTTTGTTTAGTTTGGAAAAGAGAAGACTGAAAGGGGACATGATAGCAGTTTTCAAGTACCTAAAAGGGTGTTACAAGGAGGAGGGAGAAAAATTGTTCTTCTTGGCCTCTGAGGATAGGACAAGAAGCAATAGGCTTAAATTGCAGCAAGGGAGGTTTAGGTTGAACAATAGGGAAAGCTTACTGTCAGAGTGGTTAAATGGTGGAATAAATTACTAAGGGAGGTTGTGGAATCTCCATCTTTGGAGATATTTAAGAGCAGGTTAGACAAAGATCTATCAGGGATGATCTAGATAGAGCTTGGCCCTGCCAGGAGGGCAGTGGACTGGACTTGATGACCTCTCGAGGTGCCTCCAAGTTATAGTATTCTATAATTCTATGATTGAAGAAGAGCTCTATGTCGCTCACAAGCTTGTCTCTTTCACCTAGGCTACGTCTACACTGCCAGTTTTGCTGGCAGTGAATATGCAAATGAGGAGTGGATTAGCATATTGCCTTGTCTCATTTGCATAATTTATTTGCACCATTTTTGCAGGAAATAAAGTAGTGTGCATGGGGTTTTTTGCGCAAAACCCCCATTTTTTGCACAAAAATCTCTTGGAGAGGCATAAGGATCTTGCACAAAATGGGGTTTTTGCACACACAAAAATGTCCACACTACTTTTTGTCTGCAAAAATGTTATTCTGCACAAAAACACTGCATAAATTATGCAGATGAGGTGCAATGATATGCTACTCTTCACCTCATTGCATACTCACTGCCGATGTAGACAAAGCCCTACAGAAGCTGATCCAATAACAGATATTACCTAGCTCACCTTGTCTCTAGTATCCTGACATCAACAGAGCTACAACAACCCTGCAAACCTGGTTATAACTTGTCTGTCCTGTGAGACCCAAGCAGTTTAATTTAAAGACAGACAAATGGACAGGTAAACCAGCTATTTTATTTGGATGCTCAGTGGTTCTGTCCTGAGTTGCTTATTGAAAGGAAAATGATTCAGTATTCTTCCTAGGAGTTTATTAAAATCATTAAATATGCATAATTAAAATCAGGAAAACATATTGCTAAGATTAAATTCCTACCAAACTAAGGATTAATACGATTCAGTTGCTTAACGAAAATCAAATTAACAAGACAATACATTAACAAAAGTATTGAATTAGTATCAAATTACATATATCATAGATTTAATATAGCAGAAAATCAATTCTTATAAATCCTACACAAAAATCCAAGGAGGTGAAAAGACAAATAACCCACCGCTGCCTAACACAATGGTGTTATTGTCTAGCACAGATGTGTCTAAGTCACTCAAATGCAATAATTAAATCCCACAGCGCTAACTGAGGAACTTAATGGCAAAGATCTCAGCTTAGGAAAGAGAACCAATGCTAGCAGAACCAGTAGGAAAGCACCAGCAGTGCAGTGTCTAAGCTAGTCATGTGTTTTGGGGGCTAAGGAACATGCTAATACCAAAGAGAATTAAGGGACAAGAAGTCAGAGTCCCATAATTCCCTGGAAAACGCCCATAAGTACCATGCAGCGTGTGCTGTTTCCCAGTTAACCAGACTCAGGCTTCCAAGTACTGAGCAAACAGAGATTTAAATCCAGGTTTGTCGTAGCCCTTCAGCCACCTCCTGTGCTTGAGAGATGCTCTGCTTGGGGGGCCACATACTTGCCTGACATTTGAGTCCTGCTCCAGATCTATAATCTGGTTGCTCTCTGTGCTGTGGTCTGAACCAATGGCCTGGATCCAAATACCTATGACATTTAGGAAAATTCGGGTCTGAGGCAGAATCCGGGCACGGATCTGAACGTAGCGGTTTGGGCTCATCTCTGAAAATAAGTACCTGAGATTGCCCTACCCTGGTCCAAGTGAAGCTGAAAAAGCCTGTTACTAGCTGCTAACACTGAGAGGGAGACAAAATGTTCAGGAAAGGGACTCTTGTGTGGGGAGCCCAATGAGGCAATGTAGTGAAGGGAGAACAGCAGCAAAGCAAATGGAGCAAAGTGAAATGCTGGTGCTTGGGGGCTTCCCGCTTGAGCTCACTCAACAAAATGCTGAAAAACTCTACTTGGAGTAGCCTTCTGCATCCGCCTTAGTCCCTACCTGGCAGGCATTGAAATTGCTTCCTCTCTAAAAGACACTTAACTGAATGGAGAACCAGTTTGGCCACAGATTAATGCTGGCTCCAGCAATAGAAGTGTCAAGAGCCGGAGCAGCTGCTATAGTAGCATCTTCTGGATGAATAAGGATGGTATAAAGAAAGCAGAAGAGATGGCAATAAATGTTTCTCTGAATGTCCCATCCGATTTTTTTTCTAAAGGACCTAACTGAATGCAGCTTTGAATGTTTCACTGAATGACAGATTTCAAAATAGGCCCGTGATATCACAAACCAAGATTTCTACTGGAAATAATGATGCGTGGAGACATGGAGAGCGTATTAGCCCCAAGTCCCTACCTACAAACTCAGAATTGTCCCTGGCTACTTTATCTAGTTGTCCTAGAGCAGGGGTGGCCAACCTGTGGCGCTAGAGCCACTTGTGGCTCTTCTGAATTAATATGCAGCTCCTTGCTCAGGCACCAGAGTTGCCAGGTGTCCGGTATTGGCCCAGTATTCGCGGCCTCTGTCCAGTAAAAAAACAGAAAATACTGGGCATGCAAAATGTTTTTCTCGGATGGAAGGCCGCTTGGGACATTCCTCCCCTGCTGCGTCTGGTGGAGGCGGTGTGAAGTGGGGAGTGTGGGAATTTAAAGGTGCAGTGACTTTTTTTTTCTTTTTTTTTTCTTCTCAATAACTTTGGTCCCCCCCCCCTTTTTTTTTTTTTTGGCTCAACCAATTCCCCCTCCCACCCTCCCATGCTCAGTATTTTTTGTGAAAGTATCTGGCAACCTTATCAGGCACCGACTCTGGGGCTGCAGTGACAGGTGCCAAATTTCCAGCGCTCAACTCCTGGCTCCACTTCCTCCTCCAAGCATATTGCACCCTCGCTTCTTCCCCCCCCCCCCCCCCCAGAGCCTCCTGAGTGCCAGGAAACAGCTGGTTGCAGTGGTTAGGAGGCATGGGGAAGGAAGAGAAGGCACTGATTGGTGGGGCTGCTGGTGGGCAAAAGATGCTGGAGATGGGAAAGGAGGCACCTGATGAAGACTGCTGACAAATTACTGTAGCTCTTTGGCAATGTACATTGGTAAACTGTAGCTCCTTCTCAGGCTCAGGTTGGCCCCACCTCTCCTAGTGTCTATTCCTGACACTAACTAATTAGTATCAAGGCAGGTCTTATTCTTAAAACACTCCTTTGGCACAGATGCAACCGCAGAGTGGCATGGTAATTAAGATACTCTATGTCAGTGGTGGGCAACTGGCAGGTCACGTGTGACCCATCGGGGTTCTATGTGTGGCCCATGAGATTTTTGTTCGCTGTTGCCCATGCACAGGGTCGCCAGATTCTGCTAGTTTCCATCCGCATCGATTTTTTCCAAATGGTCGTACTAAGGTGACACATACATAAATCAAGGGCACGTGAAGTGAGGTGCAGGCTGATTGCACACAACATTGACTATGAGAGCCCTACGCTCCCTTCTGCATTCAATCAAAGTGCTGCTACAGTTCCCTTGGCACACCCCTCCAATTCTAGGTACGCAGTTAGCAAAACTATCCTGGGAAACCGTGTCGGTTACGACAATCTCCCAGCCCACTGAGATGAATGAGGGTCACTCGTGTGGCCCACTCTCTAGCCTAAGTTGTCCATCACTGCATTGCACTGCTGGGAGAGAGCTCTCCTGACAGCACACTTAGTCCACCTCTGTGAAAGGAGGTAGCTAAATCAGTGGAAGAAGCTCTCCCATCGGCATATCGCTGTCTATCCCAGCACTCAGGTCGGTGTAGCTATATCGCTCTGAGCTGTGGCTTTTTCCCATCCCTGAATGGGGTAGTTATGCCAAAGTACTTCTGTAGTGTAGACCTGCCCTCAGTGATGCTTGTATCATATCATAATACCGTAGCTTTGCTTGATCATGCTCTAGGTAAAGCAAATAATTGTACTGATGCCTATCTAATGAGTGTGATTTACCTAGCCTAGCTGTAAAGTATTTGTACTTTCTAAGCACAGAGAAGTTAAAGGGTTCAATGACAGATCAACCATCCTGTCTCACTAATAACCTTTCAGTGCCTTTCTAATGTACTCTTCACTGTGACAGTTAGGCAATAAATACAACAATTTAAGGCTCAGATTTGTCCACATAAGGACCATCTTCTAGGCTCCTTATTCCACAGGTCTACCTAGGCCATAAGGTTTGGTGGAGGGAGGAGGGAAGAGTAGTGGTATATTCTCCAAGTTCCACCCACAAAATAAGCTCCGCCCACTTCTGATGTGAAAATGAGACACCTCCCCTAGTAGGTGTCCAAATCTCTAGAACTTGCTTCTGCAAAGAATCCAAAGGAGCCTGAAATTTGGTGGCCTTCTGGGCATGCTGCAGACACCATCTGTTAGACAGGAGCTTGGAAAGGGCTGAGAACATATTCCCAGAACGATACTGGAGTGGGGTGGGGTGGAATGGCTGGTCATTTAGCCATGTTGGCTTGGCTGAGCCGAGCTATTAGTTCCTGTTGATGTGTTTGTTCATTAACACCATTGAGAAGACTGATTGCCCTGGCATGAAGTGTCAGTGTGCCTAGAGCTTTTGCATAGGCATCGATTTTACTGTTCAAAGCTGCAGAAAGAAAATAAAATGTTTTTAAAAGTGCCTTTGTCTCAGCCTTTGAGTACTCAAGGAGAGACTGCCAGGGCTTGACTTTCTGAGATGCCAAGGATCTGCCACCCCTGTTCACGTCCGTGGGATTTGTGGTTGCTCATCACCTCCGAAAATGAGATGATGTCTCCAGCTGAATACCCAAAAAGGGAGGGGCCCTGAATCAGTGACTGTGGACCTCTGTCACATGCACTGCCAAAGCTGAGAATAAAACCCAGTTGTCCTGACTTCAAGGCTTCCAGTCTCACCACTAGGTCTCACTAGCTAACATGGGAGGGGAGACACTGATGCATCTTTCACTATAGTGGTGATCTCTTGTACATTCTGGAGCTAACCCTTTTTCTTTGCCATCCACACTTCCCAGACTCTGACTAAGACTTTTTTTTTTTTTATTGGTCACTTCGTTTGACTCCTCTGTGCTTAGAAAAATACGAATATTTATTTCAGGATACTGTAAAGCGTTTTTGCTGCAATGAGTGCTTTCTGATTCCAGGCGAACACGATCATGTGAAAGAACCTATTCAAAAATCCGTCGCGTTCCTGTCCTTGTAATTTATGCAGTCGGGTTTATACTGTAACTTCACATATCAGCTCTTGTCTGCCCCCAAACTCATTTGCTTTCATGGCAGACAGAGCTGCTAAAGTGACCAGTGCATGACATCCATCTCATGCTGGAATGATATTGTCTGTGGTGGGCTTTGTTATCTTTGCCACTGTTCCAGCTGAAAATGCCAACAAAACCTCAGGCAGATTAAAAACCTTCACAAATGTCAGCGCTTCAGACACCACGGGCCAACTTGTGCCACCTGGACTGCTGCTGAGTAGTCCCTTTTTCCTCCCATAGACCCATTGAGTTGGGTAGAATTACTCAATGTGTAGGTGTATCAGAATCTGGCCCTAAGTGAAACTGATCTGTCTGTGAACCCCTTACACATGTTGGGGAGCAGTTACGTGCGCAAGCATTGTTTGTGAAATTGCTCACCACTGCATGCAAGGGGGTCACTGCCACGTGGAAGAGGTGCCCAGTCTGGCCTGAGAAACAACATCTTTCCAACTATCAGAGCATGTGCTGTGAGTGCCGAGAATGAAGACACGGTTATGCAGAAGGATGGCCCAGCATGTTGGGCTCTGACCTAGGACTTGGAAGACGTAGATTTAATTCCCTGCTCTGGCATGGGCTTTCTGTGTGGCCTGGGGCGAGTCACTCAGCCTCTTTGTGCCTCAGTTCCCCATGTGTAAAATAGTGATAATAGCACTTCCTTACCTGCTGGGAATGCAGCGGGTTTAAATATGCTAAAGAGGATGAGGGGCCCAGATACCATGGTCATGGGAGCCTGATTAGTATCTTAGTTTAGCTGGCTTGAGTTTCCCTCTCATTCCTTTTATGTGATACAGCAGCCCTGGGGTTCAATTTTAACTATATAATTCAAAAACTCCAGTCAGCTGAAGAAGTGGGCTGTGCCCACGAAAGCTCATGATGCCATCTACATGTTTTGTTGGTCTATAAAGTGCTACCAGACCATTTGTTGTTTTTTCCTGTACAGACTAACTCGGCTACCCCCTGAAGCTATATAATGACTGTCAGCGACAGCATCCTGCCAAACACTCTTTCATGGGATGTTTCATTCTTGCGATGCCCCACTTCACAGCTGGGGTGGGGAGAGTGTTTTCTGCTTTTCCTCACGAGAGCAGATGCTGTTTCTGCTCCGTTCTGAAAAGCTTCTCAAAAGCCACTGAGCTCCTACTTGCTTCCAGGCACTGTTTGTCCTGGGACTCCTTTGCACTCCTCTGCCACAGTAAACACACAGTTCCCTGTGCTTACTCATCCTTTCCCTTCTGTAGCTCCTCTGCTCCCTCGCCCAGCCCTCCTGCTCCCAGCATGTCACAATAATTCAAATGGCTTGTTTATCCATTCACACACCCCCTTGACCACCATGTGTGTGACCCTCCCTCTAGTTTCCAAAAGCCAGTCACTCAGAGAGAAACAAGATATTTTTCCACATGTTCTAGGCATTGGCCATTTGAGTCCGAGGATTCATCCCCTCTTCTGGGTGCCATTGTCCTAGGACCCACTCCTGATGGGAGCCCCATGCCCTGAGTAAGGAGCAGCGTAGACTTGTGCTGCCCCAACAGCAGACCAGGATAGAGTCACATGCCTGGAGCAGTTTACTCCCTATTCCATCCCCACTGGCTGGCACATTGTGGGTAGGTGCCAAGCCAAGCCACCACCCAGTCCCTGTCCCTGCCCACCTACTCGCCTACATAAGAGGGGAAGTAGCAGCCCCTTTCCCCACTGCTATAACCTACTATATGTACAATACAGGAGAAAATCCTCTGAATAGGCATAATAAATTATCTCACCCACTGAAGTGGAATGTTGTAGGCTCAAGCTCTTAATACTGGTCAATTTGTAGCACTCTTAGGGTACGACTATGCTACAGGATAAGGACGAATTAAAATACGCAGCTTCAGCTACGGTAACTGCATAGCTGAAGTCAAAGTACCTGAACTTGACTTTTGGCACTGTCCACACAGCAGAAAATCAAAGGGAGAACACTCTCCCTTCGATTTCCCCTACTCCTCGTGGAAGCAGGATCACCAGCGTCAACCAGACTACCCCTTTCAGTTTGAATTAGTATGTCTTCACTAGACCTGCTAATTAAACCCTGGAAGATCAACAGTGGCAGCTTCGATCTTCTCTGTATTGTCGACATACCTTTAGGTATAACTCCCTTCATTTTGAAATAACCTGGTGAGCGTCCATACTACTAAGGCTGTGATTTTGAAATAAGGGGCTTGTGATGTTGAAATAATAACTCCTGCTTGTGAAGACGAATAAGCTTATTTTGAATAGTTATTTCGGGAGTTATTATTTTGAAAAAACTTATTTTGAAATAACCTGGTAGTGTAGATGTAGCCTTAGCTACTTTTCCCCTGATTTTGATTAATTTTAAAATATATATTAAAACAGTGGTTTTGGGTTGTTTAGCACCAACTTCCCAACCAATGTAAAACTCAGCTGGAGTAGATTTTGCATAAGGAACTGTGATATCAGCAGTGACCCAGGTGGGAGACCCAGGAACTGTTGACTGAAACTGAAGGAGAAACGTTGAGGTGTCTCTAATACAGACACAAATCTTCCGGGCTGAATTTTTCATGTTGGTTTGAGTTTCGTCACCAAGATGGTGATGAAACAAACAAACAAAAGGAAGTATTGCTTCACACAATACACAGTAAACTTGTGCAACTTCTTGCCAGAGGATGTTGGGAAGTCCAAGACTAGAATAGGGTTTTTAAAAGAGCTAAAAAAATCATAGAGGTTAGGTCCAATGGGTATTAGTCAGGATGGGCAGGAATGGTTCCCTGGTTTCTGTCAGAAGCTTTCATTCCCTCTGGGGCACCTGGCATTGGCCACACTCATGCTAGGCTACATGATCCCTTGGTCTGACCCAGAATGGCCGTTCTTATGTTCTCATGAACTGAACAAACAACTGGGACCCTGCTGAACAAAGCAAAAGGCTTAATGAAACCTAAGAGTTTCAAATGGAGATTTACCCCTGAGTTCAAACAAACCCCAAAGAGCCTTGAAATCATGAGCCAGAAGTAATGCTTAGAGCAGGCAGAATAGGCAGTACCACTAGATACTGTACAACGACCTCCTCACTAGAAATCTTGCAGTACGTCATCACTCACTGCCACTAACTGGCTTAGAGCACACGCTCCATGTCAATTTGGCATGCTCACTTTCAGCGCCATCACTTCCCATAGACTGAAACTAATGAAATTAAATGGAATTAATGGGTAGCAGGTTTAAAACTAATAAAAGAAAGTTCTTCTTCACACAGCGTGTAGTCACCCTGTGGAACTCCTTGCCAGAGGAGGCTGTGAAGGCTAGGACTATAACAGAGTTTAAAGGGAAGCTAGATAATTTCATGGAGGTTAGGTCCATAAAAGGCTATTAGCCAGGGGATAAAATGGTGTCCTTGGCCTCTGTTTGTCAGAGGCTGGAGAGGGATGGCAGGAGACAAATCGCTTGATCATTGTCTTCGGTCCACCCTCTCTGGGGCACCTGGTGCTGGCCACTGTCGGCAGACAGGATACTGAGCTAGATGGACCTTTGGTCTGACCCAGTATGGCCATTCTTATGTTCTTATGAAACAAAGAAAGTAAGTTTGTCAAAACCCATGAGAATCAAAACTAGCAAAAACCCAGCTCTACAGTTAGTTAGATTCTGGGCCCAATTCTGCCATGCTTACCAATGCTGAGTAATACCTTACTTTAAAAGTAGTCCTGTTCATTTCAAGGAAGATAATGCTTAGTAAAAGAAAAGGTAAGAGAATCTGGCCCTAGACTGCTGTACAGGTTTAGTTTCCTTGCAGGAGAACTATGATATAACTGGTGTTCATCTCTTTGCATCCTAGGGCCACAAAAATCAAAGGTACTAGGGACAAATCATGGATAAATCAATGAGAAGGGTTAAGAATCATTTAAACAAGATCTTTGAAAATCTTTCTACTTTCTATATCTATTTTGATCTTACTGATTAAATGGGCAAAATTGAGCCTATAATAACCCTCATTCAGAAGGATCCCGAAATGCTTCCCAGCAAGCCATAAGCCAAATCTTCAGCTAATATAAATGGACATTTGAAGTCAGTGGAGCTACATCAGTTTAAAACACCTGAGGACTGTGACTTGAAATTCATGGTTTGAAAAAAATGTCTATTGAATTCTGGATTTCTAATTCTAGTCATAGGCATCCCTGAAATCAATTTATCTGATTCTATCACACACCTTCATACATCCAATACTCCTAGTAGAATCTGGCTCAGTGGAATTACTTGTGGAATTAAGCAACTAAATATGAGTAAGGATGATCAATATTATCTTACACAGGGGCCAATCCTCTCACCCTTAGGCTGTGTCCAGACTCAGGGGTTTTTTCGAAAAAAGTAGCCTGCAGCCGCGTTCTTTCGAAATTAAATCGAAAGAACGCGGCTTTTCTTTCGATGGCGGTAAACCTCAATTTACGAGGAAGAACGCCTTCTTTCGAAAGTTCCTCTTTCGAAAGAAGGCGTTCTTGAATGTAAATAGGGCTTCTTCGAAAGAGAGCATCCAGACTCACTGGATGCTTTCTTTCGAAAAAGCAAGCCGCTTTTTCAAAAGTTCAACGTGCAGTCTAGACGCTCTCTTTCGAAAGAGGCTCTTTCGAAAGTATCTTTCGAAAGAGCCTCTTTCGAAAGAGGCTTGCAGTCTAGACATAGCCTTAGTGAGTATCTTAGTAGTATCTAAGTATCAATCAATAGTATCTTGATTATTATCTTAACTGTAACAAGCATCATGAAGTTATTCACACAGACAGAATGATGGAATTGACATATTTAGAAAAGAAAATCAAGATTGCTAAAGAGCATCTTCTTCAGGATCTTGAACAGAGGTGGTCAAAAAAATATTTAAATATTTTTACCAACAAAAACTTTCTAAACTTCAAATTTTTTCAACCCACCTTTTCTGCTTCCCTGAACTACCCCAATGTGTTAGATTTGCTCACTTCTTTAGGAGTTAATTGCCTTTCTTTGTCACATTGTATTTGATTTGTATCATCCAGACAGGTCAGGATAAAAACATTAAGCACATCCTTGGATCTGTTACACGTCTGTTTCAGATACTGCTCCAATATTCTGCTTTACATCTGTCCCAGAAGTTGTATTTTGAAGCAGCATTTCAAAATAATGGACAATGTAGTTGAAGAGACAAGTCCAAAGCCCAACCTTAAATGCTTCCTTCTTTTAAAACACAGTATCCTGTTCCTTGAAACTCTATCAGTAACAGATTTTTCATGATGTTGCCAAGTAACAAAATGAGAATTTCTCTGCTGGCCAACCTTATGATAAACTCAATAAACAGGTGAAAAGTCTTAGAAGGGTAGCTGTGTTAGTCTGTATCTGCAAAAACAATGAGGGATCTGGTGGCACCTTAGGGACTTCGAGTATGTCTACACTTGCACCCTATTTCGAGATAGGGATGCAAATGAAGACATTCAAAATTGCAAATGAAACCGGGATTTAAATATCCTGTGCTTCATTTGCATAATCATGTTATGGCACTATTTTGAAATAGTGCTATTTTGAAATAAAACTCACTGGCTGCATCTAGACTGGCAAGTTTTTCTGCAAAAGCACCTGCTTTTGTGGAAAAACTTGCCAGCTATCTACACTTGCGGCTTGAATTTCCGCAAGAACACTGACGATCTCATGTGAGATTATCAGTGTTCTTGCGGAAATACTATGCTGCTCCCATTCGGGCAAAACCTAAATGCTTTTGCGCAAGAGGGCCAGTGTAGACAACGCGGTATTGTTTTGCACAAAAAAGCCCCGATCGCGAAAATGGTAATCAGGGCTTTCTTGCGCAAATTCGCTTCTAGATTGGCACGGATGCTTTTCTGCAAAAAGTGCTTTTGCAGAAAAGCATCCATGCCAATCTAGATGCTCTTTTCCACAAATGCTTTTAACAGAAAAACTTTTCCGTTAAAAGCATTTGCGGAAAATCATGTGAGTCTAGACGTAGCCACTGTGTAGACACGTTATTTTGAGAGAAAATCCTTCTCTCAAAATAACCGTTAAACCTAATTTTATGAGGAATAAGGGTTATTTCGAGAGAAGGGTTTTCTCTCAAAATAACACTCCTACACAGTGTGTTTTATTTCAAAATAGCGCCATAACACAATTATGCAAATGAAGTGCGGGATATTTAAATCCCAGCTTCATTTGCAATTTTGAATGTCTTCATTTGCATCCCTATTTCAAAATAGGGTGCAAGTGTAGACATACCGTACGACTTCTTTAAGGCACAAGCTTTGGTAGGTAAAACCCACTTCATTGGATGAACTGGAGTGAAAGTTACAGAGGCGGGGTATGTATAAGGACAATAAAAGAAAGAAGTTATTTGTGTTAATGAGGCTAGTCAAGTCAGGGTGGATGTGGCTCTTCCACAGCCACTGATGTGAGGATGTGACTATCAAGAGAGGGGAAATTCCCTTTGTAGTGTGTTAACCAGTTAAGATAAAGCGACAGGGAGTCCTGTGGCACCTTATAGACTAACAGATTTATTGGAGCATAAGCTTTCGTGGGCAAAGACCCACTTCGCCAGATGCAGTTAAGATACTTATTCTGTCCTAAATTCATTGTATTGAATTTGCAAATGAACTCCAGTTCAGCTATCTCCCTTTGTAATCTGGTTTTGAAATTCCTTTGTAGGGTGACTACTTTCAAATTCAGTGATCAACTCATTGCAATCAACTTGATTTGTGACCCAACACCAGCCACGTTTGCACTAAATGCAGGGACAGCTAAAATATGGCTACCAATGCTTGTAACTTTGTGGGAATATAGAAAAGTAGGACTATGCTCAATTGTTCCAAAGGGGAGGGTTCGCAGTTACCAGAAAGAACCTTGCTAAGCAGGGACTCATCCTTCAGAGCGCTGAGGGGTGTGGGAAGGTCATTCTAGTCAGGAGGCTTCATGCCATCCCTTGCCTGGACTGTTAGACACACACACACACACACACACAGAGGGAGAGAGAGAGAGAGAGAGAGGCTGGTCAAAGAACAAAGCTAAATAGGCATCATTACGAGCAGGGCTACTCAACATGCCGCCCATGGGCTGCATGTGGCTGTGGCCCATTTGTTTGCAGCCCGCAGTGCAGTTTGGGTTTACACAGGGCTCAACATGCAGCCCGGGGGTGGGAGCCAAAAAAGGAGTCAATATAATGGTCTTCTGTTGAAATGCATTTTAGTAGTTAAATTCCTGGACTGTCATTCCTCATTAAAAGTGCTGTCATATGGGTGGAAATCGAGTAAATATTGCATTTTATTAATATTAGCAGAACAGACTTAAATGGGGCCTGTGTGTTATGTAGTCTTGCCTTAATCTTTGTATTCATGCCTGTCAGTGTGAAAGAAGCTATTTGCATATATTTGCATATATATTTGCATGTATATGCAACCACACTTAAGATGCAGCCCTCGGCATGTCCTGTGAGTATCCTTGTAGCCTCCAGAGCTTCCAAAGTTGACTAGAGCTTCTTTTCTTATGTTAATGGTGTTGGGGTTGGGTTTCTTCTATCCTGCTTGCTAAGAGTGAAATCACTGGGAGCTGAAATCATTTGAGACTGATGGGCAGAAGGCACAGCCATGAGGTGGGTGGTAGTGGATGGTGACTGACAGCCAGCAGGGCGGCAGTGGAGAGATGCGATGAGAAGGCCGCAGGCTGGTGGCAGTGCAACAAGCAGCCAGCAGGGCGGGAGCAGAGAGCAGTGAGCAGGTAGAGAGCGAGTGACCAGCAGAGGGAATAACATGCCCCTGTATGTCCCCCTACCCAGGATGGGAGGTAAATTCTGCAGATGCACCTCTGAACTTTGGGTCCGCACTGACCAAGGGCAGCAAATGTGAATGAGGTCCAGAAAAGGGTTGGCCATGTGAAGGGGACATTTACATAGCTGGACTTAAGAACCGGAGAGGAAAAGGACATTGCCCAATCTACTTGGGGTGGGACTTTTACTCCTGGTTTATGTGATGAACTCTGTTTGTGGTGTTTTCCCAAATCAATGCCAAGTTATTTCCCTCCCTTTTATTAAAAGTTCCTTTTCTACGCTCAGACTCAGTGCTTGCGAGTGGAGAAGCATTGCCTCCCAGAGGCGCCCAGGAGTGGTGTGTGAATTTTCCTGGTTACTGGGGGAGTGGGGGAAGGGCTCAAGCCTGTTCTGTGTCAGATGGATGGAGAAGAACCCCTAAGATATTGAACCCGGCCCTGGCTGCTGCTGGTTCCAGCTGGCAGAAGGGTTACATAAGTAAAAGCATTTCCCTGACTCTTGAGAACCCTGGTTTTCTATAATGCTGCAGCATCCTGTGATTAGCATGATGAGGGGCATCAAATAAACACTTCGACAGATATTCATTGAGCTCTCCAGAGCATTACAGTGTCCCCCATTTCATAGTTGCACAGTTGGCCTGACTCATTCCAGTGTAAGGCACTCACCATTCCTGCAAAATCCAATTCTGGCCATTCTCAAAGCAGGATACCAGAAATGGCAGACCCATGGTCTGACCTACTAGAGCAAAACATCCCTACAATGCCAGCATGGGGCCCTGAAGCAGGAGGCAGTTTTGCGTGAACAAGACAACATCAGGTGTTTTTTCACGTTGACTTGTGCCCTTGAATCAGTAGATGCTAACAGCCACAAGTTTCACAAATGTAAATGATTTTATTTGGGGGAAAAAAGAGAAATGAAAAAAAACCTACCTCTCCTGTCGCTGCAGCCCGCCTAAAATTAGTTTGGGGTTTACTAGACACATTGACTTCATGCTGCTAATGCTGAGTTACTTTCTGTGTTAAAAAAATATTATTGTTTACCTAACTGTTCTTCGGTGAGAAATGTGTGTCTGTTTCTTTAAACGGGGAGAGCTGAAGGCAGACAGAGCGGCTCCCAGCTTGTTTGCTGCCTGGGGATGGGAGGCGAGGGAGAGATGGAGAAGAGTGCATCCTGTTGTTGAGGAGAGAAGTGGACAGACAGACAGCAGGAATGGACATTTGCAAGAAGTGTCCCCCCCCCCCACACACACACACACTTGGTCCAATGCCTTCTCGTTTTTAAACGCAAGCCCTGACTTTTGCCAGTGCAGCCCAAGATAGAACAGGTTTATTAGCGACAAGAGATTTTTCTTCAGCCCGGCTCTGTGGGGAGCTGTATTTCTGTGCAATGGAGGGGTCACAACAGACCCAGGCATTTAGAAAGATTTTATCCTGAAGATGGTATTATGCCTGTTTCATAATTTAAGTCTCTGCTTATTTAAGCACTTGTTTTTTTTTGTTTTTTTTTTAAATCCTTTTGCATGTCACAGCTGTGCTCTGGGAGCCTGTGATCAGGATGGGACAGGACTCAGCAGAGTCTCAGCTCCAGAGGGAAAGTTGCTAGTTCCCATTTGCATGGGGTTGTCAGAATTCATCACCGGCAGCCCCAACTCAACACACACATTCACAATTTCATCTTAAGTTGCTCTGTCATTCTAATGAATCTAAAAGGCCAAATGCAAAGCTCAACAAAAGAGACTAAAATTCTGCTTGCCTCCCCTCGCAAAAGAATCCCCCATCAATCAGCACAGGGGATCCCCAAAAACTCAGTGTAAAGTTCATTCCCATCTTGCTCCCCGAGATATTCATGAAAAACTCAGTCTAAGACTCTAAGGGTTCCTATTTCACATCCCACCGCCTCCTACCTCAGCTCACAGGCATCTGAGTATCTTGGTCTCCCTCGGACTGAGCCCCTAGTTCAAGGTTCCAGCCCTGGGGTTTGCAATAAAGCCTTCGATCAAGAACTTCTGTCTTTTTTAGTGTTTTGTTCCAAAATCCCTTTGGAAGCTGCACATTTTTACACTCAGGGTCAAATTTTCTGTGGTTGCCTCTCAAATGGCAGGTGCTGTTTTTCCATATCTGAGTTTTGAGAGGGCAATTTTTCTGCACCCAAATCATAACAACTATTTCATGCATGCAAAATGCTTGTGTGCCTGTCAATCAGGATGACCAGTGACTAATTCATACTTTGATTTGCACAACCAGATAATTGTCTAGTTCACATCTAAATGTTTGGATGTATAAAACTGGGCCTGTCGTTTGGGGAGTTTGACTAAGATCCCTTGGAAACCAGTAAGTGGAACAGCAAGTATTTAAATTGGTGAAGCTCTTATGGCCATACTCAAAAACAAAACCTTAACTCTAGCTTTGACCAGATTAAGGTATTTTACCAATTGACATCTTATTACTTTTTATTTGTATTACCCATAGCACTTACATGTCATAGAGATGGAACATGATCTCATTGTGCCAGGTATTGTATAGTACTCATGCTGTTAAATTCTACTGTACATAATACCAATCTAAAAAGTTCAGAGGTCAGAGTAAAAGTTGAGTATGTGCTCAGATGTTTGTATAACTGCAAGAGCCTTTGAGAAGTTTGCATGTGAGTTACAACTGGGTTGTAAGACATGTGAACTGAGCAAGGTCTGGACACATTGCAGTAACTGGAGATCTCCTGGATTTTTACCCTCTACTACATCTGCTATATAATTTACCCATCCCTGTCCCAACTTAGGCGCATATTACCTGAGTTGAAGTATAAATTTAATAGCTGAGGGGCACGTCTATTCAGCAGGGCTAAACTCGAAATAAGCTACATAACTTGAGTGACACTAATTGCGTAGCTTAAGTTGAAATAGCTTAGTTCGACTTTTGGCGCTGTCTACGCAGTGGTTATTTCGAAATAGAGCACTCTTCCCCCGACATCCCTTACTCCTGGTACAACAAGGGTAACAGGAGTCGGAGTAAGAAGCGCGTTATTTCTAATTTATTTCAAAATAACAGGCTTGCTGAATAGACATGCATTATGCTATTAGGCTGCGTCTAGACTGGCATGATTTTGCAAAAATACTTTTAACGGAAAAGTTTTTCCGTTAAAAGTATTTCCGCAAAAGAGCGTCTAGATTGGCACGGATGTTTTTGCGCAAAAAGTGCTTTTCTGCAAAAGCGTCCATGCCCAGTATAGATGCGCTTTTGCGCAAGAAAGCTCCTATGGCCATTTAAGCCTTCGGGCTTTCTTGCGCAAAAAATTAAGGTGCCTGTCTAACTGACCCTCTTGCGCAAGTATTCTTGTGCAAGAAGGCTTATCCCTGAGCGGGAGCATCAACGTATTTGCGCAAGAAGCACTGAATTCTTACATTAGAACGTCAGTGCTCTTGCGCAAATTCAAGCAGCCAGTGTAGACAGCTGGCAAGTTTTTGCGCAAAATCTTGCCAGTCTAGACGCACTCTTCCTGAATAACTGACATTATTGTGAAATAACGCTGCTGTGTAGACATAGCCTGAGTGATTATGGGTATCATAAGCCTGCCAACAGGAAGCAGGGAGGCAAAAGGGATCAACTGCCCTGGGCCTGAAGATTACAAAGGGCCCAGGGCTACTGCGGAAGCAGCAGCATCTGGAGCTCCTGACCCTTTAAACTGCTACTAGAGCACTGCATGGTGTGCTCCAGGCAGCATTGAAGGCAGGGGGTAGGGCACAGCCTGGTCGAGACAGCATGGAGGGCTGGTTGGCCCCAGCTCACCCCTTCATCCTGAGGCCCTGCCCCATCTGGGACGGTAGAGCTGTCCCGTCCCGCCCCTCTACCTTGCCCAGTGGCCTGGCAAGGCTGTTGGCTCCCCTGGGCATATTAAATGTAAGATTGCATCAAATGACCAGGGCTCACCATGTGCAACTTGCTGCCACTGCGCCTCCTGCTGGTCACTCAGGAATGAGCATCATTCAGAGCTGGAACGCCCCCTTCTGGCCCCCCTTATTTGTGTTTAATGGTTCTGTCACCTTCTATTAGGACCCATGTCCCTCCCAGACTGCAGCACCCTTCCCTCAGGGTACTGCCCTGCTGTAGTGCCCTCCACACTCTGGGGTCCTCCCCCTCTGGGCCCCCCCATCCCCTTTGCTCGCCTTGCCTCAGTGACCCTAATGCCAGTTGTCATCTAGCCCCTTACTTCAAGGGCAAACTGCAGTCTGAAATCATCACTCATCAGAGGCAAGGGGTGTGGACCTGCTGCCTTCTCCCGCTCTGGCTGCCTCCCTTTAGCCCTAGTAGCCTCAGACCTTGAAAGCAAGGCCTCAACCTGGGAGTTTGCCTGGCCTGCCTCAGGAAGCTTCTAGCATCCTTAACAACTAGATCCCACCTGCTCCCCAGGTGGAGCAAGAGTGGTGAGTTTTTCCTTTCTCTCCAGGAGCCCTTATTTATACTGCCTTCAGCTGAGCCCTAATTGCTAATATCTGCCACAGCTGCTTGCTCCAGTGCCTCAGCTCTACCCCAAGACTGAATTTAACCTTTCTTAGGCCAGTGCAGGGCAGAGACCCATCACAAGCACCTACTACACTGGGACCTCTGTAATAAAAATAAGGATTAACAAAAATTGAAATGTCAAGAAAAATGATTGAAGTGTCCATATGTTATTATCGAGTAAACATCTCTGGTTTTCTTTCTTTCTTTCTTTCTTTCTTTCTTTCTTTCTTTCTTTCTTTCTCAATGCTGCCTGCCAGTTGATGCTGAGACAAAGACAGCAGACCAATGCAGCTGAAAATGAAAGGACATTGGCCTTGAAGCAGATAGGCTATGTCTAGACGGGCAAGTTTTTCCGCAAAATCATCTGCTTTTGTGGAAAAACTTGCCAGCTGTCTACACTGGCCACTTGAATTTCCGGAAAAGCACTGACGATCTCATGTAAGATGGTCAGTGCTTTTCCGGAAATACTATGCTGCTCCCGTTCGGGCAAAAGTCTTTTTCTGAAAGGCTTTTGTGCAAAAGGGCCAGTGTAGACAGCACAGTACTGTTTTCCGCAAAAAAGCCCCAATCGCAAAAATGGTGATCGGGGCCTTTTTGCGGAAAACCGCGTCTAGATTGGCCACGGACGCTTTTCTGCAAAAAGTGCTTTTGAGGAAAAGCATCCTGCCAATCTAGACGCGCTTTTCCGAAAATGCTTTTAACGGAAAACTTTTCCATTAAAAGCATTTTCGGAAAATCATGCCAGTGTAGACGTAGCCACAGTGTCCAGTGAAGAATGAGTCTCTTGCTGTCATTTCATATATTTTCATTTTTGTTTCATTGAGGGCAGTGTGCAATCCAAGCAACCCTATTTAGCCATCTCTCTTGTCTGAATGGTTTGTTTCCCTGCATGTGTAATTGACCACACAGGCTATGGTGTTGCAATGAATTTCTCTCTTGGCTTAGCTAAGACATTCTGTGGGGGTAGGCATGCTGCTGCTAGGAGCCTAAAGCTGCAGATGGTGTTCTCTGTAGACATGCTCAACAGAGAGCAGGGCCCTGTATTTCACCAGCAAAGCTATTTGGGCAAATGGAACCAAATTAAAAGCAGGGGAGTGAATTAACTGGGTGTCTTTGAGCACCCAGCCTCCCTGGTCAATAGGAAACAAGGGGGCGATTGAAATTCTGGAAATAGCCTTGATCAGCCCTAAGGCAGCTAGGCATCTCAACCAGTGAAAGCAGAGAATGGCCTCTGGAGCAGAAATGAAGATGCGTGTGGATGGTGTATAAATAATCCAGGACTCTAGTCATTTCTGGAGTCCTTGCACTCAGGGCTAGTTAAGAACATAAGAACATATGAACGGCCATGCTAGGTCAGACCAAAGGTCCATCTATCCCAGTATGGTGTCTTCTAACAGTGGCCAATGCCAGGTGTCCCAGAGGGAATGAACAGAACAGGTAATAATCAAGTGATCTACCCCTGTTGCCCATTCCCAGCCTCTGACAAACAGAGGGTACGGACACCATTTCTACCCATACTGGTTAGTAAGCATTGATGGACCTATCTGCCATTAATTTATCTAGTTCCTTTTTGAAGCCTTTTAAAGTCTTGGTCTTCACAACATCCTCTAGCAAGGAGTTCCACAGGTTGACTGTGCACTATGTGAAGAAAAACTTCCTTTTGTTTGTTTTAAACCTGCTACCTATTAATTTATTTGCTGATCCCTAGTTCTTATGTTATGGGAACAAGTAAATAACTTTTTCTTATTCACTTTCTCTACACCAGTCATGATTTTATAGACCTCTGTCATATCCCCTCTTAGTCTCTTCTTTTCTAAGCTGAAAAGTCCCAGTCTTTTTGATATTCCTTCATATGGCACCTGTTCCAAACACCTAATCATTTTTGTTGCCCTTTTCTGAACTTTTTCCAATGCTAAGATATCTTTTTTTGAGATGAGGCAACCACATCTGTACACATCTGGTTAAGAAGCTTCTGCCATTCATCCTTAATACAGGCCTTCCAATGGTCATCCATGACTTTCCCATTCCCAGACTGAGTTCCAGCAATGCTTTCTACCTAGGGCTCCATTTGAAATCCTTACACCTGCTTGCTTGAGTAGTGTGAGATGCAATGAGCATACAACCTGTGCTGTAGGTAACTTCCAGGTGCCATATAGCACTTCCAGGTGTTATTATGCCTGGAATGGCTTAGGACCAGCTCATATGAGAGACCAATTTATACGCCATCGCAACAGTTAAGATCCTCCAGGGAGGACCAGCTGTCAGTTTCCAAGTTAAAATACCCCAAGGCTAATACATTGCTCAGTTGGGGTCCTCTGTCTTCCGAACTGTCTCCCTCTCGCTGTCCACCAGAGCATGAGTCTTGGGAATTTGAAATCAAGGCATAGTTAGTTGTCCCAGCATAAATGTCATGGCTTTATTGCACAGTAGAATCATGATTATCTGATATAATCAAGGGTTGTGCACTCAGGTGTCAACAGTGAGAGACAGAGGCACTAGCAGGTCATCAGGTTCAGTGGCTGTGTCTAGACTTGCCAGCTGTCTACACAGGCCGCTTGAATTTCCGCAAAAGCACTAACTTCCCACTGTAAGAAATCAGTGCTTTTTGCGGAAATACTATGCTGCTCCCATTCGGGCAAAAGTCCCTTTTGCGCAAAATTTTTGCTCAAAAGGGCCAGTGTAGACAGCTCAGATTTGCTTTGCGCAAAAAAGCCCTGATCGTGAAACTGGCGATCGGGGCTTTTTTGTGCAAAAGCACGTCTAGGTTGGCCATGGACACTTTTCTGCAAAAAGTGCTTTTGCGGAAATCGTCTGTGCCAATCTAGACGTGCTTTTCCAAAAATGCTTTTAACGGAAAACTTTTCCGTTAAAAGCATTTCCAGAAAATTATGCCAGTCTACACGTAGTCAGTGTGAATAGTGGTTTCTGAAGAATTGAGGTTCTCATGGACTTAAAGGTTGACTGAGTATCTCTGAAATAAATAAATGCCTTTTTAATATCATTCAGCATGAGTTACCAGGCACACTGTGAGCAGAGGAAACCAGAGTTTCAAGGGTATGTCCCAAGTCACCCAATGCCCAACAATGGTATAGAACATGATGGCTACGTCTAGATTGTATCCCATTTTTGGAAAAGGGATGCAAATTAGACATATCACAATTACTAATGAAGCGGGGATTAAAATCTCCCCCGCTTCATTAGCATAAAAATGGCTGCTGCTTTTTTTCGGCACGGAGCTTTGCCGGAAAAAAGCGCCAGTCTAGACGCGGATCTTTCGGAAAATAAAGCCTTTTCCGAAAGATCCTTTATCCCTTATTTTAAGATAGATAGATAGATAGATAGATAGATAGATAGATAGATAGATAGATAGATAGATAGATAGAAATTAATGAATGATATAGCAATGATAGGCTAAGTACTCCTACTTACATATCCTTACAATTAATACCTAGTTCTTAGCATTTTTCATCCTGAGATCTCAAAGCAGATAGCCACAGAGGTAGTATCTCCACTTCGCAGACAAGGCAACTGAGGCACAGGGAGGTAGGTTACTTGCCTAAAATTACCCTGCAAACCAAGGCAGAGCAAAGGACAAAATCTATGTCTCTTGAGTCACTGCCCAGTGTGCTATCCACTAGGTCAGTGGTTCCCAACCTTTTTCATGCCATGAACCTGCAAACCAATTCACAAACTTTTGGCGGACTGGTAACATTTTATTTGCATATTTTCATATTCGATATACAAATAATGAATATGCAAATGTAAATAAAATGTTACCTGTCTGCCTAGCCCCAACCCAGCTCCTTGCTTCCAAGTGCCTAGCACCCTTTGACCCCCACCCAATGCCCTTTGACCCACATCAACACCCTCTTGGCCTCTGATTCCACTACACCCTTACTCAATACCCCTTTCCCCTTTGCCCTCACCTCACCCCTGCACTCCCCAGAGCGAGGCTGCCCCTCTAGGGAGTGTGGCTGTTACTGACGCATGGGCAGGGGGAACGGCTGTTGCTGGTGCACATACTCCCTCCTCCTTCGCACCTCCTTCTCCCCCGCATCTTGCACCCCCATGGGTAGAAGGGTGGGGTGCATGGAGCCCCGGACAGCCATCATTACTGAATGGGGAGGGAGGTGCCTCCTGCTCCATCTTCTCCTGCCACCACCTCAGCCCCTGCGCCACCACCAGCAGGCAGGGCAGGGGGAGCAGCCTTTGGCAGCACTTAGAATCATAGAATCATAGAATAATAGGACTGGAAGGGACCTCGAGAGGTCATCGAGTCCAGCCCCCCGCCCTCAAGGCAGGATCAAGCTCCGTCTACACCATCCCTGACAGATGTCTATCTAACCTGTTCTTAAATATCTCCAGAGAGGGAGATTCCACCACCTCCCCTGGCCACCTCACTTGTGCTCCCTCCTCTTTTGTGCCTCCTCCCTCCCTAAGTGCATCTCCCCAAGCACCGAGGGGGGCGGACTAAGGAGGGAGGGAGGCTCCTCCTGCCACCGCCTCAACCACTATGGCAGCCAGAGCTGAGCTGCCGCGAACAGTTGGCTTGAGCTCTGGCAGCCGCCGCAGCCTGGCAGCCAGCGGTCTGCGGACTGGCACCAGTCAGGAACTGCTGCACTAGGTCATACTGCTTCCCATTAATTGATGAACAAAGGGACATTCAACATAACTGAAGAACAAAGTGCTGATGGAGGGAACATGCTTAATTAGCCTATAGAACTCCTTGCCACAAAAACGCTGCAGAGGCCTAGAGCTTAGAAGGATTTTTTTTTAAGTATTAGATAATTATATGGGAAATGAGAACATTCACAATTACATTCAATTTTTGATTGATTGATTGATTGTTAATAAGGGAAACAAAACCTCGTGCTTCAGGGCATTAAGTGACCTCTAGGGGGAAGGAAGTATCTTCCCTTTTAAGCAAATTATTCCAAAATCGTCCATGGTGTGTCTAGACTACAGGGTTTTTTTGAAAAAAAGTGGCCTTTTTTCAAAAAAACTTCCCCTGCATCTCGACTGCTGCTGCGTTCTTTCGAAATTAAATCGAAAGAACGGAGGGAGGGGGGTTGACCGCAGTAAACCTCATTTTACGAGGAAGAACGCCTTTTTTCGTAAGTGCTTTTTCGAAAAACGACGTTCTTGAATGCAAACAGGGCTTTTTCAAAAGAGAGCATCCAGACTGCCTGGTGCTCTCTTTCGAAAAAGCAGTTCGCTTTTGCGAAAGAAGTGGTTGCAGTCTAGACGCTCTCTTGAGAAAGAGGCTTTTTTGAAAGATTGTCATCTAGATGCAGCCTTGTCCGTATTTCTAATGTGACAGCCAGCAGAGACTGGATACTTGTGATATCTTAGCTCCCTACCCTGCAGTATTTTCTGTGAGGGTTCAGTCCTGCAAGATTCTGAGAACCATCTGAGCAGGGCCAAGCACCTCAGCTACCATGAATTTCATTCACCTGGCATGACTGGGCCTTTTACTACTAGCAAAAGTTTGAGAACTAAAGCTGCTGGGCCTGCTCCTGCTCCCATTGGCCACAGGAGTGATTCCTGCTGTGCCCATCCTAGGAAGACAGGAGATGTAAGCAATCCCCATATGCCCCTGGGTATCCTCCCCATAGAAAGGAGAGCAGCTAGTCCCTAACCCAAGCATGTAGAGTACAGCAAGTGGGAGGAATCTTGGCTCCAGCGTCCCAAGCACCATAGCTGTTGTCAAGGACAAAGTGGCCCATGCCTCCAAATGAATTGGGGCAGACTAATTCCTTTAGGAGCATGGGGGAAGAAGGGACCAGATTGTGAGTCACAATCCTATTCCTACCCACTCGTGGGCCAGCCTTTCTAAGTGCTGCTGCTCACTTCCACTGCATGGTAGGACTGGAATAAAATTTCAGCCTTCAATTCGTTTGGTAGCTGTTCATCTTGCAGTAAGCTCAGCCACTTCAAACCCTGCCTTCGAAACGTTTTCTGCCCAGCAGCCGTTTTAATATTTTAAATGTTTTTCCTCCAGCCCTGCAGCAGCTGTACAATGCAAATAAAAAAAAAAATCTTTTTGTCCCTGGGCAGCTCTAAACCACCAAATGGTAAATAAGGAGGAAAACAAGAAAAGGAAAGTTTTGTTCCTGCTTTGGAACTTCTCCTAAATATCAAATATTAAACCCCCAAATTCCCTCCAGGACTATAGATTTGATGTTAGCAAAACTTCCTGTCTTGCTGAACAGCTCTAAAGCAGTCAGGGTTTAAGAATGAATTACTCCAGTGAGAAAGCATGCCTGAAAAGCTCATTTTTGCAGCTGGGCTGCTCCTACTTCAATTCAGATCCATTCCATGTTAAAATATTGACTTGTGATCTGTAACTTGGAACAGCTTTATTTCTTTATTTGGATATTGCTTTCATCTGGCGTTGTTGGGTGTGTTTTGATTGTGCAGATTGTAAAATCAATGTAACTTTATCATTAACAGGTCTTAATTATGGCAAGCTGTGGTCTCAGCACACTTCACCTGCTGTGCCCTGGCCCCTCCCCTCTTTGGAGGCAGGTTTTAAAGTTAAGATGAACGGGACAGTTCACACCTTTTGGCGCTATTGTTTCAGGCTGCCTGCAGACTCAGGCAGGTATCCACTGTACTGGATTCACATTTTCAAGCTTTCCTTAGCAACCACCAGATAACCAGGTAACTGGTAAGCCTTGCCCTTAATGGATTATGGACACCTAGAATACGGAGGTTTAAGTGTAGTATAGAATAGCACAGTATAATATCACATAGCAGAGCATAGACTTTTTTTTTTAATGAGAGCTGAGATTCTGATCTCATCATGTGACCCCCAACAGCTGGGGTTGGATAGTACCTATGTGTTAATCCAGAGTAGATTTAATACCCCTTATCACCCAGTTGACAGCTTCTGTATTAACAAGAATATGAGGTTCCTGCTTTGTTCCAACAGTGTAGTGTTATGGTTGCAGGCAGAGAGTTATTGGATATCAAAGTTCCACTGGGTTGGGTAAGGTAAGAAAGAGACCCTGGCCCAAATCTAAATAGACAAGAAAGGATCATTAGCCTCAATCCACATATGATGAAATGGGAGCAAAGAGAGGTTAAGTGACTTGCCCTGGGTCACTCAGGAAGTCTGTAGCAGAGCTCAGACTGGAGCCTAGAATACCTGAACCTCAGCTTAGTGCATGAGCCCAAAGTCTCTCTCCTCTCCACTTTGAGCTATAAAAGGACACAGATGAATAATACCTAACCCTCAAGGGCTTTTGTACTAACATTACCAAAGCAGCCTCATAGCATTCATGTGACAAAGGTATCAACATTGACAGATGAGGAAACTGAAGCAGAGAAGTTGACAGTAACCTGTGGGCACAAGTAGAGGCAGAGTCTGAGATAGGACACTGGAGCAGCTCACTCCAGATCCTGCGCTTAGGCCACTAGGTCATGCTTTCCTCAATCATAAAACACAGTTGGCCAGATTCTCTGTATACTACCAATGCCAGCACAATCTGGCCCCAGAGTGAGTGTAACTGGCTCTGGGAGGATCAGCCCTCTAGTGGTACACAGAAGGGATGTAAAAGGTTAACTGGGTGTGACATAGTGTGGGTACCTTGCTGGTTGCTAAGCTTGCATTGTGAGTGACCTCCACTGGCTGCTGTCTGCAGCATGGCCCCGCAGGGCAGGAGATGAGTCATTATGCAAGGGGGCTTCGAACCTGTCTGACGAGTTCTTCCCCACAGAGCGGAAGAAGGGGAGTGGAGCCCTGGCTGGGGGGCAGGGCTGGAAGTGAGTGGGTTAATTTCTGTCTGGGAGCATGGAGGAGACAGCCTAGGGAAAGGGGCTGGAATTTAAGGGCCCAGTCTCCCCCATCTCAAGGGGGGCTGAGGCATCCTAGGCCTGCCCTGTAACCAGATTACATCTGTGCTGCGCTGTATCCTGGAGAAGCAATAAACTCCCTCTATTCTACTGGCTGGTGGAGTCTGTTCGTGCCATTACGGGGTGCAGGAGACGGGAAAACCCCAATGCGCCGTCACACTGGGTAACCTGTATAATTGGTAAACCTCACCCTTAGTGGATTATGGACACCCAGGGTACATCTACACAGCAGGGCTAAAGTTGAATTAAGCTCTGCAACTTGAGCTACGTCATTTGCGTAGCTTAAGTTGAAAAACTTGCCGAGTTACGACCACCTCCATTTACGACCATCCACACTTATGACCAAAGTGGTCGTAAATGCGGATCCGAGTTACGAATGGCGATTCGCGCTTATGAACAGCGCAGTCGCCATGTAACTCTATGGGATCCGAGTTACGAACACTTCAAGGTACAGACCAAGTGTTGGCCCATAACTTGTTCGTAATTTGGGGAGCAGCTGTAGCTTAACTCGGCTTTTGGCGCTGTCTACATAGCAGGAAGTCAAAGGAAGAACACGCTTCCTTTGACTTCCCTTACTCATTGTAAAAGGAGAACTACCAGGAGTCTGAGTAAGAAGTCCTCCAGCTCACCATTATTTTGAAATAATGGCTTGCAGCGTAGACATGCTCTTTTTTATTTTGGAATAATGTTCGTTATTTTGTAATAACACTGCTGTGTAGACATAGCCCCACAATACAGAGGTTTAAGCGCAGTATAGAAGAGCACAACGTAATATCGCATAGCCAAACAAAATCTGTAAATCTAGTTTTTGACCATATGGCCAGTCCATATATGGACAAAACCAGTCATCTGACACCCATAGTTTGTTTTCTGTGCAGAAATCTGTCCTTACGTAACCCTAAATCCGTGTCAGTGTGCTTCCAGGAACTTTTTGCTTTGTGAACATAACATTTGAAAGGATTTTTTTTTTAAGTCAGTGCAGTTTCATGTTTAGAAGAGTGAGGCACCCAACACATCCTACTCTGAGTAGGGTTCTTTGATCGGTTGTGATGCTGCATGAATGGTAAATACATCCTCAGACTCAGAGTAAATATTCAATGGCATGTAACTCGGGTATAAAGGAGTAAATTTTACACAAGTTGGCCACAGACGCCTTGTCATTTCCTAGTAAATTAAAGGGTCTTCCATTGGACCTATAAATGTACCCTACTAGTATTCTTCCATGACTACAGAAACAGACTGACCCTGTTTTGATCGAGTGTTCCATTCCCTACAGATAACAAGAGCTCCATGCTGTTCGTGTGTGTACTACAGCACCTATAAACTGAGAACTAAAACCCTTTCTGCTGCTGCTCTCAGAGTTAGTCTTTCTGTTCTACGAATTGATACATTTTTCCAGACCTTGATCAGCTCTTCTGCCAGTAAAAAATGCCTTCCCATGTGCGCTCCTAGCTACTCCCAGGCATAGCCACACTCCTGAAGCACTGCAGTGGGATCCAAATTAAGCATCTTGCTTCCGTTAAGTACACAGTGGGCTGACTGCTGTGACAAGCTTGTCTGGTTTAATACTTACTCTCAGCTGCAATGGTGTAAAATCCACTCAGATCACTTTGGCTTTACCCCAGTGTCACTGAGTCCTGAATTTGCCCCTAGTTTGTATGTCATTTTGCTTAGAGCTACACTATCTGTCGTTACATCCTTCTCCTCCTTGCAACACAGATCAGGGCACATTCCCCACCTGCTGACAAAGGTCTTGTGGCAGCACAACCAGGGAGGGGTGTAATTTGGGGCATGTTCTGTTGATGGGTGGGGTGCATTCCCTGCACTGAAAAGAGCTCAGTATGTAATCCCTGAGTGTCAACTCACAAGGGGCAAGTGGCAGGGGAGGAGGGGTGGGGCCAGCTGGGGTGGGGCCAGAGGATCTGGATCTGCTGCTCTATGGAACCTCCCGTCTTATGCCACTCTGCGGTGGGAACATTTAACAGGTCATGGGTAGCAGTTGCCTCCAGGGAACAGATCTGCTATTGCTCTAGCGCGGGGATGGGGAACCTACAGCCTGGGGGTTGGATCTGGCCCCTGGCTTACTTTAATCAGGCCCAGTGAGTCTTGGGGCTTCCCCCCTCCCTGCAGCGGTGCACTACCTCGAAGCCTTGGCGCCCTCCCATGGGGCTGCGGCATGAGCAGATTCCCGGTGCCCCAAGCTGAGTGTGAATGAGGTGAGTGTCTCTTCTTCTTTTTTTTTTTTTTTTAACTTTTTGCTTGTCGCTTGTGTGTGGGCCCTAAATGATTTTTCTGTGGGTCACTGCCCTTCCCCCGCTCCCCCGCCAAAAAAAGATTCCCCACCCCTGTTCTATTGCCCTGGGCATGATGGTTCCTTCTTTCTAATGACCTCCCACCCCAATGCTCCCCACCTGGTGGTGCCATTTGGAGATGCTTCATAGCTGCACCAGTGTTTCATATACAGGACATCCCGCACCCCAAACACAGAGCATTACAAATATCACCAGGGCAGACATATTAATGCCAAAACAGCTGTGTCGACACTGCACAATTACCATGGATTCGATTGCAGAGAGCACTTTCTTTTTTTTTTTTTTTTTTTGGTCTTTGACAGATTAGCCAAAAGCTTCAGAGGGGGAGCCGAGTTAGTCTATAATTAGAAAAACTTAAAAAACAATGAATAGTCTATCAGCATCTTAAAGACTAACAAAACATGTCGATGGTATCATGATTTTATTCTTGGACTTGGGCTTTTAATACTCTAGTCCTCTGAAGAAGTGGGCTGTGCCCACGAAAGCTCATGATACCATCGACATGTTTTGTTAGTCTCTAAGGGTATGTCTACACTACCCTCCTAGTTCGAACTAGGAGGGTAATGTAGGCATACCGCACTTGCAAATGAAGCCCGGGATTTGAATTTCCCAGGCTTCATTTGCATAAGCGGGGAGCCGCCATTTTTAAAACCCCGCTGGTACGAACTCCGTGCAGCGCAGCTACACGGAGCTCGAACTAGGTAGTTCGGACTAGGCTTCCTATTCCGAACTACCGGTACACCTCGGAAGCCTAGTCTAAACTACCTAGTTCGAGCCCCGTGTAGCCGCGCGGCACGGGGTTCGAACCAGCGGAGTTTTAAAAATGGCGGCTCCCCGCTTATGCAAATGAAGCCCGGGAAATTCAAATCCCGGGCTTCATTTGCAAGTGCGGTATGCCTACATTACCCTCCTAGTTCGAACTAGCGGGGTAGTGTAGACATACCCTAAGGTGCTGCAAGACTATTCGTTGTTTTTTAAGATTAGCCAAAGTAAGTGAAGTGACCGCAAATCTTGTAGGATTGCAAGGCCTTTGTATTTTCTACAGAAAGTTAGCAAACTTCAGCTTTGATTTGTGAGTGTGTGTGTGCGTGCGCATGCACACGCGCGCGCAAACATGTGTGCAAGTGAGGTGCAAAGGCTCATACTGTCAAAACTGACAGCAGAGTGTAGTAACAAATGGGGCAAACCATTTAAAAATGTCCACACAGATCTCCAGGCCAGGTTCTTGGTGTGGATAGTGAAGTTCCACTGCCAGGAGGCAGAGGGGGGCAAAGGAGGCAATTGCTCTGGGGCTCAGTGGACTTAAGGCGGCCCGGGGCTGGGTGACAGTAACAGTGGCTGCGGTAGCCCTGCCCGGGGCCTTTTAAATAACGCTGCTGCAGAGGTCTCCGGAGATCCCTGATGCTTTTAAACACACGGCAGGTCTGGGTTAGGTATAGAGTGGAGGGGGAGCAGGTACTGGTTGACCCGAGGCTGGCGGCAGTGGAGTTCGGCACAGAGGAGAGTGGAACGAGCCGGGCTGTGGGTATTTCTATGGGATGAGTTTGGTTGTGTGGGTGGGCACAGATAGGAGGGAAACAAGTCCTGGAGCTCTGTGGACGTGGGTGGGGCGGGGGGCGATGGAGACGGGATGGGTGTAGCCCGTGCCTTTGGGGCCCTTATGATTGGGAATGAAAACTGTGTGTGTGGCCGAGAACTGACATACAATTGTCCCCCAGAGTCCCTCGCTGCGGCTCTCATCTCACAGGCCCTGGTGGGCTTGGAAGCCAGGTCCAGGCTTGCCAACCGGGGGAGGGGAGACAATTGCCCAAGGGCTCCAGGTGATTTAAAAGGGTTCAGGGTCCCCTGGCCAAGGGCAGTAGCAGCTGCTAGGAGTCTGGGGGCCTTCTTCTATGGCCTGGTTGGGCTGCAGGCTCCTGAGCATGCGCTCCCATGTCCCAGCCTCCACTGCAGACTGCAGAGCGGCTCCGCCAGGTCGGTGGTGCACCCCACTGGAGAATGCCAGGGCAGGAACAACCCTGGGGGGCCAGAGGGGCGAGTCGGGACAACAGCCCGCAGCTGTACTGGGAAGGCAGAGCTGGGGCGAGGGGGAGCCAGAGGCAGCAGCAATCGCTGGAGCTTTGTAACCATGTGAATGAGTGGGCCGGAGAGAGCAGGGCTGGGAAGAGAAGGAGCTAAGGGTAGAGCCGGGCATGGGACTGGGGGAGCGAGGGCTAATGGGGGCAGAGGAACAGGCTGGGAAGAGAAAAGAGCAGAGGGGTGGGGGCAGAGTTAGGCAGCTCTATGTGGGAGAAAGGAGCCGATGGAGGGAGGAGGGGTCACAGGACCGCTGGGGGGCAGAGTTGGCTGAAAGGTGTGGGGGGCAGAGGGGAAGGAGCCGGGTTGGGCACAGGACCACTGGGGGGCAGGGAGAGGAAGGAAGGTGGGAGGAATACTTCTGAGCAGGGGACTGGGGCTGCGACCGACCGACCACAGGGTTCTCTGATCAGTGGTGCTCAGGGTTTCTCGGGGTGGGAGGACTTGTGGCTCCATCAGAAGGTGGGGGACAGGGGAGCCCATTCATTGTGCTGTCCTGGGGCCCAGACTTCCTGTTGGGGGCCTGTCTACGCCAGTCAGTTTACACCAACTGACCATCAGACCCTGAATATTAAACATATCCCTAACATTCCTGGTGCTACAGCCTTTTGACAGCTCTTTGTCCTCTTGCCTGCAGGGACTTTTAATATCTGCATAGTTGCTGTTTGCAGCTAGATTCTGGGTGAGTCTGGCAGGGGAGCTGGGAACCCCCCTGCATTCTTTCTTCAGAGAGCAAAAGCCCAAGCAGACACTAGATTATTATAAATTTACATCATTTTCCATTCCAATTGCTCACACGGAATGATTTCCTTTCTCGCTTGCTTTGGTTCTCATTAGCAACAACAATGATGAATTAATAAAACTCTGTGCATATATAGTGTCTTCCAATTACAGCCGCTCTGCGAGTTACGAACAAGTTACGGACCAACACTTGGTCCATAACTCGAAGTGTTCGTAACTGAGATCCCATAGAGTGACATGGCGACCGCGCTGTTTGTAAGCGCGTATCGCCGTTCGTAACTCAGATCTGCATTTACGACTGCTTTGATTGTAAGTGCGGATGGTGGTAAGTGGAGGTGATCGTAACTCAGGGAGCAACTGTAAACATATGCACAATAATAAATGAGGTATTCAAGTGTTTTAAAACACACACATCCTCCATCACAAAAGTAAGTAAGCTCCTAGCTTCCAGTGGAATCAGTTGAGGTTAGGATCCTAAATACCTTTGTGGATCTTGGCTAGAGAATTTAAGTGACTTTCCCATGGTCACACAGACAGTCAGTGGCAAACCCAGCCTAACCTGCTGGTCTGCCTGTATGAGACATGCTTCCATGTAGCTGATGCACAGACGATATGTGTCCAGTACAGTCCTTCATTACAGCATCAGGCTCTTTAGCTCAAACTATAAATCTTTACATTTTCTGTTTCTGGGCTCCCTCGTTCCATCTCTGCTGTTGGCCAAGAGGGCAGCTGTCACACCAGGAAGTGAATACAGTCCTCTGATTTAACTGCTGGGCAATACTGCCTCATTAAAATGCTTGTCATATTAGGCTGAATGATTTGGATGACCAACACACGTTCTAATCCTGCAAATGCTCAAGAATGTAACATTACTTACCTAAGTAGTGCTACTGATTATGGGACTGCTCACATGCAGGTGTCCCTTGGTTTGGGGGAGGGGGGGCCACTGCACACATTTTGTGTAACTGTGCAAGAAATATTCTTGACGCTGGAAAATTCAAACCCAGGCAATGATCCCATGTCTCTCCTATGTATAGGAAGATACAGCCGAAAGAGAACCTGCTGCAGAAGGTTGTACAATGGAAGTTACAGCGATTTGGGCATATCTGCAGAATGAACGATGAGCAAAAAGTTAATTCGGCAAAATGGTATTCAGCATAATGGATGGTCCGAATAGGAGAGGCAGACCCCACAGAGAATGGGTAGATGATATAGTAGATTGGTGCGGAGCTAGTCTGCAGAAACTAAGCCACTCCGCACTGGACAGGGAAAGATGGAAGGAAATAGTGAGGGAGACATCGGACACCTCTGGGCACTGAGCCCCTGGTTGTTGTTGATGATGATGATGATGTCTTGACCCCTGTCCTGAAGTCATCTCATTGGGCTGTGACAGAGATAATATGGGATGTACCAGAAGAGATACGCACCAGAGAAACCTGGATCCTACCACCTCCAGAGTTGGAGATGATTGAACCTGAACATAGCCACTGCCCCCTCTTTCTGTAATAGACTGAATTACAACCCCGGGAAACTAAGACAAGTTTGAGGTGTGGGTCACCCCTAAGCCTGCATATCTTTGGCTTGATGCTAAATCAAGAGTAAGGAATGGCAAATTTGATAAAAGATAATTTACCTCAATTCAAAATGTAATTAACCTTTTGTCATTTTCATCGGTTCATTTTGGGGTTTGGGTTTTTTTGAGTTTGGTTTTGTTTTCCATTTTTGTGCACCTCTTCATCTTCTGAATCTGGAAAATGACTAAAATTTTTGCAAAGCTCCCACCATTTCTAACCCTGTATCAGACAACTCAAGACACCCTGTTCTCACAAGATGTTCTAGTCCCTTTTTTACACCTTAACAATTTCAGATACCTTCCCAATTTGGGGATGTGTCTTTAGGATGAGACTGAAAACCAAAATCCACCCCTGACTCTTTTTGGTTATGAAAGTATAACATTTCTCCCCAATATCTTAGCTAGAGTCCCGCTCAAATAATTACATTCCACCAACCTAAACACCGATTGGTGTTATTATTACATACATTCCCAGAAAACAGCAGAACTGTGCATTCAGAATAATCTCTACTCCACAGGCATTGAATCATTGCAGACTGTGCAAAGAAGACAAGCTACAAATTCTGAAACACTGCTTTCCATGCACACTAGCCCACATTTTTAAATGCATTTGCTTTGGCTATGTTCATGCCTCTTTTGTGTTTGCTTCTCACAGATGTTCTAGGATGGGATTTTAAATAAATCGAAGCAACTGACTAACTGGTTTTCAATGGGACTTGGACTTGTTTGAAAATTCTGCCTCTAGCAAGTAAGCGTTCCAAGTGCAAACACTCATGAAAGGAGAGTAATTTCAAGCAGTCAAAGGATCTGAGGAAATCATAATTTGCACACAGCCCATCTGCAAACAAACTCAAAATCAACATTAGTGGACACATTTATTGGTTATGAATTGTTTGTCTAGCACTAGTCCAAAGAGACCTATCAGAGCACATATAGGGGTGTTGTAGTGGATAGGGGTTTCAACTTTGGGGTCATGACCAGGCCCAGTACAATTGGGGCCACCCTCATTTTTGATGGCTAAATGGGAGGCAGTGATGAAAATAAGGAACAAAGGTCCTCAGACTCATATTACTTTGCAACATGGTTGTCACAGAATGACAAGTTTGGGAAGCAGCGCTCTAGTGCTGTCTTGGGCCTTGTCCTGCCTATGCTGCGGTCTGGCGAGAGGGGTGGGGGTGAATTGTAGCGCTCTCTAACATGTTGCACCGCCCATGTTCTCCCTGCAGGTGTGAACTAAAAAAGCCATCTAGTATGCTACCATATAGGCCAACACAGTCCTATGGAAATGGAAAGACATCAAAGCACACTAGGAACTTTTTGGTGTTTGCACCAGAAGGGTCTACTTGGGGCAATTAGAATACAGCATACGAGCATGCTCTGCAATTCACACACACACACACACACACACACAGAGTCCAGACTACTGTGCCGTGTTGACAAGCCCTAAATCATCTCCACAGTAATTCACATCGCCACAGTTATTCTTCACTTCCTGTCCTGAACCACTGTGTAGTGTTGCTGCGCAGTGCTAAGCAATTGCTCAATTCAGCCCAGAAGTGGCTGGACTTTGCTGTCTGGAAAATTATTGCCATAGAACAGTGCCGAGTTTGTACAATCAGAGCCCAGACCTACACGACTTTAATACACACCACTCCTACTTAAATCAATAAAAAGAGAGCTTGCGGGAGTAGATCTTAAATGAATGAAGGTCTGGCTCTCCTGCAGCTAGGAGCATGCCTCCCAGCTTGTGTCGACAGACTTACACTCGCTCTGCTCGAACTCGTGTGCTAAAAATGGCAGGGTGGACACTGCAGGAGAGGCTAGCTGCCTGACCCCCCCTGCATCCAAGCTTAGCTGGGTCCACATTACTATCGTTAGCCCCTTAGCTCATGCAGAGCTACCATGAGTCTGTCTGCCTATACGCCCCACTTCGGTGCAGTTATACACAAAAGTGCTTTGAGAATAAAGGTGTTCTATAAATATGAGATTGTTATCACTATCTTTTAATTGCATAGAACTTTCTACCTCCCCTTATTACAAATCAAGAACCATTGCATGGACTCACCAGATGACAGCAGTTCTTCTATCAAGTCAATGGGGTGGTTGTTGCTAGGATGTCACATACATTCAGCAGCAGCTGAGCTCTTGATTGGCAAAGGGTATGCTGGCCAATGAGAAAGGCACAGGGCTGAGAACAAAGAATCCCTGAGTCTACTCTTCTAACTCTTCCATTGACTCTATCTGACTTTTGGGCAAGTCTTTTCAGCTTGGCTTTCCTAAGGGAGTTGGCGCCTTTGAAAATTCCAGATGCAAGCTTTGTTTTTCCTAGTTTCTTTCTGTGTAAAAGGAGCTTAGTAATATTTCCCTGCTATTTCACAGGGGTATAGAAACTTTGTCTAAAAACTCTTTGGAGCACAGGCAGTCTTTTTGATATAGTGTGTACAGCCCCTGGCACGGCAGAGCCCCAATCTTTGACCAGAGCCTCCAAATGCTATCAACATTCAAATATTATAATACCTAGTAATAATATAATGTTCACACCACACATTGGAAATGCAAAGCACGATCCGTATTTGTGCTATTCTACCGCTCACAGTTAATAATCAAGTAGTGAAAGTGGCACAATGTGAATCCATTCTGGGAGCGAAGATTTTAACACGAGCACAAAATGGCATCTCTGGAATCTAGTGTCGAAATGCAAAGTAAAGGGTAACAGCAAATAACCAGGAGCTGCTCCAGTTCCCGTGCGAAAGCAGAAAAGGAACCATTCAAACATTCTTTTTTATGGCATTGCCACTGGCACCAAGATGTGACCAGAGATAGACCCACAATTAAGCTCATATTCACAGGAATCTTGGATCCAAAGTGGGGAAATGTTTAACCACGCTCTATAAGTTTGGGTTATTTAAAAAGAAAAGTGACTTTTTATTTCAGTATCTGAACCCTTAGGAAAAGGGTGCACATGAATATGAAAAAAACTCGTAACCAGCAAGAGTGCCCTTTCAAATCAAGTAACTGCTCCAATTTGTATGCAGAAACATTGACATCTAGTGGTCAGTTAGTTTACTCACAGGCCTGAATTTCTCCTGTATCAAGCCTCATTCCAGTTCCCAGTCAGAGAAGGCAAAATGGGATCAGGAATATTGAATATAAAACAAGTTAAACAACCATAAAACCAAACAAAAACATCATGTTCATTTCTTGCCTAGATAAAAGCTTTTCCCAAGTCTTTCCCATTGCTCTCCTGTAAGAGCTTCTGCCTGCCATCTCTTCTTCCGAGCTTTCAGTGTTGACACAGCACGCGATGTTCACCTTCATTGCCCTCATTCATGCTGCATTAACTGTATTATACCCTTTCATGCCCATAGCTGACATGAGAGAGGGATCCTGTTCTTTGTCGAGCACATCATGGCCTCTTAAAAATAATTTAGATCTCTATTTGCACAGTCCTGTGTTGGTGTCTTGATAGCAGCCAGCAATCTGCAGCTATACCCCACACATGCCCTCCCTTCAGTTATACACTGTGGCTGTGTCTAGACTGGCAAGTTTTTCCGCAAAATCAGATGATTTTGCGGAAATACTTGCCAGCTGTCTACACTAGCCACTTGAATTTCCGCAAAAGCACTGACGATCTCATGTAAGATCGTCAGTGCTTTTGTGAAAATACTATGCTGCTCCCGTTCGGGCAAAAGTCTTTTTCCGAAAAACTTTTGCGCAAGAGGGCCAGTGTAGACAGCAGAGATTTGTTTTCCGCAAAAAAAGCCCCGATCGCGAAAATGGCAATTTTTTGCGTGTCTAGATTGGCCACAGACACTTTTCCGCAAAAAGTGCTTTTGCGGAAAAGCATCCGTGCCAATCTAGATGCCCTTTTCCGAAAATGCTTTTAACAGAAAACTTTTCCGTTAAAAGCATTTCCGGAAAATCATGCCAGTGTAGACGTAGCCCATGATTTTTGCCACTGCTGAGCAAGCTTCCGAAGGGTTGGAAGTCTGATATGTTTTGGATATATTCAGTTCTTAGGCCAGATCCTCAGCTGACTTCCCATTGACTTCAGAGGAGCTATCCCATTTTATACCAACTGAGCAGCAGGCTTCTTAAATCTGCAGAAGTAGGTTGGAAATCTTGAGAAATCTCCCATCAGGGTTCTTTGACTGAGTTCCTCTTCGTTGCATCTAAGTGTCTTACACAAATTACCAAAACATCTAAAGCTGTGGTGGGCAACCCGGGCTAGCGAGTGGGCTGCATCAGTGGCCCTCCTTCACCTCAGTGCGCTGCAAGATTGTCACACCAAGATGATCTCCCAGAACAGGGCAGTTTTGCTAATTGTGCCTGTGTACCTAGAATTGTCAGGGTGTTCCGGCTGAACCAGAGCAGCGCTTTGATTGGATGCAAAGGGAGTTCCTGGCTCTCACAGTCAAGGTTGGGTGCAAGCAGCATGCAGCCCACTTCATGTGCCCTTGTTTTACCTACATGTTACGTTAATACCTGTAGGGAAAAACCATATGGATGGAAACCAGCAAATCTGGTAACCCTGTACATGGGCAAAGGTAAAAAAATGTCCCGCAAGCCATGCACAGAAACCCAATGGGCTGCAAGTTGGCCACCGCTGATCTAAAGACACAGCAATGGCCCACTCTGATTTCCTCTCTCCTTCCCTTTAGGTCATCATCGTTAATTGTCTCTTCTTCTTCTTTGTTTCCTCTCCCCCTTTGTCTGCCTGCTCAGATCTCCTGTACCTCTCATCTGGCCATGAACATGCCCAAAACAGCATCCCGTATTATTCATCCATTCAGTGTCCAGTGCCAGGACCAAGAGTTGCAGGTGGATATACCGGAGAGTCTGACTTAGTAAAGTTGTGTGGAACTTTGGAGGGGGAAGGGTTACCTAGGGTTTGGTTTGTGCTTTGATGTCAGTGTGGGTTGATTCATCTTTCCTCTGCTGGCTCATCCCAGTTGTGTACCGAATTAATGAAAACTTGGAAATCAAACCACTTATGTAAATAAAAGGAAGCAGCCCAGGATTTTCCCCCTTAAACAATAGTAGAAGGGCAGGATTCAACTAGGCACCAAGTTGAGAATCAGAAGACCCGAGTTCGGGTCTAGCTCTGCCACTGATTTATCTGTGACCTTGAGCAAGTCACTTCTCTTCTCAGTCTTCATGCCTTAGTTTGTAAAAAGGAGGGATAATGCTCCTTACATACCTTTGGAGAGTCTCAGATGAGAATTACTATCTAGTCTGTGCAAAACATGTGGCCTGAGGTCTCCCCTGAAGCCAGCTGTGCAAAGCCAGTCAGGCTGTTTTTGAGTCTAAGCATCTTTGGCAGGGTGGCCACAGAGCCAGCCCAAGCTATGGGCTGACTGGGCGACAGCCCGGGCCCAATTGTGAGGGGCGCCATGCTTCTTAAATAGCTTTGGCTTGAATTCCAGGTATGCATTTGTGATTATGAGCCTTAGGGCTGCTCTCACTGAAGCTCTGATTCCTAAGGCCCCACAGGAAACAGTGAATAACCATAGTGCAGTGCACGGTGGCTATGCCTCCAGACAGCTTTCCACACTATGGGGCTGGGAGCAGAGCCTGAAGAGAGCCCTTCTGACAATTGCAGACGGTCTGTGCTAGGGGTATTCTTGTTGGGCTGTTTCCTCCTAAATTCAAGCTTCTGTATGCTGTAAAACAGCGTAGAAGCGCATTAGCAGAACTGCAAAGCCAGTCCTGAATGCTGTGGAGTGGAGGAATAAGAGACGAGACATGAAAGCATGTACGTCTGGTCATGGATCTGTTGTGCAGCCATAGCAAAGCCTGTGGTTTATCTTCATTTATAAAGTTTCTGCTTCGGTCTTCATAGCTCAGCAACTTTGCCCAATACTATTCAAACCTAGGGCTATATCGGGCCATTGTTTCCCATCAACTTCAGTGGGAGTTGTAAGTTCTCAGGGCCCTGCTGGAGATGCTCAGTGCCTTACCAGATCAGGCTCAAAGGCCACTCAAAGAATGTTGCTAATTGTCCAAACCCAGAGGTGTAGTGAGGGTGTTATGCACCTGGGGAAAAAGGCAACATTTGCGCCCCCCTGTCATCACCGCCATGCGGCGGTGCCCCGAACCCGGCACATGGCTGAGCCTGACCTGGGAGGTGGGGAGGAGGTTGTAACACATCTTCTCCCGCCCCCTCCAGTGCAGGGCCGGGCCCCCATATGCACTAACCCGCCAGCAGAGATGGAAGAGGGTTGGGCTGGGGGCAGAGAGACGGAGAGGAGCAAGTGAGCGGAGGGATGACGGGGGAATGGAGGGAGATTAAATTGGCATCCCCCTAGAGTGGCGCTCGGGAGCAACTTCCTCCCCCCACCTCCTCTTCACTATGCCACTGTCCAGACCTTCCACTGTTGTAAATGTAGATGTAACTTCTGTGACTTCAATGATCTCAGTGGATGAAATGCAGGCCCTACTAAGGTCAATGGCAGTTTTCACATTGACTTCAGTAAAGCCAGGATTTCACCCAATGAGATGAATGGCAATGGAGAGGTCAAATTTAGGGATCTAGCTCAGTATTTCCTTAACATTTGGTATCAGGTTAGAAGGGGAGAATGAAGGGCAGAGAAGCAGCTGTTCTAAAAGCTTTAATCAGCGGTTCTTGACAATATTTGAAAGTAACCCTTTAATGCTTTGAGATTTGAATAATTTCCTGTGAATTATCCAGTAGGATCATCTCTGTGATAGAAGTATAGTCTAGATGACCCAATGGCCTATTCTAGGATGGCAAATCCTCTGATCATCTAAACCTTCACTGAACTGGCTTTATTTTGTCACCTGTCAACAGGATTCCAATGTGAATGTAATGACAGTCTCTGAGAATTATCGTGATGTGATCTTTAAAGTATTTTAATGTTTCTCGTGCTATTTTAATTCACTATTCACAGGTGTTGTTTTGGTGAAGACTTAGATAAGCAGATCACTGAATGTGACAGAGCATTTGACCCACACTGGGGCTGTGTCTAGACTGGCAAGTTTTTCCGCAAAATCATCTGCTGTTGCGGGAAAACTTGCCAGCTATCTACACTGGCCTCTTGAATTTCCGCAAGAACACTGACGATCTCATGTAAGATCGTCAGTGTCCATGCGGAAATACTATGCTGCTCCCGTTCGGGCAAAAGCCCTCTTGCGCAAATCATTTGCACAAGAGGGCCAGTGTAGACAGCACAGTACTGTTTTGTGCAAAAAAGCCCCAATGGCTAAAATGGTGATCGGGGCTTTTTTGCGCAAAAGCGCGTCTAGATTGGCACGGACGCTTTTCTGCAAAAAGTGCTTTTGCGGAAAAGCGTCCATGCCAATCTAGACGTGCTTTTCCAAAAATGCTTTTAACGGAAAACTTTTCCGTTAAAAGCATTTCCGGAAAATCATGCCAGTGTAGACGTAGACTGGCTCTTTAAGGGGTAAAAACCCAGGCCGGGAGAGGGTTCCAGAACCAGCTGCTCCAAGAAGCAGTCATTTAAGGTATCAAGAAATTTTATCTCTGCATCCCGTCCTGAGGTGACGTGTACCCAGTCAGTATGGGAATAGTTGAAATCCCCCACTAGTATCGAGTTTTTTATTTTCATAGCCTCTCTAATTTCCCTTAGCATTTCATAGTCACTATCACTGTCCTGATGAGGTGGTTGGTAATATATCCCTATTGCCAGGGCTCACCGAGCCACGGTGAGCTCTGCTCGCCAGTCACGCTGTCCGGTGTTCTGCGCAGGCACAGATCGCCGGAACCCAGCTCTTCCGGGTTGTAATCGCCATGGGCAAGTAGATTACAAAGATTGTCGAGCCCCGCCTACTGCTATATTCTTATTATTGGAGTATGGAATTACTATCCATAGAGAAATTCTATGGAACATTTTGGCTAATTTAAGATTTTACTTCATTTGATTCTGTATTTTCTTTCACGTACAGCACCACTCCCCCACCAGCCCAAGCTGTTCTGTCTGGTACAGTGCTCAACCTTTTTTAATTTGCAATCCTCCTTCCCCTTCCCCCAGAGCTGGGAAAGTTTTGGATGAGCAAAAAAAAAAGCCCAGGGAACATTTTGTTGCTACCCCTTAATTTAAAGCGCCAGTCCACTCCCCTGTCACTCCCCCCACCCCTGCGGGTTGTGCACTGCTACCCTGATATGACTGTGTCTCATTCATTGTCCTCATTCCACCTAGTTTCCGTGATGCCTATTATATCAATATCCTCCTTTAAAATGAGGCACTCTAGTTCACCCGTCTTATTATTTACACTTCTAGCGTTCATGTATAAGCACTTTAAAAATGTGTCACTATTTATCTGTCGGCCATTTCCTGATGTGTTACTTTTTTTCACGTGATTGTGTCTCTTCTGATCTGACTCATACTTCCATCCTGTCCTCCCGACTAGAACATAGAGAATCTCTATTAATAGACCCTCCCCTAAGAGATATCTCTGTCTGATCCATGTGCTCCTCCGCGCTGCACAATGAGTGTTTAGAAGCCATAGGGGAAGAAGGGGTTTGTGTTTTTAGAGTCAGTAAAATCCAACACTGAGACCCTCCCATCCTTGTCCAGTCCCGTGGAGAAGGCATGCTATGACCAAAGGGGCCGTAACAGCAAACATTGCTACTCTCTGGCATTAAATGTAAGGGTCCCTCCCTGATCTGCCTAATACCCACATGAAAGACAGAGGCTGACGGCTGGGTCCTGTGTTCCCCACCTTATTTTTCACTAACTGCAAGAAACCCTGGGTGCGTCTACGCACACACAGCAGAAGAAGGTTCACACTCAGCTTCACGGCCAGCCTTAGGCCGATTCGCCCAATTGCCCTGAATCGGGCCCCGTGCCTAAAGGGGCCCCGCATCCTGAATCTGGAAGTGTGTGGGGCGCGCTGTGGGAGGGGGCGTTGGCTCCGGAGGAGGAGTGCGGCGGCTGCCTGTGCTGCAGGAGGTGTGAGTTTAGCACAGGGTTTCCCTGCGCTGCGGGAGTGGAGGGGGTGTGTTGGCGGAGGAGGTAGCTGGGGATTTTTTTGTGTGCTTTTTCTTTTTTTTTGCTCAACCAAAATTGCTGCAGGGCCCCGTCGATATTGTTCGAATTGGGACCTGCACTTCCTAAAGCGGGCCCTGCTAAGCTTCTCCCTGAAAAGCAGCACAGATGCCATAGAACAAACAGGGGAGTGCTACTGGAGAAGCGCTTTTAAGTGGAAACAAATCCTCACTGTTTCAGCTTATGCCTAAAAGCTTGATTCCCAAGAATGCTGCACATTAGCAGCTGTTCCCATACTCCTTCTATAGGTTCATATGCCAAGGGAAGATGACAGACACTGGCCATTCAATGATACTATTGCCTTGCCTACTTTAAAGTGTCCTTAGTTTCAGAACTCGCCAAGTCCCTAAGGGACTCATCCATTTATTCCTGCTTGGAATTACAAAATTCTGCCCTCAGTTCCATTTATGAAATCCTCCTGAAAAATCCATGTGACTGCATGTATGTAACTGAGGCCCCAAATGTATGATTTTCATATAGAAAGTTTGCTAAGTGGGGACATTGTCCCCAGCCAAAGACATATACCCAATCTATACATTGCCTCTGTCACGCTTTGCCCCAGTGAACAACATGCACAGTTCAGGCGGTATATATTGAGCAACACTTCACTGATTCTATCTACACTCACTGTCTGATGCCAGTGTAACAAAATTAAATGTCAACTGACTTGATCTGAGCTTTTATTATGATATAACAGGTGAAATAATTTGCAAGGCAATTAGTATAAAAGGTTAATGCTGCATAAATGTTATGCTTCACTACAATATTATTAAAACTGCAGAAATTCTGTAATCAAGGTTTCCTCCAAAACCCCAAAGGGTGGGAGCCACATCATGCTTTTATTTTCCAGCTGTGTCATTCCTTTCTCTTAAAGCCTCCTTCTGCTTCAATATATAAGACAGTAGCCAAAATAACCATGTTCTAAAACAAGCTGGTGATTTGCTCTGCCCCACTTCTATAATCTTGGGAGAAGCTCTAGATTCATGCATATAAACCCTTAGCTTACCCATGGGTTGAAAATATATGGTGATATGATTCAATTAAATTATTTGAAATATGTATGATTACAAAAGCCTTGCTACATACTAAGATTGCTCAATATTCCAAATACTTTTAGCTCTACAGTTAATACATTGCAGATGCTGGATGAACCTCGTTCTGACCGTTTCTTCTTAAATGCACCTGGGGAGATCTGGAAAAGGAATGAGGAAATATTAGTTCACAGAAAGACATGCTGACAGCATTAAGAATATACATAGAGCTTCACAGCTTGTAAGTGATGTACAAACAGTAATCTAAGGCCAAGTCTTCACTATGCAGAAGATGGACATTGCTGTAGTCAACCTTCCAGATTTCAGTTTAGCAGGTCTAGTAAAGACCCGCTAAATAGAACTCAGAGAGCACCCCCATTGGCTGCTCCTTGTGAGGAGTAAGGGAAGCCAATGGAAGAATTTGCTCATGTCAACCTCCCACTGTGGAGACCGTGAGTTAATGCAAATTAAGGTATTTTGACTCCAGCTATGTAATTAACTTAGCTGGAGTTGGATATCTTAATTGGATCTTCCCCTGTAGAGTAGACCTGGTCTAAGTTCACAATACTCCCATACTAGGAGCAAGGGTAAAATTGGGCCACCTGATACAGTTTTTGAATGCTGCCATCTTCTGTGTGAGAAACTAAGCTTTTCATTTTATTATTTTTAAAAGGGCTGGATCTTCAGCTGAGACAAGTTGGTGTTTTTCCACTGAAGGTCCAATTTTCAAAGCTATACAGACATCTAAAAATGCATAAAAATGCCTAGTGAGATTTTCAAAAATACCACCGCAGATTAGGTGACTAACTCCTACGGAACTCAGCAAAAGTTAGGTACTTTTGAAAATCCCATCAGGCACCAAAATACCTTTTAAAATCTGACCCTATGGGTATGTCTGCACTACAGTCTGTTGGCATAACTAACATCAAACACACACACACACACGGAGCAACATAACATATGCTAACAAACATGGGCGACTCATGTAGCACCCAGGAGATGCACTGTGCCCCTGCCAAAATTTTGATTGCTAAATGGGGTGCTTCCTCATACCCCCTCCCAGTTCCTCTGGGTGGCCATCCCTGCACCTCCTTCCCTCGCAGACACTAGTTACCTATGCTGATATACCTATGCTCGTGTGCACAGCACCATTTCAGTGGGAGAGCACAACTGCTATGAAACTATAACAGATGCCACAGAACAAGCCCCACTCTTTGCAGGATCAGGCACATGAAGCAGGATCACAGCATGACTGTTGTTAAATGCTGCCTTTTAATGATGAACACTGTGAATTTCATACTGCCTCAACTCCGGTGCATCACACTGTGCAATTAATCACAAGGTAGACACAGAGGAGCGGAAGGAAGTCAGGAAGTGCTAGGCAATCACCAACTTACTCCAAGGTAGTAAGGGATTAGTAGCCAAGTACTTTATTAGCATCAGAATTGTGCACATTCCTGTTCCCTCAGACAGGTCCACTCTCCCCATCTCTTCTCCTGTTTGTATCTGTGCATTTGCAAGGAAGAGAATTTGCAGGTGTACAGAGAACATGGGATGGACTACAGCTCAGTATCGAGTTGAATACAGTGGCATAGCAAGGGTGTTATGTGGCCAGAGGCAAAAGCAAAATTTGCGCCCCCCAATCATTTGTCCCCTGAACTCCGGAGCAGCTGAGCAGTTATGTGGCCCTGGATACAGGCCTGGGGAGTCGGGGACAGCAAAGAGCGGGCCAGCTGAGCCTTCCCCATCCCATCCTGTCCCCCCAGCAGCAGCAGCAGGTCACCTTCCATCCGCATGTGGCTGCACAGCTCTGCAAAGGAGGTGAGTGGGCAGAGAAAAGTTAACAACATAACTTTTGGCAGCTAAATTGGTGCCCCTCCTAGCATGGGCCTGGGGGCAACTGCCCCCCCAGCTTCGCACTCGCTACACCACTGGTTGTATGACTAGTGAATAACCTAATTGACACTCATGTGTTGCCTCCACTAACACTTGCTGCAGAATGCAACAATCATACACAGGTGCTGCTCTCTACACTTGGGTGAAACCCAACTTCAAGTGGGCAAGAATGGGAGGTGGGGGGGAGCATGACAAGAAGGATGGAGGTAAGCCCCAGCCCTGCTCCCCTGCCAAAGCGCCGGGGCAGAGAGGGGTAAGCCTCAGTCCCACTCCCCGGCCAGAGCATGGTAAACCCAGCCCTGCTCTGGTTGGAGTGCCAGGGCAGAGTGGGGTAAGCCCCAGCCCCACTCCCTTCCCAGAACTCTGGAGTGGAGCGGGTAAGCCTTTGTGGGGTGGACCTCGATGCCAAGTGGGTGGGCTACGGCCAATTCAGGCCCAAGGCCCATTCAGGCCCACCTGTGGTTATGCGCCTGCTCTACGCCAAGATTTGTTTGATCAGGGCCTTTGTCTGAATTTTGGCACCTACAATTCTGTAAGGCAGCTGAGCAGTGATGGTATCCAGGAGGTTTTAACTGTACACTCAGTGGTTTCAGCTTTAACTTGTACCTTGGACATTAACCGTTTAATATTTTACCAAGAGTTGTGGAAGTGTTACCCTCACTGATCATTTTAAAATCCAGATTGGAACTTTTAGTAAATTATTTGCTCTGAATATTGTTTTGGGAAAGTTCTATGGCCTGTGCTAAGGAGGTCAGGCCAGATGATCACAAAGGTCCCTTCTGGCCTGAGAATCTATGAAAAAAAATAACATTCTGCCAAATTCTCTGCAGGTGTGAATTAGCATAACTCCTCTACCTTCAGTAGACACCAGCAGAAATTCAGCGCTTTGTTTTGAAGGAACTATGGTGCTTTACAAAGTAGAACACATTCCAGTAAATGGGGAAAAAACAAACCCTTTAGATGGGATGAACTACATTCCTGTTGCAATGTGGGTAGCAATGTGGATTTAACCAGTGCTCAAGGAATTGTTCTTCTGATCTTTGCTCCAAGCGTTGGAGGTAAAGCATGTGTTCCTGTTTAGAGGAAAGAAAACAGCTTTAAACATGTATTCACTCTATTCTGGTGCAAGCTCATTGAATTTAAATGAACTGCACCCCTAGCAACTGGACTGAATTTAACCCTGACAGTTAAGCTATGTCACCTTGAAAACAGCCTGCAAATCAGGTTGATCAAATCTCACCATTGTTATTGAATTCCATTAATAGCTAGGCTAGTAGTGGTGTTTGATACCTTATGGATCACATTTTTACAGACAGACATTTGCACTGCTAAGAGATACATTTGCATAGACACTAATTTTTTTGAATACACAGACTAAAGCTTCTACTGGCCTGGGAATGGACAGGGATTTTTGCAGGATCATCTATAGCAGTCTTCTTTGAAGATCAAGCTTAATTAGTTTAAAACCATGGAATGATTCTGAGTTCTGGAGCAGTTCCAAAGGGGATTCTGATAAGTACCAGTCATTCCAGTCATTCCCTGATCTTTCTTATAAGATATATACAATTCTGTGTTTTTTTCATGTAAGTAATATTAGAATGTATTGGTTTGACACTTCCCCTGCCCTTTAAAAGGCTTCTAGTTCACAAGTGTAAATCAGTTTTCTTACAAACATCAACAGTTCTCTCTGTTTACATTGTATGTTTGAATATTACCATTATACCTATGAATATGATGCTGAACTTTTATACTGCACATTCTCCGATAGTATCTATTTAACCCCATCTGTCACCAGGCTAACAGAAATGCCAGCCAATCTTCAGTGTCACTTCTTCCCCATTCCTGGGTGATTTCTGAGGTCTGATACCTTGCAAACTATGATGGCTAGAAAGCTTAATTTTGGGGGTTTCTGTGCCCCTCTGTGCCTCTTGCAGCACTCAACATCTGAAGAAGTGGGTTGTGCCCATGAAAGCTCATGATGGTATCTATATTTTTTTGTTAGTCGCGTCGGGTACATCTATGCTTGCACCCTCTTTCAAGAGAGGGATGCAAATGAAGACAATCAAAATTGCAAATGAAGCCGGGATTTAAATATCCCGCGCTTCATTTGCATATTTGCATTATGGCGCTATTTTGAAATAGCGAACTTTGAAATAAAAGACGTTATTAAGACAGTTATTTTGAGAGAAAACCCTTCTCTCAAAATAATCCTTATTCTTCATACAATTAGGTTTCCCAGTATTTCGAAAGAAGGATTTTCTCTAGAAATAACCGCATCTTAACAGCGTCTATTATTTCGAAATAGTGCTATTTTGAAATAGCGCCATAACGCAACTATGCAAATGAAGTGCAGGTTATTTAAATCCTGGCTTCATTTGCAATTTCAAATGTCTTCATTTGCATCCCTCTCTCAAAAGAGGGTGCAAATGTAGACATACCCAAAGGTGCTACAGGATCACTCATTTTTTAAATAGTCTACTACTGTTTGTGATGGTCAACGAGCTATCATCCCATGGTTCCTTGGAAGTGTTCAGTATCCTAGGCTTGTTTATACCAGAAGAGAAAGGTCATTTGCGGTATCCCTTCCCCTCCAAAAGCACCCAAAGTTCTGTTTCTTTTTCTCCAGTTTTATGCTAATAAACTCAATCCACTCTGAAATTCCAGTATCTTTTCTGAATGACTTTATAACATATGCATATGTAAATGTGCGGTAGCAATGAATTGCTTGCTTCTTTATGTGACAAAAGCACCATCTGTTAGGTCATCAATAATTAGCACAGATCTAATAATGCTACTTAGATTGTGCTATCTCAGCTGGCCGGCTGGCCTTCTCTAGAGAGGTATAGGCTCCAAAACATTGTTTGCCTCAAAGAACTTGGCATGCCCCTTTAAGCACATTCTGATATGAGTCACTTATCAGTTCGGGTGGAGTTAGTCCTCTGCTTAAACCTAAGACACTAGATTCAGGATGCAAGATAGATGAGGCAACCATCAGACTATATTGGCTGAGATATTTAAAGCTGCCTAGGCAGGCTGGATGTTTCCAGGCCTGCTGACAAGGCAGGGCAGCAGGGGCAATTGCCCTGGAACCCAGAGTTTCAAAAAGGCTGGGGCTCCTGTCCGCTGCTACTGCAGCAGCTGGAGCCCTGGGCCCCTTTAGCTCTCTGCCTGAGTGCTGCACTGTGCACTCTGTGCAACTCTGAAGCTGGGGGAAGGGTAGGCACCATGCTCCAGGCAGCATGGAGAGCTGGTGGCCCTGGCCCTGGCCCTTCTGCCTGAGGCCTCATTCCTTCCGGGAGCACAGAACCACTCCCCCAATCTTGCCCAGGGGCCCGCGCAGGCTGTCTGCTCCCCGGATGCTCCAGTAAGTATCCAAATACTTTGTGCAGCACGGAAAACTCAGCCCATTGTCATTGTAAGTGGAAAAAGTAGGACCACAGTAGTGAAAAATAATTCAGGCCTGGTCCAGCATCCTTGAAGTTAATAGGAGTTTTATCATTGACTTCAGTGGGCACAGGCCCCAACTAATTAAAGGCAGAGGGGAAATGAGTAGGGTTGCCTATAAGCTACGTGCTTGGGCAGCCGCCTAGAAGAGATTTAAATGCCATCCAGCTGATTGGCAGTGTGGCCACAGTTTCCCACTTCTTGTAGCATGTGTTTCTTTGGGGGATTCACACCCATGCATACTTTGGTGAACATAATAAAATGTATTCTGCACATGGATGGAAAAAATGAGAGGGAACAGTGGAAATGAGTCACATGACAATAATCACAGGCACTATCAAAGTCCATTTCAGAAATAGGGGGCTTTTAAAACTACCTTTGACATTATTTGCAACAGTCTTGCAAAGAAAAATATTAGACAGCGGATATCTGTGGTACTTTCTGCCCAAGTGGGAGCTTCCTCAACCTGCTGATTCACTAGAGATCTGATGTAGTTATACCACTCCCATTTCTGTGGAATCTGATCTCCAAGGCTACGTCTACATTGGCATCCCTTTCCGGAAAAGGGATGCTAATGAGACGAGTCGGAATTGCAAGTAGGAATAAGAAATCCTCCGGAAAAGGGCTTATTTTCCGGAGAATCGCGTCTAGACTGGCGCTTTTCTCCGGCTTATCCCCAAGCCGGAAAAAAGCGGCAGCCATGTAAATGCAAATGCCGCGGGGGATATTTAAATGCCCCGCGGATTTGCAATTCCGAAGTGTCTCATTAGCATCCCTTTTCCGGAAAGGGATGCCAATGTAGACACAGCCCAAGGCTACATCTACACTGCACAGTTATTCCCAAATAGCTTATTTCGAAATAGCACATCTACGCTGCAAGGAAGCCTCAGAATTAGTCCAAGGCAGGCTTCCCTAATGTAGACGTGCTATCTTGATTTAGAGCCCCAGGAGGTATAACTTAGAATGGCCTTGGTGAGGGGCTATTTCAAAATAGCAGCAGTGAAGCATCTACCCACTTCTTATTTCAAAATAGCTATTTCGGAATAGGTATTATTCCTCATAGAATGAGGTTTAGAGAAGTCAGAGTAAGTTGTTCATTATTTCAAAATAATTTCAAAATAACGGAAGTGCTGTGTGGACGCTTGCATAGTTATTTCTGAATAACGGCTGTTATTCCAAAATAACTTTGCTGTATAGACACACCACAAGGGCCCAATACCTTCAGGCTGTGTCTAGACTGGCAAAAACTTGCCAGCTGCTTTTGCGGAAAAACTTGCCAGCTGTCTACGCTGGCCGCTTGAATTTCCGCAAGAACACTGACTTCCTACTGTCTGAAATCAGTGCTTCTTGCGGAAATACTATGCTGCTCCCGTTCGGGCAAAAGTCCTTTTGCGCAAAGCTTTTGCACAAAAGGGCCAGTGTAGACAGCTCAGATACGTTTTGTGCAAAAAAACCCCGATCCCGAAAATGGCGATCAGGGCTTTTTTGCACAAAAGCATGTCTAGATTGGCACGGACACTTTTCCGCAAAAAGTGCTTTTGCGGAAAAGTGTCCGTGCCAATCTAGACGCTCTTTTCTGCAAATGCTTTTAACGGAAAACTTTTCCATTAAAAGCATTTGCGGAAAATCATGCCAGTCTAGACGTAGCCTTGGTGAAAAGCATTAGAACCCTCCCAGTCAATTTCATTGGGAGCAGACCCCCTTGTTTTCATTGGGAGCAGACTCCCTCGTCTGCAAAATAAAATCCAGTGCATTTTCAGCATTCAGAAATGAAAACGCTCAGCAGCCATTAGATCTCGCCACAGGCAGGTAGCCGAGAAATATGTTACTTTCACAGCTGAATATATTACTCTACAGCCACATCTTCTATCGATTTGATGTGAGATAACAAAGCAGTGTCTCACCAGAAGACTAGCTACTCATTTTACTAATCAGATGTTTATACCACAGATAATCACCTTTCAATAAGAGGTGTTTGAAAAAAATATATTTTGCACAAAATGAAACGTGTGATAGTTCTCCACCTCAAGACAATCTACACTGGCTACCGTCATTGCATTAAAACATGTTTTCCAACCAGGGGTTTTCAAACTTCATTGCACCGCAACCCCCTTCTGACAACAAAAATTACTTCATGATCCCAGGTGTGGAGACCAATTATGAGCCTGCCTGCACCCCACTGCCCCAGGCAGGGGGCAAAGGGGAGCTTAAGCCCAACGATTTCCTCCCCAGGAGGGAGGCCTGTAGCTTGAGCCCTGCCACAAATGGATGAAGGCCTTAGCCTTTGACCCTGGATGGGGGAGCTTGCTCTTTGGCTTCGGCCCTAGGTCGGTGGGTGAGGCACAGGCTTTGGCCCTGGGTCCCAGCAAATCTAATGCCAGCCCTGGCAACCCCATTAAAACGTCCCACTTTGGGGTCTCAACCCACAGTTTGAGAACTGAATCCAATGCTTTTTCCCAGTAGTAGTAGACAACACCTCAAGTTCTCTGCTTTCCAATTTTTCAATTGCCCCAACAGTTTCACACAGTGTGGTAAAATATTTGCCTAGCTTTAGTACTACAGGTTGAACTTCTCAAATCTGGGACTCTCTGGACCGGCAACATCTGTGGTCCAGCAGAGCCATAGATATTGCTGGACCAAAGAGCCCTGGAGCAGGAGCCAGCCAGGAGTCCCGCAAGGGGCTGGAGAGCCTCAGCTGGGGTCAGCAGCGGCTGGACCAGGTGGTGCCTGGGAATCCCGGCCCTGGACGGAAAAGCCCCTACCAACAGCAGGGCCAGCAACATGGAGTAGTGAGGCGGGAGTACAGAGACATTGGTTATTAACTATTCTTTGGTTTGGTTAGTTGTGGGGGAGGGAAAGAAGGCTTATGTAAAAAAGAAAAAAATTGATGACATGTTGAATATAGCTAACATTTAAATTAGGCACATTAAATTCCTCTCCTTAGGAAATGTAGTATTAATGGATAAAGACAATAAACTTTCCCTTTAGCCCCCTAAGTAAGATGCACAAATGTAATCAGCTATCTCATAGCATTCTGGCTGCTTTGGGAGTCAGAGGAAATGCGGAGAACATTAAGGGTAAAATCCTTTCTCTTTCATTTGCACTAGGTTTGAGTGTCCATCAACATTTAAACAGGATGTATTTTCTCCTTAGTACACATGATCTGCGAAGGGATGGCTGATTAATTGCTCTTCAGAGCTTAGCAAACTAAAAGGACTGTAGGGAGGTAATAGTGGGATGAGGTAATAGTGTTTATTGGACCAACTTCTGTTGATGAAAGAGACGAGCTATTGAGTTTACACAGCTCTTCTTCAGCCCAGAATGAGCATGAGCTGGCTTATTATATAAACCATTTACTTAAATTAACAGAGGTTGTTTAGCAAATATGCTCATCCCAGTGTAAATTTCACCCTGGTGCAAAGGACCACTTAAACTCTGTGGTCAGACAATGCAGGATGCTGCCAGAGATGCACAAGGGGACCCTCTGCACCCGTATGTGCAGAGAAGGGGAAATCTCCATTCTCAGCGCAGGATGGTATGGAAAACTGATGGGAAAATGGATTTGTTTCTTCTGGAAAATTAAAATTTTTCATCCAAACCCAAAGATGTGGGAGGTTAATGAAAAGCTTCCTCTTTCTGCAGAAAGCAGACTTTTCTGTGGGAATGTCTGTTTAGTCTAAAACTCAATGTTTCGTTAAAAGGAAAAGCTTCAACAGAAATTTTTCAACCAGCCTTAATGGTGTGGAAAGTGCATTGGGGAGAGGGCAAAGCCAGACCAGCAGTGAACAGAGATCCACTGCTGTGTGGCTTGTATAATCTTAAAACCCCCATGCAAGTGGGGACAAGAGGCAGCAGTCATTACTCTAGCTCATTTCCTAGGACCAGCTGTGAAGGCTGTGTGAATTTCAGCTGCCTTGGATGTAGGAATGTAAGAAAGATTTTAAAAATAGTAACCATGTGACTGTTAAAAATCCTAGCAGTTACACGGTTAACTGTTTTTATGGATCTATGGCTGGGTGGGACTAAGGAAGGAAAGATGGTGAGGGATGCCCTGGCAGCTCCCAGGCTTATACTGCACCACCTACAGTGCAGCGTGGCAGCTGGCTCCCCAGGAGCGGGGCAAGCAGCTGGAGGCTTTGTGGATTCTGTCAGCCCCACTCCCAGGTCACCAGCCCCGCTTCCAGCACAGAGCCAGCTGCCCCACACTGCGGGCTCTGTAGTGTAAGAGGGGAGCCGGCTGTGCTGTGGGAGCTTAATCAGAACAGAAACTGATAAGCATCAGCTAAACCAGGGGTTCTCAAACTTTGTGATACCACGACCCCCCTCTAAGTTGCTCGTGACGCCCCCCCCCCCCCCCAAGTTGCTTGCAACCTCCCGGAGGGTCGGGATCCACAGTTTGACAAGCGCGGAGTTAAACTATTACATCCTTACCTGGATGATGGATCACAAGTTTTATGTAACATACTCTTTATGCCAGCGTTTATCCAATCCATTGTTTCCAGTCTATCCTATTACAGGCAGTCCCCGGGTTACATGGATCCAACTTACATCGGATCCCTACTTACAAACGGGGTGAGGCAACCCCACACTAGCTGCTTCCCCCCAGCAGACCAGGGAGATGCGAAGCTAGCGCCCCCCCAGCAGACCAGGGAGACCCGGAGAGGCTTTTCTCAGCAGACACCTCAGCTTGAGAATAAAGGACTGAGGGAAGTGAGGTGTGGGAGAATAAAACTGAGCTCTGGAGAAATGTTTGGCTAGAGTTTCCCCTACAATATGTACCAGTTCCGACTTACATACAAATTCAACTTAAGAACAAACCTACAGTCCCTATCTTGTACGTAACCCGGGGACTGCCTGTATATTTAATTGCTGCATATCATTTTAAATGGGTTCTAGGTTCCTGCTAATTTCCTGCAGCTGAATGAGGCTGCTTTGAGGGCAGTTTGAAGCTAGTAGAAACCTGGATATGGAGGGTCAGCTGTGGAGTGTTTTTTTTACTGCAGTTTGCCATGTGGGGTTATGGCTTCCATTGTCTCAGGCACTCTGATGTTGGAAGAATCATTGTATCAGGATTGATGTGTCGATGCCAAAGTGGGAGACAAAGAGGAGAGTATGTAAGTGGGGCAGAGTTGTAAATTCAGCTATCCCTGATTGCCAGATGGGTTATTCCTGGCTAGAGTGCACTAACCAGGTGAGAGAGAACTACCAGCCTTCTCCAGCCACATATTCTGTACACACTGGCTCAAGTCTACAAGGTGCTGAGTGCCCTTAACTCCAGCTGACGTGAGGTGTACTCAGCACCTTGTCAGATTAAGCCCATTATGCTCATCGTATATGCATGGTCTATTGTCCGCTTTTTGGCTTCTGTGGCTTTTAGCCTCTTTACAACCATATAATTTTAACATAGTTTATTTATTTTGGAGAGAAATATGCAGTAATTTTAAAATGCTGTAAGTAGTTTTTGAGAAGTCTGGGGCTATAGCACACTCCCTATCAAAACCAAGTAAACTGGAAGGTGCCTCTCTGCCTTTTTTTTTAATATATTCCTTTGTTTTTTACTGTGCTTACTAAGCAAATTATATAAAATACTATGTTTAAAAACAACACAGTGACTTTGCTCTAACAATTAAAAAAGTGTACAGTCTCTTAGTATATAAACCTATCCTTGGGAGTTGTCTAAAATATTAATGGATGCAGCAAAATGGATTTTAAAGTCAGTCCCGAGCTACCTAAATCTCCACACTGACCACTGACACCTACATCCGCCAGCTTTCTGCACAAAATGTAAAGCAAGCAAATTATCTTCCATAGTGAGTTTAATTTTACAGCTATAACATGATGAACTAAATGTTTGTACAGATGAAAAGCTATTTTTTGTCAGCTATTGCGTCTACATTTCAGAATGATGACAGACGTAGATTATAGACAACCGCCACACTTTGCACGTATGCACAGTCCCAAGGTATAATCATAATTCAGAGAATGCTACCCCACAATAGTTTAAAGAGTGCAAAAGGGTTTAAGAAATATTTCACTCCATTGTTTAAAAGAGTGGCATTTGCAACGAGATAGGATTCTTTTCGATCAGTGTATCTATGCAAATACAATGTTAAGCACTAAATACAATGAATTGTTTTAGTGTATTCAGTTTTTAAATAAAAATGAAAAATCACCCTCATTGGCTCATCAGGGAAACCAGCTTTTCTTGGTCTATCTTCACGACGAGTTCTCAGAATCTGTTTAGCTTCTTTTTCAGTCAAAATAGGTGAAGCATCTAAAGGAGGGGGGAAGAAGAAATAAAGTATGAAAGTAACAAGAAGTTAATATTTTATCTTTCAGGTCCATGGTGAAGGGTTTTCAAATCTGATTTTAGTCAATACACAAAGTGTTCTTTCATTACAGCCCCTTCCCAAGGGATATTGCATTCCAGAAGAGATGAGTGTAATTTTAAACAATTTTAAAATATATATGTGCTTTATATAAGCTAGCGTACTAACAATATGCAAAACCTACTCAGAACACTACCATATTATTACAAAACCTGCACAAAATGAGAAAAATATAACTTCACACACCAACCTATTTAAGATAGCCATTAATCCCGCCAATTTTTTGTTAAAAACATTTCTATGTTGCACTACTTTTTATTACTATTTCTCAAAACAAAGCTAGCTTGTCAGACTTTTGTTGAAATAAGTATTAAGACAAAGCGAAATTGCATTATATGGTGAAATAGTAAGTGATGTAAAAATGTAGATTTATAAATTAAAAATCTTTTAATTTTTTTAATAATGACTCCAGAGTCATGATTCAGAGATATAATGCGTAGTATAGTAGTAAAAATATTACCAGAAGACTGCAGTATAATGTGATATTTAATGCTGTTATATTGTAACTGGTTTTAAAAGGGACATATTAAGATATTTAAAGACAAGGTTAAAACATGAATATTATTACCATATGCTCTGCGCTGTGGACATGAACTATGCTCTATGAACATCAGCAAATTTATTTTATATGAACTCCTACCTGTAAAAATGGTCAGGGTGACCAAAATGAAGACAAACACAAATAACTTCTTCATTTTGATTCTTCTTTCTCTCAGCCTGTAACCAAATGAATAACACTGACTGAGGTATTAGCCTACTTGAAGCAGCTACGTCAGTCATAGATGTTTGTTTATGCTTTGAATAATTTGACTTACGCTATGATTTTGACTTTGAAGACATCTGGGTCTGAGTTTTTTTGAATATGACTCTTTTCAACTTAACCCTTCTCTGTTCCTAGCAAAAGAAAATAGAAAAGCTTACTATTCCACTGGGGTTTTTGAAGTTACACTACATATTTTTATTTGTTAAGATAAAACACATTGCATTACTTTCAACATGGCAAGATGTAGTTTTAATAGTGTGATTTAAGAAAAATATATTTAAAAAAAACCAAACCTAGACTCCTAAGCCTTAATATGGCAGGAAGGCATTGGAGGGCCCCTGTGTCAACAGGCGCTGTGTATATGACCTTATTTAACACTGTTATATCTTAATATATTGGTTTAACTATTGCAGAGTCAAACTACCATAGCTGTAGTATGGGGAGTTTATCAAATGGACAGAATAAGGGGAATTATACTCATTTAATTCTACTCTTTACAGGGAAAATCAATGGACAAGATAGTAAATATCCTTGCTAGGTAACATAAAGTGATGGGAAGAGGACACACCTGGCAGATTGATAGATGCCTCATATAGTAGTAAAAATATAGTTTTCAAAAAAAAAATAGCTTACAGGTTTCTGCCTTTCTAAAAACTGAACTATTGTACAGGTTGGACATCTCTTATCCAGCACTTTCAGAACTTATCCGATCCTGAACCAGGGAATTTGCTGGACTAGAGAAGGTTCCCTGCCACAACCCCTAGCTGTCAACTCTGCCAGCTCCAGAAGCAGGGGGTGGGAAAGCAGAGAACTACCTCCAGCCCCTACAGGGCTGCCTGCTGGGTTGCTGGCCCTCCTGCCACTTCCCCAACTGGACTGCCTGCTGTGCTCCGGCAGCCTGCACTGCAGCAGGCTATCACAGGCTCTGGCTCCATGCTGCCGCGGACTGCGGAGGACTGGCTGTAGCCCCATTTGGGCTGCCGAGGGCTTGGGCTCTTGTCCTAGTCCTCTGGTAGACTGAGGGCTCTGGCCCCACTTCCACAGGGACTCTGGCTTGGGGCTACTGGGGCTGCCTCCAGGCTGTCAGCTCCTCTGCTATCTGGAAAAATGATAGCACGAGGAGTGTATTATTTGTAAAATAATAGATTATGAGTCAAATTCAGGCCGCTTCTTCTGCAAAGGCATAAGAAGAAGAATGATAAACTATGAGGGAAACAGTCAGGAACCAGTGTTTTGCCCTGCTGTTTGGGGTTTTCCTAAACCCCAACTTCTGGAGGTAGAAAGAAAGCAGAGTGCTTTGAAACTCAGGAGAGGGCAAAGTTAGCCTCCTTTAATGCAACATGGCTTGGCTCAGTACAGGTCTGGGCAAAACCCGTTCTGTGTGCTGGATTTGGCCCGCCAAGCCACCAGATCCAGCCTGCAGATGCAGCAGGGAGTCTCAGGCAGACTGCCCTGCTTGCCCCACCCCCACACACCACTCAGAGAAGTGGCTGCTGGGCTGCTTGTGTTCCACAAACTGTGAGCCTGGAGGGGAGGGGGAAGTAGTGCTTCATGGTTGCTCCTACTCTGAGCACAATCCCATTGGCCGGTCATTTTTAAACAGGCAGCACACAAAGCACCACTCTCCTTTCCCCTCAGGCTTTTATTCACAGAGCATGTGCAGGGGTAGGGTAGGCTCCTGCCTGAGAAAGGAGCTGGGCTGCTGGCCGGGAGTCTTACTGGTAAGTCTCGTGGTCAGACCCTGCCTCTGACACCCCAGCCCCTCCGTGCCTTCTGCCGTCCAACTCCTACACCCTATCCCACATAAGCCACACCCTCTGCCCCCTTCCTGAGCCTATACCCCCTCCCAGACCCTGCACCCCATTCCTCTGCCCCAGATCACAATCCCCTCCTGCCTTAGGTCACAACCCAAATCCCTGCACTGTAATCCCCTGCCCTAGATCACAACCCAAACCCCTATTTTCCCTGCTGCACCTCAGTCCCCTGCCCTAGGTTACAACCCCCATCCCATACCCCAGCTCACAACTGCCTCCTTCATCCAAATTCCCTCACAAGCCCTCCTGTACCCAAATCCCTTGCCCTAGGGTCTGTGAATGGGGGAACATGGGAAGCCTCCTGGCCCCACCCCTTCCACCCAAGGCCCTGCCCCTTATGGGATTGCCTGCGACCACTTCAGAAATTTGTGACGTGGCCCCCCCTTCAAAATTTATTGCTCACCCATGCCCTAGCATCACTTAAACTTTATGCTGGTGATTTCCATCCTTGACAGTAGAACTCAGCACAGGAGATGTCCATAGAGCTGCAACTTGGCCAAAGGCTTAATCCATGATATTTGTGCAGCTTTTATATACACCCATTTTCCATCACAAAATTCAATCCATCCTGAACTTAGCCTAAAAAGAGAACACCACCAAAGTGATAATAAGTCTCAGAGAGGTAGCCGTGTTAGTCTGTATGTGTGAAAACAACAAGGAGCCCTGTGGCATCTTAAAGACTAACAGATTTATTTGGACATAAGCTTTCATGGGTCAAAACCTCTTCATCATATAGAACAACTGTGGTAGCGAGCAGCTTCTAGAATACAGAAAAGTCTGACTGAGGGGAGGACAAGCTCAAGAACTAGAAATAAACTGAAACTAAAAATGGGGTGGGGGGATTCTCAGTGCAGAATTAAATCATAATTTCTGTTCACAGCTATATAATGGAATTTCGAGAAAAATTCTTTATATCTGAGGTAACAAAAAGAAAAGTTCAACAATATAAGCCTACGCACTTAACCAGCGGGAGAGACCCTGGCTGCGTCTAGACTGGCAAATTTTTCTGCAAAAGCAGCTGCTTTTGAGGAAAAACTTGCCAGCAGTCTATACTGGCCGCTTGAATTTCTGCAAGAACACTGACGATCTAATGTAGGATTGTCAATGTTCTTGCGGAAATGCTATGCTGCTCCCATTTGGGCAAAAGCCCTCTTGCGCAAATGCTTTTGCGCAAGAGGGCCAGTGAAGACAACGCGGTATTGTTTTGCGCAAAAAAGCCCCGATCGTGAAAATGGCGATCGGGGCTTTCTTGCGCAAAACCGCGTCTAGATTGGCATGGACGCTTTTCCGCAAAAAGTGCTTTTGCGGAAAAGCATCTGTGCCAATCTAGACGCTCTTTTCCACGAATGCTTTTAACGGAAAAACTTTTCCGTTAAAAGCATTTGCGGAAAATCATGCCAGTCTAGACATAGCCCGTGTTTTCTTTGTTCAGGATTTCCGCTATATTTTCTAGCCATTGAATGTACTGTGGAGTTGCTGGACTGCACTTCTGTGTTAATGGCTGAAAATTCACCTTTGGTGGGCTCTTGCAAAACCCAACTGGAGTTTACAAAAGTAAGGTGACCAGACATCCTCCTTTGAGGAGGACATTCCTTCTTTTGAGGGGCTTGTCCTCCCCAATAATTATGTCCTCTTTTGAAAAAAATTGTCCTTCTTGTCCTACTTTGCCAAAAAAAATATATCCCGCTGTTTTTTAAAGTATCATTATACTGCAATTGAACCCCTGTTAAAAGGCTTAATATACAGTAAAATTCATATTTTCTAAGTTTGGAAAAATGTCCACTGATCTTGAAAAACTTTTTAAAGAATGAATCTGCTGAAGTAACTCTGTATTTTGTTCACAATCAATCAACTTTGTTCCAGTCAGTTAAAGAAAGTATTGAAAAAGAGCATATAACTTCTACAGAAGTGGGATTGCATATTAAACAATTCAAGGAGCAACTTCAGTCATGTCTTGAGTCCAACTTCCTTCCATTGGTTGTAATTACTAATTTAAACAAATTACAATAGAGCAATCCAGGAATGAAGAAAGAATTTATGAGGGAGGCGATGAGTTTTTATAAAAATGCTCTTGAATATCTAGAAAATTGGACAAAGCATGACGAACCAGTGTATGTGTTTGATTGGATTCTGCTGAATGAAGAAATTCAATGGAATAAAATCCTTGAAACAGTTTTATTAGTTAAAGACAAAATTAGCATCACAATAAATGACAATTTATTGTTAGACGAAGTACGAAGAATTAACAATATAATAAAATACAATGAATGGACTGAATGCGAAATCGATAAAAAATGGATTGAGATTTTAAATTTCTTAAAAAGAGCGAAAAATATTGATGTTTTTAATGTTATATGATTGTTTTTCAATCTGTTTGTCTTATAAGACGACTAATATCGTGATCATTTATTTATATGATTATTTATATCCATATACAAGGTGGGTTTTTTTGTCAACTCAGTGTCCTCCTCGCACATTTTCAAATTCTGGTCACCTTAACAAAAGGAAAGTGTGAGAATCTTTACGCAGCCGGTTCAGTACTTCGGAATTGAGGGATCAGGCCCTGATAATTCACCAGTGAAGCCCTGTGCGTTGTTGTCCGAGTTACAGAGCCCTGGCCCCTGGGGCTGGATTCTGCCTTCTAGTGCGAAACATCTGCAGTGGCTACCAAATCATGCCTGCGGAGTCCACCGCAGAATCTGGCCTTGTGTGTTTAGAGGGGTGAGTGTTTGCAGCAGGGCCTGGCCCCTGTGCCCGAGGGGCCTTCACTCTGTGGGCAGAGAATTCATTTCCAGCCCCTGCACCAGAAGGGTTTTTGCTTTGCCCTGCCTCCTTCCCCTCCTCTTTCTTGAGCCCCTCTGCCTTTTCCTGGGGCCCTCCAGCTGCCTGCCTGCTTCCTCTCTGCTGTGCCCCTCTGCCTTTTCCTGGGGCTGCCTGCCTCCTCTCTGCTGTACCCCTCTGCCTTTTCCTGGGGCTGCCTGCCTCCTCTCTGCTGTGCCCCTCTGCCTTTTCCTGGGGCTGCCTGCCTGCCTCCTCTCTGCTGTGCCCCTCTGCCTTTTCCTGGGGCTGCCTGCCTGCCTCCTCTCTGCTGTGCCCCTCTGCCTTTTCCTGGGGCTGCCTGCCTGCCTCCTCTCTGCTGTACCCCTCTGCCTTTTCCTGGGGCTGCCTGCCTGCCTCCTCTCTGCTGTACCCCTCTGCCTTTTCCTGGGGCTGCCTGCCTGCCTCCTCTCTGCTGTGCCCCTCTGCCTTTTCCTGGGGCTGCCTGCCTCCTCTCTGCTGTACCCCTCTGCCTTTTCCTGGGGCTGCCTGCCTCCTCTCTGCTGTGCCCCTCTGCCTTTTCCTGGGGCTGCCTGCCTGCCTCCTCTCTGCTGTGCCCCTCTGCCTTTTCCTGGGGCTGCCTGCCTGCCTCCTCTCTGCTGTGCCCCTCTGCCTTTTCCTGGGGCTGCCTGCCTGCCTGCCTCCTCTCTGCTGTGCCCCTCTGCCTTTTCCTGGGGCTGCCTGCCTGCCTGCCTGCCTGCCTCCTCTCTGCGGTGCCCCTCTGCCTTTTCCTGGGGCTGCCTGCCTGCCTCCTCTCTGCTGTGCCCCTCTGCCTTTTCCTGGGGCTGCCTGCCTGCTTCCTCTCTGCTGTGCCCCTCTGCCTTTTCCTGGGGCTGCCTGCCTGCCTCCTCTCTGCTGTGCCCCTCTGCCCCTCCCTTTTCTCTCCATCCCTCCCTCTCCCCAGCCCTTTCTAGGCCACTTCCGGTAGCCTGCCCGTCTCCTAGCAACCCCCATCAGCAGCCACCGCCCCCCCCCCCCCTTCTCCGTGGGGCCTCGTCTCGGCTTCTTCCGCTTCCGCAGCTTCCGCGGCTCATCCCCGGCCCCGCCGCAGCGCCCGGTCCTCCCCCGCCAGTGCCGCGAGCCGGCCGGGGCAGGTTCCGCCGCCTGCCATCCCCTCCCGCCCGGGGACCCCTGGGCGCGAGCAGTCGCGGGGGCAGCTCTTGGGGCGGAAGCTGCTTTGAGGGAGGGGAGTGTGCAGGGCTGGGGGGGAGATAACAAAGGTAGGTACCTAATTCCCCCCCCCCCGGTCATCGGGGCGAGGGTAATTATCCTGGGGAAGGGGAATACTGAGGGGAAGAGAGAGGATAGCTGGGGGTGAGAGAAACCCCAAGAGGAGCAAGTTGTTAGTGGGGGGGCACTCTTACACCAGGGGTTTCCTGTGATGGGGAATTAAAGCTAGACTTGATGAAAGGGGAGCTGGGTGAAGTAAACAAGGGCCAAAAAGGGTGGGGGGGTAGTAGTTGTTAGACCAGTCCTGGGCAAGGGGACCTGAATTAAGGACAGGAGAGGTTAATTCTCATACCCCTTGTAGTGGGAGGGAGTTACTGGGAGAATAAGACTTTACATCAGGAAAAGTGATGTAGGCGCAGGTGTCTCACAAGAAGGGTGCATGTTCTGATAGTAATTGGTATATCAGGCCAGAAGGAGGAAGAGAGGTTTTCAGGATAATGCCAGGATGGAAAGAAAAGCAGAGGTTAATTACCCTACTCTTGTTATAATGATATCCAGTCTGATGAGTTGAGTCAAGCTTCAGGGGGAAAGGGAGTATAATAATAAGTTAAAGCATGCAATAAACAATGGTTCCTAAACCCACCCACAGGATCCTAGAAGTGAGACCCAAGTTAGCCCTACTTGTCTTGTTTAATTTGACCATTTAGACAGGGAAAGCTAAAATCCAAAAGGGATGGAAAGGGAGGAAAACAGCAGTCCCCCCACGGGAGTGTTTGCAGAGTGGAGTTTGGCCTTCTGGACTCTGTGCTCAGTGATCTTGCCAGTACTGATCACCTTGTGGTGCAGCATCCAGCGATCCCGGAGGCAGGTGCTGAGGCAGGACATCTTCCACAAGAGCAAGCATGATTGGCACTACACAGACCTCTTTGGCCAGCCAACCTATTGCTGTGTGTGTGCCCAGCACATTCTGCAGGGAGCTTTTTGCAACTGCTGTGGGCTGTGTGTCAACGAAGAGTGTCTCAAGAAGGCTGACAAGCTTTTCCTCTGCAAGGAAATTATGATGAGGAGTGATGAAGTCCCCACCTCTATGGCACATCGCTGGATCCGAGGCAACGTCCCACTGTGCAGCTATTGTGTCATATGCAAGCAGCAGTGTGGCACCCAACCCAAGCTCTGTGACTACAGGTACAGCGGAGGAATGTGCTTGCATATGCAGGAAGTACAGTAGCATGTTATTATTGTAGTTGCTGTGGCAATATTTGGTCACTGTGCTACTAAATGAAATGCTAGAATAGGTCCAACAAGTTGTCTAGCATGAAGCTCTGTTAGAATTTTTCTCAGGGCCTGAGATCAATAAGGCTGCCATGAACTAAAATGCTGATATTCAGCATGAATAAAAGTGGGAGGATAGAGTCATAAGTTAGTTACTATGTCATCTATTTTATTATTGTTTGTATAACTGTAAAATCGAAGGCCCCCAATCAATAATTAAAGTTGTATTTTGCTAGCTGTTATACAGGCATGTAGTAAGACAGTGCCTGACCCAGACTGCTTACAATGTACAGCCTGCTCCTGCACAGTTTACAATTTAACTTGACACACTGTGCATAGTCCCATTGACTTAAATGGAACTACTTACAGTGCATGAAGTTAAGTAGATGCATAAATGTTGGCAGGATAGGGGCTTGGACTTATGACAAAACACAATATAAATTAAGTAAGTATAGGCACAAAAGAAGTCAATCCTCCTAAGGCTATATTGTAACCCCTTGGGGCAGGGACTTTTTGTTCTGTGTTTGTATAGCACCTAGAACAATGGAGTCCTGATCCATGACCAGGGCTCATAAGTGCTACAGTATTACTACTAATAATTATTAGTAAGCAAAACTCCCTATGAAAGTTAATAGAGCATTAATATCAACTCAAAAGTTCTCAGTACCCTGAAATTAGCTCTTGTTGATTTCAGTGGGACTACTTGTAGCATATTGTACACAGGAGGAATGTCATAGTGGTTCTGCCAAATATTATCCTCATGGACCAAGGTCTGACTTTAGTTATTCCCACTGTAAATCTATTGACTTCACTGGACATACTCTGGATTTACGTAAGTGTAACTGAGATGAGAATTAGGCCTCACATATTTACTCCCCTCATTTTATTGGATAAATGTCTAGATTGAAATCCTAGCCCTCACCAGAGTCAATGGGAGTTCTGCTTCTGATTTCATTGAAGCCGGGATTTCACCCCAGTGTCTTATTATGTATGTTTGTGAATAGGTTTTGTCACATGCTTGTTGTAAATCATGCACTGAGGATTTGTGGTCCATTTTGTAGCTGTTTTTTGCAAGGCTGTGTTTTGTGCCTTTGTTTTTTGTGAGGCTATCATGAACAAAATATAGTCTGTTATTCTGTGGGATGGACAGGTGCCTGCTGCTTCATGTTTACTTCAGGTAATTTTAATGAGGCAAACTAATTAGAAGAACCACCAGGGATCTTTTCCAGGCTCTGAAACTGTACAGCAGCATGATTGAATAGTCAATTAATATATTTCTATGTATAAAACTGCTATTCTTCTTCTGTCAAACTCTCATTCAGCCTTGGCTAGCAATAATTTAATACTAGTTGCAGCATTATGTGAGTCATCTGCAGTTTATAACATAAATTATATCTGTTTCTCATCTTTTCTTCCTGTCTCTTTGCGCTCCAGTGGAATTTTTGTGTTTCTCAGGTTTCATTGTTTCTTCCAATATTTGTGGAAATAATGTAGTTATTTAAGATTTCTGTATAGTGCTATAATTAGCTGTGTATGGTGCTTTGCCTAGAGAATGAAACTCAAGGGATTTACAACTTTGGTGATATACATACAGTAACTCAGAGAGATTACAGCAGAGGAGAAGAGTGGGATACACACTAAATAAGATTCAAGTTAATTGTCTTCCATGATATGCATAGTATTCTTTTGTTTTTCTAAAAATAATTAGTGTGTTGGCATTAAGGAAATACTAAGACATTGTTGAAGAGATGGTAGCAAAAAGATGAGTTGGAGGTTGCAAATGTCCTCAATGTGAACAATAGCAAATTATGTACAAAACTGGCATATCGTAACTGTAGTGTCTGAACTCTTTCAGTGTAAAACCTGCCCTAGGAGCAGATGGATTTTCTTGGAATGCCTAAGTTGTCTTTATAGCTTTATATCTGGACATTGGAATTGTCTTGCATGTTGTCAGCAGCAGTGTGAGCTAAACAATAAAAGTTTGGAGATGTAGTAGTAACTCTTAAATTAAATCTACTGTTACAGATCTGTGCATTCTGAGTTTTCCTAGGTACCTACTCTTAGATTATCTGCTGACTTCACTATATTGTTCAGTTAAATATTATTGACATGCAGATATCAGTAGGTGCATATGAGAGTAGAGAAAGTATAATTGTAATGTTACAAGGGTTTTACTTCATTCCTAGGTTATATTTGCTGCCTATTTTTATCCAGCTCTTATGTGACACTTTATAAGAAGTAAAGCTTCAGCAGAGTGAACCACCAACTCATCAGAATGGAGCTTCACATGTGTTTGGTTAAGGGCGGGATTCATGACCAGCAATGAATAAAAATGTCACCTACCTGGAATGTCAGTGTCCATGGTTGTAAGAACTGGATTAAGGGAGGAACTCCAAAAATAGCTTCTACAGCTGCTTAAATCAGTTTTTGGATGTGATGAACCAGGATCAGCCTTCTGCAGAGAATGGCAATGGATATTATTATAATTCCCCCTATATTTGGCTGTCATCTGGACAAATGTAGGAATAGGATAAATAGATGAGCACTTATATGCTGTGAGATTTTTCTGTTACAGAGCTGCATAATGCTAAACGACCCTTAGAGATTAGGATTTAAAGGGATGCTGTCATCTTCAAAAACTGACAGTTTACAAATGTATTTTCTTCTTACTATCACTAAATTATTAAATTAAAAAGCATTTTTGAAATTAATTATTTTTTAACTATTTGAAATTTCTTTTTTCAGTTAAGGAAAATTAATAAAGCTATTTGAACTTCTGTTTATAGTCGCTTACGTGATTTCAATTCTGTAGCGTTTGTCAGCTGTTCTCAGCTGTGCAAGGGACTATTTATAGGTTTATAGTGACTATTTCTTTTGGAATTGGAAAAAAAGATTAATGTTTCCAAAGGTTTTAAATTTTGCAAAAGCCCATTTTTACAAAATCCTAAATATTTGGCTCAACTTGAGTTGACAGTGACCTTTCAGGAGTGTGTTTGAAGCACAATATGTTTGTTTTCCTAACTCTACAGAGAACTTGTTCAGTTTTTGTTTGTAATGAGTTATGAATATGTAGCATGTTTCATAATATTAGATATTCATCATTTTGCCATAATTATACTCAGAGTACTTTTTTTTTTCAATTAGTACACACAAAAAATTAGTTTTTTCGTACATGGTTTAAGATATAAATATCTGCTCTGTTTTTAGATGGATGTAATTAGTGTTCCAGGATGCTGTTTTGTCAAGTTGTCCAAAGGTTTGAAACTTTTCTAGTTCTATTTTGATATCTATCTATTTGAGTTTATTCCCAGTTCCTTGGGAATAAACATCTTCCTGCACACTCCATGATGTCATTGCTCAGATATTCCAGCCCAAGACTGTGTGCTGTGTAGTGTGCTGTCTAACTTAAAGAAAAGCGAATGTAGACCCTGAGAACAAAGGAGTGAAGATTTAGTTGATTGTACATCAGCAGTTTTTCTGTATTTGCCTGTTCAGTTGTGTTGGCAGTAGTAACAGTAAACGAGTTTCAATATGTGGAAGAAAACATTGTCTTCACTCTGCGTTTGTAAGCAACAAGTAGCCAGAGGCAGTTTTATTATGAGCTGCAGCAAGGGAAAAACTGGTTCGGACAAGGGGGGGGGGGGGAAGCCCCCCCCCTTCCAAGGCAGATCTTCGAATACAAGCAATTATGAAGCAGTTTATATACTGTCTATTAAATATAATAACAATAACAATTAGTCTCCTTCCCATTATAAACACCAATGGCTAACAGTTATTTAGTTCCACCCAGATGCTCCTTATCTCAAGGTCCCTGCCAGAGTCAGCATTCTATCCTTATCTCCGTATGGAGGCGAGAGGCGAAGGCAGCGTCTAATTACAGATCTTGCGATGTCAGGCCACAGACTTAGCCTGACTCTTGCTCTCTTGTATACAAGACCAAGATGGCTGCACACAAATTCCCTTATTCCCTTTTCCTGCCTCCCCAAATAAGTCAGAAATGAAAGTAAAAGTTGTGCTTTTCACAGGAATAAATGCAAAAATAAATAAAATCCATATCTGCTTACCTGTGCAATAGTGATGCACAGTTTTCTCTCCTTTATGTCATTGTAAAATGCAGGACAATGTAGCACTTTAAAGACTAACAAGATGGTTTATTAGATGATGAGCTTTCGTGGGCCAGACCCACTTCCTCAGATCAAATAGTGGAAGAAAGTAGTCACAACCATATATACCAAAGGATACAATTAAAAAAAATGAACAAATATGAAAAGGACAAATCACATTGCAGAACAGAAGGGGGATGCGGGGGGGGGGGGGGGGTGGGAAGGGGGAGGAAGGAAGGTAAGTGTCTGTGAATTGCTGATATTAAAGGTAGGGAGAGTGGGATGTTTGTGAGTTAATGGTATTACAGGTGATAATTGGGGAAACTGTCTTGGTAATGGGTGAGAAAGTTCAAAGACTTGTTAAGTCCTTGTTGGAGAGTGTCGAATTTTAACATGAATGACAGTTCAGAGGATTCCCTTTCAAGTGCAGATGTAAAAGGTCTTTGTAGCAGAATGCAGGTGGCTAAGTCATTTAGAGAGTGTCCTTTCTGGTTAAAGTGGCAAGAAACTGTTTTCTCTTTGTGATCTTGTCTGATATCTGTTTTGTGGGCATTAATCCTTTGGCGAAGTGTCTGAGATGTTTGTCCAATGTACATAGCAGACGGACACTTTCGGCACATGATAGCATAGATTATATTTCTGGATGCGCAGGAATATGTGTTCTTGATCTTATAACTCACTTGGTTAGGTCCAATAATGGTATCAGCAGAATGAATATGTGGACAAAGCTGGCCCACAAAACAGATATCAGACAAGATCACAAAGAGAAAACAGTTTCTTGCCACTTTAACCAGAAAGGACACTCTCTAAATGACTTAGCCACCTGCATTCTGCTACAAAGACCTTTTACATCTGCACTTGAAAGGGAATCCTCTGAACTGTCATTCATGTTAAAATTCGACACTCTCCAACAAGGACTTAACAAGTCTTTGAACTTTCTCACCCATTACCAAGACAGTTTCCCCAATTATCACCTGTAATACCATTAACTCACAAACATCCCACTCTCCCTACCTTTAATATCAGCAATTCACAGACACTTACCTTCCTTCCTCCCCCTTCCCACCCCCCCCCCCCCCCCGCATCCCCCTTCTGTTCTGCAATGTGATTTGTCCTTTTCATATTTGTTCATTTTTTTTAATTGTATCCTTTGGTATATATGGTTGTGACTACTTTCTTCCACTATTTGATCTGAGGAAGTGGGTCTGGCCCACGAAAGCTCATCATCTAATAAACCATCTTGTTAGTCTTTAAAGTGCTACATTGTCCTGCATTTTGCTTCAACTACCCCAGACTAACACGGCTACATTTCTATCACTATTCTTATGTCATTGTGGGTGTAGAAGTCCAATAGAGGGATGATCTGATTTATATAAGTAGTTATTTGATCAGTAGTTAGTTGATTAGAAAATATTTATGCAGGAGGGGAACTACTTCATCTCAAGGCACTTAATAAATTATCTACTGACAGTTTATGCCATTTTGTCTATTTAGGAAATTGTATTCAATGTAGTTACTTGGACTTGATTATTATTATTATGAGCAATGCAATATTAAGAACCTTAACTTTATTTCCTATTTTATATCATTCAGAGAATATTTGTTTTGTAGCCTGTTTGTTAGAGTTCAAGAATGCACGACTTCTAAAATTCACATAGTTTAGGAAATGTATTTAGTTTCTAATGTATCATACAATGACATTAGACGTGCAAATGACCTACTTGGTCAGCTAGTCCTCATCTCTGTCAGTGTGGGACGCTTCCCTATGTTACATTTACTAGTGCTTTATCCAGTCTAGTTTTAATATGCCAAACTACTTTGAGAAGGAGATGGGTTTTTCCTACTGTTTAGAGCCTGAATTAGACGATGCAAATTATTAATCAAGTGTGTAAGTATTCAGTCTGAATTTTTACTTTCTTAATTTCATCCCATTAATACTCTTTTGGTCTGCTGGAGATCAGCTTTAATAAAAGCGCCAATATATTCAAAGTTGTGGTCACTGTGCACAAAAAATCCAAGAGTATTGTATAATAATTCATTTGTCCCAAGGTTCTTGCAAATCTGCTCTGAGGTGGGGGAGAGGGGTTCAGTTCTTTCATTAGTTCTACTGTGCTCTATCAGCTGCACATTTTAAAATTAGTGGTTGTTTAGCATAATTTTTTAATTTGCATAGTGTTCTGTAGTCTCATGCTGCATCTCTACAATTTCCATTATAATCTTTCTCCGTCATCTTCTGGCCTTTATATCTCTATTCTGCTCCCATTAAAATACAAATGTATCTCAAGTCCTTTTGAATCCTCAGCAGTCTCCCAGAGATTCTTTGGGGTTTTTTGTCTTTGCTTCCTTCAGACTGGGAAAAAATCAGTCTTGTGCAGCAGATCCATATCAGGCCAGGTATAGCTTATAAAAGCCTGGGCTGGGAAGTTTAAATAGGACCTTACTGATGCATTGTCCAGATAACCTTTGTGGGGATAGATTCATCCACTGGCTTCAGCCCTGGGTGGCAAGGCACAGGCTTCATCTTCAGCTCTGGGCACCTGTACTGAAGCCCTTGGGCTTCTACCCTGTACCCCCGCCTGAGACAGCAGGGCTAAGGCTTTTGCCCTCCCTTCCTCTCCCCCCTTCCCCTCCCCAGATGATGTAGTAATTTTTGTTGTCAGAAGGGGGTTGCGGCACAATGAAGTTTGAGAGCCTCTGTTCTCGTTTGACTCATTTAAAAGATATCTTTAGCCCATGCTTATTCTCTTCTGTTAATTCTCTAAGAAAAGGACAACTAATTTTTCTGTGTATCTAATAAAGAATCTAAGGCAAAGTTCTTCATGTTTCATGATCCCATTGCATAACTTGTGCTGTATTAATATACTTTATTTTATAAAGTGTTTTTGCATTGCCCTATACAAGTAAAGTCAACCTTTCAATCCAAGTGGCTGGTGAGAAATCAAGTTAAACCACCGTTGTAACTATTTTTGTTTCTGTTTTCAGGTGTGTTTGGTGTCAGCACATTGTACATGATGAATGCATGCAGAATTCTTTAAAGAGCGAAAAGTGTAGTTTTGGAGAATTTAGAAACTTAATTGTTCCACCATACTATTTATCCACCATTAATCAGATGCGTAAAGATAAAAGAATTGACTATGGAAAGGTAACTGCTTATCTTTTCTTTAATATTTAGAATTGGCGCAATGACTGGTTATACACTGGATCAGTATTCGAATACATAAATGCTCAGTGTGTCGTTTTGAATGTTAGTCATTTTATTAACATCCTGGTTGAGATTGAACAGATTTTTACATTTAATTATTCTGAAGTGACACTGAAGCTATAGTACCTCAAAACATCTTAGCCACAATTGTTTAAATCCCATAATCTTCTTTAGTCAATAATTCCAAAAGTAATTTATGCTCAATTCCCTGTTATATGTTGTAGAATATTCATTAAGTCTTTAGTAAAATCTGTAAACAAAGCTATGTAAAAGAAAACAGTTACCTACAAAACATGGAATTAGAGAGAAATCCTATAAAGTCTTTTTAAAGGGATACCTGATGAGAATAAACCTGTTTGTTTTCATTGTATTTAATTTAGGATACAATGGAAGTTTAAAAAATAAAGTGACCCTTCAAAGAGGCACAGCTGTCAAATAAAAATATGTTCTGTGTTCCAAAATATAGTGTGTTGCATGATGCAAAGTATCAACACTTGTAGTACTCACACAAATTTCGTGACTGGGGGCGGGGAGAGGCTGTATCCTGGAAATCAAAGTCTCATGGGTTTAGTGGTCATAATGAACAAGCAACTCAACTCAGCATGAACTCCCCAGAGTGAAACTGTGGCAAAAGGGCTAACGGGACCCTTGTATGTATAAACAAGAGAGTAGTCAATAAAAGAAAGGCGAGGTGAATTTATTTCTGCATATGCCATTGGTGAGGCCAGTACTAGAACACTATGTACAGTGCTGCTGTTTATGGTTTGAAAAGGATGTTAGAAAAACCGGAGAAACTACAGAATAGAGCTGCAAAAAATGACTGAATGGCTGAAGAAAATGCTTGACAGTGAGAGACTTAAAGAGCTTAAACTAAACAGAATAACAAAAAGAAGACTGAGTAACTTGACCAGTGTGACAGTTCTTCACAAGGAGAAAATACCTGTGCTAAATGGCTGTTCAGTCTTGTGGAGAAATACAGAACAAGAACTGGTGCCTGGAGGCTGAAGCCAGACAAATTAAAAATAAGGCACACATTTTAACCATTGGAGCAAACCACCAAGGAAAGTAGTGGATGTCTTCAAACCAAAACTGGATGCCTTTCTGGAAATAGGCATTAGTCAAACACAAGTTAGTGGGCTGGTTACAGGACTACCTAGGTGAAATTTAGTGGCCTAAGATTTACATGATGTTAAACTAGGTCCAATAATCCATTCTGATCTTTAAATCTATGAATGATTTCAGACCAATTTTAGGGGGCTCTTGTAATAAAACACAAGCAGCCCAAAATTTTTACCTGAACTGCCTGCACTTTCCCTTCAGTCATTACAAGTGGCAGTGCTGTTTATGCCACAGCCAGCCAATTGTTTGTGCTCTAAGCAGGGCAGATTCTAGGAAAGCAGAGCCAGCCCAAGTACCAAGCTCAGTAGTCTTAACCTTGCTATCCCCACTCCAGTGCAGGAAAGGAGAGTTTTTGGATGTAGGAGCATAGAGCCAACGTCCTCCCTGAAGACTAACCACAAGTCAACTGCTGGATTCTGCTAGAGGAGAAGTTGGAGAAATAGGGGGCCTATAGGCTTGTAGAGGATATGGGGAGCTTGATGGGGAATTGGGATGGCTGCAGGAATGAGCCAGTAGGGAGACTGGAGGGCTGGAAAGTAAAGGTGAAAGGAAAGAGAGTTGGGGCCTGCATTACTGTGTACAAGTCAAGGTGAATTCTCAACCTATAATTACCATATGCCAATTGGGATATTCATAGCGGGAGTCAAAAACCAGAAGACTGAAAAACAAGATTAAAAAGAAATAAAAATATTTGGTTCTGATTCATGGTATTAGAACCCTTGAAGTTAGCAGTGCTGCAAACATGAATTCATTGTAGAGGGGGACTTGTATTCTTGTGTAAATTTGATCAAACTATTTGTAGAAATATACAACTTTGCTGTTAATTTTCTATATATTTCTGCTATTATGGAAATCATCTGTTTGAACAAAAGCATTATCTGTCTTAATTCAGTGAAGGAATAGTCCTGCATTTAAGACTTCGGTGCTGCTAAGGAGCTTATTCTGATAGCACTGCAATGATTTAATTGCAAGATCAAGGTGTAGAAGAGGGAGAGACTGTATGAAAGCTTGTATTGATAATGAGGTTTAGCAATACTGGCAACAAGAAACTGAAAAAACACAAGTTAGACATTTAGTAGCTGTATTTTGACACTTCTGCTTAATCGTCATTGACTTGGAATGCTACTGGTTGAAATAAGTTGTAAATTAATCACTTATTAGCAAATATTGCTTGTTTCTCTTCTCACTATAAAGAGGGAATTAGCTACATTTCATTTAGAATTATGGAGTACAGTAATTCATTTTTCCTGTCCTTTGTGTGAATGGGGAATGAATTTGGAATTCAGAGTTCCTCGTTCCTTTTAGGTTTGTCATATTTGTGTACATACAGAGTTTTTTCTCTTTCTGCAGTTGGCATCCTCCTATGGTAAACACTGGACCCCAATAATAATCCTGGCTAATACTCGTAGTGGAAACAACATGGGTGAAACATTGTTGGGAGAGTTTAAGATTCTCTTAAACCCAGTTCAGGTAACTAGGGGGGAAAGCCATAACTATGTAATAAACTAAAGACTCAATTAAAATCACCTGTATTTTGCTTATATATGGAGTATAGTATCTCTTTAAGTAATGTGATACAAATCTCCAGCTAAGGAAACAGATTGGTTCAGTTCTTATTTGGAAAAAAATGGTCCCCAGGATTTTAAGCAAACTCAATTTAAGGAGCGTTTTTGTTGTTTTTTTAACAATGAGTTTGGATAAGGAACTAAGTCTCACTAAGATTTATAGAAGTTGAACTTGCAACAATCCTCTCGCTGATTTTATTTTCAATAAATCTCCGGAATTCATTGAGGAAGGTATGAGATTTTTAAGATAGGGAACAATTAAAAAAACTTTAAATCCTGAAAAAATCATAACTTGTATTCTTTTCTTTTCACTACATGATACCTCATGCAACACCATCATCCATGGTCACTGTCTGGTGCAGTGGTCTGGTGTGTTTGATCTCATTTCTTGTGATTTTTTTTTTTTTTAATCCTGGTTTTACTCGTGAAGATGGCAACCTATCCAGCTGTTTTCCTGTGTTGCTATTGTCCCTTAAGCTCAAATGGGAAGACAGAGGATGCTCTGACGTAATTTAGCTATTCCTGGATTTCCTGTCTACACCTTAATTCTCTTCCCTTCCCCTTCCAAAGTTCAAAGCAAAAGCCTTAAAATTCTGACTGGCAGAAATCAGTAAGGTCTCTGTGTCTAAAAAAAAATAAAAAAATGCCAAGAGTAGTCTGAATGAATAAACTTTTTTACAAACTGAATTTTAAATCTTTTAAAAACTGTTTTTATTTAATTACTTTTGGTGCTTGTAAAAGTTGAGAGTTTGACATTAGTGGATACAAAAAAAAATTCATTTGAGGCAGAATCTCACTTGCTTTGTTTATGTGAATATTCCCTGAAGTAACTACAGGCAGTCCCCGAGTTACGCAGATCCGACTTACGTCGGATCCGCAGTTACGAACGGGGATTTTCTCGCCCCGGAGGACTGGAGTGGCGGGACACCTGGTCCCGCCGCCCGCCTCCTCCGGGGCGAGAAAAGCTGCTCCCCGTCTCCCTGGTCTACTGGGGGAGCCAGCAGACCAGGGAGACGCGGAGCAAAGCGGCGGAGGACCCGGGCCGGACCTGTGGCGCTGATCTGGAAGCGCCGCGGGTCCGGCCCGGGTCCTCTGCCGCTTTGCTCTGCGTCTCCCTGGTCTGCTGGGGGGGGGGGGAGAGCAGCTAGTGCCCCCCCCCAGCAGACCAGGGAGATGTGGAGCAAAGCCCGGGGCCTGTGGTAGAGCAGGTGGGGTGCTGCCATTTGGTCCTGCAGCACCGCTCCTTGGCGCTACTGGACCAACCCGGCAGTACCCCAGCTGCTCTGCCCCAGGAGTCCTGATTCAGCCACTGCTGATCAGTTTCAGCAGTGGCTGAATCAGGACTCCTGGGGCAGAGCAGCTGGGGTGCTGCTGGGTTGGTCCAGTAGCGCCGAGGAGCAGCCGCGGTACTGGACCAACCCAGCAGCACCCGAGCTGCTCTACCCCAGGCGTCCCCAAGTCAGCCGCTGCTGAAACTGACCAGCGGCTGACTACAGGAAGCCCGAGGCAGAGTTGCTCTGCCCCGGGCTTCCTGGAATCAGTTGCTGATCAGTTTCAGCAGCAGCTGACTTGGGGACGCCTGGGGTTCTTAAGTTGAATCTGTATGTAAGTCGGAACTGGTGTCCAGATTCAGATGCTGTTGAAACTGATCAGTTTCAGCAGCGATTGAATCTGGATGCCAGTTCCGACTTACATAGGGTACGTCTACACTACAGCGCTAGTTCGAACTAACTTAGTTCGAATTAGTTAATTCGAACTAAGCTAGTTCGAACTAACGCATCTAGAACTAAAAACTAGTTCGAACTAGCGTTTTGCTAGTTCGAACTAGTAAGTCCACATTGAGTGGACTCTGAACAGGGCTTAAGGATGGCCGGAAGCAGTGCCGGCAGGGCATAAAAGGAGGACTTAGAGCATGGAGATACTGTCTCAGGCTAGCCGAGGGCTGCGCTTAAAGGGTCCCGACCCCCACCCCGGACACACAGTTCTAAGGGGTGCCCCGCTTGCAAAGAAGTTCTGGCTTGGAGTGCCCTGAGTGCCCACACTGGGCACATCACACCACTCGGCCATCAGCCCGGCTGCACTTGCCGCAGGCTGCCATCTGGGGAGAGGGAGTAATTGGGGGGCTGCAGGAGAGCTTCCACCCCCAGAAGCCCGCAGAGCCAGCCCAGTCCTCCCCATCGGGGGCTCGTACCCCATTCCTCCCTCACCTCCTTCCACTTGCCCTTCCCTAGCCCCCCTTCTTATTGATGTACAAAATAAAGATAACGTTTCTTCCAACATTGACTCTGTCTTTATTGAAAAAAACTGGGGGAGACTGGGAAAAGGAGGTGGGAGAGGGGAAGAGAAAGGCTGGGAGAGGGGAGGGCAACTAACATGATCAGGGGTTGGGAACAGGTCCCAGATGAAGAGAGGCTACAGAGACTGGGACTGTTCAGCTTAGACAAGAGGAGACGGAGGGGGGACAGGATAGAAGTCTGTAAAAGCAGGGGTTGGGTGGAGAGGGTGCATTCAGAAAAGTTCTTCCTGAGATCCCCTAAAGAAGGACTAGAGGACACCAAAGGAAAGGAATGGGTAGCAGGCTTGAAACTAGTAAGAGAAAGTTGTTCTTCTTGACAAAGCAAATAGTTAACCTGTGGAACTCCTTGCTGCAGGAGGCTGTGAAGGCTACAACTAGAACAGAGTTGAAAGGGAAGTGAGATCAAGTCATGGAGGTTGGGTCCATGGAGTCCTATTAGCCAGAGGGTAGGAGTGGTGTCCCTGCCCAAAGTTTGTGGAAGGCTGGAGAGGGATGGCACGAGACAAATGGCTTGGTCATTGTCTTCGGTCCATCCCCTCCAGGGTCCCTAGGGTTGGCCGCTGTGGGCAGACAGGCTACTGGGCTAGATGGACCTTTGGTCTGACCCAGGACGGCCATTGTAAGCTCAGGGCTCAGTGTCGGGGGTCTCAGTGGACCCCCTTGATTTTCATGCACACCTGGTCCTGGGTGGCCAGGCTGGCAGCTCTCCTGCCCTAGACGGCCACTTTCCTGTGCCTAGTGCGGAGATCGTGGACAAGGTCCACGATGTCCGCACTAGCCCAGGAAGGTGCCCGCCTCTTGCGGTCCAGGGCAAGCTCCCGGGAGCCGCCAGCCTGGTCCCGGCAAGAGGGGGTGGGCTGGGGGGCATCGGGTGGGTGGCTCTGTGCCGTGCCAGGTGCAGGGTCTGCTAGCTGGGTGCTGGCAGGCTTGCACCTGGCACGGGCACCGTAGCCAGCCCGTGCCCTTTAAGGGGTCCGGGGCCGGGAGGGGGGCATAGAGTTTCCCTGGTGTTGGCCAGAGTGGCCACCAGGGAAACCTGGGGAGGGCTAGCCTCCCACTAGTTCGAACTAAAGGGCTACACAGCCCTTAGTTCGAACTAGCTAGTTCGAACTAGGCGTTAGTCCTCGTAAAATGAGGTTTACCTAGTTCGAACTAAGCGCTCCGCTAGTTCGATTCAAATTCGAACTAGCGGAGCGCTAGTGTAGCGCATAGGAAAGTTAGTTCGAACTAACGTCCGTTAGTTCGAACTAACTTTCTAGTGTAGACATACCCATACAGATTCAACTTAAGAACAAACCTACAGTCCCTATCTTGTACGTAACCCGGGGACTGCCTGTACTCACATGACTCTTGAGTAGGATTTGGTCTCTGGTATGACCCTTTGCCAGAGTAGTTCACTGGAAGATCAATTTGCATCGTAATATATATAAAATAAAGATGTTTGATCTGTGAAGTAAACCCTAGACTGATGACATTTTTCACTTTTATTTTAATTTGTTCATAGGTTTTTGATCTCAGCAAAATTTCACCTTCCAAAGCACTCCAGCTTTGTACCTTGCTGCCTTATAATTCTGCAAGGGTACTTGTTTGTGGTGGGGATGGCACAGTAGGCTGGGTCCTGGATGCAATTGATGAAATGAAGATAAAGGTATGATGTTTGAGTACCTTTGCAAGTATTGTGGTGCAAAGCCTTTTGTAACTGGCCAAAGTCCTAATCTCTTATCTGCATATGAGTGGTTCCTGTCTTTGAGTAAACCTATTAAGAAAAGTATTTGTGAAGTAGCTTATGTATAATAAAGAGATAGAGACTGAACATTTAATTTAGAAACCATTCTGCTTATAGAGCATAGCCTGTTTTATGCATTCCCTTGTAATCTAAAGAGATTTATTTTGCTGTTAAAGGCTTTATTAATATAGTAAGATTCTTCTGCTCTGGTTGCTTATTTCTCTCAAACAGTATTCAACTTCTAAAGCCACCAAAATAATGGTACGATTGCAGGATTGTGACTTCAGAAAGAGATTAATAGACAGAAGTAGATAAATTATTGAAGAAGTGGTTTTCATTCTGCCATTACTTACTGATAAGAAGTGATGAAACTTTGTGTGTTTGGTATTGTTTCTAAATAAAATGTGTTTTCAGTTGAAGAGCTTGTCAACAAGAAGTCTTGGGATGTTTAAACTCTGAAGGGTATCTAATTCGGTTGTCACACTTTCTGCCTAGTATCCACGCACATCCTTTTCTCTAAAGAAAACAAGTGGCAAATCCACAAGATTGGATAAGAAAAATGTAATTCCCTTTTCCCAATTTTCTAGAGTATATCAAAGTGAATGGTTTATTTGTTAACTAATTCATACATTATAGCGTACTGTACTGAAAGCTGAGACTGGGTCCTGATGCACATCATCAACCCGTGAACTCTTTTGAGAGACATAGATTTGCAGGTACATTGAATTACATTGAAGAAAATATCTTATTACCCCTGCAAAGCTAATATGCTGAAGATGGTGTGAGCTGCATTATAGTTCCTCTCATGCCTCCTTAGCAGAATTGTTGACAAAACGGTATGCTCCTGAAAACACATTACAAGCACTGGAAGTATCCAGCTATTCCTCTGAGAGCTTAGCTATGAAATCTTTATTACTGGTGATAAGTGAAAGGAGAAAAAAACCTAACTTGACTCTCAGGCTATGTCTAAACTTGCACTTGATCGACAAAACTATCGATGTTTAGAGGTGCTTAAAACCCCTTCCCTCTCCCCTGTGAACGATAAAGTTTTGCTTAGAAAATGCAAGTGTGAATGCTCCTTTGTCAGCAAGAGAGCACTCCTGCCAAGAAAGTGAAAGCCACTCACAGGAGGTGGAAGTATTTTGTTGGCAAAAGTGACGACCAACAGCGTTCACACATGCTGACTTGTAGCGATGGGGCTTTGTCAGCTTACCCTTGCAGTCCCGCAACCAGAGAGCTGAGGATATGTCTAGACTGCATCCCTCTGTCGGCAGAGGGATGCAGATGAGGCAGGTCGACATTGCAAATGAGGCAGGGATTTAAATATCCTGCGCCTGATTTGCATAAAAATGGCTACTGCGTTTTGCCGACTCAGCACTTTGTTGGCAAAAAGTGGCAGGCTAGAGGGGGATTTCCTGCAAGGAGGTTTACAGGATCTGTCGAAAAATACTTTCTTTCTCGACAGATCCCCCCTAGACTGCTGCTTTTTGCCGACAAAGTGCTGAGTTGGCAAAACGTGATGGCCATTTTTATTCAAATTAGGCGCAGGATATTTAAATCCCTGCCTCATTTGCAATGTTGGCTTGCCTAATCTGCATCCCTCTGCCGACAGAAGGATGCAGTCTAGACATACCCCTAGTGAGGACATATATTTTCTTATAAACATATATACCCAAATTAAACAACAGTAACCACGATGACAGTTTTTCAAGTTACTTCTCACAGTTGAAAACTTAAAAGCTCACAACAGCTTTATGAACTAAGTAGATATACCATCTTTACAGAGAGAAAGATAGGGCAAGATGTTTTCCAGGAGGACTGCTTATTTGGGGGTATGTGTAATTTTGTGCATTTGGTTTTTGCCTAGTTTAAAAATTCCACCTGTCACATTTTCTCCATCACAAGTGCTTAGATTTGACATCTGCCATGTTTACGGTACCAGCTGTGCTACTCGCTAATAACCATTGAAACAACTTTTTGGTTAATGATTTTCAGCTATCTCTAACATTTCTGGGGATAATAGATTTTAAAATTTAACATTTCTATGTCACAGAGACAAGAACGGCATATTCCACAAGTTGCGATCTTACCTCTCGGAACAGGTAATGACCTGTCTAATACTTTGGGCTGGGGTGCTGGTTATGCTGGAGAAGTCCCAGCGGAACAAATTTTACGCAATGTAATGGAGGCAGATGGAATTAAACTAGACAGGTAAGTAACACGGCGGCGCCTTAACTATTTTGTCTATAAACTCTAGAAAGCATTACCGATCAGCAGTAACACCCAGTGAGAGCAGAGTAAGGAAACACAAATGAGGTGTAACTGCTCCAGTGGGAAAGTAGGACCTAATGGATGTCCCAGGTGTAGGAGCCTCTGCTGATAAGCTTCTCCAGTGCTGAACCTTTAAATCTGTAATGTCTAACCAGCAAACTATCCACACTCGACCAGCGAAATAGCCACATGCGGCTAGTGGCTAACGTGTTGGGCACCGCATCTTTAAATAGGAAACCAAATCGCTGAATCTTCTGACGAACAGTCATCTTCTGATTGTAATTTTGTGCATTGCAGTTGTTAGTTTCTTGATTGCAATTTGAGTTCAGTGAGACTAGTTCATCCTCTGTCAGTTGATTAATAGCTTATTGTTTTTCAGATGGAAGGTTCAGATAATAAACAAAGGATACTACAATTTAAGAAAGCTAAAGGTATGATTTCAAAACTATTGAAGCGTTGATCTTACCAGATGCTTATTTGAATTGATTATTTTATATCCTACTTGCATATGATTTCTAAATAAAATAAAATAAATTGGCTTGAAGGTTGTGTAGTAATAATACAAGTTGGACCTCTATAGTCCAACAGCATCTGGAGATGGAAGATTTAGCAATAACGATATTACAGCATTGAAGACACTGAACTGCTTTGTTGATTGGCTGATGCCGAAGTGAAACTGTCATGCAAGTTTACAGCAGCTCTCAGAATACTATTCTTATTACATGACAGTCTTCTAATTCACAATTAACTAGAATAATAAAACAGGAAATGTGAAGAAGGTTGCAAATTGTGTGTTGCCACTCTGCAAAGTTTCAGGAAAAAAAGATATCTTTTCTATGCATCAAATGGTTATAAGTAACCTGACTGTAAAATGAACACTTCTTTAAGAGTGATATATTCTCACGTCGGTTTACACTTTTGTGACTGACATCCATAGAGTTACCTCTGATTTTCATTAGTGTGAGAGAAAAATCAGGCCCTAGTATCGGGAACAGACGATATTGGAATAGTGTTGTGGGAATTGATCTCTGACTTGTCACAGGATATGTCAAAATTCCTATAATACAATTCTAAACTTCAATGAACTGTGTGTGTATATATGTATGTATAGATAGATACATACATACAAATATATGCATATTGTAGTTAGGTGATGTAGCACCGTCAGTTAGAAAATGTAGGGATCTACAGAAATAAATGCAGGATTTACTGTTTCTTTACTAGATCCCTACATGTTTTGCTTGCAGACCTGATATTTAGAATGTTTATCTTATTTTTAAAAAGTGCCATTGTGAGCACTGAAAGTGCCAAAAGAAGCATTCTCAAACAAAATATTCTTTGAAAGTGGTCACAGAGATTTCCTTTCTGAGGAAGTCAAAGCCTGTGGTATCTGAGAAGTATTAGCAAAACTCCATGAATCCAACAATAATTTAAGCACAGACAGTGTATTGGTAAGTGCAGAGAGTCAGTGAAAGTTTGACTATTTTAATTTCATAGGACCAAATTCCGCTCTGTAACATGGGCACATCTCCCATCACTATATAATACTCATCATAGCACCTATGTAACTCAGAGCCTTAACCAGTTCTTAGCTAATATACAAACGGCTATCTGTACTTCAGATTACCCACTTGTAATTGGCAAATTGGAAGTTATTAGGATTTTGTTTTTCTGTCTCTAGAATTTTTAACTACAGCTTTTGTTTGCAGCGGCAGTGAAAAAAGCAGATTAGAATGTTAGGAATCATTTAAAAAGTGATAGAGAATAAAACAGAGAATATCTTATTGCCTCTATAGAAAAGCATAGTATGCCCACAACTTGAATACTGTGTACAGATGTAGTTGCCTCATCTCAAAAAAGATATATTGGCATTGGAAAAGGTTCCGAAAAGGGCAACAAAAATTATTACAAGTTTGGAAAGGGTCCCATATGAAGAGAGATTGAAAAGAGGAGATGAAGGGGGGAGGGACATAATAGAGGTCTATAAAATCATGACTGGTGTGGAAAAACTGAATAAGAAAAAGTTATGTTTCTGTAAAGGGAAATCCTGTCTTACTAATCTATTAGAGTTCTTTGAAGGGGTTAACAAGCATGCGGATAAGGGGGATCCAGTAGATATAGTACACTTGGATTTTCAGAAAGCCTTTGACAGGGTCCCTCACCAAAGGCTCTTGTGTAAATTACATGGCCATGGGATAAGAGAGAAGGTCCTTTCTTGGATTGCGAACTGGTTAAAAGACAGGAAACAAAAGGTAGGTATAAATGGTAAATTTTCAGATTGGAGAGGGGTAACTAGTGGTGTACCCCAAGGGTCAGTCCTGGGACCAATCCTTTTCAACTTATTCATAAATGATCTGGAGAAAGGGGTAAGCAGTGAGGTAGTAAAGTTTGCGGATGATACCAAACTGTTTAGGATAGTCAAGACAGAAGCAGACTGTGAGAGACTCCAAGAAGATCTCACCAAACTCAGTGATTGGGCAGCAAAATGGCAAATGAAATTTAATGTGTATAAGTGTAAAGTAATGCACATTGGGAAAAATAACCCCAACTATATGTACAGTATGATGGGGGCTAATTTGGCTATGACAAATCAGGAAAGGGATCTTGGAGTTATCGTGGACAGTTCTCTGAAAACTTCCACGCAGTGTGCAGCGGCGGTCAAAAAGGCAAATAGGATGCTAGGAATTATTAGGAAAGGGATAGAAAATAAGACCCAGAATATCTTACTGCCCCTGTATAAAACTATGGTACCCCCACATCTTGAATACTGTGTACAGATGTGGTCTCGTCACCTCAAAAAAGATATTTTGGCCTTGGAAAGGGTTCAGAAAAGGGCAACTAAAATGATTAGAGGTTTGGAGCGGGTCCCATATGAGGAGAGGTTAAAGTGACTGGGACTTTTCAGTTTAGAAAAGAGGAGACTGAGGGGGGATATGATAGAGGTATATAAAATCATGAGTGGTGTGGAGAAGGCCGATAAAGAAAAGTTATTTATTAGTTCCCTAAATAGAAGAACTAGAGGACACCATATGAAATTAATGGGTAGCAGGTTTAAAACAAATAAAAGAAAGTTCTTCTTCACACAGCGTGTAGTCAACCTGTGGAACTCCTTGCCAGAGGAGGCTGTGAAGGCTAGGACTATAATAGAGTTTAAAGAGAAGCTAGATAATTTCATGGAGGTTAGGTCCATAAAAGACTATTAGCCAGGGGATAAAATGGTGTCCTTGGCCTCTGTTTTTCAGAGGCTGGAGAGAGATGGCAGGAGACAAATTGCTTGATCATTGTCTTTGGTCCACCCTCTCTGGGGCACCTGGTGCTGGCCACTGTCGGTAGACAGGATACTGGGCTAGAAGGACCTTTGGTCTGACCCAGTACGGCCGTTCTTATGTTCTTATGTTATGTATGTTCCACAATATCAGAACTAGGGGTCGCCAAATGAAATTAATAGGCAGCAGATTTAAAACAAATACAAGGAAGTTTTTCTTTAGTCAGTGCACAGTTAACCCCTGTAACTCCTTGCTAGAGGATGTGGAGAACACTAGGAATTTTTAACAGGGTTCAGAAAAGAGCTAGATAGCTTCATGGAGGTTGAATCCATCAATGGCTATTAGCCAGCATGGGTAGGAATGGTGTCCCTAGCCTCTGTTTGTCTGGAAATGAGTTACAGGAGAGGGATCACATGAGGATTACCTGTTGTGTTCCCTCCCTCTGGGACATCTGATATTGGCCACTGTTGGCAGACAGGATACTGGGTTGGATGTACCTTTGGTCTGACCTTGAATGGCCATGCTTATGTTCTTATGTCCTTATGTCCCGCAGGTGTTCACAATGAACAACTATTTTTCTATAGGACCTGATGCTCTCATGGCTCTCAACTTTCATGCGCATCGTGAGAAGACTCCCTCTCTGTTTTCCAGCAGAATTATTAATAAGGTGTGATTGATAAAATAGCATTTCCCACTTCTTGCCATATATATTGAGGATTGGCACCCTTTAATCAAAGGCTGTACATAGCCTCCATTAATTCATGCAAGTGTTTAAGTATAGGCTGTTTTGCATAACAGTATGAGACAAACTTGGATTTTTTTTAAATGTAGCAGAAAACATGCTAAACATTTTTCTGCAACTTAATCTGAGCTTGTGCCTTACTAGTGTCTAGTTTAGTCTAATGTGTATTTACATTTTTATTGTGTTGTTCAATATCATGGCATTGCATTCCAATACTATCGCAAAATCACTTCCATGGGAACAGCCGAGGCCACTGACTAGTTGCAGTTGTGACTAACACTGTTGGAGCTTTGTCCAACCTCGGAAACTGCCATGTGGGCCATGTTTTCCATTACATGAAACTTTTCTACATGGGTGAGTTTTAGCTCATGGAGTTTCATCCTTATCATTCCATTTATCTCCCTTGGTCAGGATGTTCATTTCTCTTGAGTATGTCTTGAGATGCACTGGGATCTTGGTCAACCGGGGGGACTATTGTCCCTATGTAGCTGTCCTGCTGGTCCACCACCATGCTGCTGTTGGCTTACTTATGTCTCCATATCCCAAGTTTATACACTAGTGACTGAGAATGTACACTCTAATACTGACAATGGAAAGTACTTAGTTCCCAGTTTTAGAAGAGGTCTAATCCTCTTGTGGATAAACTTCCATGAGGAGCTTATGGTGGATCAGATGCATTTCCAGCCAGGTTCCATCTGCTTGGGTTGCTCTTGCCTTCTGGAAGTAGAGGGAAAGCCTCTTTAATTACCTGCAAGGCAGTCCTAAATATGTTTTCTTCTATAGACCTTCTCAGTCATTTGGAAACTTAATGGACTGGAGCAATGTACGGATGTAATAGTGTAGCCACGCTTATTGGTTAATGCTGTCCGCTACATGCAGTTCTCTCCCATCCCCTGCAGCTCTGTATTTAAAGTATTTTGGGAGTCTGTACGCAAGCACGCTGGCTCAGTCACAGCTCACACCAGGTCAGACAGCTACCCCACAGCGGTTCTGCGTTTAAAGAACTTGAGAGCCGGCACGCTGGCTCAGTCCCAGCTCGTGCAGGGTCCGACCGCTACCCCCACTGTGGCTTCCTAAATTCCACAGAGCAATGGCATTGCCCAACTCTATTTAAAAATGTAATATGGATTTTATTTTAAAAGGGGAAACCTCTTACTTGTGCTAGGTAGGGTAGTCCTCTTCCTGAAAACTTTAAAAGCAAAAAGGACACACATGTATCTATCTTAAATAAGAATTTCAGATCAAGCTCTTGCATAATCAAATTACCTTCATTTTTTTCCCTGTTTCTGATACTGGTTTCTCTTTAACTTTTTGTAGGCTGTTTATTTTTTCTATGGAACTAAAGATTGTTTAGTACAGGAATGTAAAGATCTTAACAAAAAAGTTGAGGTAAGATTCTCTTGTGAGTTAATTCACTTTTTTCCCTGGGGAACATACATTCTCCCTCTCTTGAGAAAGTAGGATCTTAAAAGGAAATGATCTGCTTTTTTGTTAAAAAAAAAAAAATCTAAACAAAGCCCAAGTCTCTTAAAGCACACCATATATTGCTTACCTTTTTTCTAGAGTAACAAAACTAACCTGTGGCAATAACTATTCAGGACTAACTGTACAGTATCTGGTGCCTGATCCTAAGCCCATTAAAAATTCCTAGTTACATTTGTAGACTTTGGATTGAGAGCCCCTGGTGAAGTTACAGTGGGGCTGACAGACTTGCCAAGCTCTTGGGGAAGGTGAGACGGGTCAGCACCATGCCCCTGGAAGGGACGGGGCTTCAGGCAAAAATGACAGAGCTGGGGCAGCCAGCCCTCAGCACCTCCCAGAGCACGCTGCTCCCCCTTTCCCCTTCAGCCCTCAGGGCTGTCCAGAACGCGTCACTTGGTACTCCAACAGAGATTGAAAGGGCCCATGATTCCCGCTGCCACAGCTCCTGCCGAAGCAACAGCAGCCAGGAGCCCCAGGCCCTTTTGAATCACTGGGTCCCAGGGCAGTTGCCCTCTTTGCTCCTCCCTACCCTGCCCCCCGATACCAGGCCTGTGTAGCTAAAATCCTGATACATAGGTAAAATTGACTTGAATGTAGAGGGGCTGCACAAGTCTGAGTCACAAACCCTTGCAACTGTAGTGTAATAGTTAATGGAAATGAGGGTTGTAGGCAAGGCTACCATATTATAAAGTCAAAAATGTTTTTTTTTCTAAAGCAATTGTATTTTATAAAGAACACACATGCTGATCATGTGGGACCCATGCCCATTGATTTAAGTGGGATGCCTACCCTAATGCATGAAGAGAACTGACACGCCCCCCAATAACTGACTAACAATCTCTTGTGTGTCTGTAAAGCTAGAGCTGGATGGTGAGAGAATTGAGCTGCCGAATTTGGAAGGCATCATCGTCCTGAATATCGGATATTGGGGAGGTGGCTGCAGATTGTGGGAAGGAATGGGGGATGAGACTTATCCCCTGGCAAGGTATGTAGTGCCTCAAGGGCTATAATATGTGCTTTTTTTATTACAGCGTAATGGCAAGTGGGTTCAGTAAGCAATACCATTAATCAGAAGGATTGCTCATGAGTAGGTGCTGCAGAACTGGGCCACCACATTTTACAGAGTGTGTTGAATTTGTTATACAACAGAAGGCAAATGCATTGGTTTAAGCTTAGATACTCTATCAGTCACCTTCATTATTTGTATCTGAAACACTGTAGTTTCCTAGTTACTTCAGTGTTATTCACAACTGGGATTTTTTTAATGGTAAATGTCTCCTTTTTTAAAATTTAGGTATGATGATGGACTTCTGGAAGTTGCTGGGGTTTATGGTTCTTTCCACTGTGCACAGATTCAGGTGAAATTAGCAAATCCTGTTCGACTAGGACGGGCACACACTGTGAGGGTAGGTAGCATTTATGCTTACCCTTTAATTGGTTTTTTGAGTCAACGGTATCATCTTATTTTAGGCACTCAGCTGTCCGATCACGTTATTGTCTTCAAAAGCTGCAGTTTGTCAGGAAATCTGGTGTTAACTTTTCCAAGAAAGATGAATTGCCACTTAAATTGCACCCACATAACTCCGTGATAGGCGCCCTATACATGCGTGTAATCAACAATATACTAAGATTCCCTGCTGGGAGGCTGAAACCTTGTTGTATCATTGGCAGTCATTGTAATTGAGATATCTTTGCTTGTAGTGAACAGTTCTGATTATATATATGTTCTTATTTAATACCAGTTGATTCTGAAGAATTCAAAGATGCCAATGCAGGTGGATGGAGAGCCATGGGCACAGGGACCCTGCACTGTTACCATAACTCATAAGACACATGCACTGATGTTATATCACTCGGGTGAACAAACAGATGATGATGTTTCCAGCATGTCTGAGCAGGAACACACAAGGGAACAGACAGATGAAGACGTATAGATTTTTTTTTTAAATAATTTTACATAATATATTAATTTTCATTAACTTAGAACATTTAATATCTATTTAACTGTCTCAATAACTAAACCTTTATGCACTAAGGTATAGACTTGTGAGTGGCGGAGAGGTGAAAAACAAAAGCCATGCTTTCAAGTATCAATGTAAAAACCTCTGGGCTAAACTTTAGTAAAACACTTAGGTGTATACTGTCAAAATGAAAACCATAACTTAAACTGATTTTTTTTTAAGCTAAATGTTTTAGTATGTCTTGAATACTGTTTTCTCTTTTAAATAAGTGATGTCTTACTCAATTCAACAATATACTGTGAGGTGCACTTAAAAGAGATATTGAAATGAGACTTTGTATAGCACAGCCATCTTTTAAGACCTGTATCACAAGATTTGTTTTTTTGTTTGTTTTTGGTGACAGTTAGCAACCCTTTTAAAAACTGCTACAGATAACTGATCTTGTCTGATGATGATCCCTTATACATATATGATCTAATTTAGTAAAAATGTATTATCTGCTAAAACAAATAGAGAACGGAAGTAATGTTTACTTCCTGACAAGGTCATGCAAGATGAAGAATAGTTTTGCAAGAGTTATAACTTTATCTCCCATTTTAAATTTATGACCAGAAAAGAGCATTATTACAGACATGTGATACAAAAATATGGAATAGATGTAACAGTAGATATAAACATCCTGTTTAGATAACCAGCAAAATTTCTTAAGATGAATATTGATGAGGTTAAAGCATCTCAGGTTTAAAACTTCATGGCCAACCCAGCCAAAATCAGTAGTTGCTCTTCAGCTATTTTATTAGCAAGTAACTTAACCCTACAAAAGAATTTGAAGCGGAGGAGTAAACCTGTCACTAATCGTTCCAGTTCCATGTACTGAAGATTGCAAAATAGTAACTGAATGTATAGTAGATATGTGCTGCATACATTAAACCCAGTGAGAAGCTAAGGAAATAGTCTTGGTCTAAACGCTGAATTTTGTTGTTGTTGTTGTTGTTGTTTAACGTCTTTTGTCATTTTAAGGCAGCATCCTCAAATAATTTTCCTTTTGTTTTCTGTATGCTAGTTTAAAGGGACACTTTCAAGTAGGGTAGTTTATATATAATTTTACAAAATCTAAAAAAAGGCTCAGTGGATTACCTAATGTTAATGAAAATGTTTGGTTTTTAAACAGTTTATTTAAGCCTTTTCATACAGGTTTATGGAAACTGAACACAACAGCATTGTATCAGTGCATCAGAGACCAGGAAGTAAAACAAACCCTTTATGTCCTAAATTCTCCATGCTGAGTGAAATGCAAAAAGCAAACATAGTTTATGTGTAAAAAGTTAATTATGTTTTTTGAAATTCTTCTATTTTTAATAATCTTGCAAGTTAAAAATGTTTTAACTTGACAGTGTCCCTTAAAAGTTTACATTCTGTATACTACTGACATTAATACATTCTTATTTAGACAAATTTGCAAGATGTTTATTATAGATGTGATTAGAATGTAATGAATTGTAAATGTTGACAAAAAATGTAAATTCCATGCTCAGTAGCCTTGTATACCTCCTTTGATGTTATAATTTATCATGTAAATGCATAGAGCGAGTTGAGACACAAAATTCCACATAAGAGTAAATTAAAAATACCCAAAGTAGATATTCCATGTTATAGCTAGATCTTCTTTAGTTAAAGCATACTTTAGGTTATACTAGCTTAGAAATCATTTTAAATTGGTAAGTTTTATTTTATTTATATTTGAATAAGTTATTGACACTTATTAAAATAAGTATTTATTTATGTATTAGGCTCTAATGCTTGTGTACTAATGTTTATAGATAAATTATAAAGCTCTGAAATGCAGATAAGTTAGACAATGACAGGGTTGCTTGACCTATGCTTATCAAACTGTTGGAAAGAGTCATCTAACATTTTTTCTGGAAATTTGCAAGATCTATTTCAGTATTCATAGGATCAAAAACTGTTCAGCAGTTTGAATCCCTACCCTACCCTTAAAACAAAGCTTATAAAAATGCTTTTTTTTCCTGGCCCAGTGAAGATGAAAAATCCATCCTGTCTCTCCAGATCAGTGTTTCTCAACCTTTTTGATATCAAGGACCATCTTGCTGAAATCCTCAGCTGTGTCAAGGGAGATCTCAGGGACTAGCGCTAGTTCACAGGCCGATTGTTGAGAAACTACTCTAGATGACAGCACAGTTGGTGAGGGCAGCCTGTCTCCCAATTTGTTTTGTTCAGGGCTAGAGGAAGGAAATGCAGGTTCAGCACCTCAGAAAATGGGGTATTGCAGTGGTGGTACTGTACACAAACTAGAGATGGGAACACTTGACCGATTACCCAGTAAGAATCACCCTTGCTGGGTGATGGTTACTGGGTAACAATTAACTAGTACCCAGCAATAGGCAACCCCTCGCCCACTCCCTTTTAATCTGTTAACTTGTTAAACACTCTGTTTAACTGGTTAACCAATTAAATGGGATTTTACATCCCTGATTGCAGACGAGCTCTATCCTTCCACTGACTGTAACTCGCTGAGCACTTCTCAGGATCTGGAGCCACATGAGTGAAATACTCTGGGTAATACAAATCCATGAATAGCCGTGTAGTATAGATGGAGAATGGGCAATGAGGGCAACGGGTCATCTGACAACTTGGAAAATTTGGAGAGCTGCTTTTTGAGGATTGCCCTGTTTGTCTCAGCCAGATCATGGCTGTTTGCATGCTGATGGGAAGAGAATTGTGCTGCATCCCTGAGCAATTAGAAGTAACTGTTGAGATTGCTGAGGGCATTTGATAGGTAACGCATTGAGGTGTTGTAAGCTTGGAAAGCCTTTCACAAAACTTTATTTGAAGATTGGAGACGATTGTAGTCACTAGATATGGATATAGATAGCTATTACAAAGTCAGAGATGCCAGGCCCAGTTTTCCTGTAATTGTGTCTAGCTGTCTGCAGGCCAGAGGACTTTTGAAAATATAAATGTTAAGGCTAAAGTTTAAATATCTCAGGTGAACATAGGACTTCCCATCTTACCATCCTGTGGGATTTTTTAACTTCTCTTGCTTAACTGTTTTATTTTAATCAAAACGTTTCAGTTCACCACAAAGGCTGCGTCTAGATAGCAGTGCTATTTCAGGATACCAGAATTGTTCCAAAGTAGCAACACCGCGTCTATAAACCTGCCCGTTATTTCAAAATAGATTTCAAAATAATGGGTGCACTATTCTGGTGTCTCTGTAACTCTCGTTCCATGAGGTTTAAGGGATGTTTTGGAATAGCGCTTTATTTCAACCCACGGGTGTAGTTTATGTGCACCCAAATTCAGAGTCAGATTCTGCTGTCAGTTTCTCGCAACTAGTGTAGTCACGTTAGTCTGACTACACTAGTTATAAGGCATTATCATTTGCCTCCATGCCTAATTTGCATATGAATTAGATAAAGATACTTTCATTTTTAATGTTAGTTGCTCATGTGCTCTTTTATATTATGGCTGTGAACCTGATAAAATTCACATTTTAAAATAATAGCTGGTGTAAAAAACATGAAGCACCTGATACAATATTGTCTATTGATTATCCTAATATTTTTAATTAAAAATAGGTGTTGACAACTGGAAACATAAAAATATTGCAATATATTAGTTACTCAGAAGAGGGTGCTCTGCTATTGAAATTCATGCCCTACTATAGGAAAAGCAACACAGCATTTTAGGATGACTTAAATTATGAATACATGTAACTTCTTAGAGGCTTTCATAACCCTGATAATTTGAATAAAATGTACAGATATGGAAATATAAAGATATTAATTTAGCAAGCATTCAGAGTATTCACAAAGCAGTAATTCTAAACTATTTTGAGACTGCATTGCAGTATATGCTAGTGTAATTAAAGACTGGTCACTGCATCTGTTATAAATCCTTTTCCTGGATTTATAGCCTACAAGTGAAAATCTTTTGGATGGGCTTAAACTTTCACACAAAGACTAGCTATTGAGTGAATTCTTTTTCTCCTCTCACAACCCCCTTATTAATCTTCGCATTATTTATATATCTTTTTCTTAGAATAATTTATAGATCAGAGTAAATTGGTGGGGGGAGGGGTGTTGACACATGTCTGATTTTATTGACATTTGGTCTTCTGCAGCCTGTTTTTAAAAGCAGTGTTCCTAGCCCATAAGATGGGTCCTACACCCTTTCTTTTTTCCTCTTGAAATAAAATAGTTGAGCTCTGAAAGTAGTTGCCAATCACGTTTATCTTTTTTTATAAGAAATTGTGCTACTTATTGGCTGTGATATATTCATAACCTGGTATTTAATTGGTCATGTGTTTACAGTGGAGTCCAGCATAGCACCCAAAACTACCACAATGGGTGAATAATATGGTCCAAATTCTCTTTTCCAATGCACTGAGAAGGCTCCCATTTTAAATGGCCACACCAAATTTAAAATCACAAATGTGTTTTGAACATTTTTGTAATCTACTAATTGTTCTGGATTGCATTCACATAAACTGGAGTCATGGATGCTAATATCTTTGAAAAACAGGCCCCTACTTATTTTTCTCTGTTGGGCCCTATTTATATTTTCACATTGTATCCTATAAGAATGTAAGTGAGAGAACCTGATTTTGATAACAGGATGCAGACAACCATGACTTTGCAATCATTGTACACAAGGTAAATCTTATTGCGCACCGTATTAACAGACCAGGATTAAGACCTAGTCCCAGCAAAGTCTAATCCCAGTTAACTGTCATGATGATGATTAAACTTTGTCATGACTTCCATTAACCATAGTCATGATTATCAGTACAGATATTATGTTAATTCACTTGATTTTCACAATTGTATTAAGCTGCTCTATTTTTTTCCACACAGCAACAAGGGAAATAAAAAAATATTTGGTAATGGTAAAACATGATAGTAAAATGACTAAAATTGATGAGGGTACCTGGGCAGTTGTAATTCTAGAAACGTCCTTCTAATTCTTTTTGTGTGTTTGTGTAATTAACTAGTTTTTCGGGTTTTGGTGTCCTTGTAAATCAGAGCCATTCTGACGTCAGTGGACAGTTCTGTGCTTATATTTAGATTGCATTTCAGTCAGGCATTTTTCCCTGTGTATGTAGACTTGTGTCCTGTGCTTTTTTTTGTTATTGTGGTATTAGGCATGGTATATTTTAATAAGTGTAGGTTCTACCTGGTAGTCCAGTGCACTTTTTTTCAGAGGACAATATTGACTAAGGAGAGAGTGCTGATTATTTCCATTGGATTTTATGGTCTTTGCCCTGAAACCTTCAAAGACTTATGAACTTGATTTTTAGAGCATATGTTTTTATAGGACCAGGACCTTGATTTTTTTCACTCTAGCAAAGACAATCAGCAATGTGCTTACAGTGGTTTTCATTTGGGTAAGCAAGCAAGTTGAGATCCAAAATAGCCTCCTTACAAAGTGCAAGTTATTGTCTTATAGCTGAAAAAAAAAGGTCTGTAGGTCTATTGTTCCATAGTTTTCAACAGCATTAAAAATGTTAATGTAATACACGTTGACTTTGTAAAGAATGTCCGGTTGTTGAAAATGTACTGCTGTTACTTCAGATATAAGAGTAATACATTTATGAAATCCCCTGCTTTTATTTTCCTATTTCATTCCACAGTGTGACTGCAGATTTCTTTTTTTTTAAACAGTCAACTAGAAATAATTAGAATGATTTTAGACTTAAAGGAGATTATGGTAGTGTTTTCAATAGTGTGACTGATCCTTCTGAACTTGAACTATCCACTTTAAAAAAATGCTCCAATCTTGTTCTGAGGAACTGTAGCTGCTCCTACAGCACAGTGTAGGGTAACAGAACGCCATTTGGTTGGTATGAACAGTATTCTCTCATTCCATATGTTTAAGGTCCAATCCTGCAAGCACTAAGTGCTGAATAGTCACTGATCTTAGGATTGGGGTCTTTTGAGCTAGATCTTCCGCTGGAGTAAATCAGCATAGTCCATTGAACTAAGTGGCGCTAGGCTGACTTCCACCAGCTGTAATGTTCTGGAAGTCTCAATTACCTTTGTAATTTAAAATGATCTTTTGCTTGTCTTTAACATTGTCCTGTCTTCTGTGCCCACAATATCTATGATGGTCTTTACATTTCCAAGTTCAGAGTTGTTAATTTAAAATATTTGTAGCCATCTGACATAAAACTGATTATAGTATTGACTCCTCTTTAAAGAGGAAAAGAAAACTACTGTTGTAAGGATTTCAGTCTGTATCTTCAAAGTTTACATCCCTCATTATGTATGTTTACGACTAACTCCTGTAGCTTGCAGAACTCTAGCCATCTAATCTTTATAGATGTTTTTATAGTAAAACAGATTTTTTTTATTTTTGTAGCATATATCTTCAGTATGTATAGCAGAAATAACTATTCAAAAACCATATTCTGAATATTGTAAAAATGTGAATTTCAAGAGCTTTAACTGTGAGTTAGCCATAGTCACTTAAACAATATTTGTGAGAAAATACCAGCATGTTGAAGGTTTACAAAAGCCTGTTCTTTAGGTTAGAAAAAATTCTGGTATTGTAATATGTTTGTAGTCAATGTGCACATGCAGATTCTAAAATTGCACTAAATAAGAAAAAAGAAGAGCTATTTATTAATTCAAGCACTGGGTTAAAATGCTGAATTTCTAACATTTTAGGGTTCTTTTTATCCAGTAAAAGTGATGTGTGGTTGGTTAGTTGTTTTCCCATGGAATATTAATATGGGAATCAATTTATTCAGAAACATAAATTGGGACATCATTTTGCATATTAATATGTGGCTATCGTTCAGTAAAGTGTCCAGTAATTAACAAATGCCCATTTATCCACCACCACCTCTTCAAGCCCCCCTCCAAAAAAAAAGACATTTTGTATTCACAGCTGCAAAGTGTTTGAGTTCTTATTTGTAAGAAAAAATGACCAACCAGCTAGGGATTGCACCTCCAAAGTATCTTTAAAACGGTGGAAGATAAACTTATCTTTTTTAATCCCCTCATAGAATTAGTTGCTCTTCTGCTTTCAAAAAAGAGTGAATAAGCTGTGTGTGAAATGGTAAAGTTTTATACAAAATTCTAGTCGTAAAAGTAAGGAACTATTTTTTTTTCTTTTAAAATAATCTGTATTCTTGCTATACACAAGCAGCAATGCAATTTTGGAAAAAAATATGGTCAAACTTTTTGCTTTATGTTTATGCACTTTTTGGGTTTGATCATATTCTCCTTAAGGAGACAGTACTCCCATTGACTTGAATGGGAGTTTTGCTGTCCTGAGGAATATATGTTTGGTTGCTCCAACAGTGTGCTGACAAGTTTGGTTAATCATTGCATACAAGTGTTGTGTATTTTGTTGAGAAGTAAAAAATATTTGAGCAAGCTTCTGTTTGTAAGCAATTGTAAATTCAAAGTAATTCTAGGGAAGTCAGCAGAACTCCATTGATTTCAGTGGAGTTATTCAGATTTACATTGGTCAGTTTCATGCCCTGCTTGTTTTTATGACTTAGAAGATATGCAGAAAGGAATACTTTTGAAAGGATGACTTCATATTTGTTTTAGATTAAAACTGTTTTCATACCACTGATTCTGTTGCTGAATTTCCTAAAGCCTCTTTCTGATGTCTTGTTGATCTGTATTGTATTTCTCTGTATAAACTAGATTGAAGAAAATGTGTGTGGATTAAAACATTTGAAACTGTTTCGTTTTTCATGATCATTCACAAAACTGAACACCCTACACCCTTCCCCCGGCCAGACACCTTACTTCCAGCCCACTCCAGCACTCTACATCCTACCTAGACCCCCACTCCTCACCCCTTCCTGCACCCCTATCCCAATATGGCTTGTGGAAAGCCCTGAACCTCAGTCCTCTCTTCCCCTTCCCCCGGCTGGAGCACCAGGGAAGTGAGGTGTCTTAGTTGGTGGCCACATCAGTGAAGGTTGGGGGATATTGTGTTTTGGGGGGTTGCCTTTTGTGTGGGCTCCCAAATGATTTTTCTGTGAATCAGTGACCCCACACAAAAAAGGTTCCCCACACTCTCCCTACCATAAATAACAGACAACATTGAAACCTTTTGTTTTGGACATAAATTAATATTTTACTTTGTTTAAAACGAAGTTTGGTAAACTAACATGATAGTGTTTAATCTGTTTAATTATTTTGATTAATAATATTTCCTTTCTTACCATTTATATATGCCCCCCTATAGTATAGCTGCATATTTAAATTTGTTATGCTCCAGTAGCATAATATGAATGTGTCAGCAAAGGCATTTTGTCATTATGGGTGGTTGACTGGTGGCCCATGGAAAGGCTTGTGTTGAGTGGGGTCAAAAAGTTTGAGAACTACTGCTCTAGATGGAGCTTGGTGAGGGTAGGGGACTGGACTTAATGACCCCTCAAAGTCCCTTCCAGTTCTAGTGTTCTATGATTCTATGTATTAGTAATGGATGTGTGGTGGCTTTTTAATGGGTGTTTTTATTGAGACTGCTCCAGGTTTTGAATGGTAATGATTAACTGTCAAGCCTTTTTATTTTTTTAAATACCTCTCTTAAGAATTCCCAGTCATTTATATAAGGAAATGGAAATTGTGCATTTTTTATTTCAATTCAAAAACTGGAAATCCAATTCATCCTTGATTTCTTACCTGCTGTTTACCGGACTTGCAATTCTGAATTTCATCTGCTTCAGAGGTAACAGTACTTTTAATCACTTCTGAAGAAGTGGGTTGTGCCCACGAAAGCTCATGATACCATCTACATGTTTTGTTAGTCTTTAAAGTGCTACTAGACTGTTGTTTAAGTTTTTGCTAGTAATATGGAAGTACACTCAAATACATATACATCTCTCTATATAATTTGATGCTTGCTAAACTATGTCAGTTCTCTGGGAGATGATGAGAGATTTCTGTTACACAGTCTTCAAATAGGGAGGTTGCTTTTCAGAGTGATTTTCGTTAAAATGAAAGGTACAACAACTTGAAATGTCTCCCTGGTGTGCGTTTACTAACAGGAAATCAGAAGGGAAAGTCTTGGTTTTGTTTTTGATCAGTCCCTTAAGTGGCACCTATTCCTTATCTCTGGGGAGGCCAAGGATTCATAACCCCCCCCCCCCCCCACCAGAACCAGGTAATGTTTGGTTATGACCTGTGATAATATGAAGGCGAGGAAAGAAAAAAAATCCTGAGAACAAGTCAAAGTATACGCCAAACTCTTGGCGGAAAGGGAACGCTGTGGGTCTCCTTTTGGAAGCGGTTCAGAGATCAAGTGGCTAAATGCTTTCTCCTGATGGGCTGGTTTGGGTGTGGAGTCCTTTGTGACTAAATAAATCCTCCTACGGGGCCACTTCATCATAATGTCAGTTTCCTCCCAAATCCTCTCCTTTCCATGTCCCCACCCTGACTAACAAGCACAAAGGAGGGGAGCTCCAGGATCTTAACTCTTATATTGTGCTACAATCAGACCTTTTAAAAGACTATTTGCATGTTGCTTTTTATTCGGGATGGGGTCAGGTCATATATATTCAGCAGCTCTCTTCTTAAATGCCTGAAACAATGGGTTCACAGAAGCTTGGTCATCATTATAACACAATCGTTCACACGAGATCTTATTCTACAATGCCAGGGGAGGTTTTTTTGCCTCTTATTTTTTAGAAATATTTTCATGCAATATACTAAAGTAAACTATAGATCTACAATATGCAAGGACCACAGGGTTGCACCAACTGTTAGATCCACTGTCACGTACATTTTAGGCATAAAGCTTTCTTTAGGTGAAGAGTATTATTCAGAGCCTCACAAAGCTGAAAGCTAAGCCCAAGGATTTCAAATGAGTGAAGAAAGTTAGGGTTCTAAATACATGATCAAAATAGTGGAATGCTCAGTACAGCGCTGCAACTCATCTTTGCTTATGCCCTAAAACATTTGTTAGCCTTTAAGGTGTCACTGGACTCCTTGGTTTTTGTTTTTGTGTTTTCTTACTTAGGGGTCTAAAGAAGGATTTAGGAGTCTTGTTTTTAGACATTTTAAAAGTGAAAGTTTTGACCTGCGTTCCTTGATTTCTGGAAGCCTTTTATTATCACATTTCCTCATGCAGAAGAAAAAAGCTTGTGGCAGAAGCACGAAGGCCCCATATCTCTCTACATGCAGCTGAGGAAAATGCTCTGTTAGCCACAAGGTAACAGATGGCCTAGGAAGCTTCGTGACCATGGGCCCTGTCTTATTGAGAGGAGGAAACAATGCCAAGCACATCAGCTTGTGCCACCCAACAGAGTCCAGGCACATTGTGGTAATCCTAGTGTAAAATCCTAATTCCACGCTTAAGAGCTGCAGAAAAGACCCTCAGTCTCTCTAACCCGCAAAAGAGCAGCTCCCCATGTTGCGCATTGAAAATATGGAAAGGGCAATGCATATAGAAATCTAATTATTGGCAGGCACAGCCCAGCTTTTAACATGATAATCGCAGGGCCCTCGTGCTTTCTTGTGCATGGCCCCCTGAAAGGTAATCATGAAAGCCAAAGTTAAAGCGATTGAATTTCCATCAGTCACTCAATGTCCGCTTTGATTATGCTGACATGATTTTTTTGTTTGTTCTTAAATTGCAGTGAGAAAAGTGTTATTAATCACTTTAAAATATTTTAAGACAAAAGGGGATTGTCTCCATAATGAGAGGCAGAAAGGGCTAAGAAAGGATACTTTGTGTGCTATGTAGATGGCCATATATCTCTTTATTTCCTATTGGGCAACACAAATCCCTGCATGAAACCAAAGGGGAGTCTAGCTTCGGGCAGGCTACTCCACTGGTGTCAATCCCTGTGCTTTGTTGGCATCAGTGCCTGGCAAGGCTAATTCACGCCAGCTGAGGAGCTGCTCCTTGGTTCCTAAATTTGCTTTCCTAAAAATGACCCAAAGCCACTAGTGCTGTTAGCAAATCGTAAGGTCCAAGTTGCAGTCGGGGCCGGGGCGACAATGAAAAACCGTCCTGCTGGCAAGGGCTCAGGTGGGGATGTTCCTATAAACCCAGGCCCTGTGTGTCTAAGCAGCTTATTGCTAAGGGATATGCCGTGGTGCGACACAAGCCCCCTGGGCAGGGACAGGGTTGGAATCTGGCGGCTGGAAGCAGCTTTATCCCAAAGCCATGGGCTGAAGGCACCTTGTGGGTGCGAGCTATGTTGGAATGTGGGGGGGCTGCATGGCCTGCTGCTGGGTGGACAGCTCTGATGCAACAGCTCGCCATAGCCCCTGCGAGAGCCTGACAGGGTTGGGGGGCACCTAACAAGGGCTGCTGCCTTTCCTGGCTGGTGGGGGGGGGGGCATAGTTGCTAGACCTTGGAGTGCTGGGGGAGAGGGGGATGGGTGCTGCAGCACCCCCTGGCTTCAAGTGGTTCCTATTCTATGCAGGTGTCAGTTTGGTTCAGTGGCTCTTCATACCCTCATTATCCAAATTGTCCCAACAATCCTGGGGGGGGGGGGAGGTTGAGACAGCAAGGGGGGCACCTGACCAGGTGGCCGGAGTCCCCATGCGCCCTCCCCAGTCTGCCCCGTCCTGAGGGGGGAGGGGAAGGGGGTCATTTGCTATTGCAACCGGTTCTGCTGCCAAGCTGCAGCCCCCCCACCCACCCACCCCCTTGCTCCTGCCGCCAGCCCAGCGCCACAGGGCTGGGGGGGGGGGGGAGTCCAGCACAGCCTCCCCCCACCCCGCCCAGGTTTATAACGCCGCGGCCCCAGGCCAGGCGGCAGCGCCTCCCGCCCTCGTCCCGGGGCTGCAGCGAGCGCGTGCGGGCTGCGCTCCTCCAGGGGCCGGGCGGCCCCCCCCATGTCCCTCGCGCAGGCGGCGCGGCTGCTGCTGCTGCTGGCGGGGAGCGGGCTGGCGCCCGGCGCTGCCGATCGCTGCAGCTGGAAGGGGAGGTAAGCGCCGGCCGGGGGTGGGGAGCCCCGAGAGCCGGGCCACGGACCGGGCGTGTCCCCTCTCCCGGGCCGGGACTGGGGTGTTTTCCGGCACAACGGAGGTGGTTGGTTTGGGGGGACTTGGGCTGCCAAAAACCTCAGAAAACTCCCCAGAAAAGCCAAAAAAATGAGACTGGCCGGGGGGGGGGCATTGTCTGACCTACCCCCCCCCCCCCCGATTGATCACAATTCTCCCCCCGCTGCTCAGCGGGCAGAGGGAAATCTGGGGGCGCTGTGTTCTCCCCCGCCTGGGGCGTGCGAGGAGGGAGACTGTGCATGGGGCGTGGGAAGCACTTTCCGAGGTGGGTCGGGCCGCCGGCTTCTTCCCAGGGGAGCCAGAACCCACCTGCCGTTGGCAGGTGGCGAGTTATTGCTGTGTTTGAAGATGGGGAAACTGAGGCACGGGGCAGCAGCTTTGTGGGCACCCCTCCGGGCGAGTCTGTGGCCGAGCTGGGGACTAACCCCGGCCCGCTTTTAAATTTTCAAAGTCCACCTGATTTAGGAGTCTAAGCCCATTTGCAAAAGTGATTAAGCGTATGGGCTCCTAATTCTCATTGAAAGGCACTGAAAGCAATGGGGATTTTGTCCTGGTTTGGACTGGGGAGCAAAGGTAGGTCACTACTGGGCACTTCTGAAAACTCTACCCCGAATCCGTTGTGGAAAAGGAGACATAGGCTGAGCGTTGAAGTTGCAATTCAAGCTCTGAAGCATAGGGCAAGGGGAGGGCTTCACTGCCCAGCCTCCAGCTTCAAAGTGCTATCTTCACAGCTGTTTTTAGAGCACTAACAAACCCCACGCCACCGTGTCACCCCGGGCTGGGAGATGTACTCTGCCACACATTTGCGTACGTTACCCTGCATCTGCTACCGTGCTGCTTCCCACAGAAGAGGCTCTCCTTTATTAACTGCCATGCAACCCCTAGGGAAAGAATTAAATATAGTAGCATTCGATTATAATCATAATCAATACAGACAATGAATCTACGTTCAGTAGTTGCTGTAACAGGACTTTCGATGCACATTGCTGGCTCCTCTTGAAAACGGGGAGAAAAGACAGAACAATCCAGGTGCCAGGAGCTAGAAGAGATTTACAGATCATCCAGGCTGTCTCTGACTCCTGAGGGGCAGTTCTTTTCCTCTTTCATGTGCAAAAAAAGGGCATTGTTATTTCTTACCTGTGTTCTGAAGCCCAGCTGAGAAGAGGGCACTGCACACTTAAAAAGACAGTCCCTATCTGGAAGAACTGGCGATGTTAATATGCAAGGCCAAAGGTGGGAAGGGAAACAGAGGCACAGTCATTAAATGGGTTACCCCAGATTACACAGCAGGTTGGTGGCAGAGCAGGGAATGGCCTCAGGAACTGCCACCAGCCTGTGCTGCCGAGGTTTTGATGATTATTAAGGCTGTCTTCCTGGCCTTGTCTTGGCAGTGGCTTAAGCTGGGAGCCGCATTCCCGCACAGTGGAGCAGGTCCACCTACGCTGCACCGAGGGCTCCCTGGAATGGCTGTACCCCGCACGAGCCCTGCGCGTCGTCCTGGAGCCCAACCTGTCGAGCAGCAGACACACCACCGTCTGCATCAAGCCGGCGCGTGACTTCCAAGGTGCCAGCATCTACGTGGAGCGCGCTGGCCAGCTGCACCTGGTGGTGAGCGAAGCCGAGGCGGCACGGTTGCGCCCTGTGGCCTGCTTCAGCGCCCAAACGCCACAGCGGGTCGCCCTTTTCCTGCAGGCCAGCCCGCAGAGGGACATCAGCCGCAGGACGGCCAGCTTCCAATACGAACTGCTGAGCAACCAGAGCACCGCCGCCGGCCCTGATGTCCAGAAAATGGCCCTTGTGGAAGGTAAGGCTGAGATCTCCCGTGGGCCCTGATCCATCCTGCAAATGGATCTGTGCGGGTCCACCCATGCAATCCACTTCCATAGGTTTCCCACTCTGGTGCAGGGCTTCATTAATAGGGAGCCAATTTCACAAATGGGGCTGCAGTGTCTCTTAGCAGGAGAAGGATCATCTCTTCCCCAGGAACCCCAACCCCCATCCGCTTGTTAATGCAGCACGTGGATTATGGGAGAGGGATACAGCAGGAGAGTCTCTCTAGGTATGCCTGCTCCGTGCTACAAAAGCAGGAAATGCTCCCAGTGCCATGAGAGGGAATTCTTTCCTGTCCCCATATTTGTCATCTAATTTAATTCTGGACACCTAAGCAAGATTCACTGGGAAATGGAGCGGGGGGGAGATCATGTATGCAAAAGCATCATCTAAGTGACTAGGTTCCTGAGTCCCCTTTTCAAAAAAGACTTTAGGCACTTTAGGAGCCCAGATCTCCCTGAAAGCCAGTGGGATGTAGACTCCTAATGACAGGAGTCCAGATCCACAAAGGCTAGATTAGGACCTGGAGGATCCTTTTGAGGATCTGGAGCTGAGTATCTTTTGTAAAGGGGAGTTAGGCTCCCAAGTCCTTCAAGTGCTTTTGAAATGTTTGCCTTGGCTCTTTTCCCGTTTGCACCCTGCGGGAGCGCTGTCACCAAGGCCCACTGAAAGTGACAGGGCGTCTTCCCCGTTCCATGGGATTGGTGCCCAGCTATCGCGGCTGTGACACAACCACGGAAAGGAGCGTTCAGAGCTGCTCAGATCTGTTAGCCAAGGGCTGGCACTCGGACAGCGTCGTCCACCTGTAGGCAGGGGCAGATGACCATTTCGCAGGGCCCAGGGCAGCACAATTTTGTGGGGCCCCCCTTTGCCACGGCGCATGTGTGGGGCTTCTTGAAGCGCAGGGCCCGGGGCGGCCGCCCCGCTCACCCTGCCCTATATCCACCCCTGCCTGTATGGCATTGGCTCAGGGCTGGGGCTGGCTGTAGGAAAGTGGAGGGAAGGAGGTTGAATAAAAAGGACTTTTTCACTGGCCTCTCCCCTGTGTTGGACTGTACATAATGGAATCATCTTTATTTGGGACAGAAACTACCTGATTTCCCAGGGGTATGTTCAAAAGGCAGGAGTAAATTAGAATTAGGTAGAAATAAGCAGGTGTGTGATCCTCTTGGCCTGGATGTGTAAATTACAAATACAAAATCATAACTATTCCTGAATAAACCCATGCATTATCGAGGAAGTGGAAAGCCCCTGAGGGAAACAGGGTTTGAGCCACAGATGGGGATTTCCAGAATTAATCCCTCAACTCTCATTGACTTCAGATAGTAGTGGAGCAACTAATGCCCTTTATGGCCATTTGGAAATCCCAACCCTAATGCTTTACTTGGCATTGAAGGATGGTGGCCCCAGAGTCATTAGAGACATCCTCCTTGATTCTGACCTTCTGATTATTCTTGCCTCAGATTTGTGACTTTCAACAGTGAGGAAATAGCCATATGAACTCCCAGGATATCACTGCCCTAGACTAAGACCAGAAGGAATGTAACAAAGTCAGCAAGAAAGACTTTTGCTCTGTGCTTGAAGCATCAGACTATGAGTCAAGAATTCTGTGTTCTATTTTTGGCTGGGCTACTCATTCATTGTGTGGCTGTGAGCAAGTCACTTCTCTCTGGGAGATTTAGGTTGTTAATTTCAGACAGTGTCTGGAAACTCTCAGAATCCTGATTATAAAAATGTTCCAGGATTTCAGAGCAACGGTCTCTCTCCCACCGCCTCTTACCAGAGTGTTTCTGCAGCATTCCCAGCAATGAATATAATATGTCATGCAATGGATGGAAGAGGCTAAGAAATACAGAGTATTGTAACTGTTGGTGCTACATTGTAAGATTTCCAATGAAATTCACTTTGGAAATTAAACAAGAATCCGACCTGGAATTCTTGACATTTTTCAGGGTTCAAAGTAGATGGATGAGTAAAGTATATGGCAGCAAGTACCAAAGTTTTCTGCTATATCTCCAAAACCAATTGAACTGAAGTAAAGAAAGTAAGAATATTGTTTAAGAGACTGATCCAAAGTCCATTAAAATCAATGGATCAGGCTGTCATCCTCACACACTCACCAGTCTGTTCACAATCATTATTTTATTCATCAGTAACTGATTCTTTGCTTCTTTAGCAATGTGCCGCCCCTGTGACAACACGGAGCTTCTGATGGCCATTTGCAGCAGTGATTTTGGTAAGCAGACTTACAGAAAAACATGGACCCTGCCATGACGGCAGGGAACTGGACTTGATGACCTCTCAAGGTCCCTTGCCATTTTATGATTCTGCTTCTAATTATGCACTGATTATTTCCCCTTTACTTGCCTCTTCTTTAAATGCCTCAGTCTTCTTGCTCTTCAGTCTCAAAACGTCACTAGCTTGTGTCAAAGAATGAAAAAAAAAGATTTATAATGAGATGGGATAAGTCAGTTCTGCTGAGCAAACACAATGAATCTAGGTAGGCGGAAAGGCAAAGCCATTTTTTTTTCTTTCCACATACACCGCACACAGTCCCTCTTTGACCTGAAGTTTTTTGCTGGAATCATTTTGTTACTGTTCCCGTATCTTTCATGTCCTGATAATTTTACACACTTACACACATGCCACTTATGCAGCAGAAATTTTCTTTACTTACATTTCATCTAATTGCACAGATATGAAGAATTTTAAACCTATTCATGCTGGCTGGCTGTTTCCAAACTGATCACATCTTTAAAATGCTGGGACTGTTTCTGACTATGTCGTACTATGTAGCTGTTGAGAGGATTTCAATTCAGATGGAGTTGTCCCGAGTGCAGCTCTCGTAGATACTATCAAATCCCCTGCAGCTTTTATAGTGTGTTGGGGGCTCCAGGAAATACTCTGAGAATTTAAGCCCGGGCAGTACATTATACCCTCCATCAAACTTTCCAGTAATGAGTCTAATTATAGCTGCAACCCCACAAAGCTATTTTAATGGCCCTAATCCCGCATCCATTGAAGTCAATGGCAACCCACCGCTGCCCCATTTCCACTGCCTTCCATCAGATCACAAAAAAAAAGATGATCTGATGAAGTGCGTTTTGCCCACAAAAGCTCATGATACCATTTATTCTAGTTTTTTTCATATGGTGCTCTCAATGGAGTTTACTAAACTTAGCACGAGAGCACGCACTCTCTCTCTCTCTCTCTCTCACACACACACACACGTTCTGAGGGAGTCACTTGGGGTGTGTCCAAACTACATGGCTCCGTCGATGGATCCATGTAGATTAGGCTGATCGGCAGAAATGAAGCTGCGATTTAAATTTAAATGGCTGCCCCGCTCTGCCGATCAGCTGTTTGTCGGCAGAGCGGGTCAGTCTAGACGTTCCCCTGTCGACAGAAAACCCTTTTGTCGACCTCCCCGCTATACCTCGTGGGATGAGGTTTACCAGGGCGGTCGACAAAAGGGCTTTCTGTCGACAGGGGAACGTCTAGACTGACCCGCTCTGTAGACAAACAGCTGATTGGCGGAGCGGGGCAGCCATTTAAATTTAAATGAAACCGCGATTATTTAAATTGCTGCTTCATTTCCCTCTGCCGATCAGCCTAATCTACATGGCTCCGTCGACAGAGCCATGTAGTTTAGACACACCATTGGAGTGTGACTAGATAGCGGTGCTATTTTGGGATATTTCCAGTATCCAGAAATAGCTATTCCGCATCTTTTTAAACAAGCCAGTTTTTTGAAACAGCTTTCAAAATAACAGGCTCGCTATTCTGATATCCCTATAAATCTTGTTCCACGCGGATTAAGGGACGTTTCGAAATAGTGCTCGATTTCAAAATTTGGCACTTTGTAGACAGCACCAAATTTCAAAATAAGCTATTTTGAAATACACTTGAAATAAGCTATGCTATTTGCATAGCTCAAATTGCGTAACTTATTTCGAGCTATGGGTGCAGTGTAGACACATCCTTGTTTGTATGAACCTAGTTGTATGAAAAGATTTACTTTTTATTAATGACACCGTCTTTCTGTCACAGCATTACACATGCCTTTGAGAAAACAAATGCTCTAATAGGTGGTAAAGTAATAAATATGGGAAACAGTTAACATGATGCTGTAGCAAAGGGTTATCACCTTCATTTCATCTTGCAAAATCTCTCTTGATCTTATTACTTCTCAGTATTGTCTCTTCTCTATAACATGCTTTTTTAAGTTTTATTGCACTGATTTTTTTCCCTCTATACTAAAAAATTGTACCATATCAATTACACTGGTCAATTTAAAGTCGTACAAGTATCCCTAAAGTGAATACAGTTAAATCTGCTTATAACTAGGCTATATCTCTATCTATCTCTATCTATATATCGATGGATATCCTATATCTAAGATTGGCAGAATTAGACTTTTATATTTTCATCATTTCAGCAAATACTATCAATGTTTATAGTTAAGATTTTTCAATTTTTATCAATTTAAGTATCTTTTATCAACTTAAACTTTCACAGATGTGGGAAATGATGTAATGATAAGTAGCTATTGAGATTCAAAAGATAAAGCTTTCTAACTATTAAAACACAAATTGTCTATCATATGTCGGAGTATAAAAAAAATACTTACATCAAACTAATAAGTTCTCAGGCAGGGTTTTTTAAAAACCTTTTTTCTCTCTGTACATGTTGATGATCATGCTGTCCATTGTGAGTTTGTGAGGACATTGACCAATCCTTACTGATAAAAATCTACTCCTTATGGCTACTTATAAATGAAATTAGTGCAAGGAATCTTGAGATGAACATAACTACATTCATTCTAGGGTTTGTTCTGATCGCACAGTATTAGTAATATATATACCTGATAGACTAGTACAAAAGTGAGTCTAGCCAACATGTATTCCTGTGCCAGTCATCTTTCTTCTTTGTTTGAACTAATTGATGCAATCAACCTCATTGTTTCTACTTGATGAAGTTATCAGTTCCCATGCAAACTGCTCTCCCTCTGCGCAGCCCTACAGCCGCAGAGACTGACAGATGTGGAGGCCTAGGGCACACAATGGGGGGCATTTATACTCATAGCATCAACAGACCAGAAGCAATAGCCCTTTTAACGGACTCTATTTATGACCTGACTTCCTTGCCCTAAGCTCACAAATCGCTATCATCGACTATTTTGATTAGAGAAAATAGCTGCTAATGAAAGTGTAAATGACACCGGGAGTGAATGGGGGCTTTATGGTGCCTCTGAAGGCAGAGGTCTTCAGTCACTAAACCATGAGCCAGGCAGGAGCAACTTGGAGCAACAGGAACAAGTGCATTATAGCTTGTCAATAGACTTGACTGCATCTGATTAAAGATGCTCACACAAAGAAGGAGATGAAGAGCAAAGCCGAGACATCTGTTGTGCTGAGCCCTTGCCTCCCTTGGAAATGAAATTTGCTAAGGAGGTTCGTGGGCTTTTCAGAAATAAGCTCTTTGTGCCCCTTACCCTAATGAGACCATTATGCCCAAAGGAAAGAGCTACATGGCCGATATTTTGCAGATTTCCAGCTAAATGTGTAACCTCTCATTTGCTCAGGGGCTGTTGGTAAAATGGGTGAGGGTCACTCTTGAGTATTCCCTGTATTCTGGATTCAAATTGAATTTGTTCTTGAAGAAATGTAATAAGAACGGTCAGGTCCCATTGTTGCGGGGGCCGGGGGGCGGACTTTTACACTGGCGAACAACAGACCTGAGTTTTGCTGCTGTGCAA